>NC_090398.1:52061553-52661553 GCF_036365525.1 Heterodontus francisci | reverse complement strand
AGAGTGTCAGAGAGTGTCAGAGAATATCTGCCAGTGTCTGAGATTGTCTGAGAGTGTCAGAGTGTGTCAGAGAGTGTCAGAGAGTGATAGAGAGTGTCAGAGAGTGTCAGAGAGTATCTGAGAGTGTCTGAGATTGTCTGAGAGTGTCAGAGAGTGTCAGAGAGTGATAGAGAGAGAAAGAGAGTGTCAGAGAGTGTCTGAGAGTGTCAATTAGTGTCAGAGAATGTCAGAGAGTGATAGAGAGTGTCAAATAGTGTCAGAGAGTGATAGAGAGTGTCTGAGAGTGTCCGAGAGTGTCAGAAAGAGTCTGAGAGTGACAGACAGTGTCAGAGAGTGTTAGAGAGATTCAGGCAGTGTCAGAGAGTGTCGGAGACTGATAGAGAGTGTCAGAGAGTGTCTGAGATTGTCAGATTGTGTCGGAGAGTGTCAGAGAGTGTCAGAGAGTGTCTGAGAGTGTCTGAGTGTGTCAGAGATGGTCAGATAGTGATGGAGAATGTCAGAGAGTGTCTGAGATTGTCAGAGAGTGTCAGCGAGTGTCAGAGAGTGGCAGAGTGTGATAGAGAGTGTCAGAGAGTGTCAGAGAGTATCTGACAGTGTCTGAGATTGTCTGAGAGTGTCAGAGAGTTTCAGAGAGTGTCTGAGATTGTCAGAGAGTGTCAGCGAGTGTCAGAGAGTGTCTGAGAATGTCAGAGAGTGTCAAAGAGTGATAGAGAGTGTCAAAGAGTGATAGAGAGTGTCTGACAGTGTCCGAGATTGTCAGAAAGAGTCTGAGAGTGACAGAGTGTCAGAGAGTGTCAGAGATTGTTAGAGAGAGTCAGACAGTGTCAGAGAGTGTCAGAGACTGATAGAGAGTGTCAGAGAGTGTCTGAGATTGTCAGAGAGTGTCAGCGAGTGTCAGAGAGAGTCAGAGAGTGATAGAGAGTGGCGGAGAGTGTCAGAGAGTGTCTGAGAATGTCAGAGAGTGTCAAAGAGTGATAGAGAGTGTCAAAGAGTAATAGAGAGTGTCTAAGAGTGTCCGAGATTGTCAGAAAGAGTCTGAGAGTGACAGAGAGTGTCAGAGAGTGTCAGAGAGTGTTAGAGAGAGTCAGACAGTGTCAGAGAGTGTCAGAGACTGATAGAGAGTGTCAGAGAGTGTCTGAGATTGTCAGAGAGTGTCAGCGAGTGTCAGAGAGAGTCAGAGAGTGATAGAGAGTGTCGAGAGTGTCAGAGAGTGACTGAGAGTGTCAGAGAGTGTCAGAGAGTGATAGAGAATGTCAGACAATGTCTGAGAGTATCATAGAGTGTCAGAGAGTGACAGAGAGTGTCAGAGAGTGACAGAGAATGTCAGACAGTTTCTGAGAGTATCATAGAGTGTCAGAGAGTGTCAGAGACTGATAAAAAGTGTCAGAAAGTGATAGAGAGTGTCAGAGATTGTCAGAGAGTGTCAGACAGTGTCAGAGAGAGTTTGAGAGTGTCACAGAGTGTCAGTGGGTGTCAGAGAGTGTCAGAAATTGTCAGAGAGTGTCAGAGAGTGTCAGAGAGTGATAGAGAATGTCAGACAATGTCTGAGAGTATCATAGAGTGTCAGAGAGTGACAGAGAATGTCAGACAGTTTCTGAGAGTATCATGGAGTGTCACAGAGTGACAGAGGGTGTCAGAGAGTGTCAGAGACTGATAGAAAGTGTCAGAAAGTGATAGAGAGTGTCAGAGATTGTCAGAGAGTGTCAGACAGTGTCAGAGAGAGTTTGAGAGTGTCACAGAGTGTCAGTGGGTGTCAGAGTGTCAGAAATTGTCAGAGAGTGTCAGAGAGTGTCTGAGAATGTCAGAGAGTGTCAGAGTATGTGAGAGTGTCAGAGAGTGTCAGAGAGTGACAGAGAGTGTTAGACAGTGTCTGAGAGTGTCTGTGAGTGTCAGAGATTGTCAGAGATTGTCAGAGAGTGACTGAGATTGTCTGAGAGTGTCAGAGAGTTTCAGTGAGTGTCAGAGAGTGTCAGAGGCTAATAGAGAGTGTCAGAGAGTGACAGAGAGGTTCTGAGAGCGTAAGAGACTGTCAGAGACTAATAGAGAGTGTCAGAGATTGATAGAGAACGTCTGAGAGTGTCAGAGACAGTCAGAGATTGATAGAGAGTGTCAGAGAGTGTCAGAGAGTGCAAGAGATTGTCTGACAGTGTCAGAGAGTGATAGAGAGTGTCAAAGATTGTCAGAGAGGGTCTGAGAGTGTCAGAGAGTGATAGAGACTGTCAGACAGTGTCTGAGCGTCTCAGAGAGTCTCAGAGAGTGTCAGAGTGTGATAGAGACTGTCAGACAGTTTCTGCGAGTATCATGGAGTGCACAGAGTGACAGAGGGTGTCAGAGAGTGTCAGAGACTGATAGAACGTGTCAGAAAGTGATAGAGAGTGTCTGGGTGTGTCAGAGAGTGTCAGAGAGTGATAGAGAACGTCTGAGAGTGTCAGAGACAGTCAGAGATTGATAGAGAGTGTCAGAGAGTGTCAGAGAGCTTCTGAGAGAGTCAGAGATTGATAGAGACTGTCAGACAGTGTCTGAGCGTCTCAGAGAGTGTCAGAGAGTGTCAGAGAGTGATAGAGACTGTCAGACAGTATCTGAGAGTCTCAGAGAGTATCAGAGCGTGTCAGTGAGTGTCTGAGAGTGACAGACATTGTCAGAGAGTGTCTGAGAGTGTCTGAGAGTGATAGAGAATGTCAGAGAATGTCAGAGAGTGTCAGAGAGTGACAGAGAATGTCAGACAGTTTCTGAGAGTATCATGGAGTGCACAGAGTGACAGAGGGTGTCAGAGAGTGTCAGAGACTGATAGAAAGTCTCAGAAAGTGATAGAGAGTGTCAGAGATTGTCAGAGAGTGTCAGACAGTGTCAGAGAGAGTTTGAGAGTGTCACAGAGTGTCAGTGGGTGTCAGAGTGTCAGAAATTGTCAGAGAGTGTCAGAGAGTGTCAGAGAGTGTCAGAGAGTGTCTGAGAATGTCAGAGAGTGGCAGAGAGTATGTGAGAGTGTCAGAGAGTGTGTGAGAGTGTCAGAGAGTGTCAGAGAGTGACAGAGAGTGTTAGACAGTGTCTGAGAGTGTCTGTGAGTGTCAGAGATTGTCAGAGATTGTCAGAGAGTGTCAGAGAGTGACTGAGATTGTCTGAGAGTGTCAGAGAGTTTCAGTGAGTGTCAGAGAGTGTCAGAGGCTAATAGAGCGTGTCAGAGAGTGACAGAGAGGTTCTGAGAGCGTCAGAGACTGTCAGAGACTAATAGAGAGTGTCAGAGAGTGTCAGAGAGTGATAGAGAACGTCTGAGAGTGTCAGAGACAGTCAGAGATTGATAGAGAGTGTCAGAGAGTGTCAGAGAGTGCAAGAGATTGTCTGACAGTGTCAGAGAGTGATAGAGAGTGTCAGAGATTGTCAGAGAGGGTCTGAGAGTGTCAGAGAGTGATAGAGACAGTCAGACAGTGTCTGAGCGTCTCAGAGAGTCTCAGAGAGTGTCAGAGTGTGATAGAGACTGTCAGACAGTGTCTGAGTGTCTCAGAGAGTGTCAGAGAGTGTCAGAGAGTGATAGAGAGTGTCAGAGAGCGTCTGAGAGTGTCAGAGAGTGACAGAGAGTGTCTGGGTGTGTCAGAGAGTGTCAGAGAGTGAAATAGAACGTCTGAGAGTGTCAGAGACAGTCAGAGATTGATAGAGAGTGTCAGAGAGTGTCAGAGAGCGTCTGAGAGAGTCAGAGAGTGATAGAGACTGTCAGACAGTGTCTGTGCGTCTCAGAGAGTGTCAGAGAGTGTCAGAGAGTGATAGAGACTGTCAGACAGTGTCTGAGAGTCTCAGAGAGTATCAGAGCGTGTCTGAGAGTGTCTGAGAGTGATAGAGAATGTCAGAGAATGTCAGAGAGTGTCAGAGAGTGACAGAGAATGTCAGACAGTTTCTGAGAGTATCATGGAGTGCACAGAGTGACAGAGGGTGTCAGAGAGTGTCAGAGACTGATAGAAAGTGTCAGAAAGTGATAGAGAGTGTCAGAGATTGTCAGAGAGTGTCAGACAGTGTCAGAGAGAGTTTGAGAGTGTCACAGAGTGTCAGTGGGTGTCAGAGTGTCAGAAATTGTCAGAGAGTGTCAGAGAGTGTCTGAGAATGTCAGAGAGTGGCAGAGAGTATGTGAGAGTGTCAGAGAGTGTGTGAGAGTGTCAGAGAGTGTCAGAGAGTGACAGAGAGTGTTAGACAGTATCTGAGAGTGTCTGTGAGTGTCAGAGATTGTCAGAGATTGTCAGAGAGTGTCAGAGAGTGACTGAGATTGTCTGAGAGTGTCAGAGAGTTTCAGTGAGTGTCAGAGGGTGTCAGAGGCTAATAGAGCGTGTCAGAGAGTGACAGAGAGGTTCTGAGAGCGTCAGAGACTGTCAGAGACTAATAGAGAGTGTCAGAGAGTGTCAGAGAGTGATAGAGAACGTCTGAGATTGTCAGAGACAGTCAGAGATTGATAGAGAGTGTCAGAGAGTGTCAGAGAGTGCAAGAGATTGTCTGACAGTGTCAGAGAGTGATAGAGAGTGTTAGAGATTGTCAGAGAGGGTCTGAGAGTGTCAGAGAGTGATAGAGACTGTCAGACAGTGTCTGAGCGTCTCAGAGAGTCTCAGAGAGTGTCAGAGTGTGATAGAGACTGTCAGACAGTGTCTGAGAGTGTCAGAGATTGATAGAGACTGTCAGACAGTGTCTGAGCGTCTCAGAGAGTGTCAGAGAGTGTCAGAGAGTGATAGAGACTGTCAGACAGTGTCTGAGAGTCTCAGAGAGTATCAGAGCGTGTCAGTGAGTGTCTGAGAGTGACAGACATTGTCAGAGAGTGTCTGAGAGTGTCTGAGAATGATAGAGAATGTCAGAGAGTGTCAGAGAGTGTCAGAGAGTGACAGAGAATGTCAGACAGTTTCTGAGAGTATCATGGAGTGCACAGAGTGACAGAGGGTGTCAGAGAGTGTCAGACACTGATAGAAAGTGTCAGAAAGTGATAGAGAGTGTCAGAGATTGTCAGAGAGTGTCAGACAGTGTCAGAGAGAGTTTGAGAGTGTCACAGAGTGTCAGTGGGTGTCAGAGTGTCAGAAATTGTCAGAGAGTGTCAGAGAGTGTCAGAGAGTGACTGAGAATGTCAGAGAGTGGCAGAGAGTATGTGAGAGTGTCAGAGAGTGTGTGAGAGTGTCAGAGAGTGTCAGAGAGTGACAGAGAGTGTTAGACAGTGTCTGAGAGTGTCTGTGAGTGTCAGAGATTGTCAGAGATTGTCAGAGAGTGTCAGAGAGTGACTGAGATTGTCTGAGAGTGTCAGAGAGTTTCAGTGAGTGTCAGAGAGTGTCAGAGGCTAATAGAGCGTGTCAGAGAGTGACAGAGAGGTTCTGAGAGCGTCAGAGACTGTCAGAGAATAATAGAGAGTGTCAGAGAGTGTCAGAGAGTGATAGAGAACGTCTGAGAGTGTCAGAGACAGTCAGAGATTGATAGAGAGTGTCAGAGAGTGTCAGAGAGTGCAAGAGATTGTCTGACAGTGTCAGAGAGTGATAGAGAGTGTCAGAGATTGTCAGAGAGGGTCTGAGAGTGTCAGAGAGTGTCTGGGTGTGTCAGAGAGTGTCAGAGAGTGAAAGAGAACGTCTGAGAGTGTCAGAGACAGTCAGAGATTGATAGAGAGTGTCAGAGAGTGTCAGAGAGCGTCTGAGAGAGTCAGAGAGTGATAGAGACTGTCAGACAGTGTCTGAGCGTCTCAGAGAGTGTCAGAGAGTGTCAGAGAGTGATAGAGACTGTCAGACAGTGTCTGAGAGTCTCAGAGAGTATCAGAGCGTGTCAGAGAGTGTCTGAGAGTGACAGACATTGTCAGAGAGTGTCTGAGAGTGTCTGAGAGTGTCAGAGAGTGACAGAGAATGTCAGACAGTTTCTGAGAGTATCATGGAGTGCACAGAGTGACAGAGGGTGTCAGAGAGTGTCAGAGACTGATAGAAAGTGTCAGAAAGTGATAGAGAGTGTCAGAGATTGTCAGAGAGTGTCAGACAGTGTCAGAGAGAGTTTGAGAGTGTCACAGAGTGTCAGTGGGTGTCAGAGTGTCAGAAATTGTCAGAGAGTGTCAGAGAGTGTCAGAGAGTGTCTGAGAATGTCAGAGAGTGGCAGAGAGTATGCGAGAGTGTCAGAGAGTGTGTGAGAGTGTCAGAGTGTCAGAGAGTGACAGAGAGTGTTAGACAGTATCTGAGAGTGTCTGTGAGTGTCAGAGATTGTCAGAGATTGTCAGAGAGTGTCAGAGAGTGACTGAGATTGTCTGAGAGTGTCAGAGAGTTTCAGTGAGTGTCAGAGAGTGTCAGAGGCTAACAGAGCGTGTCAGAGAGTGACAGAAAGGTTCTGAGAGCGTCAGAGACTGTCAGAGACTAATAGAGAGTGTCAGAGTGTGTCAGAGAGTGATAGAGAACGTCTGAGATTGTCAGAGACAGTCAGAGATTGATAGAGAGTGTCAGAGAGTGTCAGAGAGTGTCAGAGAGTGCAAGAGATTGTCTGACAGTGTCAGAGAGTGATAGAGAGTGTTAGAGATTGTCAGAGAGGGTCTGAGAGTGTCAGAGAGTGATAGAGACTGTCAGACAGTGTCTGAGCGTCTCAGAGAGTCTCAGAGAGTGTCAGAGTGTGATAGAGACTGTCAGACAGTGTCTGAGTGTCTCAGAGAGTGTCAGAGAGTGTCAGAGAGTGATAGAGAGTGTCAGAGAGCGTCTGAGAGTGTCAGAGAGTGACAGAGAGTGTCTGGGAGTGTCAGAGAGTGTCAGAGAGTGATAGAGAACGTCTGAGAGTGTCAGAGACAGTCAGAGATTGATAGAGAGTGTCAGAGAGTGTCAGAGAGCGTCCGAGAGAGTCAGAGAGTGATAGAGAATGTCAGACAGTGTCTGAGCGTCTCAGAGAGTGTCAGAGAGTGTCAGAGAGTGATAGAGACTGTCAGACAGTGTCTGAGAGTGACAGACATTGTCAGAGAGTGTCTGAGAGTGTCTGAGAGTGATAGAGAATGTCAGAGAGTGTCAGAGAGTGTCAGAGAGAGTCAGACAGTGATACAGAGTGTCACAGTGTGTCAGAGAGTGATAGAGTGTGTCTGAGAGTGCCAGAGAGTGTCAGAGAGTGTCTGAGAGCGTCAGAGAGTGATAGAGGGTGTCAGGGAGTGTCTGAGAGTGATAGAGAGTGTCAGAGAGGGTCAGAGAGTGTCAGAGAGTGACAGAGAGTGTCAGACAGTGTCTGAGTCTGTCAGAGAGTGTCTGAGAGTGTCAGAGCGTGTCAGAGAGTGTCAGAGAGTGTCTGAGAGTGTCAGAGATTGTCAGATAGTGATGGAGAATGTCAGAGAGTGTGTGAGATTGTCAGAGAGTGTCAGCGAGTGTCAGAGAGTGTCAGAGTGTGATAGAGAGTGTCAGAGAGTGTCAGAGAGTATCTGACAGTGTCTGAGATTGTCTGAGTGTGTCAGAGAGTTTCAGAGAGTGTCTGAGATTGTCAGAGAGTGTCAGTGAGTGTCAGAGAGTGATAGAGAACGTCTGAGAGTGTCAGAGACAGTCAGAGTTTGATAGAGAGTGTCAGAGAGTGTCAGAGAGTGTAAGAGATTGTCTGACAGAGTCAGAGAGTGATAGAGAGTGTCAGAGAGTGTCAGAGATGGTGTGAGAGTGTCAGAGAGTGATAGAGACTGTCAGACAGTGTCTGAGCGTCTCAGAGAGTGTCAGAGAGTGTCAGAGTGTGATAGAGACTGTCAGACAGTGTCTGAGAGTCTCAGAGAGTGTCAGAGAGTGCCAGAGAGTGATAGAGAGTGTCAGAGAGCGTCTGAGAGTGTCAGAGAGTGACAGAGAGTGTCAGACAGTGTCTGAGTCTGTCAGAGAGTGTCTGAGAGTGTCAGAGCGTGTCAGAGAGTGTCAGAGAGTGTCTGAGAGTGTCAGAGATTGTCAGATAGTGATGGAGAATGTCAGAGAGTGTGTGAGATTGTCAGAGAGTGTCAGCGAGTGTCAGAGAGTGTCAGAGTGTGATAGAGAGTGTCAGAGAGTGTCAGAGAGTATCTGACAGTGTCTGAGATTGTCTGAGTGTGTCAGAGAGTTTCAGAGAGTGTCTGAGATTGTCAGAGAGTGTCAGTGAGTGTCAGAGAGTGATAGAGAACGTCTGAGAGTGTCAGAGACAGTCAGAGTTTGATAGAGAGTGTCAGAGAGTGTCAGAGAGTGTAAGAGATTGTCTGACAGAGTCAGAGAGTGATAGAGAGTGTCAGAGAGTGTCAGAGATGGTGTGAGAGTGTCAGAGAGTGATAGAGACTGTCAGACAGTGTCTGAGCGTCTCAGAGAGTGTCAGAGAGTGTCAGAGTGTGATAGAGACTGTCAGACAGTGTCTGAGAGTCTCAGAGAGTGTCAGAGAGTGCCAGAGAGTGATAGAGAGTGTCAGAGAGCGTCTGAGAGTGTCAGAGAGTGACAGAGAGTGTCTGAGAGTGTCAGAGAGTGATAGAGTACGTCTGAGAGTGTCAGAGACAGTCAGAGATTGATAGAGAGTGTCAGGGAGCGTCAGAGAGTGTAAGAGAGTGTCTGACAGTGTCAGAGAGTGATAGAGAGTGTCAGACAGTGTCTGAGCGTCTCAGAGAGCGTCTGAGAGTGTCAGAGAGTGATAGAGACTGTCAGACAGTGTCTGAGCGTCTCAGAGAGTGTCAGAGAGTGTCAGAGAGTGACAGAGACTGTCAGACAGTGTCTGAGCGTCTCAGAGAGTATCAGAGCGTGTCAGTGAGTGTCTGAGAGTGACAGACATTGTCAGAGAGTGTCTGAGAGTGTCTGAGAGTGATAGAGAATGTCAGAGAGTGTCAGAGAGTGTCAGAGAGTGACAGAGAATGTCAGACAGTTTCTGAGAGTATCATGGAGTGCACAGAGTGACAGAGGGTGTCAGAGAGTGTCAGACACTGATAGAAAGTGTCAGAAAGTGATAGAGAGTGTCAGAGATTGTCAGAGAGTGTCAGACAGTGTCAGAGAGAGTTTGAGAGTGTCACAGAGTGTCAGTGGGTGTCAGAGTGTCAGAAATTGTCAGAGAGTGTCAGAGAGTGTCAGAGAGTGTCTGAGAATGTCAGAGAGTGGCAGAGAGTATGTGAGAGTGTCAGAGAGTGTGTGAGAGTGTCAGAGAGTGTCAGAGAGTGACAGAGAGTGTTAGACAGTGTCTGAGAGTGTCTGTGAGTGTCAGAGATTGTCAGAGATTGTCAGAGAGTGTCAGAGAGTGACTGAGATTGTCTGAGAGTGTCAGAGAGTTTCAGTGAGTGTCAGAGAGTGTCAGAGGCTAATAGAGCGTGTCAGAGAGTGACAGAGAGGTTCTGAGAGCGTCAGAGACTGTCAGAGACTAATAGAGAGTGTCAGAGAGTGTCAGAGAGTGATAGAGAACGTCCGAGAGTGTCAGAGACAGTCAGAGATTGATAGAGAGTGTCAGAGAGTGTCAGAGAGTGCAAGAGATTGTCTGACAGTGTCAGAGAGTGATAGAGAGTGTCAGAGATTGTCAGAGAGGGTCTGAGAGTGTCAGAGAGTGTCTGGGTGTGTCAGAGAGTGTCAGAGAGTGAAAGAGAACGTCTGAGAGTGTCAGAGACAGTCAGAGATTGATAGAGAGTGTCAGAGAGTGTCAGAGAGCGTCTGAGAGAGTCAGAGAGTGATAGAGACTGTCAGACAGTGTCTGAGCGTCTCAGAGAGTGTCAGAGAGTGTCAGAGAGTGATAGAGACTGTCAGACAGTGTCTGAGAGTCTCAGAGAGTATCAGAGCGTGTCAGAGAGTGTCTGAGAGTGACAGACATTGTCAGAGAGTGTCTGAGAGTGTCTGAGAGTGTCTGAGAGTGATAGAGAATGTCAGAGAATGTCAGAGAGTGTCAGAGAGTGTCAGAGAGTGACAGAGAATGTCAGACAGTTTCTGAGAGTATCATGGAGTGCACAGAGTGACAGAGGGTGTCAGAGAGTGTCAGAGACTGATAGAAAGTGTCAGAAAGTGATAGAGAGTGTCAGAGATTGTCAGAGAGTGTCAGACAGTGTCAGAGAGAGTTTGAGAGTGTCACAGAGTGTCAGTGGGTGTCAGAGTGTCAGAAATTGTCAGAGAGTGTCAGAGAGTGTCAGAGAGTGTCTGAGAATGTCAGAGAGTGGCAGAGAGTATGCGAGAGTGTCAGAGAGTGTGTGAGAGTGTCAGAGTGTCAGAGAGTGACAGAGAGTGTTAGACAGTATCTGAGAGTGTCTGTGAGTGTCAGAGATTGTCAGAGATTGTCAGAGAGTGTCAGAGAGTGACAGAGAGTGTTAGACAGTGTCTGAGAGTGTCTGTGAGTGTCAGAGATTGTCAGAGATTGTCAGAGAGTGTCAGAGAGTGACTGAGATTGTCTGAGAGTGTCAGAGAGTTTCAGTGAGTGTCAGAGAGTGTCAGAGGCTAATAGAGCGTGTCAGAGAGTGACAGAGAGGTTCTGAGAGCGTCAGAGACTGTCAGAGACTAATAGAGAGTGTCAGAGAGAGTCAGAGAGTGATAGAGAACGTCTGAGAGTGTCAGAGACAGTCAGAGATTGATAGAGAGTGTCAGAGAGTGTAAGAGAGTGCAAGAGATTGTCTGACAGTGTCAGAGAGTGATAGAGAGTGTCAGAGATTGTCAGAGAGGGTCTGAGAGTGTCAGAGAGTGTCTGGGTGTGTCAGAGAGTGTCAGAGAGTGAAAGAGAACGTCTGAGAGTGTCAGAGACAGTCAGAGATTGATAGAGAGTGTCAGAGAGTGTCAGAGAGCGTCTGAGAGAGTCAGAGAGTGATAGAGACTGTCAGACAGTGTCTGAGCGTCTCAGAGAGTGTCAGAGAGTGTCAGAGAGTGATAGAGACTGTCAGACAGTGTCTGAGAGTCTCAGAGAGTATCAGAGCGTGTCAGAGAGTGTCTGAGAGTGACAGACATTGTCAGAGAGTGTCTGAGAGTGTCTGAGAGTGTCTGAGAGTGATAGAGAATGTCAGAGAATGTCAGAGAGTGTCAGAGAGTGACAGAGAATGTCAGACAGTTTCTGAGAGTATCATGGAGTGCACAGAGTGACAGAGGGTGTCAGAGAGTGTCAGAGACTGATAGAAAGTGTCAGAAAGTGATAGAGAGTGTCAGAGATTGTCAGAGAGTGTCAGACAGTGTCAGAGAGAGTTTGAGAGTGTCACAGAGTGTCAGTGGGTGTCAGAGTGTCAGAAATTGTCAGAGAGTGTCAGAGAGTGTCAGAGAGTGTCTGAGAATGTCAGAGAGTGGCAGAGAGTATGCGAGAGTGTCAGAGAGTGTGTGAGAGTGTCAGAGTGTCAGAGAGTGACAGAGAGTGTTAGACAGTATCTGAGAGTGTCTGTGAGTGTCAGAGATTGTCAGAGATTGTCAGAGAGTGTCAGAGAGTGACTGAGATTGTCTGAGAGTGTCAGAGAGTTTCAGTGAGTGTCAGAGAGTGTCAGAGGCTAACAGAGCGTGTCAGAGAGTGACAGAAAGGTTCTGAGAGCGTCAGAGACTGTCAGAGACTAATAGAGAGTGTCAGAGTGTGTCAGAGAGTGATAGAGAACGTCTGAGATTGTCAGAGACAGTCAGAGATTGATAGAGAGTGTCAGAGAGTGTCAGAGAGTGTCAGAGAGTGCAAGAGATTGTCTGACAGTGTCAGAGAGTGATAGAGAGTGTTAGAGATTGTCAGAGAGGGTCTGAGAGTGTCAGAGAGTGATAGAGACTGTCAGACAGTGTCTGAGCGTCTCAGAGAGTCTCAGAGAGTGTCAGAGTGTGATAGAGACTGTCAGACAGTGTCTGAGTGTCTCAGAGAGTATCAGAGCGTGTCAGTGAGTGTCTGAGAGTGACAGACATTGTCAGAGAGTGTCTGAGAGTGTCTGAGAGTGATAGAGAATGTCAGAGAGTGTCAGAGAGTGTCAGAGAGTGACAGAGAATGTCAGACAGTTTCTGAGAGTATCATGGAGTGCACAGAGTGACAGAGGGTGTCAGAGAGTGTCAGACACTGATAGAAAGTGTCAGAAAGTGATAGAGAGTGTCAGAGATTGTCAGAGAGTGTCAGACAGTGTCAGAGAGAGTTTGAGAGTGTCACAGAGTGTCAGTGGGTGTCAGAGTGTCAGAAATTGTCAGAGAGTGTCAGAGAGTGTCAGAGAGTGTCTGAGAATGTCAGAGAGTGGCAGAGAGTATGTGAGAGTGTCAGAGAGTGTGTGAGAGTATCTGAGAGTGTCAGAGAGTGACAGAGAGTGTTAGACAGTGTCTGAGAGTGTCTGTGAGTGTCAGAGATTGTCAGAGATTGTCAGAGAGTGTCAGAGAGTGACTGAGATTGTCTGAGAGTGTCAGAGAGTTTCAGTGAGTGTCAGAGAGTGTCAGAGGCTAATAGAGCGTGTCAGAGAGTGACAGAGAGGTTCTGAGAGCGTCAGAGACTGTCAGAGACTAATAGAGAGTGTCAGAGAGTGTCAGAGAGTGATAGAGAACGTCTGAGAGTGTCAGAGACAGTCAGAGATTGATAGAGAGTGTCAGAGAGTGTCAGAGAGTGCAAGAGATTGTCTGACAGTGTCAGAGAGTGATAGAGAGTGTCAGAGATTGTCAGAGAGGGTCTGAGAGTGTCAGAGAGTGTCTGGGTGTGTCAGAGAGTGTCAGAGAGTGAAAGAGAACGTCTGAGAGTGTCAGAGACAGTCAGAGATTGATAGAGAGTGTCAGAGAGTGTCAGAGAGCGTCTGAGAGAGTCAGAGAGTGATAGAGACTGTCAGACAGTGTCTGAGCGTCTCAGAGAGTGTCAGAGAGTGTCAGAGAGTGATAGAGACTGTCAGACAGTGTCTGAGAGTCTCAGAGAGTATCAGAGCGTGTCAGAGAGTGTCTGAGAGTGACAGACATTGTCAGAGAGTGTCTGAGAGTGTCTGAGAGTGATAGAGAATGTCAGAGAATGTCAGAGAGTGTCAGAGAGTGACAGAGAATGTCAGACAGTTTCTGAGAGTATCATGGAGTGCACAGAGTGACAGAGGGTGTCAGAGAGTGTCAGAGACTGATAGAAAGTGTCAGAAAGTGATAGAGAGTGTCAGAGATTGTCAGAGAGTGTCAGACAGTGTCAGAGAGAGTTTGAGAGTGTCACAGAGTGTCAGTGGGTGTCAGAGTGTCAGAAATTGTCAGAGAGTGTCAGAGAGTGTCAGAGAGTGTCTGAGAATGTCAGAGAGTGGCGGAGAGTATGCGAGAGTGTCAGAGAGTGTGTGAGAGTGTCAGAGTGTCAGAGAGTGACAGAGAGTGTTAGACAGTATCTGAGAGTGTCTGTGAGTGTCAGAGATTGTCAGAGATTGTCAGAGAGTGTCAGAGAGTGACTGAGATTGTCTGAGAGTGTCAGAGAGTTTCAGTGAGTGTCAGAGAGTGTCAGAGGCTAACAGAGCGTGTCAGAGAGTGACAGAAAGGTTCTGAGAGCGTCAGAGACTGTCAGAGACTAATAGAGAGTGTCAGAGTGTGTCAGAGAGTGATAGAGAACGTCTGAGATTGTCAGAGACAGTCAGAGATTGATAGAGAGTGTCAGAGAGTGTCAGAGAGTGTCAGAGAGTGCAAGAGATTGTCTGACAGTGTCAGAGAGTGATAGAGAGTGTTAGAGATTGTCAGAGAGGGTCTGAGAGTGTCAGAGAGTGATAGAGACTGTCAGACAGTGTCTGAGCGTCTCAGAGAGTCTCAGAGAGTGTCAGAGTGTGATAGAGACTGTCAGACAGTGTCTGAGTGTCTCAGAGAGTGTCAGAGAGTGTCAGAGAGTGATAGAGAGTGTCAGAGAGCGTCTGAGAGTGTCAGAGATTGACAGAGAGTGTCTGGGAGTGTCAGAGAGTGTCAGAGAGTGATAGAGAACGTCTGAGAGTGTCAGAGACAGTCAGAGATTGATAGAGAGTGTCAGAGAGTGTCAGAGAGCGTCCGAGAGAGTCAGAGAGTGATAGAGAATGTCAGACAGTGTCTGAGCGTCTCAGAGAGTGTCAGAGAGTGTCAGAGAGTGATAGAGACTGTCAGACAGTGTCTGAGAGTGACAGACATTGTCAGAGAGTGTCTGAGAGTGTCTGAGTGTGATAGAGAATGTCAGAGAGTGTCAGAGAGTGTCAGAGAGAGTCAGACAGTGATACAGAGTGTCACAGTGTGTCAGAGAGTGATAGAGTGTATCTGAGAGTGCCAGAGAGTGTCAGAGAGTGTCTGAGAGCGTCAGAGAGTGATAGAGGGTGTCAGGGAGTGTCTGAGAGTGATAGAGAGTGTCAGAGAGGGTCAGAGAGTGTCAGAGAGTGACAGAGAGTGTCAGACAGTGTCTGAGTCTGTCAGAGAGTGTCTGAGAGTGTCAGAGCGTGTCAGAGAGTGTCAGAGAGTGTCTGAGAGTGTCAGAGATTGTCAGATAGTGATGGAGAATGTCAGAGAGTGTGTGAGATTGTCAGAGAGTGTCAGCGAGTGTCAGAGAGTGTCAGAGTGTGATAGAGAGTGTCAGAGAGTGTCAGAGAGTATCTGACAGTGTCTGAGATTGTCTGAGTGTGTCAGAGAGTTTCAGAGAGTGTCTGAGATTGTCAGAGAGTGTCAGTGAGTGTCAGAGAGTGATAGAGAACGTCTGAGAGTGTCAGAGACAGTCAGAGTTTGATACAGAGTGTCAGAGAGTGTCAGAGAGTGTAAGAGATTGTCTGACAGAGTCAGAGAGTGATAGAGAGTGTCAGAGAGTGTCAGAGATGGTGTGAGAGTGTCAGAGAGTGATAGAGACTGTCAGACAGTGTCTGAGCGTCTCAGAGAGTGTCAGAGAGTGTCAGAGTGTGATAGAGACTGTCAGACAGTGTCTGAGAGTCTCAGAGAGTGTCAGAGAGTGTCAGAGAGTGATAGAGAGTGTCAGAGAGCGTCTGAGAGTGTCAGAGAGTGACAGAGAGTGTCTGAGAGTGTCAGAGAGTGATAGAGAACGTCTGAGAGTGTCAGAGACAGTCAGAGATTGATAGAGAGTGTCAGGGAGCGTCAGAGAGTGTAAGAGAGTGTCTGACAGTGTCAGAGAGTGATAGAGAGTGTCAGAGATTGTCAGAGAGCGTCTGAGAGTGTCAGAGAGTGATAGAGACTGTCAGACAGTGTCTGAGCGTCTCAGAGAGTGTCAGAGAGTGTCAGAGAGTGACAGAGACTGTCAGACAGTGTCTGAGCGTCTCAGAGAGCGTCAGAGAGTATCAGGGCGTGTCAGAGAGTGTCTGAGAGTGACAGACATTGTCAGAGAGTGTCAGAGCGAGTCTGAGTGTGTCAGAGAGTGTCAGAGAGTGTCTGAGAGTGTCAGAGAGTGATAGAGAGTGTCAGAGAGTGTCTGAGTGTATCAGAGAGTGTCTGAGAGTGTCAGAGATTGATAGAGAGTGTCAGAGAGTGTCAGAGAGTGTCAGACAGTGATACAGAGTGTCACACTGTTTCAGAGAGTGATAGAGTGTGTCTGAGAGTGCCAGAGAGTGTCAGAGAGTGTCTGAGAGCATCAGAGAGTGATAGAGGGTGTCAGAGAGTGTCTGAGATTGATAGAGAGTGTCAGAGAGTGTCAGAGAGTGATAGAGAGTGCCAGAGAGTATCTGAGTCTGTCAGAGAGTGTCTGAGAGTGTCAGAGAGTGTTAGAGAGTGTCAGAGAGTGGTAGAGACTGTCAGACATTGTCTGAGATTCTCAAAGAGTGTCAGAGAGTATAACAGCGTTTCAGAGAGTGTCTGAGAGTGTCAGACAGTGGCAGAGAGTGCCTGAGAAGGTCTGAGAGTGTCAGAGCGTGGCAGAGAGTATCTGAGAGAGTCAGAGTGTGTTGGAGAGTGTCAGACAGTGTCTGAGAGTGTCAGACAGTGTCAGAGATTGTCAGTGAGTGATAGAGAGTGTCAGAGAGTGTCAGAGAGCGTCAGAGAATGTCAGAGACTGTCAGAGAGTGATAGGGAGTGTCAGAGAGTGTCAGAGAGTGTCAGCTAGTGATAGAGAGTGATAGAGAGTGTCTGAGACAGTCAGAGAGTGCCAAAGAGTGTCAGAGAGTGATAGAGCGTGTCAGAGATTGTCAGAGAGTGTCTGAGATTGTCAGAGAGTGCCGGGAGTTTCAGAGAGTGTCTGAGAATGTCAGAGAGTGTCAGAGAGTGATAGGGAGTGTCAGAGAGTCTCAGAGAGTGATCGAGAGTGAAAGAGAGTGTCAGAGAGTGTCTGAGAGTGTCAATGAGTGTCAGAGAGTGTCAGAGAGTGATAGAGAGTTTCCGAGAGTGTCAGAGAGTGTCTGAGAGTGTCCGAGACCGATAGAGAGTGTCAGAGAGTTTCAGAGAGTGTCAGCGAGGGTCAGAGAGTGTCAGAGTGTGAAAGAGAGTGTCAGAGAGTATCTGACAGTGTCTGAGATTGTCTGAGAGTGTCAGAGAGTTTCAGAGAGTGATAGAAAGTATCAAAGTGTGTCTGCGGGGTCAGAGACTGATAGAGAGTGTCAGAGAGTGTCTGAGATTGTCAGAGAGTGTCAGTGAGGGTCAGAGAGTGTCTGAGAATGTCAGAGAGTGTCAGAGAGTGATAGGGATTGTCAAAGAGTGTCAGAGAGTGTCAGAGAGTGTCAGAGAGTGTCAGAGAATGTTGGAGAGAGTCAGACTGTGTCAAAGAGAGTCAGAGACTGATAGAGAGTTCCAGAGACTGTCTGAGATTGTCAGAGAGTGTCAGCGAGTGTCAGAGAGTGTCAGAGAGTGTCAGCGAGTGTCAGAGAATGTCAGACAGTGTCTGAGAGTATCATAGAGTGTCAGAGATTGACAGAGAGTGTCAGAGAGTGTCAGAGAGTGTCAATGAGTGTCAGAGAGTATCAGAGAGTGTCAGAGAGTGATTGAGAGTGTCAGATAGTGTCCGAGAGTGTCAATGAGTCTCTTAGAATGTCAGAGATTGCTAGAGTGTGTCAGAGAGTGTCAGAGAGTGATCGAGTGTGTCAGAGAGTGTCAGAGAGTATCTGAGAGTGTCTGAGATTGTCTGAGAGTGTCAGAGAGTGGCAGAGAGTTTCTGCGAGTGTCAGAGAGTGTCTGCGAGTGTCAGAGACTGATAGAGAGTGTTAGAGAGTGTCTGAGATTGTCAGAGAGTGTCAGCGAGTGTCAGAGATTGTCTGAGAAGGCCAGAGAGTGTCAGAGAATGACAGGGAGTGTCAGAGAGTGTCAGAGAGTGTCAGAGAGTGATAGAGAGTGAAATAGAGTGTCAGAGAGTGTCTGAGAGTGTCAATGAGTGTCAGAGAGTGTCAGAGAGTGATAGAGAGTTTCCGAGAGTGTCAGAGAGTGTCTGAGTGTGTAAGAGAGTGATAGAGACTGTCAGACAGTGTCTGAGAGTCTCAGAGAGTGTCAGAGAGTATCAGAGCGTGTCAGAGAGTGTCTGAGAGTGACAGACATTGTCAGAGAGTGTCAGAGCGAGTCTGAGAGTGTCAGGCAGTGTCAGAGAGTGCCTGAGAGGGTCTGAAAGTGTCAGAGAGTGTCAGAGAGTGTCTGAGAGTGTCAGAGAGTGATAGAGAGTGATAGAGAGTGTCAGAGATTTTCTGAGAGTGTCTGAGAGTGACAGAGAATGTAAGAGAGTGTCAGAGAGTGTCAGAGTGTGTCAGACAGTGATACAGAGTGTCACAGTGTGTCAGAGAGTGATAGAGTGTGTCTGAGAGTGCCAGAGAGTGTCAGAGAGTGTCAGAGAGTGTCTGAGAGCATCAGAGAGTGATAGAGGGTGTCAGAGAGTGTCTGAGAGTGATAGAGAGTGTCAGAGAGTGTCAGAGAGTGTCAGAGAGTGATAGAGAGTGTCAGAGAGTGTCTGAGTCTGTCAGAGAGTGTCTGAGAGTGTCAGAGAGTGTGTGAGAGTGTCAGAGAGTTGTCGAGACTGTCAGACAGTGTCTGAGATTCTCAGAGAGTGTCAGAGAGTATAAGAGCGTTTCAGAGAGTGTCTGAGAGTGTCCGACAGTGTCAGAGAGTGCCTGAGAAGGTCTGAGAGTGTCAGAGAGAGGCAGAGAGTATCTGAGAGTGTCAGAGAGTGTTAGAGAGTTTCAGACAGTGTCTGAGAGTGTCAGAGAGTGTCAGAGATTGTCAGTGGGTGATAGACAGTGTCAGAGAGTGTCAGAGAATGTCAGAGACTGTCAGAGAGTGATAGGGAGTGTCAGAGAGTGTCAGAGACTGTCAGAGAGTGATAGAGAGTGTCAGAGAGTGTCAGAGAGTGTCAGAGAATGTCAGAGACTGTCAGAGAGTGATAGGGAGTGTCAGAGAGTGTCAGAGAGTGTCAGAGAGTGTCAGAGAGTGATAGAGAGTGATAGAGAGTGTCTGAGACAGTCAGAGAGTGCCAAAGAGTGTCAGAAAGTGTCAGAGAGTGATAGAGAGTGTCAGAGATTGTCAGAGAGTGTCTGAGATTGTCAGAGAGTGTCTGAGATTGTCAGAGAGTGTCAGAGAGTGTCAGAGAGTGTCAGAGAGTCATAGAGAATGTCAGACAGTGTCTGAGAGTATCATAGAGTGTCAGAGATTGACAGAGAGTGTCAGAGAGTGTCAGAGAGTGTCAGAGAGTGTCAATGAGTGTCAGAGAGTATCAGAGAGTGTCAGTGAGAGTCAGAGAGTGACAGAGAGTGTCAGAGAGTGATTGAGAGTGTCAGATAGTGTCCGAGAGTGTCAATGAGTGTCTTAGAATGTCACAGATTGCTAGAGTGTGTCAGAGAGTGTCAGAGAGTGATCGAGAGTGTCAGAGAGTGTCAGAGAGTATCTGAGAGTGTCTGAGATTGTCTGAGAGTGTCAGAGAGTGTCAGAGAGTGTCACAGAGTGATAGAGAGTGTCAGAGAGTGTCCGAGAGTATCTGAGAGTGTCTGAGATTGTCTGAGAGTGTCAGAGAGTGTCAGAGAGTGTCAGAGAGTGTCTGCGAGTGTCAGAGAGTGTCTGCGAGTGTCAGAGACTGATAGAGATTGTCAGAGAGTGTCTGAGATTGTCAGAGAGTGTCTGAGATTGTCAGAGAGTGTCAGAGAGTGTCAGAGAGTGTCAGAGAGTCATAGAGAATGTCAGACAGTGTCTGAGAGTATCATAGAGTGTCAGAGATTGACAGAGAGTGTCAGAGAGTGTCAGAGAGTGTCAATGAGTGTCAGAGAGTATCAGAGAGTGTCAGAGAGAGTCAGAGAGTGACAGAGAGTGTCAGAGAGTGATTGAGAGTGTCAGATAGTGTCCGAGAGTGTCAATGAGTGTCTTAGAATGTCACAGATTGCTAGACTGTGTCAGAGAGTGTCAGAGAGTGATCGAGAGTGTCAGAGAGTGTCAGAGAGTATCTGAGAGTGTCTGAGATTGTCTGAGAGTGTCAGAGAGTGTCAGAGAGTGTCACAGAGTGATAGAGAGTGTCAGAGAGTGTCCGAGAGTATCTGAGAGTGTCTGAGATTGTCTGAGAGTGTCAGAGAGTGTCAGAGAGTGTCAGAGAGTGTCTGCGAGTGTCAGAGAGTGTCTGCGAGTGTCAGAGACTGATAGAGAGTGTTAGAGAGTGTCTGAGATTGTCAGAGAGTGTCAGCGAGTGTCAGAGATTGTCTGAGAAGGTCAGAGAGTGTCAGAGAGTGACAGGGAGTGTCAGAGAGTGTCAGAGAGTGTCAGAGAGTGATAGAGAGTTTCCGAGAGTGTCAGAGAGTGTCTGAGAGTGTAAGAGAGTGATCGAGACTGTCAGACAGTGTCTGAGAGACTCAGAGAGTGTCAGAGAGTATCAGAGCATGTCAGAGAGTGTCTGAGAGTGACAGAGATTGTCAGAGAGTGTCAGAGCGAGTCTGAGAGTGTCAGACTGTGTAAGAGAGTGCCTGAGAGGGTCTGAGAGTGTCAGAGAGTGTCAGAGAGTGTCTGAGAGTGTCAGAGAGTGATAGAGAGTGATAGAGAGTGATAGAGAGTGTGTCAGAGATTTTCTGAGAGTGTCTGAGAGTGATAGAGAATGTAAGAGAGTGTCAGAGAGTGTCAGAGAGTGTCAGAGAGTATCTGAGAGTGTCTGAGATTGTCTGAGAGTGTCAGAGAGAGTCCGAGAGTATCTGAGAGTGTCTGAGATTGTCAGAGAGTGTCTGAGTATGTCAGAGAGTGTCTGAGAGTGTCAGAGAGTGTGTGAGAGTGTCAGAGAGTGTCAGAGAGTGTCAGAGAGTGTCAGAGAGTGATAGAGAGTGAAATAGAGTGTCAGAGAGTGTCTGAGAGTGTCAATGAGTGTCAGAGAGTGTCAGAGAGTGATAGAGATTTTCCGAGAGTGTCAGAGAGTGTCTGAGAGTGTAAGAGAGTGATAGAGACTGTCAGACAGTGTCTGAGAGTCTCAGAGAGTGTCAGAGAGTATCAGAGCGTGTCAGAGAGTGTCTGAGAGTGACAGACATTGTCAGAGAGTGTCAGAGCGAGTCTGAGAGTGTCAGGCAGTGTCAGAGAGTGCCTGAGAGGGTCTGAGAGTGTCAGAGAGTGTCAGAGAGTGTCTGAGAGTGTCAGAGAGTGATAGAGAGTGATAGAGAGTGTCAGAGATTTTCTGAGAGTGTCTGAGAGTGACAGAGAATGTAAGAGAGTGTCAGAGAGTGTCAGAGTGTGTCAGACAGTGATACAGAGTGTCACAGTGTGTCAGAGAGTGACAGAGAGTGTCAGAGAGTGATTGAGAGTGTCAGATAGTGTCCGAGAGTGTCAATGAGTGTCTTAGAATGTCACAGATTGCTAGAGTGTGTCAGAGAGTGTCAGAGAGTGATCGAGAGTGTCAGAGAGTGTCAGAGAGTATCTGAGAGTGTCTGAGATTGTCTGAGAGTGTCAGAGAGTGTCAGAGAGTGTCACAGAGTGATAGAGAGTGTCAGAGAGTGTCCGAGAGTATCTGAGAGTGTCTGAGATTGTCTGAGAGTGTCAGAGAGTGTCAGAGAGTGTCAGAGAGTGTCTGCGAGTGTCAGAGAGTGTCTGCGAGTGTCAGAGACTGATAGAGAGTGTTAGAGAGTGTCTGAGATTGTCAGAGAGTGTCAGCGAGTGTCAGAGATTGTCTGAGAAGGTCAGAGAGTGTCAGAGAGTGACAGGGAGTGTCAGAGAGTGTCAGAGAGTGTCAGAGAGTGATAGAGAGTGAAAGAGAGTGTCAGAGAGTGTCTGAGAGTGTCAATGAGTGTCAGAGAGTGTCAGAGAGTGATAGAGAGTTTCCGAGAGTGTCAGAGAGTGTCTGAGAGTGTAAGAGAGTGATCGAGACTGTCAGACAGTGTCTGAGAGACTCAGAGAGTGTCAGAGAGTATCAGAGCATGTCAGAGAGTGTCTGAGAGTGACAGAGATTGTCAGAGAGTGTCAGAGCGAGTCTGAGAGTGTCAGACTGTGTAAGAGAGTGCCTGAGAGGGTCTGAGAGTGTCAGAGAGTGTCAGAGAGTGTCTGAGAGTGTCAGAGAGTGATAGAGAGTGATAGAGAGTGATAGAGAGTGTGTCAGAGATTTTCTGAGAGTGTCTGAGAGTGATAGAGAATGTAAGAGAGTGTCAGAGAGTGTCAGAGAGTGTCAGAGAGTATCTGAGAGTGTCTGAGATTGTCTGAGAGTGTCAGAGAGAGTCCGAGAGTATCTGAGAGTGTCTGAGATTGTCAGAGAGTGTCTGAGTATGTCAGAGAGTGTCTGAGAGTGTCAGAGAGTGTCTGAGAGTGTCAGAGAGTGTCAGAGAGTGTCAGAGAGTGTCAGAGAGTGATAGAGAGTGAAATAGAGTGCCAGAGAGTGTCAGAGAGTGTCAGAGAGTGATAGAGAGTTTCCGAGAGTGTCAGAGAGTGTCTGAGAGTGTAAGAGAGTGATAGAGACTGTCAGACAGTGTCTGAGAGTCTCAGAGAGTGTCAGAGAGTATCAGAGCGTGTCAGAGAGTGTCTGAGAGTGACAGACATTGTCAGAGAGTGTCAGAGCGAGTCTGAGAGTGTCAGGCAGTGTCAGAGAGTGCCTGAGAGGGTCTGAGAGTGTCAGAGAGTGTCAGAGAGTGTCTGAGAGTGTCAGAGAGTGATAGAGAGTGATAGAGAGTGTCAGAGATTTTCTGAGAGTGTCTGAGAGTGACAGAGAATGTAAGAGAGTGTCAGAGAGTGTCAGAGTGTGTCAGACAGTGATACAGAGTGTCACAGTGTGTCAGAGAGTGATAGAGTGTGTCTGAGAGTGCCAGAGAGTGTCAGAGAGTGTCAGAGAGTGTCTGAGAGCATCAGAGAGTGATAGAGGGTGTCAGAGAGTGTCTGAGTGTGATAGAGAGTGTCAGAGAGTGTCAGAGAGTGTCAGAGAGTGGTAGAGAGTGTCAGAGAGTGTCTGAGTCTGTCAGAGAGTGTCTGAGAGTGTCAGAGAGTGTGTGAGAGTGTCAGAGAGTGGTCGAGACTGTCAGACAGTGTCTGAGATTCTCAGAGAGTGTCAGAGAGTATAAGAGCGTTTCAGAGAGTGTCTGAGAGTGTCAGACAGTGTCAGAGAGTGCCTGAGAAGGTCTGAGAGTGTCAGAGAGAGGCAGAGAGTATCTGAGAGTGTCAGAGAGTGTTAGAGAGTTTCAGACAGTGTCTGATAGTGTCAGAGAGTGTCAGAGATTGTCAGTGGGTGACAGAGAGTGTCAGAGAGTGTCAGAGAGTGTCAGAGAATGTCAGAGACTGTCAGAGAGTGATAGGGAGTGTCAGAGAGTGTCAGAGACTGTCAGAGAGTGATAGAGAGTGTCAGAGAGTGTCAGAGAGTGTCAGAGAATGTCAGAGACTGTCAGAGAGTGATAGGGAGTGTCAGAGAGTGTCAGAGAGTGTCAGAGAGTGATAGAGAGTGTCTGAGACAGTCAGAGAGTGCCAAAGAGTGACAGAAAGTGTCAGAGAGTGATAGAGAGTGTCAGAGATTGTCAGAGAGTGTCTGAGATTGTCAGTGAGTGTCTGAGATTGTCAGAGAGTGTCAGAGAGTGTCAGAGAGTGTCAGAGAGTCATAGAGAATGTCAGACAGTGTCTGAGAGTATCATAGAGTGTCAGAGATTGACAGAGAGTGTCAGAGAGTGTCAGAGAGTGTCAATGAGTGTCAGAGAGAATCAGAGAGTGTCAGAGAGAGTCAGAGAGTGACAGAGAGTGTCAGAGAGTGATTGAGAGTGTCAGATAGTGTCCGAGAGTGTCAATGAGTGTCTTCGAATGTCACAGATTGCTAGAGTGTGTCAGAGAGTGTCAGAGAGTGATCGAGAGTGTCAGAGAGTATCTGAGAGTGTCTGAGATTGTCTGAGAGTGTCAGAGAGTGTCAGAGAGTGTCACAGAGTGATAGAGAGTGTCAGAGAGTGTCCGAGAGTATCTGAGAGTGTCTGAGATTGTCTGAGAGTGTCAGAGAGTGTCAGAGAGTGTCTGCGAGTGTCAGAGAGTGTCTGCGAGTGTCAGAGACTGATAGAGAGTGTTAGAGAGTGTCTGAGATTGTCAGAGAGTGTCAGCGAGTGTCAGAGTTTGTCTGAGAAGGTCAGAGAGTGTCAGAGAGTGACAGGGAGTGTCAGAGAGTGTCAGAGAGTGATAGAGAGTGAAAGAGAGTGTCAGAGAGTGTCTGAGAGTCTCAATGAGTGTCAGAGCGTGTCAGAGAGTGATAGAGAGTTTCCGAGAGTGTCAGAGAGTGTCTGAGAGTGTAAGAGAGTGATCGAGAATGTCAGACAGTGTCTGAGAGACTCAGAGAGTGTCAGCGAGTATCAGAGCGTGTCAGAGAGTGTCTGAGAGTGACAGAGATTGTCAGAGAGTGTCAGAGCGAGTCTGAGAGTGTCAGACTGTGTAAGAGAGTGCCTGAGAGGGTCTGAGAGTGTCAGAGAGTGTCTGAGAGTGTCAGAGAGTGATAGAGAGTGGTAGAGACTGTCAGACAGTGTCTGGGATTCATAGAGAGTGTCAGAGAGTATAAGAGCGTTTCAGAGATTGCCTGAGAGTGTCAGACAGTGTCAGAGAGTGCCTGAGAAGGTCTGAGAGTGTCAGAGAGTGGCAGAGAGTATCTGAGAGTGTCAGAGAGTGTTAGAGAGTGTCAGACAGTGTCTGAGAGTGTCAGAGAGTGTCAGAGACTGTCAGAGAGTGATAGGGAGTGTCAGAGAGTGTCAGAGAGTGTCAGAGAGTGATAGAGAGTGATAGAGAGTGATAGAGAGTGTCTGAGACAGTCAGAGAGTGCCAAAGACTGTCAGAAAGTGTCAGAGAGTGATAGAGAGTGTCAGAGATTGTCAGAGAGTGTCTGAGATTGTCAGAGAGTGTCTGAGTCTGTCAGAGAGTGTCTGAGAGTGTCAGAGAGTGTGTGAGAGTGTCAGAGAGTGTCAGAGAGTGGTAGAGACTGTCAGACAGTGTCTGGGATTCTCAGAGAGTGTCAGAGAGTATAAGAGCGTTTCAGAGATTGTCTGAGAGTGTCAGACAGTGTCAGAGAGTGTCAGAGACTGTCAGAGAGTGATAGGGAGTGTCAGAGAGTGTCAGAGAGTGTCAGAGAGTGATAGAGAGTGATAGAGAGTGATAGAGAGTGTCTGAGACAGTCAGAGAGAGCCAAAGACTGTCAGAAAGTGTCAGAGAGTGATAGAGAGTGTCAGAGATTGTCAGAGAGTGTCTGAGATTGTCAGAGAGTGTCAGCGAGTTTCAGAGAGTGTCTGAGAATGTCAGAGAGTGTCAGAGAGTGTCAGAGAGTGACAGAGAGTGAAAGAGAGTGTCAGAGAGTGTCTGAGAGTGTCAATGAGTTTCAGAGCGTGTCAGAGAGTGATAGAGAGTTTCCGAGAGTGTCTGACATTGTCTGAGAGTGTCAGAGAGTCTCAGAGTGTGATAGAGAGTATCAGAGAGTGTCTGCGAGTGTCAGAGACTGATAGACAGTGTCAGAGAGTGTCTGAGATTGTCAGAGAGTGTCAGCGAGTGTCAGAGAGTGTCTGGGAATGTCAGAGAGTGTCAGAGAGTGATAGAGAGTGTCAAAGAGTGTCAGAGAGTGATAGAGAGTGTCTGAGAGTGTCCGAGAGTGTCAGAAAGAGTCTGAGAGTGACAGAGAGTGTCAGAGAGTGTCAGAGAGTGTCAGAGAGTGTTAGAGAGTGTCAGAGAGTGTCAGAGAGTATCTGAGAGTGTCTGAGATTGTCTGAGAGTGTCAGAGAGTGTCAGAGAGTGTCACAGAGTGATAGAGAGTGTCAGAGAGTGTCCGAGATTATCTGAGAGTGTCTGAGATTGTCTGAGAGTGTCAGAGAGTGTCATAGAGTGTCTGCGAGTGTCAGAGAGTGTCTGCGAGTGTCAGAGACTGATAGAGAGTGTTAGAGAGTGTCTGAGATTGTCAGAGAGTGTCAGCGAGTGTCAGAGATTGTCTGAGAAGGTCAGAGAGTGTCAGAGAGTGACAGGGAGTGTCAGAGAGTGTCAGAGAGTGTCAGAGAGTGATAGAGAGTGAAAGAGAGTGTCAGAGAGTGTCTGAGAGTGTCAATGAGTGTCAGAGAGTGTCAGAGAGTGATAGAGAGTTTCCGAGAGTGTCAGAGAGTGTCTGAGAGTGTAAGAGAGTGATCGAGACTGTCAGACAGTGTCTGAGAGACTCAGAGTGTCAGAGAGTATCAGAGCGTGTCAGAGAGTGTCTGAGAGTGACAGAGATTGTCAGAGAGTGTCAGAGCGAGTCTGAGAGTGTCAGACTGTGTAAGAGAGTGCCTGAGAGGGTCTGAGAGTGTCAGAGAGTGTCAGAGAGTGTCTGAGAGTGTCAGAGAGTGATAGAGAGTGATAGAGAGTGATAGAGAGTGTCAGAGATTTTCTGAGAGTGTCAGAGAGTGATAGAGAATGTAAGAGAGTGTCAGAGAGTGTCAGAGAGTGTCAGAGAGTATCTGAGAGTGTCTGAGATTGTCTGAGAGTGTCAGAGAGTGTCTGAGTCTGTCAGAGAGTGTCTGAGAGTGTCAGAGAGTGTGTGAGAGTGTCAGAGAGTGTCAGAGAGTGGTAGAGACTGTCAGACAGTGTCTGGGATTCTCAGAGAGTGTCAGAGAGTATAAGAGCGTTTCAGAGATTGTCTGAGAGTGTCAGACAGTGTCAGAGAGTGCCTGAGAAGGTCTGAGAGTGTCAGAGAGTGGCAGAGAGTATCTGAGAGTGTCAGAGAGTGTTAGAGAGTGTCAGACAGTGTCTGAGAGTGTCAGAGAGTGTCAGAGATTGTCAGTGGGTGATAGAGAGTGTCAGAGAGTGTCAGAGACTGTCAGAGAGTGATAGGGAGTGTCAGAGAGTGTCAGAGAGTGTCAGAGAGTGATAGAGAGTGATAGAGAGTGATAGAGAGTGTCTGAGACCGTCAGAGAGTGCCAAAGACTGTCAGAAAGTGTCAGAGAGTGATAGAGAGTGTCAGAGATTGTCAGAGAGTGTCTGAGATTGTCAGAGAGTGTCTGAGTCTGTCAGAGAGTGTCTGAGAGTGTCAGAGAGTGTGTGAGAGTGTCAGAGAGTGTCAGAGAGAGATAGAGAGTGATAGAGGCTGTCTCAGAGTGTCAGAGAGTGTCAGAAAGAGATAGAGAGTGTCTGAGAGTGTCAGAGAGTGATAAAGTGTGTCAGAGAATGTCAGAGAATGTCAGAGAGTGACAGAGAGTGTCAGAGAGTGATTGAAAGTGTCTGAGACTGTCAGAGAGTGTCAAAGAATATCAGATAGTGTCAGAGAGTTTCAGAGAATATCAGAGAGTGCCAGAGAGTGTCTGAGAGTGTCAGAGAATGTCGGAGAGTTTCTGAGAGTATCTGTGAGTGTAAGAAAGTGTCAGAGGGTTCTGAGAATTTCGGAGTGTGTCAGGGAGTGTCACAGAGTGTCAGAGACTGTCAGAGACTGTCAGAGAGTGACAGAGAGTTTCAGTGAGTGTCAGAGAGTTTCAGAGAGTTTCAGAGAGTGTCAGAGATTGTCTGGGAGTGTCAGAGAGTATCAAAGATTTTCAGAGAGTTTCAGAGAGTGTCAGAGAGTGTCAGAGAGTGTCGGAGAGATACTCAGAATATCTGTGAGTGTAAGAGAGTGTCAGAGGGTTCTGCGAGTTTCTGTGTGTGTCAGAGAGTGTCACAGAGTATCTGAGACTGTCAGAGAGTGTCAGAGAGTTTCAAATAGTTTCAGAGAGTGTCAGAGAATGTCTGAGATTGTCACAGAGTGTCAGAGAGTGTCAGAGAATGTCGGAGAGTTTCTGTGAGTGTCAGAGAGTTTCACAGTGTGACACAGAGTGTCAGAGAGTGTCAGAGAGTTTCAGAGATTGTCAGATAGTGTCGGAGAGTGTTTGAGAGTTTCAGAGAGTTTCAGAGAGTGTCAGAGATTGTCTGAGAGTATCAGATAGTGTCAGAGAGTTTCAGAGAGTGTCACAGACTGTCAGAGAGCGTCAGAGACTGTCAGAGAGCATCAGAGAGATTGCAGAGTGTTTCAGTGAGTGTCAGAGAGTTTCAGACAGTTACAGAGAGGGTCAGAGAGTTTCAGAGACTTTCAGAGATTGTCAGATAGTGTCGGAGACTGTTTGAGTGTTTCAGAGAGTGTCAGAGAGTTTCAGAGAGTGTCAGAGATTGTCAGAAAGTTTCAGAGAGTGTCAGATAGTGTCAGAGAGTTTCAGAGAGTGTCACAGAGTGTCAGAGAGTGTCAGGGAGTGTCAGAGAGTTTCAGAGAGTTTCTGAGAGTTTCTGAGAGTGTCAGAGAGTTGAAGAGAGTTTCAGAGAGGGTCAGAGAGTGTCAGAAAAATTCAGAGAGTGTCAGATAGTGTCAGAGAGTTTCAGAGAGTGTCACAGAGTGTCAGAGAGTTACAGAGAGCTTCAGAGAGTATCAGAGAGTTTCAGAGAGTGTCAGAGAGTTTCAGAGAGTGTCAGAGAGTGTCAAAGAGTTTCAGAGAGTTTCAGAGTGTGTCAGAGATTGTCTGAGAGTGTCAGAGAGTGTCAAAGAGTATCAGATAGTGTCAGAGAGTGTCAGAGAGTTTCAGAGAATATCAGAGAGTGTCAGAGAGTGTCAGAGAATGTCGGAGAGTTTCTGAGAGTATCTGTGAGTGTAAGAGAGTGTCAGAGGGTTCTGAGAATTTCAGAGTGTGTCAGGGAGTGTCACAGAGTGTCAGAGACTGTCAGAGAGTGTCAGAGATTGACAGAGAGTTTCAGTGAGTGTCAAAGAGTTTCAGAGAGTGTCAGAGAGTGTCAGAGAGTTTCAGAGAGTTTCAGAGGCTGTCAGAGAGTGTCAGAGAGTGTCTGAGAGTGTCAGAGAGTGTCAAAGAGTTTCAGAGAGTGTCAGAGAGTGTCAGAGAGTTTCAGAGAGTTTCAGAGGCTGTCAGAGAGTGTCAGAGAGTGTCTGAGAGTGTCAGAGAGTATCGGAGAGATACTCAGAGTATCTGTGAGTGTAAGAGAGTGTCAGAGGTTTCTGCGAGTTTCTGAGTGTGTCAGAGAGTGTCACAGAGTGTCAGAGACTGTCAGAGTGTGTCAGAGAGTTTCAAATAGTTTCAGAGAGTGTCAGAGAGTGTCTGAGATTGTCATAGAGTGTCAGAGAGTGTCTGAGAATGTCGGAGAGTTTCTGAGAGTGTCCGTGAGTGTCAGAGAGTTTCACAGTGTGTCACAAAGTGTCAGAGAGTGTCAGAGATTTTCAGAGATTGCCTGATAGTGTCGGAGAGTGTTTGAGTGTTTCAGAGCGTGTCAGAGAGTTTCAGAGAGTGTCAGAGAGTGTCAGAACGTTTCAGAGAGTGTCAGATAGTGTCAGAGAGCTTCAGAGAGTGTCACAGAGTGTCAGAGAGTGTCAGGGAGTGTCAGAGAGTTTCAGAGAGTTTCTGAGAGTTTCAGAGAGGGTCAGAGAGTGTCAGAAAGATTCAGAGAGTTTCAGATAGTGTCAGAGAGTTTCTGAGAGTGTCACAGAGTGTCAGAGAGTTACAGAGAGCTTCAGAGAGTGTCAGGGAGTGTCAGAGAGTGTCAGAGAGTTTCAGAGAGCGTCAGAGAGTGTCAAAGAGTTTCAGAGAGTGTCAGAGAGTTTCAGACAGTTTCTGAGTTTGCCAGAGAGTGCCAGAGATTTTCAGAGATTGTCAAAGAGTTTCAGAGAGTGTCAGAGAGTGTCAGAGAGTTTCGGAGAGTTTCAGAGAGTGTCAGAGAGTGTCAGAGAGTGTCAGAGAGTTTCAGAGAGTGTCAGAGATTTTCAGAGAGCGTCTGATCGTGTCAGAGATTGCCAGAGAGTTTTTGAAAGCGTCAGAGAGTGTCAGAGAGTGTCAGAGAGTTTCAGAGAGTTTCACAGAGTGTCAGAGAGATTGCAGAGAGTTTCAGAGAGTTTCAGAGAGTTTCAGAGAGTGTCACAGATTGTCAGAGAGTTTCAGAGAGCTTCTGAGAGTGTCAGTGAGAGTCAGATAGTGACAGAGTGTTTCAGTGAGTGTCAGAGAGTTTCAGAGAGTTTCAGAGAGTGTCAGAGAGTTTCAGAGAGTTTCAGAGAGTGTCAGAGAGTTTCAGAGAGCTTCTGAGATTGTCTGAGAGTGTCAGAGAGTGTCAAAGAGTATCAGATAGTGTCACAGAGTGTCAGAGAGTTTCAGAGAGTTTCAGAGAATATCAGAGAGTGTCAGAGAGAGTCTGAGAGTGTAAGAGACTGTCGGAGAGTTTCTGAGAGTATCTGTGAGTGTAAGAGAGTGTCAGAGGGTTCTGAGAGTTTTGGAGTGTGTCAGGGAGTGTCAGAGAGTGTCAGAGAGTGTCAGAGAATGTCGCAGAACTTCTGAGAGTATCTGTGCGTGTCAGAGAGAGTCAGAGAGTTTCACAGTGTGTCACAGAGTGTCAGAGAGTGCCATAGAGTGTCAGACAGTGTCACAGAGTGTCGGAGAGTTTCTGAGAGTATCTGTGAGTGTCAGAGAGTGTCAGAGTCTGTCAGAGGGTTCAGAGAGGTTCTGAATGTGTCAGAGAGTGTCAGAGAGGTTCAGAGAGTTTCAGAGAATATCAGAGAGTGTCAGAGAGTGTCTGAGAGTGTCAGAGAGTGTCAGAGAGTGTCAGAGAATGTCGGAGAGTTTCTGAGAGTATCTGTGAGTGTAAGAGAGTGTCACAGAGTGTCAGAGACTGTCAGTGAGTTACAGAGAGTTTCAGAGCGTGAGTAGCATGTCAGAGAGTTTCAGAGAGCTTCAGAGAGTGTCAGAGGGTGTCTGAGAGTTTCAGAGAGTTTCAGAGAGTGTCAAAGAGTTTTAGAGAGTGTCAGAGAGTGTCGGAGAGTTTTTGAGTGTTTCAGAGAGTGTCAGAGAGTGTCAGAGAGTTTCAGAGAGTGTCACAGAGTGTCAGAGAGTTTCAGGGAGTGTCAGAGAGCTTCAGAGAGTTTCTGAGAGTTTCTGAGAGTGTCAGAGAGTTTCAGAGAATTTCAGAGAGAGTCAGAGGGTGTCAGAAAGCTTCAGAGAGTGTCAGATAGTGTCAGAGAGTGTCAGAGAGTTTCAGAGAGGTTCAGAGAGTGGCAAAGGGTTTCAGTCAGTGTCAGAGAGTTTCAGAGAGTTTCTGAGAATGTCAGAGAGTGCCAGAGAGTTTCTGAGAGTTTCTGAGAGCTTCAGAGAGTGTCAGAGAGTGTCAGAGAGTGTCAGAGATTGTCCGAGGGTTCTGAGAGATTCTGAGTGTGTCAGAGAGTGTCAGCGAGTTTCCGAGAGTTTCAGAGAGTGTCACAGCGTGTCAGAGAGTGTCAGAGAGTTTCACAGTGTGTCACAGAGTGTCAGAGAGTGTCAGAGAGTTTCAGAGAGTGTCTGACAGTGTCAGAGAGTGTCTGAGAGTGTCAGATAACGTCAGCGAGTGTCTGAGAGTGATAGAGAGTGTCAGAGAGTGTCACAGAGTGATGGAGAGTATCTGAGAGTGTCAGAGAGTGTCAGAGAGTGTCAGAGAGTGTAAGAGAGTATCCGAGAGCGTCGGAGAGTGTCAGAGAGTGTCAGAGAGTGTCAGAGAGGGTCTGACAGAGATAGAGATTGTCAGAGAGTCTCAGAGAGTGATCGAGAGTGTCTGAGACCGTCTGACAGTGTCAGAGTGTGTCAGAGAGTGATAGCGAGTGTCTGAGAGTGTCAGAGAGTGATAGAGAGTGTCTGACAGTGTCTGAGAGTGCCAGGGAGTGTCTGAGAGTGTCTGAGACTGCCTGAGTGTGATTGAGAGTGTCTGAGAATGTCAGAGAGTGTCAGCGAGTGTCTGAGAGTGATAGAGAGTGTCTGAAAGTATCAGAGTGTGTCAGAGATTTTCAGAGGTTGCCAGAAAATGTCGGAGAGTGTTTGCGGGTTTCAGAGCGTGTCAGAGAGTTTCAGAGAGTGTCAGAGAGTGTCAGAAAGTTTCAGAGAGTGTCAGATAGTGTCAGAGAGCTTCAGAGAGTGTCACAGAGTGTCAGAGAGTGTCAGGGAGTGTCAGAGAGTTTCAGAGAGTTTCTGAGAGTTTCTGAGAGTGTCAGAGAGTTTCAAAGAGTTTCAGAGAGGGTCAGAGAGTGTCAGAAAAATTCAGAGAGTTTCAGATAGTGTCAGAGAGTTTCAGAGAGTGTCACAGAGTGTCAGAGAGTTACAGAGAGCTTCAGAGAGTGTCAGAGAGTGTCAGAGAGATTCAGAGAGTGTCAAAGAGTTTCAGAGAGTGTCAGAGAGTTTCAGACAGTTTCTGAGAGGGCCAGAGAGTGCCAGAGAGTTTCAGAGATTGTCAAAGAGTTTCAGAGAGTGTCAGTGAGTGTCAGAGAGTTTCGGAGAGTTTCAGAGAGTTTCAGAGAGTGTCAGAGAGTTTCAGAGACTGTCAGAGAGTTTCAGAGAGCGTCTGAGCGTGTCAGAGATTGCCAGAGAGTTTTTGAAAGTGTCAGAGAGTGTCAGAGAGTGTCAGAGAGTTTCAGAGAGTTTCACAGAGTGTCAGAGATATTGCAGAGAGTTTCAGAGAGTGTCACAGATTGTCAGAGAGTTTTAGAGAGCTTCTGAGAGTGTCAGTGAGAGTCAGATAGTGACAGAGTGTTTCAGTGAGTGTCAGAGAGTTTCAGAGAGTTTCAGCGAGTGTCATAGAGTTTCAGAGAGTTTCAGAGAGTGTCAGAGAGTTTCAGAGAGATTCTGAGATTGTCTGAGAGTGTCAGAGAGTGTCAAAGAGTATCAGATAGTGTCAGAGAGTGTCAGAGAGTTTCAGAGAGTTTCAGAGAATATCAGAGAGTGTCAGAGAGAGTCTGAGAGTGTCAGAGACTGTCGGAGAGTTTCTGAGAGTATCTGTGAGTGTAAGAGAGTGTCAGAGGGTTCTGCGAGTTTTGGAGTGTGTCAGGGAGTGTCACAGAGTGCCAGAGACTGTCAGAGATTGTCAAAGAGTTTCAGACAGTTTCACAGAGTGTCAGAGAGTGTCGGAGAGTGTCAGAGAATGTCGCAGAACTTCTGAGAGTATCTGTGCGTGTCAGAGAGAGTCAGAGAGTTTCACAGTGTGTCACAGAGTGTCAGAGAGTGTCACAGAGTGTCAGAGAGTGTCAGAGAGTGTCGGAGAGTGTCACAGAGTGTCAGAGAGTGTCTGAGAGTTTCAGAGACTGTCAGAGAATGTCGGCGTGTTTCTGAGAGTATATGTGAGTTTCAGAGAGTGTCAGAGGGTGTCACAGTGTGTCACAGAGTGTCAGAGAGTGTCAGAGAGTTTCAGAGAGTGACTGAGAGTGTCATAGAGTGTCAGAGAGTGTCAGAGAATGTCGGAGAGTATCTGTGAGTGTCAGAGAGTGTCAGAGAGTGTCAGAGTCTGTCAGAGGGTTCAGAGAGATTCTGAGTGTGTCAGAGAGTGTCACAGAGTGTCAGAGAGTGTCAGAGTGTTTCAGAGAGTTTCAGAGAATATCAGAGAGTGTCAGAGAGTGTCTGAGAGTGTCAGAGAGTGTCAGATAGTGTCAGAGAATGTCGGAGAGTTTCTGAGAGTATCTGTGAGTGTAAGAGAGTGTCACAGAGTGTCAGAGACTGTCAGTGAGTTACAGAGAGTTTCAGAGCGTGTACAGCATGTCAGAGAGTTTCAGAGAGCTTCAGAGAGTGTCAGAGGGTGTCTGAGAGTTTCAGAGAGTTTCAGAGAGTGTCAAAGAGTTTTAGAGAGTGTCAAAGAGTGTTGGAGATTTTCAGAGAGTATTAGAGAGTGTCAGACAGTTTCAGAGATTTTCAGAGAATGTCAGAGAGTGTCAGAGAGTGTCTGAGAGAGTCAGAGAGTGTCAGAGAGATACTCAGAGTATCTGTGAGTGTAAGAGAGTGTCAGAGGGCTCTGCGAGTTTCTGAGTGTGTCAGAGAGTATCACAGAGTGTCAGAGACTGTCAGAGAGTGTCACAGAGTTTCAAAGAGTTTCAGAGAGTGTCAGAGAGTGTCTGAGATTGTCATAGAGTGTCAGAGAGTGTCAGAGAATGTCGGAGAGTTTCAGAGTGTGTCAGATAGCGTCGGAGTGTTTTTGAGTGTTTCAGAGAGTGTCAGAAAGTTTCAGAGAGTGTCAGATAGTGTCAGAGAGTTTCTGAGAGTTTCTGAGAGTGTCAGAGAGTTTCAGAGAATTTCAGAGAGAGTCAGAGAGTGTCAGAAAGCTTCAGAGAGTGTCAGATAGTGTCAGAGTGTTGCAGAGAGTGTCAGAGAGTGTCAGAAAGTGTCAGAGAGTTTCAGAGAGTGTCAGAGAGTGGCAAAGGGTTTCAGTCAGTGTCAGAGAGTTTCAGAGAGTTTCTGAGAGTGTCAGAGAGTGCCAGAGAGTTTCTGAGAGTTTCTGAGAGCTGCAGATGGTGTCAGAGAGTGTCAGAGAGTGTCAGAGAGTGTCAGAGATTGTCCGAGGGATCTGAGAGATCCTGAGTGTGTCAGAGATTGTCAGCGAGTTTCCGAGAGTTTCAGAGAGTGTCACAGCGTGTCAGAGAGTGTCAGAGAGTTTCACAGTGTGTCACAGAGTGTCAGAGAGTGTCAGAGAGTTTCAGAGAGTGTCTGACAGTGTCAGAGAGTGTCTGAGAGTGTCAGAAAAAGTCAGCGAGTGTCTGAGAGTGATAGAGAGTGTCAGAGAGTGTCAGAGAGTGATGGAGAGTATCTGAGAGTGTCAGAGAGTGTCAGAGAGTGTCAGAGAGTGTAAGAGAGTGTCCGAGAGCGTCGGAGAGTGTCAGAGAGTGTCAGAGAGTGTCAGAGAGGGTCTGACTGAGATAGATATTGTCAGAGAGTCTCAGAGAGTGATCGAGAGTGCCTGAGACCGTCTGACAGAGTCAGAGAGTGTCAGAGAGTGATAGCGAGTGTCTGAGAGTGTCAGAGAGTGATAGAGAGTGTCTGACAGTGTCTGAGAGCGCCAGGGAGTGTCTGAGAGTGTCTGAGACTGCCTGAGTGTGATTGAGAGTGTCTGAGAATGTCAGAGAGTGTCAGCGAGTGTCTGAGAGTGATAGAGAGTGTCTGAAAATTTCAGAGAGTGTCTGAGAGTGTCAGATAAAGTCAGATTGTTTCTGAGAGTGTTAGAGATTGTCAGAGAATGTCAGAGAGTGGTAGAGAGTGATAGACAGTGTCTGAGAGTGTCTGAGAGTGATAGAGAGTGTCAGAGAGTGTCAGAGAGTGATGGAGAGTATCTGAGAGTGTCAGGGAGTGTCTGAGAGTGTCAGAGAGAGTCAGCGAGTGACTGAGAGTGACAGAGATTGTCAGAGAATGTCAGAGAGTGGTAGAGAGTGATAGAGAGTGTCTGAGAGTGTCAGAGAGAGTCAGAGAGTGAAAGAGAGTGTCTGAGAGCGTCTGAGAGTGTCAGAGAGTGTCAGAGAGGCTCTAACAGTGATAGAGAGTGTCAGAGGGTTTCAAAGAGTGATCGAGATTGTCTGAGAGCGTCTGAGAGTGTCAGAGAGAGTCAGAGAGTGATAGAGAGTGTCAGAGAGTGTCAGAGAGAGAAAGAGAGTGATAGAGATTCTCTGAGAGTGTCAGAGAGTGTCAGAGAGAGAAAGGGAGAGTCTGAGAGTCTCAGAGAGTGATAGCGAGTGCCAGAGAGTGTCAGAGAGTGATAGAGAGTCTCTGAAAGCGCCTGAGAGTGTCAGAGAGTGTCACAGAGTGATAAACAGAGTCAGAGAGTGATCGAGAGTGTCTGAGAGCGTCTGAGAGTGTCAGAGAGAGTCAGAGAGTGATAGAGAGTGTTAGAGAGTGTCAGAGAGAGATAGAGAGTGATAGAGGCTGTCTCAGAGTGTCAGAGAGTGTCAGAAAGAGATAGAGAGTGTCTGAGAGTGTCAGAGAGTGATAAAGTGTGTCAGAGAATGTCAGAGAATGTCAGAGAGTGACAGAGAGTGTCAGAGAGTGATTGAGAGTGTCTGAGACTGTCAGAGAGTGACAGAAAGTGATATAGAGTGTCTGAGAGTGATTGCGAGTGTTTAGGAGTGTCAGAGAGTGTCAGAGAGTGATAGAGAGTGTCTGAGAATGTCACAGAATGTCAGAGCTTGTCAGAGTGTGATAGAGACAGTCAGAGAGTGTCAGAGTGTGATAGGGAGTGTCTTAGAGTGTCAGAGAGAGATTGAGAGTGATTGAGAATGTCGGAGAGTGTCTGAGAGTGTCAGATAGTGTCAGCGAGTATCAGAGAGTGATAGAGATTGTCAGATAATCTCAGAGAAAAGTAGAGAGAGATAGTGTGTGTCAGAGAGTGACCGAGAGTGATAGAGAGTGTCTGAGAATGTCACAGAGTGTCAGAGCTTGTCAGAGTGTGATAGAGACAGTCAGAGAGTGTCAGAGAGTGTCAGAGAGTGATAGAGTGTGTCAGAGAGTGACCGAGACTGATAGAGAGTGTAAGAGACTGTCAGAGAGCGTCCGAGCTTGTCAGAGAGTGATAGTGAGTGTCATGAGTGTCAGGGAGTGATAGGGAGTGTCTGAGAGTGTCAGAGAGTGATAGAGATTGTCAGATAATCTCAGAGAGAAGCAGAGAGAGATAGAGTGTGTCAGAGAGTGATCGAGAGTGATAGAGAGTGTCAGAGAGCGTCAGAGCTTGTCAGAGACTGTTAGAGAAAGACAAGAGTGTCGGATAGTGATAGGGAGTGTCTGAGAGTGTCAGAGAGTGATTGAGAGTGTCAGAGAACGTCAGAGAGTGATAGAGAGTGTCTGAGAGCGTCAGAGAGTGTCAGAGAGTGATTGAGAGTGTCAGAGAATGTCAGAGAATGTCAGAGAGTGATAGCGAGTGTCTGAGAGTGTCAGAGAGTGTCAGCGGGTGTCTCAGAGTGATAGAGAGTGTCTGAGAGTCAGAGAATGTCAGCGAGTGTCTGAGAGTGACCGAGAGCGATAGAGACGGTCAGAGAGTGTCAGCGAGAGCCTGAGAGTTATGGAGATTGTCAGAGAATGTCAGAGAGTGGTAGAGAGTGACAGAGAGTCTCTGAGAGCGTCAGAGAGTGTCAGAGAGTGACAGAGAGTGATAGAGAGTGTCTGAGAGCATCTGAGATGTGTCAGATAGGGTCTGAGAGTGATAGAGAGTTTCAGAGAGAGTCAGGGAGTGTTCGAGAGTGTCTGAGAGCGTCTGAGAGTGTCAGAGAGTGTCAGAGAGTTTAGACAGTGTCAGAGAGTGATACCGAGTGTCAGAGGGTGATAAAGTGTGTCAGAGAGTGTCAGAGAGTGCCAGAGAGTGTCTGAGAGCGCCTGAGAGTGTCTGGAAGTGTCAGAGAGTGATAAAGAGTGTCAGAGAGTGTCAGAGAGTGATCGAGAGTGTCTGAGAGCCTCTGATAGTGTCAGACAGTGTCAGCGAGTGATTTAAAATGTCAGAGAGTGTCAGAGAATGTCAGAGAGTGATAGCGAGTGTCTGAGAGTGTCTGAGAGTGTCTGAGACAGTCTGAGTGTGATAGAGAGTGTCTGAGAATGTCAGAGAGTGGTAGATAGGGATAGATAGTGTCTGAGAGTGTCAGAGAGTGTCAGAGAGTGAGAGAGAGTGTCTGAGAGCGTCTGAGAGTGTCAGAGAGTGTCAGAGAGGGTCTGACAGTGATAGAGAGTGTCAGAGAGTGATTGAGAATGTCAGAGAGTGTCAGAGATTGATAGAGAGTGTCTGAGAGTGTCTGAGAGTGTCTGAGACAGTCTGAGTGTGATAGAGAGTGTCTGAGAATGTCAGAGAGTGGTAGATAGGGATAGATAGTGTCTGAGAGTGTCAGAGAGTGTCAGAGAGTGAGAGAAAGTGTCTGAGAGCGTCTGAGAGTGTCAGAGAGTGTCAGAGAGGGTCTGACAGTGATTGAGAGTGTCAGAGAGTGATTGAGAATGTCTGAGAGTGTCTGAGAGTTTCAGAGAGTGTCAGCGAGTATAAGAGAGTGATAGAGATTGTCTGAGAATCTCAGAGAGTAGTAGAGAGAGATAGAGAGTTTCAGAGAGTAACCGAGAGTGATACAGAGTGTCAGAGAGCGTCAGTGCTTGTCAGAGCCTGATAGAGACAGTCAAGAGTGTCAGATAGTGATAGGGAGTGTCTGAGAGTGTCAGAGAGTGATTGAGAGCGTCAGAGAGTGATAGAGAGTGTCTAAGAGTGTCAGAGATTTTCAGAGAGTGATTGAGAGTGTCAGAGAGTGTCAGAGAATGTCAGAGAGTGATAGCGAGTGTCTGAGAGTGTCAGAGAGTGATAGAGAATGTCTGAGAGTGTCTGAGAGTGTCAGACAGTGTCAGCGAGTGATTTAAAATGTCAGAGAGTGTCAGAGAATGTCAGAGAGTGATAGCGAGTGTCTGAGAGTGTCTGAGAGTGTCTGAGACAGTCTGAGTGTGATAGAGAGTGTCTGAGAATGTCAGAGAGTGGTAGATAGGGATAGATAGTGTCTGAGAGTGTCAGAGAGTGTCAGAGAGTGAGAGAAAGTGTCTGAGAGCGTCTGAGTGTGTCAGAGAGTGTCAGAGAGGGTCTGACAGTGATTGAGAGTGTCAGAGAGTGATTGAGAATGTCTGAGAGTGTCTGAGAGTTTCAGAGAGTGTCAGCGAGTATAAGAGAGTGATAGAGATTGTCTGAGAATCTCAGAGAGTAGTAGAGAGAGATAGAGAGTGTCAGAGAGTAACCGAGAGTGATACAGAGTGTCAGAGAGCGTCAGTGCTTGTCAGAGCCTGATAGAGACAGTCAAGAGTGTCAGATAGTGATAGGGAGTGTCTGAGAGTGTCAGAGAGTGATTGAGAGCGTCAGAGAGTGATAGAGAGTGTCTAAGAGTGTCAGAGATTTTCAGAGAGTGATTGAGAGTGTCAGAGAGTGTCAGAGAATGTCAGAGAGTAATAGCGAGTGTCTGAGAGTGTCAGAGAGTGATAGAGAATGTCTGAGAGTGTCTGAGAGTGTCAGACAGTGTCAGCGAGTGATTTAAAATGTCAGAGAGTGTCAGAGAATGTCAGAGAGTGATAGCGAGTGTCTGAGAGTGTCTGAGAGTGTCTGAGACAGTCTGAGTGTGATAGAGAGTGTCTGAGAATGTCAGAGAGTGGTAGATAGGGATAGATAGTGTCTGAGAGTGTCAGAGAGTGTCAGAGAGTGAGAGAGAGTGTCTGAGAGCGTCTGAGAGTGTCAGAGAGTGTCAGAGAGGGTCTGACAGTGATAGAGAGTGTCAGAGAGTGATTGAGAATGTCAGAGAGTGTCAGAGATTGATAGAGATTGTCTGAGAGTGTCTGAGAGTGTCTGAGACAGTCTGAGTGTGATAGAGAGTGTCTGAGAATGTCAGAGAGTGGTAGATAGGGATAGATAGTGTCTGAGAGTGTCAGAGAGTGTCAGAGAGTGAGAGAGAGTGTCTGAGAGCGTCTGAGAGTGTCAGAGAGGGTCTGACAGTGATAGAGAGTGTCAGAGAGTGTCAGAGAGTGATAGAGAGTGTCTGACAGCTTCAGAGAGTGTCTGAGAGTGTCAGATAAAGTCAGCGAGTGTCAGAGAGTGATAGATATTGTCAGAGAATGTCAGAGAGTGGTAGAGAGTGATAGAGATTGTCTGAGAGTATCTGAGAGTGTCAGAGAGTGATAGAGAGTGTCAGAGAGTGTCAGAGAGTGATGGAGAGTATCTGAGAGTGTCAGAGAGTGTCTGAGAGAGTCAGAGAGAGTCAGCGAGTGCCTGAGAGTGATTGAGAGTGTCAGAGAGTGATTGAGAATGTCTGAGAGTGTCTGAGAGTTTCAGAGAGTGTCAGCGAGTATAAGAGAGTGATAGAGATTGTCTGAGAATCTCAGAGAGTAGTAGAGAGAGATAGAGAGTGTCAGAGAGTAACCGAGAGTGATACAGAGTGTCAGAGAGCGTCAGAGCTTGTCAGAGCCTGATAGAGACAGTCAAGAGTGTCAGATAGTGATAGGGAGTGTCTGAGAGTGTCAGAGAGTGATTGAGAGCGTCAGAGAGTGATAGAGAGTGTCTAAGAGTGTCAGAGATTTTCAGAGAGTGATTGAGAGTGTCAGAGATTGTCAGAGAATGTCAGAGAGTGATAGCGAGTGTCTGAGAGTGTCAGAGAGTGATAGAGAATGTCTGAGAGTGTCTGAGAGTGTCAGGGAGTGTCTGAGAGTGTCTGAGACTGTCTGAGAGTGTCAGACAGTGTCAGCGAGTGATTTAAAATGTCAGAGAGTGTCAGAGAATGTCAGAGAGTGATAGCGAGTGTCTGAGAGTGTCTGAGAGTGTCTGAGACAGTCTGAGTGTGATAGAGAGTGTCTGAGAATGTCAGAGAGTGGTAGATAGGGATAGATAGTGTCTGAGAGTGTCAGAGAGTGTCAGAGAGTGAGAGAGAGTGTCTGAGAGCGTCTGAGAGTGTCAGAGAGTATCAGAGAGGGTCTGACAGTGATAGAGAGTGTCAGAGAGTGATTGAGAATGTCAGAGAGTGTCAGAGATTGATAGAGAGTGTCTGAGAGTGTCTGAGAGTGTCTGAGACAGTCTGAGTGTGACAGAGAGTGTCAGAGAATGTCAGAGAGTGGTAGATAGGGATAGATAGTGTCTGAGAGTGTCAGAGAGTGTCAGAGAGTGAGAGAGAGTGTCTGAGAGCGTCTGAGAGTGTCAGAGAGGGTCTGACAGTGATAGAGAGTGTCAGAGAGTGTCAGAGAGTGATAGAGAGTGTCTGACAGTATCAGAGAGTGTCTGAGAGTGTCAGATAAAGTCAGCGAGTGTCAGAGAGTGATAGAGATTGTCAGAGAATGTCAGAGAGTGGTAGAGAGTGATAGAGATTGTCTGAGAGTGTCAGAGAGTGTCAGAGAGTGATGGAGAGTATCTGAGAGTGTCAGAGAGTGTCTGAGAGAGTCAGAGAGAGTCAGCGAGTGCCTGAGAGTGATTGAGAGTGTCAGAGAGTGATTGAGAATGTCTGAGAGTGTCTGAGAGTTTCAGAGAGTGTCAGCGAGTATAAGAGAGTGATAGAGATTGTCAGAGAATCTCAGAGAGTAGTAGAGAGAGATAGAGAGTGTCAGAGAGTAACCGAGAGTGATGCAGAGTGTCAGAGAGCGTCAGAGCTTGTCAGAGCCTGATAGAGACAGTCAAGAGTGTCAGATAGTGATAGGGAGTGTCTGAGAGTGTCAGAGAGTGATTGAGAGTGTCAGAGAGCGTCAGAGAGTGATAGAGAGTGTCTAAGAGTGTCAGAGATTTTCAGAGAGTGATTGAGAGTGTCAGAGAGTGTCAGAGAATGTCAGAGAGTGATAGCGAGTGTCTGAGAGTGTCAGAGAGTGATAGAGAATGTCTGAGAGTGTCTGAGAGTGTCAGGGAGTGTCTGAGAGTGTCTGAGAGTGTCTGAGACTGTCTGAGAGTGTCAGACAGTGTCAGCGAGTGATTTAAAATGTCAGAGAGTGTCAGAGAATGTCAGAGAGTGATAGCGAGTGTCTGAGAGTGTCTGAGAGTGTCTGAGACAGTCTGAGTGTGATAGAGAGTGTCTGAGAATGTCAGAGAGTGGTAGATAGGGATAGATAGTGTCTGAGAGTGTCAGAGAGTGAGAGAGAGTGTCTGAGAGCGTCAGAGAGTGTCAGAGAGTGTCAGAGAGGGTCTGACAGTGATAGAGAGTGTCAGAGAGTGATTGAGAATGTCAGAGAGTGTCAGAGATTGATAGAGAGTGTCTGAGAGTGTCTGAGAGTGTCTGAGACAGTCTGAGTGTGATAGAGAGTGTCTGAGAATGTCAGAGAGTGGTAGATAGGGATAGATAGTGTCTGAGAGTGTCAGAGAGTGTCAGAGAGTGAGAGAGAGTGTCTGAGAGCGTCTGAGAGTGTCAGAGAGGGTCTGAAAGTGATAGAGAGTGTCAGAGAGTGTCAGAGAGTGATAGAGAGTGTCTGACAGTATCAGAGAGTGTCTGAGAGTGTCAGATAAAGTCAGCGAGTGTCAGAGAGTGATAGAGATTGTCAGAGAATGTCAGAGAGTGGTAGAGAGTGATAGAGAGTTTCTGAGAGTGTCTGAGAGTGTCAGAGAGTGATAGAGAGTGTCAGAGAGTGTCAGAGAGTGATGGAGAGTATCTGAGAGTGTCAGAGAGTGTCTGAGAGAGTCAGAGAGAGTCAGCGAGTGCCTGAGTGTGATAGAGATTGTCAGAGAATGTCAGAGAGTGGTAGATAGGGATAGAGAGTGTCTGAGAGTGTCAGAGACTGTCAGAGAGTGAGAGAGAGTGTCTGAGAGCGTCTGAGTGTGACAGAGAATGTCAGAGAGTGACAGAGAGTGTCAGAGAGTGTCAGAGAGTGATAGAGAGTGTCAGAGACTGTCAGACAGTGACAGAGAGTGTCTGAGAGCGTCTGAGTGTCAGAGAGTGTCAGAGAGATTTAGAGAGTGTCAGAGAATGTCAGAGAGTGATAGAGAGTGTCTGAGAGTGTCAGAGAGTGATAAAGTGTGTCAGAGAATGTCAGAGAGTGTCAGAGAGTGTCAGAGAGTGTCAGAGAGTGTTAGAGAGTGTCAGAGAGTGTCAGAGAGTGATATAGAGTGTCTGAGAATGTCAAAGAGTGTCAGAGAGTGATTGAGAGTGTCAGAGAGTGTCAGAGAGTGATTGAGAATGTCTGAGAGTGTCTGAGAGTGTCAGAGAGTGATTGAGAGTGTCTGAGATTGTCAGAGTGTGATAGAAAGTGGTATAGAGTGTCTCAGAGTGATTGAGAGTGTTTAAGAGTGTCAGAGAGTGTCAGAGAGTGATAGAGAGTGTCTGAGAATGTCAGAGAGTGTCAGAGCTTGTCAGAGTGTGATGGAGAAAGTCAGAGAGTGTCAGAGTGTGATAGGGAGTGTCTTAGCGTGTCAGAGAGTGATTGAGAGTGTCTGAGAGTGCCAGAGAGTGATTGAGAGTGTCAGAGAGAGATTGAGAGTGATTGAGAATGTCTGAGAGTGTCAGCGAGTGTCAGAGAGTGATAGAGATTGTCGGAGAATGTCAGAGAGTGGTAAAGAGTGATAGAGTGTGTCAGAGAGTGACTGAGAGTGATAAAGAGTGTCTGAGAGTGTCAGAGAGTGTCAGAGAGTGATTGAAAGTGTCAGAGAGTGTCAGAGAATGTCAGAGAGTGATAGCGAGTGTCGGAGAGTGTCAGAGAGTGATAGAGAGTGTCTGAGAGTGTCAGAGAGTGTCAGAGAGCGTCCGAGCTGTCAGAGAGTGATAGAGAGAGTCAAGAGTGTCAGAGAGTGAGAGGGATTGTCTTAGCGTGTCAGAGAGTGATTGAGAGTGTCTGAAAGTGCCAGAGAGTGATTGAGAGTGTCAGAGAGAGATTGAGAGTGATTGAGAATGTCTGAGAGTGTCAGCGAGTGTCAGAGAGTGATAGAGATTGTCGGAGAATGTCAGAGAGTGGTAGAGAGTGATAGAGTGTGTCAGAGAGTGACTGAGATTGATAAAGAGTGTCTGAGAGTGTCAGAGAGTGTCAGAGAGTGATTGAAAGTTTCAGAGAGTGTCAGAGAATGTCAGAGAGTGATAGCGAGTGTCTGAGAGTGTCAGAGAGTGATAGAGAGTGTCTGAGAGTGTCAGAGAGTGTCAGAGAGCGTCCGAGCTGTCAGAGAGTGATAGAGAGAGTCAAGAGTGTCAGAGAGTGATAGGGATTGTCTGAGAGTGTCAGAGAGTGATTGAGAGTGTCAGAGAGCGTCAGAGAGTGATAGAGAGTGTCTGAAAGTGTAAGAGAGTGTCAGAGAGTGATTGAAAGTGTCAGAGAGTGTCAGAGAATGTCAGAGAGTGATAGCGAGTGTCTGAGAGTGTTAGAGAGTGATAGAGAGTGTCTGAGAGTGTCAGGGACTGTCTGAGAGTGTATGTGACTGTCTGAGTGTGATAGAGAGTATCTGAGAATGTCAGAGAGTGTCAGCGAATGTCTGAGAGTGATAGAGATTGTCAGAGAATGTCAGAGAGTATCAGAGAGTGATGGAGAGTATCTGAGAGTGATTGAGAGTGTCTGAGAGTGTCAGAGACTGATAGAGAGTGTCAGAGAGTGTCAGAGAGTATCAGAGAGTGATGGAGAGTATCTGAGAGTATCAGAGAGTGTCTGAGAGTGTCGGAGAGAGTCAGCGAGAGCCTGAGAGTGATAGAGATTGTCAGAGAATGTCAGAGAGTGATAGAGAGTCTCTGAGAGTGTCAGAGAGTGTCAGAGAGTGATAGAGAGTGTCTGAGAGCATCTGAGATGTGTCAGAGAGTGTCAGATAGGGTCTGAGAGTGATAGAGTGTGTCAGAGAGTGTCAGGGAGTGTTAGAGAGTGTCTGAGAGCGTCTGTGAGTGTCAGAGAGTTTAGACAGTGTCAGAGAGTGATACCGAGTGTCAGAGGGTGATAAAGTGTGTCAGAGAGTGTCAGAGAGTGACAGAGAGTGTCAGAGAGCGCCTGAGAGTGTCAGAGAGTGTCAGCGAGTGATAAAGAGTGTCAGAGAGTGTCAGAGAGTGTCAGAGAGTGATCGAGAGTGTCTGAGAGCGTCTGATAGTGTCAGAGAGTGTCAGAGAGTGGCAGAGAGTGATAGAGAGTGTCAGAGAGTGTCAGAGAGAGATAGAGAGTGATAGAGATTGTCTGAGAGTGTCAGAGAGTGTCAGAGAGAGATAGAGAGTGTCTGAGAGTGTCAGAGAGTGATACAGAGTTTCAGAGAGTGATAAAGTGTGTCAGAGAATGTCAGAGAGTGTCAGAGAGTGATAGAGAGTCTCAGAGAATGTCAGAGAGTGTCAAAGAGTGCTAGAGAGTGACAGAGAGTGTCAGAGAGTGTCAGAGAGTGATAGAGAGTGTCAGAGAGAGATAGAGAGTGATAGAGATTGTCTGAGAGTGTCAGAGAGTGTCAGAGAGAGATAGAGATTGTCTGAGAGTGTCAGAGAGTGTCAGAGAGAGATAGAGAGTGTCTGAGAGCGTCTGAGAGTGTCAGAGAGTGTCAGAGAGAGATAGAGAGTGATAGAGATTGTCTGAGAGTGTCAGAGAGTGTCAGAGAGAGATAGAGAGTGTCTGAGAGTGTCAGAGAGTGATACAGAGTGTCAGAGAGTGATAAAGTGTGTCAAAGAATGTCAGAGAGTGTCAGAGAGTGATAGAGAGTGTCAGAGAATGTCTGAGAGCGTCAGAGAGTGTCACAGAGTGATAGAGAGTGTCAGAGAGTGTCAGAGAGTGTCAGAGAGTGATAGAGAGTGTCTGAGAATGTCAGAGAGTGATTGAGAATGCCTGAGAGTGTTTGAGAGTGTCAGAGAGTGATTGAGAGTGTCTGAGAGTGTCATAGAGTGTCAGAGAGTGATAGAGAGGGTCTGAGAATTTCAGAGAGTGTCAGAGCTTGTCAGAGTGTGATAGAGACAGTCAGAGAGTGTCAGAGAGTGATAGGGATTGTCTGAGAGTGTCAGAGAGTGATTATGAGTGTCTGAAAGTGTCAGAGTGTGATAGAGAGCGTCTGAGAGTGTCAGAGAGTGATTGAGAGTGTCAGAGAGTGATTGAGAGTGATTGAGAATGTCTGAGAGTGTCTGAGAGTGTCAGAGAGTGTCAGCGATTATCAGAGAGTGACAGATATTGTCTGTGAATCTCACAGAGTCGTAGACAGAGATAGAGTGTGTGAGAGAGTGACAGAGAGTGATAGAGAGTGTCAGAGAGCGACAGAGCTTGTCAGAGACTGATAGAGAGAGTCAAGAGTGTCAGATCGTGATAGGGCGTGTCTGAGAGTGTCAGAGAGTGATTGAGAGTGTCTGAGAGTGTCAGAGAGTTCAGAGAGTTATTGAGAGTGTCAGAGAGTGTCAGAGAATGTCAGAGAGTGATAGCGAGTGTCTGAGAGAGTCAGAGAGTGATAGAGAATGTCTGAGAGTTTCTGAGAGTGTCAGGGAGTGTCTGAGAGTGTCTGAGACTGTCTGAGAGTGATCGAGAGTGTCTGAGAGTGTCAGAGAGTGTCAGCGAGTGTCTGAGAGTGATAGAGTGTCTGAGAGTATCAGAGAGTGTATGAGAGTGTCAGAGAATGTCAGCGAGTGTCTGAGAGTGACGGAGAATGATAGAGAGTGTCAGAGAGTGTCAGAGAGCGTCCGAGCTTGTCAGAGAGTGATAGAGAGAGTCATGAGTGTCAGAGAGTGATAGGGAGTGTCTGAGAGTGTCAGAGAGTGATAGAGAGTGTCAGAGAGTGTCAGAGAGTATCAGAGAGTGATGGAGAGTATCTGAGAGTATCAGAGAGTGTCTGAGAGTGTCGGAGAGAGTCAGCGAGAGCCTGAGAGTGATAGAGATTGTCAGAGAATGTCAGAGAGTGATAGAGAGTCTCTGAGAGTGTCAGAGAGTGTCAGAGAGTGATAGAGAGTGTCTGAGAGCATCTGAGATGTGTCAGAGAGTGTCAGATAGGGTCTGAGAGTGATAGAGTGTGTCAGAGAGTGTCAGGGAGTGTTAGAGAGTGTCTGAGAGCGTCTGTGAGTGTCAGAGAGTTTAGACAGTGTCAGAGAGTGATACCGAGTGTCAGAGGGTGATAAAGTGTGTCAGAGAGTGTCAGAGAGTGACAGAGAGTGTCAGAGAGCGCCTGAGAGTGTCAGAGAGTGTCAGCGAGTGATAAAGAGTGTCAGAGAGTGTCAGAGAGTGTCAGAGAGTGATCGAGAGTGTCTGAGAGCGTCTGATAGTGTCAGAGAGTGTCAGAGAGTGGCAGAGAGTGATAGAGAGTGTCAGAGAGTGTCAGAGAGAGATAGAGAGTGATAGAGATTGTCTGAGAGTGTCAGAGAGTGTCAGAGAGAGATAGAGAGTGTCTGAGAGTGTCAGAGAGTGATACAGAGTTTCAGAGAGTGATAAAGTGTGTCAGAGAATGTCAGAGAGTGTCAGAGAGTGATAGAGAGTCTCAGAGAATGTCAGAGAGTGTCAAAGAGTGCTAGAGAGTGACAGAGAGTGTCAGAGAGTGTCAGAGAGTGATAGAGAGTGTCAGAGAGAGATAGAGAGTGATAGAGATTGTCTGAGAGTGTCAGAGAGTGTCAGAGAGAGATAGAGATTGTCTGAGAGTGTCAGAGAGTGTCAGAGAGAGATAGAGAGTGTCTGAGAGCGTCTGAGAGTGTCAGAGAGTGTCAGAGAGAGATAGAGAGTGATAGAGATTGTCTGAGAGTGTCAGAGAGTGTCAGAGAGAGATAGAGAGTGTCTGAGAGTGTCAGAGAGTGATACAGAGTGTCAGAGAGTGATAAAGTGTGTCAAAGAATGTCAGAGAGTGTCAGAGAGTGATAGAGAGTGTCAGAGAATGTCTGAGAGCGTCAGAGAGTGTCACAGAGTGATAGAGAGTGTCAGAGAGTGTCAGAGAGTGTCAGAGAGTGATAGAGAGTGTCTGAGAATGTCAGAGAGTGATTGAGAATGCCTGAGAGTGTTTGAGAGTGTCAGAGAGTGATTGAGAGTGTCTGAGAGTGTCATAGAGTGTCAGAGAGTGATAGAGAGGGTCTGAGAATTTCAGAGAGTGTCAGAGCTTGTCAGAGTGTGATAGAGACAGTCAGAGAGTGTCAGAGAGTGATAGGGATTGTCTGAGAGTGTCAGAGAGTGATTATGAGTGTCTGAAAGTGTCAGAGTGTGATAGAGAGCGTCTGAGAGTGTCAGAGAGTGATTGAGAGTGTCAGAGAGTGATTGAGAGTGATTGAGAATGTCTGAGAGTGTCTGAGAGTGTCAGAGAGTGTCAGCGATTATCAGAGAGTGACAGATATTGTCTGTGAATCTCACAGAGTCGTAGACAGAGATAGAGTGTGTGAGAGAGTGACAGAGAGTGATAGAGAGTGTCAGAGAGCGACAGAGCTTGTCAGAGACTGATAGAGAGAGTCAAGAGTGTCAGATCGTGATAGGGCGTGTCTGAGAGTGTCAGAGAGTGATTGAGAGTGTCTGAGAGTGTCAGAGAGTTCAGAGAGTTATTGAGAGTGTCAGAGAGTGTCAGAGAATGTCAGAGAGTGATAGCGAGTGTCTGAGAGAGTCAGAGAGTGATAGAGAATGTCTGAGAGTTTCTGAGAGTGTCAGGGAGTGTCTGAGAGTGTCTGAGACTGTCTGAGAGTGATCGAGAGTGTCTGAGAGTGTCAGAGAGTGTCAGCGAGTGTCTGAGAGTGATAGAGTGTCTGAGAGTATCAGAGAGTGTATGAGAGTGTCAGAGAATGTCAGCGAGTGTCTGAGAGTGACGGAGAATGATAGAGAGTGTCAGAGAGTGTCAGAGAGCGTCCGAGCTTGTCAGAGAGTGATAGAGAGAGTCATGAGTGTCAGAGAGTGATAGGGAGTGTCTGAGAGTGTCAGAGAGTGATTGAGTGTGTCAGAGAGCTTCAGAGAGTGTTAGAGAGTGATAGAGTGTGACAGAGAATGTCAGAGAGTGACAGAGAGTGTCAGAGAGTGTCAGGGAGTGATAGAGAGTGTCAGAGACTGTCAGACAGTGACAGAGAGTGTCTGAGAGCGTCTGAGAGTGTCAGAGAGTGTCAGAGAGTGTCAGAGAGTGTCAGAGAGATTTAGAGAGTGTCAGAGAATGTCAGAGAGTGATAGAGAGTGTCTGAGAGTGTCAGAGAGTGATAGAGAGTGTCTGAGAATGTCAAAGAGTGTCAGAGAGTGATAAAGTGTGTCAGAGAATGTCAGAGAGTGTCAGAGAGTGTCAGAGAGTGTTAGAGAGTGTCAGAGAGTGATAGAGAGTGTCTGAGAATGTCAAAGAATGTCAGAGAGTGATTGAGAGTGTCAGAGAGTGTCAGAGAGTGATTGAGAATGTCTGAGAGTGTCTGAGAGTGTCAGAGAGTGATTGAGAGTGTCTGAGATTGTCAGAGTGTGATAGAAAGTGATATAGAGTGTCTGAGAGTGATTGAGAGTGTTTAAGAGTGTCAGAGAGTGTCAGAGAGTAATAGAGAGTGTCTGAGAATGTCAGAGAGAGTCAGAGCTTGTCAGAGTGTGATGGAGAAAGTCAGAGAGTGTCAGAGTGTGATAGGGAGTGTCTTAGCGTGTCAGAGAGTGATTGAGAGTGTCTGAGAGTGTCAGAGAGTGATTGAGAGTGTCAGAGAGAGATTGAGAGTGATTGAGAATGTCTGAGAGTGTCAGCGAGTGTCAGAGAGTGATAGAGATTGTCGGAGAATGTCAGAGAGTGGTAGAGAGTGATAGAGTGTGTCAGAGAGTGACTGAGAGTGATAAAGAGTGTCAGAGAGTGTCAGAGAGCGTCAGAGAGTGATAGAGAGTGTCTGAGAGTGTCAGAGAGTGTCAGAGAGTGATTGAAAGTGTCAGAGTGTCAGAGAATGTCAGAGAGTGATAGCGAGTGTCTGAGAGTGTCAGAGACTGATAGAGAGTGTCTGAGAGTGTCAGAGAGTGTCAGAGAGCGTCCGAGCTTGTCAGAGAGTGATAGAGAGAGTCAAGAGTGTCAGAGAGTGATAGGGATTGTCTGAGAGTGTCAGAGAGTGATTGAGAGTGTCAGAGAGCGTCAGAGAGTGATAGAGAGTGTCTGAGAGTGTAAGAGAGTGTCAGAGAGTGATTGAAAGTGTCAGAGAGTGTCAGAGAATGTCAGAGAGTGATAGCGAGTGTCTGAGAGTGTCAGAGAGTGATAGAGAGTGTCTGAGAGTGTCTGAGAGTGTCAGTTAGTGTCTGAGAGTGTCTGTGACTGTCTGAGTGTGATAGAGAGTATCTGAGAATGTCAGAGAGTGTCAGCGAGTGTCTGAGAGTGATAGAGAGTGTCTGACAGTATCAGAGAGGGTCTGAGAGTGTCAGATAAAGTCAGCGAGTGTCTGAGAGTGATAGAGATTGTCAGAGAATGTCAGAGAGTGGTAGAGAGTGATCGAGAGTGTCTAAGAGTGTCAGAGACTGATAGAGAGTGTCAGAGAGTGTCAGAGAGTGTCAGAGAGTGATGGAGAGTATCTGAGAGTGTCAGAGAGTGTCTGAGAGTGTCGGAGAGAGTCAGCGAGAGCCTGAGAGTGATAGAGATTGTCAGAGAATGTCAGAGAGTGGTAGAGAGTGTCTGAGAGCATCTGAGATGTGTCAGAGAGTGTCAGATAGGGTCTGAGAGTGATAGAGAGTGTCAGAGAGTGTCAGGGAGTGTTAGAGAGTGTCTGAGAGCGTCTGTGAGTGTCAGAGAGTTTAGGCCGTGTCAGAGAGTGATACCGAGTGTCAGAGGGTGATAAAGTGTGTCAGAGAGTGTCAGAGAGTGACAGAGAGTGTTTGAGAGCGCCTGAGAGTGTCAGAGAGTGTCAGCGAGTGATAAAGAGTGTCAGAGAGTGTCAGAGAGTGATCGAGAGTGTCTGAGAGCGTCTGATAGTGTCAGAGAGTGTCAGAGAGTGGCAGAGAGTGATAGAGAGTGTCAGAGAGTGTCAGAGAGAGATAGAGAGTGATAGAGATTGTCTGAGAGTGTCAGAGAGTGTCAGAGAGAGATAGAGAGTGTCTGAGAGTGTCAGAGAGTGATACAGAGTTTCAGAGAGTGATAAAGTGTGTCAGAGAATGTCAGAGAGTGTCAGAGAGTGATAGAGAGTCTCAGAGAATGTCAGAGAGTGTCAAAGTGAGCTAGAGAGTGACAGAGAGTGTCAGAGAGTGTCAGAGAGTGTCAGAGAGAGTCAGAGAGAGTCAACAAGTGCCTGAGAGTGATAGAGATTGTCAGAGAATGTCAGAGAGTGGTAGATAGGGATAGAGAGTGTCTGAGAGTGTCAGAGACTGTCAGAGAGTGAGAGAGAGTGTCTGAGAGCGTCTGAGAGTGTCAGAGAGTGTCAGAGAGGGTCTGACAGTGATAGAGAGTGTCAGAGAGTGTCAGAGAGTGATAGAGTGTGTCTGAGAGCGTCTGAGAGTGTCAGAATGTGTCAGAGAGTGTCAGAGAGTTTTAGAGAGTGTCAGAGAGTGATACAGAGTGTCAGAGGGTGATAAAGTGTGTCAGAGACTGTCAGAGAGTGGTAGAGAAAGTCTGAGAGCGCCTGAGAGTGGCAGAGTGTGTCAGAGAGTGTCACAGAGTGATAAAGAGTGTCAGATAGTATCAGAGAGTGATAGAGAGTGTCAGAGAGCGTCTGAGAGTGTCAGAATGTGTCAGAGAGTGTCAGAGAGTTTTAGAGAGTGTCAGAGCGTGATACAGAGTGTCAGAGGGTGATAAAGTGTGTCAGAGACTGTCAGAGAGTGGTAGAGAAAGTCTGAGAGCGCCTGAGAGTGTCAGAGTGTGTCAGAGAGTGTCAGAGAATGTCAGAGAGTGTCAGAGAGTGTCACAGATTGATAGAGAGTGTCAGAGAGTGTCAGAGAGTGTCAGAGAGTGATAGAGAGTGTCTGAGAATGTCAAAGAGTGTCAGAGAGTGATTGAGAGTGTCAGAGAGTGTCAGAGAGTGATTGAGAATGTCTGAGAGTGTCTGAGAGTGTCAGAGAGTGATTGAGAGTGTCTGAGATTGTCAGAGTGTGATAGAAAGTGATATAGAGTGTCTGAGAGTGATTGAGAGTGTTTAAGAGTGTCAGAGAGTGTCAGAGAGTGATAGAGAGTGTCTGAGAATGTCAGAGAGTGTCAGAGCTTGTCAGAGTGTGATGGAGAAAGTCAGAGAGTGTCAGAGTGTGATAGGGAGTGCCTTAGCGTGTCAGAGAGTGATTGAGAGTGTCTGAGAGTCAGAGAGTGATTGAGAGTGTCAGAGAGAGATTGAGAGTGATTGAGAATGTCTGAGAGTGTCAGCGAGTGTCAGAGAGTGATAGAGATTGTCGGAGAATGTCAGAGAGTGGTAGAGAGTGATAGAGTGTGTCAGAGAGTGACTGAGAGTGATAAAGAGTGTCAGACAGTGTCAGAGAGCGTCAGAAAGTGATAGAGCGTGTCTGAGAGTGTCAGAGAGTGTCAGAGAGTGATTGAAAGTGTCAGAGTGTCAGAGAATGTCAGAGAGTGATAGCGAGTGTCTGAGAGTGTCAGAGACTGATAGAGAGTGTCTGAGAGTGTCAGAGAGTGTCAGAGAGCGTCCGAGCTTGTCAGAGAGTGATAGAGAGAGTCAAGAGTGTCAGAGAGTGATAGGGATTGTCTGAGAGTGTCAGAGAGTGATTGAGAGTGTCAGAGAGCGTCAGAGAGTGATAGAGAGTGTCTGAGAGTGTAAGAGAGTGTCAGAGAGTGATTGAAAGCGTCAGAGAGTGTCAGAGAATGTCAGAGAGTGATAGCGAGTGTCTGAGAGTGTCAGAGAGTGATAGAGAGTGTCTGAGAGTGTCTGAGAGTGTCAGGGAGTGTCTGAGAGTGTCTGTGACTGTCTGAGTGTGATAGAGAGTATCTGAGAATGTCAGAGAGTGTCAGCGAGTGTCTGAGAGTGATAGAGAGTGTCTGACAGTATCAGAGAGGGTCTGAGAGTGTCAGATAAAGTCAGCGAGTGTCTGAGAGTGATAGAGATTGTCAGAGAATGTCAGAGAGTGGTAGAGAGTGATCGAGAGTGTCTAAGAGTGTCAGAGACTGATAGAGGGTGTCAGAGAGTGTCAGAGAGTGATGGAGAGTATCTGAGAGTGTCAGAGAGTGTCTGAGAGTGTCTGAGAGAGTCAGCGAGAGCCTGAGAGTGATAGAGATTGTCAGAGAATGTCAGAGAGTGGTAGAGAGTGTCTGAGAGCATCTGAGATGTGTCAGAGAGTGTCAGATAGGGTCTGAGAGTGATAGAGAGTGTCAGAGAGTGTCAGGGAGTGTTAGAGAGTGTCTGAGAGCGTCTGTGAGTGTCAGAGAGTTTAGACAGTGTCAGAGAGTGATACCGAGTGTCAGAGGGTGATAAAGTGTGTCAGAGAGTGTCAGAGAGTGACAGAGAGTGTCTGAGAGCGCCTGAGAGTGTCAGAGAGTGTCAGCGAGTGATAAAGAGTGTCAGAGAGTGTCAGAGAGTGATCGAGAGTGTCTGAGAGCGTCTGATAGTGTCAGAGAGTGTCAGAGAGTGGCAGAGAGTGATAGAGAGTGTCAGAGAGTGTCAGAGAGAGATAGAGAGTGATAGAGATTGTCTGAGAGTGTCAGAGAGTGTCAGAGAGAGATAGAGAGTGTCTGAGAGTGTCAGAGAGTGATACAGAGTTTCAGAGAGTGATAAAGTGTGTCAGAGAATGTCAGAGAGTGTCAGAGAGTGATAGAGAGTCTCAGAGAATGTCAGAGAGTGTCAAAGAGTGCTAGAGAGTGACAGAGTCTGTCAGAGAGTGTCAGAGAGTGTCAGAGAGAGTCAGAGAGAGTCAACGAGTGCCTGAGAGTGATAGAGATTGTCAGAGAATGTCAGAGAGTGGTAGATAGGGATAGAGAGTGTCTGAGAGTGTCAGAGACTGTCAGAGAGTGAGAGAGAGTGTCTGAGAGCGTCTGAGATTGTCAGAGAGTGTCAGAGAGGGTCTGACAGTGATAGAGAGTGTCAGAGAGTGTCAGAGAGTGATACAGAGTGTCAGAGAGTGATACAGAGTGTCAGAGGGTGATAAAGTGTGTCAGAGAATGTCAGAGAGTGTTAGAGAGTGTCAGAGAGTGTCAGAGAGTGATAGAGAGTGTCTGAGAATGTCAAAGAGTGTCAGAGAGTGTCAGAGAGTGATTGAGAGTCTCTGAGATTGTCAGAGTGTGATAGAAAGTGGTATAGAGTGTCTGAGAGTGATTGAGAGTGCTTAAGAGTGTCAGAGCGTGTCAGAGAGTGATAGAGAGTGTCTGAGAATGTCAGAGAGTGTCAGAGCTTGTCAGAGTGTGATGGAGAAAGTCAGAGAGTGTCAGAGTGTGATAGGGAGTGTCTTAGCGTGTCAGAGAGTGATTGAGAGTGTCTGAGAGTGTCAGAGAGTGATTGAGAGTGTCAGGGAGAGATTGAGAGTGATTGTGAATGTCTGAGAGTGTCAGCGAGTGTCAGAGAGTGATAGAGATTGTCAGAGAATGTCAGAGAGTGGTAGAGAGTGATAGAGTGTGTCAGAGAGTGACTGAGAGCGTCAGAGAGTGATAGAGAGTGTCTGAGAGTGTCAGAGAGTGTCAGAGAGTGATAGCGAGTGTCTGAGAGTGTCAGAGAGTGATAGAGAATGTCTGAGAGTTTCTGAGAGTGTCAGGGAGTGTCTGAGAGTGTCTCAGACTCTCTGAGAGTGATAGAGAGGGTCTGAGAGTGTCAGAGAGTGTCAGCGAGTGTCTGAGAGTGATAGAGTGTCTGAGAGTATCAGAGAGTGTCTGAGAGTGTCAGAGAATGTCAGCGAGTGTCTGAGAGTGACAGAGAATGATAGAGAGTGTCAGAGAGTGTCAGAGAGCGTCCGAGCTTGTCAGAGAGTGATAGAGAGAGTCATGAGTGTCAGAGAGTGATAGGGAGTGTCTGAGAGCGTCAGAGAGTGATTGAGTGTGTCAGAGAGCGTCAGAGAGTGTTAGAGAGTGATAGAGTGTGACAGAGAATGTCAGAGAGTGACAGAGAGTGTCAGAGAGTGTCAGAGAGTGATAGAGAGTGTCAGAGACTGTCAGACAGTGACAGAGAGTGTCTGAGAGCGTCTGAGAGTGTCAGAGAGTGTCAGAGAGATTTAGAGAGTGTCAGAGAATGTCAGAGAGTGATAGAGAGTGTCTGAGAGTGTCAGAGAGTGATAAAGTGTGTCAGAGAATGTCAGAGAGTGTCAGAGAGTGTCAGAGATTATCAGAGAGTGACAGAGATTGTCAGTGAATCTCAGAGAGTCGTAGAGAGAGATCGAGCGTGTCAGAGAGTGACAGAGAGTGATAGAGAGTGTCTGAGAGTGTCAGAGAGTTCAGAGAGTTATTGAGAGTGTCAGAGAGTGTCAGAGAATGTCAGAGAGTGATAGCGAGTGTCTGAGAGTGTCAGAGAGTGATAGAGAATGTCTGAGAGTTTCTGAGAGTGTCAGGGAGTGTCTGAGAGTGTCTGAGACTGTCTGAGAGTGAGAGAGAGGGTCTGAGAGTGTCAGAGAGTGTCAGCGAGTGTCTGAGAGTGATAGAGTGTCTGAGAGTGATAGAGTGTCTGAGAGTATCAGAGAGTGTCTGAGAGTGTCAGAGTATGTCAGCGAGTGTCTGAGAGTGACAGAGAATGATAGAGAGTGTCAGAGAGTGTCAGAGAGCGTCCGAGATTGTCAGAGAGTGATAGAGAGAGTCATGAGTGTCAGAGAGTGATAGGGAGTGTCTGAGAGCGTCAGAGAGTGATTGAGTGTGTCAGAGAGCGTCAGAGAGTGTTAGAGAGTGATAGAGTGTGACAGAGAATGTCAGAGAGTGACAGAGAGTGTCAGAGTGTCAGAGAGTGATAGAGAGTGTTAGAGACTGTCAGACAGTGACAGAGAGTGTCTGAGAGCGTCTGAGAGTGTCAGAGAGTGTCAGAGAGATTTAGAGAGTGTCAGAGAATGTCAGAGAGTGATAGAGAGTGTCTGAGAGTGTCAGAGAGTGATAAAGTGTGTCAGAGAATGTCAGAGAGTGTCAGAGAGTGTCAGAGAGTGTTAGAGAGTGTCAGAGAGTGTCAGAGAGTGATAGAGAGTGTCTGAGAATGTCAAAGAGTGTCAGAGAGTGTCAGAGAGTGATTGAGAATGTCTGAGAGTGTCTGAGAGTGTCAGAGAGTGATTGAGAGTCTCTGAGATTGTCAGAGTGTGATAGAAAGTGGTATAGAGTGTCTGAGAGTGATTGAGAGTGCTTAAGAGTGTCAGAGCGTGTCAGAGAGTGATAGAGAGTGTCTGAGAATGTCAGAGAGTGTCAGAGCTTGTCAGAGTGTGATGGAGAAAGTCAGAGAGTGTCAGAGTGTGATAGGGAGTGTCTTAGCGTGTCAGAGAGTGATTGAGAGTGTCTGAGAGTGTCAGAGAGTGATTGAGAGTGTCAGGGAGAGATTGAGAGTGATTGAGAATGTCTGAGAGTGTCAGCGAGTGTCAGAGAGTGATAGAGATTGTCAGAGAATGTCAGAGAGTGGTAGAGAGTGATAGAGTGTGTCAGTGAGTGACTGAGAGCGTCAGAGAGTGATAGAGAGTGTCTGAGAGTGTCAGAGAGTGTCAGAGAGTGATTGAAAGTGTCAGAGAGTGTCAGAGAATGTCAGACAGTGATAGCGAGTGTCTGAGAGTGTCAGAGAGTGATAGAGAATGTCTGAGAGTTTCTGAGAGTGTCAGGGAGTGTCTGAGAGTGTCTCAGACTCTCTGAGAGTGATAGAGAGGGTCTGAGAGTGTCAGAGAGTGTCAGCGAGTGTCTGAGAGTGATAGAGTGTCTGAGAGTATCAGAGAGTGTCTGAGAGTGTCAGAGAATGTCAGCGAGTGTCTGAGAGTGACAGAGAATGATAGAGAGTGTCAGAGAGTGTCAGAGAGCGTCCGAGCTTGTCAGAGAGTGATAGAGAGAGTCATGAGTGTCAGAGAGTGATAGGGAGTGTCTGAGAGCGTCAGAGAGTGATTGAGTGTGTCAGAGAGCGTCAGAGAGTGTTAGAGAGTGATAGAGTGTGACAGAGAATGTCAGAGAGTGACAGAGAGTGTCAGAGAGTGTCAGAGAGTGATAGAGAGTGTCAGAGACTGTCAGACAGTGACAGAGAGTGTCTGAGAGCGTCTGAGAGTGTCAGAGAGTGTCAGAGAGATTTAGAGAGTGTCAGAGAATGTCAGAGAGTGACAGAGAGTGTCAGAGAGTGTCAGAGAGTGATAGAGAGTGTCAGAGACTGTCAGACAGTGACAGAGAGTGTCTGAGAGTGTCTGAGAGTGTCAGAGAGTGATAAAGTGTGTCAGTGAATGTCAGAGAGTGTCAGAGAGTGTCAGAGAGTGTTAGAGAGTGTCAGAGAGTGTCAGAGAGTGATAGAGAGTGTCTGAGAATGTCAAAGAGTGTCAGAGAGTGATTGAGAGTGTCAGAGAGTGTCAGAGAGTGATTGAGAATGTCTGAGAGTGTCTGAGAGTGTCAGAGAGTGATTGAGAGTCTCTGAGATTGTCAGAGTGTGATAGAAAGTGGTATAGAGTGTCTGAGAGTGATTGAGAGTGCTTAAGAGTGTCAGAGAGTGTCAGAGAGTGATAGAGAGTGTCTGAGAATGTCAGAGAGTGTCAGAGTGTGATAGGGAGTGTCTTAGCGTGTCAGAGAGTGATTGAGAGTGTCTGAGAGTGTCAGAGAGTGATTGAGAGTGTCAGGGAGAGATTGAGAGTGATTGAGAATGTCTGAGAGTGTCAGCGAGTGTCAGAGAGTGATAGAGATTGTCAGAGAATGTCAGAGAGTGGTAGAGAGTGATAGAGTGTGTCAGAGAGTGACTGAGAGTGATAAAGAGTGTCAGAGAGTGTCAGAGAGCGTCAGAGAGTGATAGAGAGTGTCTGAGAGTGTCAGAGAGTGTCAGAGAGTGATTGAAAGTGTCAGAGAGTGTCAGAGAATGTCAGAGAGTGATAGCGAGTGTCTGAGAGTGTCAGAGAGTGATAGAGAGTGTCTGAGAGTGTCAGAGAGTGTCAGAGAGCGTCCGAGCTTGTCAGAGAGTGATAGAGAGAGTCAAGAGTGTCAGAGAGTGATAGGGATTGTCTGAGAGTGTCAGAGAGTGATTGAGAGTGTCAGAGAGTGATAGAGAGTGTCTGAGAGTGTAAGAGAGTGTCAGAGAGTGATTGAAAGTGTCAGAGAGTGTCAGAGAATGTCAGAGAGTGATAGCGAGTGTCTGAGAGTGTCAGAGAGTGATAGAGAGTGTCTGAGAGTGTCTGAGAGTGTCAGGGACTGTCTGAGAGTGTCTGTGACTGTCTGAGTGTGATAGAGAGTATCTGAGAATGTCAGAGAGTGTCAGCGAGTGTCTGAGTGTGATAGAGAGTGTCTGACAGTATCAGAGAGGTTCTGAGAGTGTCAGATAAAGTCAGCGAGTGTCTGAGAGTGATAGAGATTGTCAGAGAATGTCAGAGAGTGGTAGAGAGTGATCGAGAGTGTCTGAGAGTGTCAGAGAGTGTCAGAGAGCGTCCGAGCTTGTCAGAGAGTGATAGAGAGAGTCAAGAGTGTCAGAGAGTGATAGGGATTGTCTGAGAGTGTCAGAGAGTGATTGAGAGTGTCAGAGAGTGATAGAGAGTGTCTGAGAGTGTAAGAGAGTGTCAGAGAGTGATTGAAAGTGTCAGAGAGTGTCAGAGAATGTCAGAGAGTGATAGCGAGTGTCTGAGAGTGTCAGAGAGTGATAGAGAGTGTCTGAGAGTGTCTGAGAGTGTCAGGGACTGTCTGAGAGTGTCTGTGACTGTCTGAGTGTGATAGAGAGTATCTGAGAATGTCAGAGAGTGTCAGCGAGTGTCTGAGTGTGATAGAGAGTGTCTGACAGTATCAGAGAGGTTCTGAGAGTGTCAGATAAAGTCAGCGAGTGTCTGAGAGTGATAGAGATTGTCAGAGAATGTCAGAGAGTGGTAGAGAGTGATCGAGAGTGTCTGAGAGTGTCAGAGACTGATAGAGAGTGTCAGAGAGTGTCAGAGAGTGATGGAGAGTATCTGAGAGTGTCAGAGAGTGTCTGAGAGTGTCGGAGAGAGTCAGCGAGAGCCTGAGAGTGATAGAGATTGTCAGAGAGTGTCAGAGAGTGATAGAGAGTGATAGAGCGTGTCAGAGAGCGTCAGAGAGCGTCAGAGAGTGTCAGAGCGTGTCAGAGAGTGTCAGAGAGTGACAGTGAGTGTCTGATGTGTCTGACAGTGACAGAGAGTGTCTGTGATTGTCAGTGAGTGTCAGAGAGTGATATAGAGTGTCTGAGAGTGTCTGAGAGTGTCAGAGATTGTCAGAGTGTGTCAGAGAGGTATAGAGTGTGTCTGAGACTGTCAGAGTGTGTCAGAGAGTGTCAGAGAGTGTCAGAGCGTGATAGAGAGTGTCAGAGGGGTTTGAGAGTGACAGAGAGTGTCTGCGAGTGTCAGCGAGTGTCAGAGAGTGATATAAAGTGTCTGAGAGTGTCAGAGATTGTCAGAGTGTGTCAGAGAGTGATACAGAGTGTCTGAGACTGTCAGAGTGTGTCAGAGTGTGTCAGAGAGCGATAGAGATTGATAGAGAGTGTATGAGAGTGTCAGAGAGTGTCTGAGAGTGTCAGAGAGTATCAGAGAGTGATAGAGTGTCTGAGAGTGTCAGAGAGTGTCTGAGAGTCTCAGAGAGTGTCTGAGAGTCATGGAGAGTGTCTGAGAGTTTCAGAGAGTGTCTGAGAGTGTCACAGAGAGTCAGAGAGTGATTGAGAGTGTCTGAGACTGTCAGAGAGTGTCTGAGACTGTCAGAGAGTGTCAGAGTGTGTCATAGAATAATAGAGAGTGATAGAGAGTGTCAGAGAGTGTCATAGAGTGATAGAGAGTGTCAAAGAGTGTCAGAGAGTGATAGAAAGTGATTGAATGTGTCTGAGAGTGTCAGAGACTGTCAGAGTGTGCCAGAGAGTGATAAAGAGTGTTAGAGTGTGTCTGAGAATGTCAGAGAGTGTCAGAGAGTGTCAGAGAGTGATAGAGAGTGTCAGAGAGTGATAGAGAGTGATAGAGAGAGTCTGAGAGTGTCAGAGAGTGATAGAGAGTGATAGAGAGTGTCTGAGACTGTCAGAGTGCGTCAGAGAGCGATAGAGATTGATAGAGAGTGTATGAGAGTGTCAGAGAGTGTCTGAGAGTGTCAGAGAGTGTCAGAGAGTGATAGAGTGTCTGAGAGTGTCAGAGAGTGTCTGAGAGTGATGGAGAGTGTCTGAGAGTTTCAGAGAGTGTCTGAGAGTGTCACACAGAGTCAGAGAGTGTCAGAGAGTGTCATTGAGTGTCAGAGAGTGTCAGAGAGTTTCAGAGACTGATTGAGAGTGTCAGAGAGAGTCAGAAAGTGATAGAGAGTGATAGAGAGTGTCAGAGAGTGTCAGAGAGTGATAGAGAGTGTCAGAGAGTGATAGAGAGTGTCAGAGAGTGTCTGAGAGTGTCAGAGAGTGTCAGAGAGTGTCAGAGAGTGATAGAGAGTGATAGGGAGTGTCAGAGATTGTCATTGAGTGTCAGAGAGCGTCAGAGAGATTCAGAAAGTGTCAGAGAGTGTCAGAGAGTGATAGAGAGTGATAGAGAGTGATAGAGAGTGTCAGAGAGTGATAGACAGTGATAGAGAGTGATAGAGCGTGTCAGAGAGTGATATAGAGAGATAGTGAGTGTCAGAGAGTGGTTAAGAGTGATAGGGAGTGTCAGAGAGTGATAGAGAGCGTCAGAGAGTGATATAGAGTGATAGTGTGTGTCAGACAGTGGTTAAGAGTGATAGGGAGTGTCAGAGAGTGTCAGTGAGTGTCAGAGTGTGTCAGAGAATAATAGAGAGTGATAGAGAGTGTCAGAGAGTGTCTAAGAGTGTCAGAGATTGTCAGAGAGTGATAGAGAGTGTCAGAGAGTGTCAAAGAGTGATAGAGAGTGTCACAGTGTGTCAGAGAGTGATAGAATGTGATTGAATGTGTCTGAGAGTGTCAGAGACTGTCAGAGAGTGCCAGAGAGTGATAAAGAGTGTAAGAGAGTGTCTGAGGGTGTCAGAGAGTGTCAGAGAGTGATAGAGAGTGATAGAGAGTTTCAGAGAGTGACAGAGAGTGATAGAGAGAGTCTCAGAGTGTCAGAGAGTGTCAGAGAGTGATAGAGAGTGATAGGGAGTGTCAGAGAGTGTCATTGAGTGTCAGAGAGTGTCAGAGAGTGATTGAGAGTGTCAGAGAGTGATTGAGAGTGTCAGAGAGTGATTGACAGTGTCAGAGAGTGTCAGAAAGAGATAGAGAGTGCCAGAGAGTGATAGAGAGTGCCAGAGAGTGATGGAGAGTGTCTGAGAGTGTCAGAGAGTGATAGAGAGTGATAGGGAATGTCAGAGATTGTAATTGAGTGTCAGAGAGTGTCAGAGAGTTTCAGAGAGTGATAGAGAGTGATAGAGAGTGTCAGAAAGTGATAGAGAGTGATAGAGAATGATAGAACGTGTCAGAGAGTGATATAGAGCGATAGTGAGTGTCAGAGAGTGGTTAAGAGTGAAAGGGAGTGTCAGAGAGTGTCATTGAGTGTCAGAGAGTTTCAGAGAGTGATAGAGCGTGTCAGAGAGTGATATAGAGGGATAGTGAGTGTCAGAGGGTGGTTAAGAGTGACAGGGCTTGTCAGAGAGTGTCAGTGAGTGTCAGAGAGAGTCAGAGAGTTTCAGAGAGTGATAGAGAGTGACAGTGAGTGTCTGATGTGTCTGACAGTGACAGAGAGTGTCTGTGATTGTCAGTGAGTGTCAGAGAGTGATATAGAGTGTCTGAGAGTGTCTGAGAGTGTCAGAGATTGTCAGAGTGTGTCAGAGAGGTATAGAGTGTGTCTGAGACTGTCAGAGTGTGTCAGAGAGTGTCAGAGAGTGTCAGAGCGTGATAGAGAGTGTCAGAGGGGTTTGAGAGTGACAGAGAGTGTCTGCGAGTGTCAGCGAGTGTCAGAGAGTGATATAAAGTGTCTGAGAGTGTCAGAGATTGTCAGAGTGTGTCAGAGAGTGATACAGAGTGTCTGAGACTGTCAGAGTGTGTCAGAGTGTGTCAGAGAGCGATAGAGATTGATAGAGAGTGTATGAGAGTGTCAGAGAGTGTCTGAGAGTGTCAGAGAGTATCAGAGAGTGATAGAGTGTCTGAGAGTGTCAGAGAGTGTCTGAGAGTCTCAGAGAGTGTCTGAGAGTCATGGAGAGTGTCTGAGAGTTTCAGAGAGTGTCTGAGAGTGTCACAGAGAGTCAGAGAGTGATTGAGAGTGTCTGAGACTGTCAGAGAGTGTCAGAGTGTGTCATAGAATAATAGAGAGTGATAGAGAGTGTCAGAGAGTGTCATAGAGTGATAGAGAGTGTCAAAGAGTGTCAGAGAGTGATAGAAAGTGATTGAATGTGTCTGAGAGTGTCAGAGACTGTCAGAGTGTGCCAGAGAGTGATAAAGAGTGTTAGAGTGTGTCTGAGAATGTCAGAGAGTGTCAGAGAGTGTCAGAGAGTGATAGAGAGTGTCAGAGAGTGATAGAGAGTGATAGAGAGAGTCTGAGAGTGTCAGAGAGTGATAGAGAGTGTCTGAGACTGTCAGAGTGCGTCAGAGAGCGATAGAGATTGATAGAGAGTGTATGAGAGTGTCAGAGAGTGTCTGAGAGTGTCAGAGAGTGTCAGAGAGTGATAGAGTGTCTGAGAGTGTCAGAGAGTGTCTGAGAGTGATGGAGAGTGTCTGAGAGTTTCAGAGAGTGTCTGAGAGTGTCACAGAGAGTCAGAGAGTGTCAGAGAGTGTCATTTTGTGTCAGAGAGTGTCAGAGAGTTTCAGAGACTGATTGAGAGTGTCAGAGAGAGTCAGAAAGTGATAGAGAGTGATAGAGAGTGTCAGAGAGTGTCAGAGAGTGATAGAGAGTGTCAGAGAGTGATAGAGAGTGTCAGAGAGTGTCTGAGAGTGTCAGAGAGTGTCAGAGAGTGTCAGAGAGTGATAGAGAGTGATAGGGAGTGTCAGAGATTGTCATTGAGTGTCAGAGAGCGTCAGAGAGATTCAGAAAGTGTCAGAGAGTGTCAGAGAGTGATAGAGAGTGATAGAGAGTGATAGAGAGTGTCAGAGAGTGATAGACAGTGATAGAGAGTGATAGAGCGTGTCAGAGAGTGATATAGAGAGATAGTGAGTGTCAGAGAGTGGTTAAGAGTGATAGGGAGTGTCAGAGAGTGATAGAGAGCGTCAGAGAGTGATATAGAGTGATAGTGTGTGTCAGACAGTGGTTAAGAGTGATAGGGAGTGTCAGAGAGTATCAGTGAGTGTCAGAGTGTGTCAGAGAATAATAGAGAGTGATAGAGAGTGTCAGAGAGTGTCTAAGAGTGTCAGAGATTGTCAGAGAGTGATAGAGAGTGTCAGAGAGTGTCAAAGAGTGATAGAGAGTGTCACAGTGTGTCAGAGAGTGATAGAATGTGATTGAATGTGTCTGAGAGTGTCAGAGACTGTCAGAGAGTGCCAGAGAGTGATAAAGAGTGTAAGAGAGTGTCTGAGGGTGTCAGAGAGTGTCAGAGAGTGATAGAGAGTGATAGAGAGTTTCAGAGAGTGACAGAGAGTGATAGAGAGTGATAGGGAGTGTCAGAGAGTGTCATTGAGTGTCAGAGAGTGTCAGAGAGTGATTGAGAGTGTCAGAGAGTGATTGAGAGTGTCAGAGAGTGATTGACAGTGTCAGAGAGTGTCAGAAAGAGATAGAGAGTGCCAGAGAGTGATAGAGAGTGCCAGAGAGTGATGGAGAGTGTCTGAGAGTGTCAGAGAGTGATAGAGAGTGATAGGGAGTGTCAGAGATTGTAATTGAGTGTCAGAGAGTGTCAGAGAGTTTCAGAGAGTGATAGAGAGTGATAGAGAGTGTCAGAGAGTAATAGAGAGTGATAGAGAATGATAGAACGTGTCAGAGAGTGATATAGAGAGATAGTGAGTGTCAGAGAGTGGTTAAGAGTGAAAGGGAGTGTCAGAGAGTGTCATTGAGTGTCAGAGAGTTTCAGAGAGTTTCAGAGAGTGATAGAGCGTGTCAGAGAGTGATATAGAGGGATAGTGAGTGTCAGAGGGTGGTTAAGAGTGACAGGGCTTGTCAGAGAGTGTCAGTGAGTGTCAGAGAGAGTCAGAGAGTTTCAGAGAGTGATAGAGAGTGTCAGAGATTGATAGAGAGTGATAGAGAGCGTCAGAGAGTGATAGAGAGTGATAGTGAGTGTCTGAGCGTGTCAGAGAGTGATATAGAGTGATAGGGAGTGTCAGAGTGTGTCATTGAGTGACAGAGAGTGTCAGAGAGTGTCAGAGAGTTTCAGAGAGTTTCAGAGAGTGATTCAGAGTGTCAGAGAGTGTCAGAAAATGATAGAGAGTGATAGAGAGTGATAGAGAGTGTCAGAGAGTGATAGAGAGTGTCAGAGAGTGTCTGAGAGTGTCAGAGAGTGTCAGAGATTGTCAGAGAGTGAGAGAGAGTGATAGGGAGTGTCAGAGATTGTCATTGACTGTCAGAGAGCGTCAGAGAGATTCAGAAAGTGTCAGAGAGTGTCAGAGAGTGATAGAGAGTGATAGAGAGTGATAGAGAGTGTCAGAGTGTGATAGACAGTGATAGAGAGTGATAGAGCGTGTCAGAGAGTGATATAGAGTGATAGTGAGTGTCAGAGAGTGGTTAAGAGTGATAGGGAGCGTCAGAGAGTGATAGAGAGCTTCAGAGAGTGATATAGAGTGATAGTGTGTGTCAGACAGTGGTTAAGAGTGATAGGGAGTGTCAGAGAGTGTCAGTGAGTGTCAGAGTGTGTCAGAGAATAATAGAGAGTGATAGAGAGTGTCAGAGAATGTCTAAGAGTGTCAGAGATTGTCAAAGAGTGTCAGAGAGTGTCAGAGTGTGTCAGAGAATAATAGAGAGTGATAGAGAGTGTCAGAGAGTGTCAAAGAGTGATAGAGAGTGTCACAGAGTGTCAGAGAGTGATAGAATGTGATTGAATGTGTCTGAGAGTGTCAGAGACTGTCAGAGAGTGCCAGAGAGTGATAAAGAGTGTAAGAGAGTGTCTGAGGGTGTCAGAGAGTGTCAGAGAGTGATAGAGAGTGATAGAGAGTTTCAGAGAGTGACAGAGAGTGATAGAGAGAGTCTCAGAGTGTCAGAGAGTGTCAGAGAGCGATAGAGAGTGATAGGGAGTGTCAGAGAGTGTCATTGAGTGTCAGAGAGTGTCAGAGAGTGATTGAGAGTGTCAGAGAGTGATTGAGAGTGTCAGAGAGTGATTGAGAGTGTCAGAGAGTGTCAGAAAGTGATAGAGGGTGCCAGAGAGTGATAGAGAGTGCCAGAGAGTGATAGAGAGTGTCTGAGAGTGTCAGAGAGTGTCAGAGAGTGATAGAGAGTGTCAGAGAGTGATAGAGAGTGTCAGAGAGTGTCAGAGAGTGATAGAGAGTGATAGGGAGTGTCAGAGATAGTCATTGAGTGTCAGAGAGTGTCAGAGAGTGTCAGAGAGTTTCAGAGAGTGATAGAGAGTGATAGAGAGTGTCAGAGAGTGATAGAGAGTGATAGAGAGTGATAGAACGTGTCAGAGAGTGATATAGAGAGATAGTGAGTGTCAGAGAGTGATTAAGAGTGATAGGGAGTGTCAGAGAGTGTCATTGAGTGTCAGAGAGTTTCAGAGAGTTTCAGAGAGTGATAGAGCGTGTCAGAGAGTGATATAGAGGGATAGTGAGTGTCAGAGAGTGGTTAAGAGTGACAGGGCTTGTCAGAGAGTGTCAGTGAGTGTCAGAGAGAGTCAGAGAGTTTCAGAGAGTGATAGAGAGTGTCAGAGATTGATAGAGAGTGATAGAGAGCGTCAGAGAGTGATAGAGAGTGATAGTGAGTGTCTGAGCGTGTCAGAGAGTGATAGAGAGTGATAGGGAGTGTCAGAGTGTGTCATTGAGTGACAGAGAGTGTCAGAGAGTGTCAGAGAGTTTCAGAGAGTTTCAGAGAGTGATTGAGAGTGTCAGAGAGTGTCAGAAAGTGATAGAGAGTGATAGAGAGTGATAGAGAGTGTCAGAGAGTGATAGAGAGTGATAGAGAGTGTCTGAGAGTGTCAGAGTGTATCAGAGAGTGTCAGAGAGTGATAGAGAGTGATAGACAGTGTTAGAGCGTGATAGAGATTGATAGAGAGTGTCTGAGAGTGTCAGAGAGTGTCAGAGAGTGTCAGAGAGTGTCAGAGAGTGATAGAGAGTGATAGGAAGTGTCAGAGATTGTCATTGATTGTCAGAGAGTGTCAGAGAGTTTCAGAGAGTGATAGAGAGTGTCACAGAGTGATATAGAGTGATAGTGAGTGTCAGAGAGTGGTTATGAGTGATAGGGAGTGTCAGAGAGTGTCATTGAGTGTCAGAGAGTGTCAGATAGTTTCAGAGAGTTTCAGAGAGTGATTCAGAGTGTCAGAGAGTGTCAGAAAATGATAGAGAGTGATAGAGAGTGATAGAGAGTGTCAGAGAGTGATAGAGAGTGTCAGAGAGTGTCTGAGAGTGTCAGAGAGTGTCAGAGATTGTCAGAGAGTGAGAGAGAGTGATAGGGAGTGTCAGAGATTGTCATTGACTGTCAGAGAGCGTCAGAGAGATTCAGAAAGTGTCAGAGAGTGTCAGAGAGTGATAGAGAGTGATAGAGAGTGATAGAGAGTGTCAGAGTGTGATAGACAGTGATAGAGAGTGATAGAGCGTGTCAGAGAGTGATATAGAGTGATAGTGAGTGTCAGAGAGTGGTTAAGAGTGATAGGGAGCGTCAGAGAGTGATAGAGAGCTTCAGAGAGTGATATAGAGTGATAGTGTGTGTCAGACAGTGGTTAAGAGTGATAGGGAGTGTCAGAGAGTGTCAGTGAGTGTCAGAGTGTGTCAGAGAATAATAGAGAGTGATAGAGAGTGTCAGAGAATGTCTAAGAGTGTCAGAGATTGTCAAAGAGTGTCAGAGAGTGTCAGAGTGTGTCAGAGAATAATAGAGAGTGATAGAGAGTGTCAGAGAGTGTCAAAGAGTGATAGAGAGTGTCACAGAGTGTCAGAGAGTGATAGAATGTGATTGAATGTGTCTGAGAGTGTCAGAGACTGTCAGAGAGTGCCAGAGAGTGATAAAGAGTGTAAGAGAGTGTCTGAGGGTGTCAGAGAGTGTCAGAGAGTGATAGAGAGTGATAGAGAGTTTCAGAGAGTGACAGAGAGTGATAGAGAGAGTCTCAGAGTGTCAGAGAGTGTCAGAGAGCGATAGAGAGTGATAGGGAGTGTCAGAGAGTGTCATTGAGTGTCAGAGAGTGTCAGAGAGTGATTGAGAGTGTCAGAGAGTGATTGAGAGTGTCAGAGAGTGATTGAGAGTGTCAGAGAGTGTCAGAAAGTGATAGAGGGTGCCAGAGAGTGATAGAGAGTGCCAGAGAGTGATAGAGAGTGTCTGAGAGTGTCAGAGAGTGTCAGAGAGTGATAGAGAGTGTCAGAGAGTGATAGAGAGTGTCAGAGAGTGTCAGAGAGTGATAGAGAGTGATAGGGAGTGTCAGAGATTGTCATTGAGTGTCAGAGAGTGTCAGAGAGTGTCAGAGAGTTTCAGAGAGTGATAGAGAGTGATAGAGAGTGTCAGAGAGTGATAGAGAGTGATAGAGAGTGATAGAACGTGTCAGAGAGTGATATAGAGAGATAGTGAGTGTCAGAGAGTGATTAAGAGTGATAGGGAGTGTCAGAGAGTGTCATTGAGTGTCAGAGAGTTTCAGAGAGTTTCAGAGAGTGATAGAGCGTGTCAGAGAGTGATATAGAGGGATAGTGAGTGTCAGAGAGTGGTTAAGAGTGACAGGGCTTGTCAGAGAGTGTCAGTGAGTGTCAGAGAGAGTCAGAGAGTTTCAGAGAGTGATAGAGAGTGTCAGAGATTGATAGAGAGTGATAGAGAGCGTCAGAGAGTGATAGAGAGTGATAGTGAGTGTCTGAGCGTGTCAGAGAGTGATAGAGAGTGATAGGGAGTGTCAGAGTGTGTCATTGAGTGACAGAGAGTGTCAGAGAGTGTCAGAGAGTTTCAGAGAGTTTCAGAGAGTGATTGAGAGTGTCAGAGAGTGTCAGAAAGTGATAGAGAGTGATAGAGAGTGATAGAGAGTGTCAGAGAGTGATAGAGAGTGATAGAGAGTGTCTGAGAGTGTCAGAGTGTATCAGAGAGTGTCAGAGAGTGATAGAGAGTGATAGACAGTGTTAGAGCGTGATAGAGATTGATAGAGAGTGTCTGAGAGTGTCAGAGAGTGTCAGAGAGTGTCAGAGAGTGTCAGAGAGTGATAGAGAGTGATAGGAAGTGTCAGAGATTGTCATTGATTGTCAGAGAGTGTCAGAGAGTTTCAGAGAGTGATAGAGAGTGTCACAGAGTGATATAGAGTGATAGTGAGTGTCAGAGAGTGGTTATGAGTGATAGGGAGTGTCAGAGAGTGTCATTGAGTGTCAGAGAGTGTCAGATAGTTTCAGAGAGTGATAGAGAGTGTCAGAGAGTGATAGAGAGTGATAGAGAGTGTCAGAGAGTGTCAGATAGTGGTAGAGAGTGATAGAGAGTGATAGAGATTGATAGAGAGTGATATAGAGTGATAGTGAGTGTCAGAGAGTGGTTAAGAGTGATAGGGAGTGTCAGAGAGTGGTTAAGAGTGATATGGAGTGTCAGAGAGTGTCATTGAGTGTCAGAGAGTGTCAGAGAGTGATAGAGATTGATAGAGAGTGCATGAGAGTGTCAGAGAGTGTCTGAGAGTGTCAGAGAGTGTCAGAGAGTGATAGAGAGTGTCTGAGAGTGTCAGAGAGTGTCTGAGAGTGTCTGAGACTGTCAGAGTGTGTCAGAGTGTGTCAGAGAGTGATAGAGATTGATAGAGAGTGTATGAGAGTGTCAGAGAGTGTCTGAGAGTGTCTGAGACTGTCAGAGTGTGTCATTGAGTGATAGAGTTTGATAGAGAGTGTATGAGAGTGTCAGAGAGTGTCTGAGAGTGTCAGAGAGTGTCAGAGAGTGTCAGAGAGTGACAGAGAGTGTCTGAGAGTGTCAGAGAGTGTCTGAGAGTGTCAGAGAGTGTCTGAGAGTGATGGAGAGTGTCTGAGAGTGTCAGAGAGTGTCTGATAGTGTCAGAGATTGTCAGAGAGTGATAGAGAGCGTCTGAGAGTGTCAGAGAGTGTCAGAGAGTGTCAGAGTGTGTCAGAGAATAATAGAGAGTGATAGAGAGTGTCTGAGAGTGTCTGAGAGTGTCAGAGAGTGTCTGATAGTGTCAGAGATTGTCAGAGAGTGATAGAGAGCGTCTGAGAGTGTCAGAGAGTGTCAGAGAGTGTCAGAGAGATTCAGAGAGTGATAGAGAGTGATAGAGAGTGTCAGAGAGTGATAGAGAGTGATAGAGAGTGATAGAACGTGTCAGAGAGTGATATAGAGAGATAGTGAGTGTCAGAGAGTGGTTAAGAGTGATAGGGAGTGTCAGAGAGTGTCATTGAGTGTCAGAGAGTTTCAGAGAGTTTCAGAGAGTGATAGAGCGTGTCAGAGAGTGATATAGAGGGATAGTGAGTGTCAGAGAGTGGTTAAGAGTGACAGGGCTTGTCAGAGAGTGTCAGTGAGTGTCAGAGAGAGTCAGAGAGTTTCAGAGAGTGATAGAGAGTGTCAGAGATTGATAGAGAGTGATAGAGAGTGTCAGAGAGTGATAGAGAGTGATAGTGAGTGTCTGAGCGTGTCAGAGAGTGATAGAGAGTGATAGGGAGTGTCAGAGTGTGTCATTGAGTGACAGAGAGTGTCAGAGATTGTCAGAGAGTTTCAGAGAGTTTCAGAGAGTGATTGAGAATGTCAGAGAGTGTCAGAAAGTGATAGAGAGTGATAGAGAGTGATAGACAGTGTTAGAGCGTGATAGAGAGTGATAGAGAGTGTCTGAGAGTGTCAGAGAGTGTCAGAGAGTGATAGAGAGTGAGAGGAAGTGTCAGAGATTGTCATTGATTGACAGAGAGTGTCAGAGAGTTTCAGAGAGTGATAGAGAGTGATAGAGAGTGTCAGAGAGTGATAGAGAGTGATAGAGAGTGTCTGAGAGTGTCAGAGTGTATCAGAGAGTGTCAGAGAGTGATAGAGAGTGATAGACAGTGTTAGAGCGTGATAGAGATTGATAGAGAGTGTCTGAGAGTGTCAGAGAGTGTCAGAGAGTGTCAGAGAGTGATAGAGAGTGATAGGAAGTGTCAGAGATTGTCATTGATTGTCAGAGAGTGTCAGAGAGTTTCAGAGAGTGATAGAGAGTGTCACAGAGTGATATAGAGTGATAGTGAGTGTCAGAGAGTGGTTATGAGTGATAGGGAGTGTCAGAGAGTGTCATTGGGTGTCAGAGAGTGTCAGATAGTTTCAGAGAGTGATAGAGAGTGTCAGAGAGTGATAGAGAGTGATAGAGAGTGTCAGAGAGTGTCAGATAGTGGTAGAGAGTGATAGAGAGTGATAGAGATTGATAGAGAGTGATATAGAGTGATAGTGAGTGTCAGAGAGTGGTTAAGAGTGATAGGGAGTGTCAGAGAGTGGTTAAGAGTGATAGGGAGTGTCAGAGAGTGTCATTGAGTGTCAGAGAGTGTCAGAGAGTGATAGAGATTGATAGAGAGTGCATGAGAGTGTCAGAGAGTGTCTGAGAGTGTCAGAGAGTGTCAGAGAGTGTCAGAGAGTGATAGAGAGTGTCTGAGAGTGTCAGAGAGTGTCTGAGACTGTCAGAGTGTGTCAGAGTGTGTCAGAGAGTGATAGAGATTGATAGAGAGTGTATGAGAGTGTCAGAGAGTGTCTGAGAGTGTCTGAGACTGTCAGAGTGTGTCAGAGTGTGTCAGAGAGTGATAGAGTTTGATAGAGAGTGTATGAGAGTGTCAGAGAGTGTCTGAGAGTGTCAGAGAGTGTCAGAGAGTGTCAGAGAGTGACAGAGAGTGTCTGAGAGTGTCTGAGAGTGTCAGAGAGTGTCTGAGAGTGATGGAGAGTGTCTGAGAGTGTCAGAGAGTGTCTGATAGTGTCAGAGATTGTCAGAGAGTGATAGAGAGCGTCTGAGAGTGTCAGAGAGTGTCAGAGAGTGTCAGAGTGTGTCAGAGAATAATAGAGAGTGATAGAGAGTGTCTGAGAGTGTCTGAGAGTGTCAGAGAGTGTCTGATAGTGTCAGAGATTGTCAGAGAGTGATAGAGAGCGTCTGAGAGTGTCAGAGAGTGTCAGAGAGTGTCAGAGAGATTCAGAGAGTGATAGAGAGTGATAGAGAGTGATAGAGAGTGTCAGAGAGTGATAGAGAGTGATAGAGAGTGATAGAACGTGTCAGAGAGTGATATAGAGAGATAGTGAGTGTCAGAGAGTGGTTAAGAGTGATAGGGAGTGTCAGAGAGTGTCATTGAGTGTCAGAGAGTTTCAGAGAATTTCAGAGAGTGATAGAGCGTGTCAGAGAGTGATATAGAGGGATAGTGAGTGTCAGAGAGTGGTTAAGAGTGACAGGGCTTGGCAGAGAGTGTCAGTGAGTGTCAGAGAGAGTCAGAGAGTTTCAGAGAGTGATAGAGAGTGTCAGAGATTGATAGAGAGTGATAAAGAGTGTCAGAGAGTGATAGAGAGTGATAGTGAGTGTCTGAGCGTGTCAGAGAGTGATCGAGAGTGATAGGGAGTGTCAGAGTGTGTCATTGAGTGACAGAGAGTGTCAGAGATTGTCAGAGAGTTTCAGAGAGTTTCAGAGAGTGATTGAGAATGTCAGAGAGTGTCAGAAAGTGATAGAGAGTGATAGAGAGTGATAGACAGTGTTAGAGCGTGATAGAGAGTGATAGAGAGTGTCTGAGAGTGTCAGAGAGTGTCAGAGAGTGTCAGAGAGTGATAGAGAGTGATAGGAAGTGTCAGAGATTGTCATTGATTGACAGAGAGTGTCAGAGAGTTTCAGAGAGTGATAGAGAGTGTCACAGAGTGATATAGATTGATAGTGAGTGTCAGAGAGTGGTTATGAGTGATAGGGAGTGTCAGAGAGTGTCATTGAGTGTCAGAGAGTGTCTGATAGTTTCAGAGAGTGTTAGAGAGTGTCAGAGAGTGATAGAGAGTGATAGAGAGTGTCAGAGAGTGTCAGATAGTGGTAGAGAGTGATAGAGAGTGATAGAGAGTGATAGAGATTGATAGAGAGTGATATAGAGTGATAGTGAGTGTCTGAGAGTGTCAGAGAGTGATAGAAAGTGTCAGAGAGTGATAGTGAGTGTCAGAGAGTGGTTAAGAGTGATAGGGAGTGTCAGAGAGTGTCATTGAGTGTCAGAGAGTGTCAGAGAGTGATAGAGAGTGTCTGAGAGTGTCAGAGAGTGTCTGAGACTGTCAGAGTGTGTCAGAGTGTGTCAGAGAGTGATAGAGATTGATAGAGAGTGTATGAGAGTGTCAGAGAGTGTCTGAGAGTGTCTGAGACTGTGAGAGTGTGTCAGAGTGTGTCAGAGAGTGATAGAGTTTGATAGAGAGTGTATGAGAGTGTCAGAGAGTGTCTGAGAGTGTCAGAGAGTGTCAGAGAGTGATAGAGAGTGTCTGAGAGTGTCAGAGAGTGTCTGAGAGTGTCAGAGAGTGTCTGAGAGTGATGGAGAGTGTCTGAGAGTGTCAGAGATTGTCTGATAGTGTCAGAGATTGTCAGAGAGTGACAGAGAGCGTCTGAGAGTGTCAGAGAGTGTCAGAGAGTGTCAGAGTGTGTCAGAGAATAATAGAGAGTGATAGAGAGTGTCAGAGAGTGTCATAGAGTGATAGAGAGTGTCAAAGAGTTTCAGAGAGTGATAGAAAGTGAAAGAGAGTGTCAGAGAGTGATAGAGAGTGATAGAGAGAGTCTGAGAGTATCAGAGAGTGATAGAGAGTGACAGGAAGTGTCAGAGAGTGTCATTGAGTGTCAGAGAGTGTCAGAGAGTTTCAGAGACTGATTGAGAGTGTCAGAGAGTGTCAGAAAGTGATAGAGAGTGATAGAGAGTTGTAGAGAATGTAAGAGAGTGATAGAGAGTGTCTGAGAGTGTCAGAGAGTGATAGAAAGTGTCAGAGAGTGATAGAGAGTGATAGAGAGTTTCTGAGAGTGTCAGAGAGTGTATGAGAGTGTCATAGAGTGTCAGAGAGTGATAGAGAGTGATAGAGACAGTCTGAGAGTATCAGAGAGTGATAGAGAGTGACAGGGAGTGTCAGAGAGTGTCATTGAGTGTCAGAGAGTGTCAGAGAGTTTCAGAGACTGATTGAGAGTGTCAGAGAGTGTCAGAAAGTGATAGAGAGTGATAGAGAGTTGCAGAGAGTGTCAGAGAGTGATAGAGAGTGATAGAGAGTGTCTGAGAGTGTCAGAGAGTGTCAGAGAGTGATAGAGAGTGTCAGAGAGTGATAGAGAGTGATAGAGAGTGTCTGAGAGTGTCAGAGAGTGTCTGAGACTGTCAGAGTGTGTCAGAGAGTGATAGAGATTGATAGAGAGTGTATGAGAGTGTCAGCGAGTTTCTGAGAGTGTCTGAGACTGTCAGAGTGTGTCAGAGTGTGTCAGAGAGTGATAGAGATTGATAGAGAGTGTATGAGAGTGTCAGAGAGTGTCTGAGAGTGTCTGAGACTGTCAGAGTGTGTCAGAGAGTGATAGAGTTTGATTGAGAGTGTATGAGAGTGTCAGAGAGTGTCTGAGAGTGTCAGAGAGTGTCAGCGAGTGTCAGAGAGTGACAGAGAGTGTCTGAGAGTGTCAGAGAGTGTCTGAGAGTGTCAGAGAGTGTCTGAGAGTGATGGAGAGTGTCTGAGAGTGTCAGAGAGTGTCTGATAGTGTCAGAGATTGTCAGAGAGTGATAGAGAGCGTCTGAGAGTGTCAGAGAGTGTCAGAGAGTGTCAGAGTGTGTCAGAGAATAATAGAGAGTGATAGAGAGTGTCTGAGAGTGTCTGAGAGTGTCAGAGAGTGTCTGATAGTGTCAGAGATTGTCAGAGAGTGATAGAGAGCGTCTGAGAGTGTCAGAGAGTGTCAGAGAGTGTCAGAGAGATTCAGAGAGTGATAGAGAGTGATAGAGAGTGTCAGAGAGTGATAGAGAGTGATAGAGAGTGATAGAACGTGTCAGAGAGTGATATAGAGAGATAGTGAGTGTCAGAGAGTGGTTAAGAGTGATAGGGAGTGTCAGAGAGTGTCATTGAGTGTCAGAGAGTTTCAGAGAGTGATAGAGCGTGTCAGAGAGTGATATAGAGGGATAGTGAGTGTCAGAGAGTGGTTAAGAGTGACAGGGCTTGTCAGAGAGTGTCAGTGAGTGTCAGAGAGAGTCAGAGAGTTTCAGAGAGTGATAGAGAGTGTCAGAGATTGATAGAGAGTGATAGAGAGTGTCAGAGAGTGATAGAGAGTGATAGTGAGTGTCTGAGCGTGTCAGAGAGTGATAGAGAGTGATAGGGAGTGTCAGAGTGTGTCATTGAGTGACAGAGAGTGTCAGAGATTGTCAGAGAGTTTCAGAGAGTTTCAGAGAGTGATTGAGAATGTCAGAGATTGTCAGAAAGTGTCAGAGAGTGTCAGAGAGTGATAGAGAGTGATAGACAGTGTTAGAGCGTGATAGAGAGTGATAGAGAGTGTCTGAGAGTGTCAGAGAGTGTCAGAGAGTGTCAGAGAGTGATAGAGAGTGAGAGGAATTGTCAGAGATTGTCATTGATTGACAGAGAGTGTCAGAGAGTTTCAGAGAGTGATAGAGAGTGATAGAGAGTGTCAGAGAGTGATAGAGAGTGATAGAGAGTGTCTGAGAGTGTCAGAGTGTATCAGAGAGTGTCAGAGAGTGATAGAGAGTGATATACAGTGTTAGAGCGTGATAGAGATTGATAGAGAGTGTCTGAGAGTGTCAGAGAGTGTCAGAGAGTGTCAGAGAGTGATAGAGAGTGATAGGAAGTGTCAGAGATTGTCATTGATTGTCAGAGAGTGTCAGAGAGTTTCAGAGAGTGATAGAGAGTGTCACAGAGTGATATAGAGTGATAGTGAGTGTCAGAGAGTGGTTATGAGTGATAGGGAGTGTCAGAGAGTGTCATTGAGTGTCAGAGAGTGTCAGATAGTTTCAGAGAGTGATAGAGAGTGTCAGAGAGTGATAGAGAGTGATAGAGAGTGTCAGTGAGTGTCAGATAGTGGTAGAGAGTGATAGAGAGTGATAGAGATTGATAGAGAGTGATATAGATTGATAGTGAGTGTCAGAGAGTGGTTAAGAGTGATAGGGAGTGTCAGAGAGTGGTTAAGAGTGATAGGGAGTGTCAGAGAGTGTCATTGAGTGTCAGAGAGTGTCAGAGAGTGATAGAGATTGATAGAGAGTGCATGAGAGTGTCAGAGAGTGTCTGAGAGTGTCAGAGAGTGTCAGAGAGTGATAGAGAGTGTCTGAGAGTGTCAGAGAGTGTCTGAGACTGTCAGAGTGTGTCAGAGAGTGATAGAGATTGATAGAGAGTGTATGAGAGTGTCAGAGAGTGTCTGAGAGTGTCTGAGACTGTCAGAGTGTGTCAGAGTGTGTCAGAGAGTGATAGAGTTTGATAGAGAGTGTATGAGAGTGTCAGAGAGTGTCTGAGAGTGTCAGAGAGTGTCAGAGAGTGTCAGAGAGTGACAGAGAGTGTCTGAGAGTGTCAGAGAGTGATAGAGAGTGATAGACAGTGTTAGAGCGTGATAGAGATTGATAGAGAGTGTCTGAGAGTGTCAGAGAGTGTCAGAGAGTGATAGAGAGTGATAGGAAGTGTCAGAGATTGTCATTGATTGTCAGAGAGTGTCAGAGAGTTTAAGAGAGTGATAGAGAGTGTCACAGAGTGATATAGAGTGATAGTGAGTGTCAGAGAGTGGTTATGAGTGATAGGGAGTGTCAGAGAGTGTCATTGAGTGTCAGAGAGTGTCAGATAGTTTTCAGAGAGTGATAGAGAGTGTCAGAGAGTGATAGAGAGTGATAGAGAGTGTCAGAGAGTGTCAGATAGTGGTAGAGAGTGATAGAGAGTGATAGAGATTGATAGAGAGTGATATAGAGTGATAGTGAGTGTCAGAGAGTGGTTAAGAGTGATAGGGAGTGTCAGAGAGTGGTTAAGAGTGATAGGGAGTGTCAGAGAGTGTCATTGAGTGTCAGAGAGTGTCAGAGAGTGATAGAGATTGATAGAGAGTGCATGAGAGTGTCAGAGAGTGTCTGAGAGTGTCAGAGAGTGTCAGAGAGTGATAGAGAGTGTCTGAGAGTGTCAGAGAGTGTCTGAGACTGTCAGAGTGTGTCAGAGTGTGTCAGAGAGTGATAGAGATTGATAGAGAGTGTATGAGAGTGTCAGAGAGTGTCTGAGAGTGTCTGAGACTGTCAGAGTGTGTCAGAGTGTGTCAGAGAGTGATAGAGTTTGATAGAGAGTGTATGAGAGTGTCAGAGAGTGTCTGAGAGTGTCAGAGAGTGTCAGAGAGTGTCAGAGAGTGACAGAGAGTGTCTGAGAGTGTCAGAGAGTGTCTGAGAGTGTCAGAGAGTGTCTGAGAGTGATGGAGAGTGTCTGAGAGTGTCAGAGAGTGTCTGATAGTGTCAGAGATTGTCAGAGAGTGATAGAGAGCGTCTGAGAGTGTCAGAGAGTGTCAGAGAGTGTCAGAGTGTGTCAGAGAATAATAGAGAGTGATAGAGAGTGTCTGAGAGTGTCTGAGAGTGTCAGAGAGTGTCTGATAGTGTCAGAGATTGTCAGAGAGTGATAGAGAGCGTCTGAGAGTGTCAGAGAGTGTCAGAGAGTGTCAGAGAGATTCAGAGAGTGATAGAGAGTGATAGAGAGTGTCAGAGAGTGATAGAGAGTGATAGAACGTGTCAGAGAGTGATATAGAGAGATAGTGAGTGTCAGAGAGTGGTTAAGAGTGATAGGGAGTGTCAGAGAGTTTCAGAGAGTTTCAGAGAGTGATAGAGCGTGTCAGAGAGTGATATAGAGGGATAGTGAGTGTCAGAGAGTGGTTAAGAGTGACAGGGCTTGGCAGAGAGTGTCAGTGAGTGTCAGAGAGAGTCAGAGAGTTTCAGAGAGTGATAGAGAGTGTCAGAGATTGATAGAGAGTGATAGAGAGTGTCAGAGAGTGATAGAGAGTGATAGTGAGTGTCTGAGCGTGTCAGAGAGTGATCGAGAGTGATAGGGAGTGTCAGAGTGTGTCATTGAGTGACAGAGAGTGTCAGAGATTGTCAGAGAGTTTCAGAGAGTTTCAGAGAGTGATTGAGAATGTCAGAGAGTGTCAGAAAGTGATAGAGAGTGATAGAGAGTGATAGACAGTGTTAGAGCGTGATAGAGAGTGATAGAGAGTGTCTGAGAGTGTCAGAGAGTGTCAGAGAGTGTCAGAGAGTGATAGAGAGTGATAGGAAGTGTCAGAGATTGTCATTGATTGACAGAGAGTGTCAGAGAGTTTCAGAGAGTGATAGAGAGTGTCACAGAGTGATATAGAGTGATAGTGAGTGTCAGAGAGTGGTTATGAGTGATAGGGAGTGTCAGAGAGTGTCATTGAGTGTCAGAGAGTGTCTGATAGTTTCAGAGAGTGATAGAGAGTGTCAGAGAGTGATAGAGAGTGATAGAGAGTGTCAGAGAGTGTCAGATAGTGGTAGAGAGTGATAGAGATTGATAGAGAGTGATATAGAGTGATAGTGAGTGTCAGAGAGTGGTTAAGAGTGATAGGGAGTGTCAGAGAGTGTCATTGAGTGTCAGAGAGTGTCAGAGAGTGATAGAGAGTGTCTGAGACTGTCAGAGTGTGTCAGAGTGTGTCAGAGAGTGATAGAGATTGATAGAGAGTGTATGAGAGTGTCAGAGAGTGTCTGAGAGTGTCTGAGACTGTGAGAGTGTGTCAGAGTGTGTCAGAGAGTGATAGAGTTTGATAGAGAGTGTATGAGAGTGTCAGAGAGTGTCTGAGAGTGTCAGAGAGTGTCAGAGAGTGATAGAGAGTGTCTGAGAGTGTCAGAGAGTGTCTGAGAGTGTCAGAGAGTGTCTGAGAGTGATGGAGAGTGTCTGAGAGTGTCAGAGATTGTCTGATAGTGTCAGAGATTGTCAGAGAGTGACAGAGAGCGTCTGAGAGTGTCAGAGAGTGTCAGAGAGTGTCAGAGTGTGTCAGAGAATAATAGAGAGTGATAGAGAGTGTCAGAGAGTGTCATAGAGTGATAGAGAGTGTCAAAGAGTTTCAGAGAGTGATAGAAAGTGAAAGAGAGTGTCAGAGAGTGATAGAGAGTGATAGAGAGAGTCTGAGAGTATCAGAGAGTGATAGAGAGTGACAGGAAGTGTCAGAGAGTGTCATTGAGTGTCAGAGAGTGTCAGAGAGTTTCAGAGACTGATTGAGAGTGTCAGAGAGTGTCAGAAAGTGATAGAGAGTGATAGAGAGTTGTAGAGAATGTCAGAGAGTGATAGAGAGTGTCTGAGAGTGTCAGAGAGTGATAGAAAGTGTCAGAGAGTGATAGAGAGTGATAGAGAGTTTCTGAGAGTGTAAGAGAGTGTCTGAGAGTGTCATAGAGTGTCAGAGAGTGATAGAGAGTGATAGAGACAGTCTGAGAGAATCAGAGAGTGATAGAGAGTGACAGGGAGTGTCAGAGAGTGTCATTGAGTGTCAGAGAGTGTCAGAGAGTTTCAGAGACTGATTGAGAGTGTCAGAGAGTGTCAGAAAGTGATAGAGAGTGATAGAGAGTTGCAGAGAGTGTCAGAGAGTGATAGAGAGTGATAGAGAGTGTCAGAGAGTGATAGAGAGTGTCTGAGAGTGTCAGAGAGTGATAGAGAGTGTCAGAGAGTGATAGAGAGTGATAGAGAGAGTCTGAGAGTGTCAGAGAGTGATAGAGAGTGTCAGAGAGTGATAGAGAGTGATAGAGAGAGTCTGAGAGTATCAGAGAGTGATAGAGAGTGACAGGGAGTGTCATAGAGTGATAGAGAGTGTCAAAGAGTTTCAGAGAGTGATAGAAAGTGAAAGAGAGTGTCAGAGAGTGATAGAGAGTGATAGAGAGAGTCTGAGAGTATCAGAGAGTGATAGAGAGTGACAGGAAGTGTCAGAGAGTGTCATTGAGTGTCAGAGAGTGTCAAGAGTTTCAGAGACTGATTGAGAGTGTCAGAGAGTGTCAGAAAGTGATAGAGAGTGATAGAGAGTTGTAGAGAATGTCAGAGAGTGATAGAGAGTGTCTGAGAGTGTCAGAGAGTGATAGAAAGTGTCAGAGAGTGATAGTGAGTGTCAGAGAGTGGTTAAGAGTGATAGGGAGTGTCAGAGAGTGTCATTGAGTGTCAGAGAGTGTCAGAGAGCGATAGAGAGTGTCTGAGAGTGTCAGAGAGTGTCTGAGACTGTCAGAGTGTGTCAGAGTGTGTCAGAGAGTGATAGAGATTGATAGAGAGTGTATGAGAGTGTCAGAGAGTGTCTGAGAGTGTCTGAGACTGTGAGAGTGTGTCAGAGTGTGTCAGAGAGTGATAGAGTTTGATAGAGAGTGTATGAGAGTGTCAGAGAGTGTCTGAGAGTGTCTGAGAGTGTCAGAGAGTGTCAGAGAGTGATAGAGAGTGTCTGAGAGTGTCAGAGAGTGTCTGAGAGTGTCAGAGAGTGTCTGAGAGTGATGGAGAGTGTCTGAGAGTGTCAGAGAGTGTCTGATAGTGTCAGAGATTGTCAGAGAGTGACAGAGAGCGTCTGAGAGTGTCAGAGAGTGTCAGAGAGTGTCAGAGTGTGTCAGAGAGTGATACAGAGTGATAGAGAGTGTCTGAGAGTGTCAGAGAGTGTCTGAGAGTGTCAGAGAGTGTCTGAGAGTGATGGAGAGTGTCTGAGAGTGTCAGAGATTGTCTGATAGTGTCAGAGATTGTCAGAGAGTGACAGAGAGCGTCTGAGAGTGTCAGAGAGTGTCAGAGAGTGTCAGAGTGTGTCAGAGAATAATAGAGAGTGATAGAGAGTGTCAGAGAGTGTCATGTAGTGATAGAGAGTGTCAAAGAGTTTCAGAGAGTGATAGAAAGTGAAAGAGAGTGTCAGAGAGTGATAGAGAGTGATAGAGAGAGTCTGAGAGTATCAGAGAGTGATAGAGAGTGACAGGAAGTGTCAGAGAGTGTCATTGAGTGTCAGAGAGTGTCAGAGATTGTCTGATAGTGTCAGAGATTGTCAGAGAGTGACAGAGAGCGTCTGAGAGTGTCAGAGAGTGTCAGAGAGTGTCAGAGTGTGTCAGAGAATAATAGAGAGTGATAGAGAGTGTCAGAGAGTGTCATGTAGTGATAGAGAGTGTCAAAGAGTTTCAGAGAGTGATAGAAAGTGAAAGAGAGTGTCAGAGAGTGATAGAGAGTGATAGATAGAGTCTGAGAGTATCAGAGAGTGATAGAGAGTGACAGGAAGTGTCAGAGAGTGTCATTGAGTGTCAGAGAGTGTCAGAGAGTTTCAGAGACTGATTGAGAGTGTCAGAGAGTGTCAGAAAGTGATAGAGAGTGATAGAGAGTTGTAGAGAGTGTCAGAGAGTGATAGAGAGTGTCAGAGAGTGATAGAAAGTGTCAGAGAGTGATAGAGAGTGATAGAGAGTTTCTGAGAGTGTCAGAGAGTGTCTGAGAGTGTCATAGAGTGTCAGAGAGTGATAGAGAGTGATAGAGAGAGTCTGAGAGTATCAGAGAGTGATAGAGAGTGACAGGGAGTGTCAGAGAGTGTCATTGAGTGTCAGAGAGTGTCAGAGAGTTTCAGAGACTGATTGAGAGTGTCAGAGAGTGTCAGAAAGTGATAGAGAGTGATAGAGAGTTGTAGAGAGTGTCAGAGAGTGATAGATAGTGATAGAGAGTGTCTGAGAGTGTCTGAGAGTGTCAGAGAGTGTCAGAGAGTGTCAGAGAGTGATAGAGAGTGATAGGAAGTGTCAGAGATTGTCATTGATTGTCAGAGAGTGTCAGAGAGTTTCAGAGAGTGATAGAGAGTGTCACAGAGTGATATAGAGTGATAGTGAGTGTCAGAGAGTGGTTATGAGTGATAGGGAGTGTCAGAGAGTGTCATTGAGTGTCAGAGAGTGTCAGATAGTTTCAGAGAGTGATAGAGAGTGTCAGAGAGTGATAGAGAGTGATAGAGAGTGTCAGAGAGTGTCAGATAGTGGTAGAGAGTGATAGAGAGTGATAGAGATTGATAGAGAGTGATATAGAGTGATAGTGAGTGTCAGAGAGTGGTTAAGAGTGATAGGGAGTGTCAGAGAGTGGTTAAGAGTGATAGGGAGTGTCAGAGAGTGTCATTGAGTGTCAGAGAGTGTCAGAGAGTGATAGAGATTGATAGAGAGTGCATGAGAGTGTCAGAGAGTGTCTGAGAGTGTCAGAGAGTGTCAGAGAGTGATAGAGAGTGTCTGAGAGTGTCAGAGAGTGTCTGAGACTGTCAGAGTGTGTCAGAGTGTGTCAGAGAGAGATAGAGATTGATAGAGAGTGTATGAGAGTGTCAGAGAGTGTCTGAGAGTGTCTGAGACTGTCAGAGTGTGTCAGAGTGTGTCAGAGAGTGATAGAGTTTGATAGAGAGTGTATGAGAGTGTCAGAGAGTGTCTGAGAGTGTCAGAGAGTGTCAGAGAGTGTCAGAGAGTGACAGAGAGTGTCTGAGAGTGTCAGAGAGTGATAGAGAGTGATAGACAGTGTTAGAGCGTGATAGAGATTGATAGAGAGTGTCTGAGAGTGTCAGAGAGTGTCAGAGAGTGATAGAGAGTGATAGGAAGTGTCAGAGATTGTCATTGATTGTCAGAGAGTGTCAGAGAGTTTCAGAGAGTGATAGAGAGTGTCACAGAGTGATATAGAGTGATAGTGAGTGTCAGAGAGTGGTTATGAGTGATAGGGAGTGTCAGAGAGTGTCATTGAGTGTCAGAGAGTGTCAGATAGTTTCAGAGAGTGATAGAGAGTGTCAGAGAGTGATAGAGAGTGATAGAGAGTGTCAGAGAGTGTCAGATAGTGGTAGAGAGTGATAGAGAGTGATAGAGATTGATAGAGAGTGATATAGAGTGATAGTGAGTGTCAGAGAGTGGTTAAGAGTGATAGGGAGTGTCAGAGAGTGGTTAAGAGTGATAGGGAGTGTCAGAGAGTGTCATTGAGTGTCAGAGAGTGTCAGAGAGTGATAGAGATTGATAGAGAGTGCATGAGAGTGTCTGAGAGTGTCAGAGAGTGTCAGAGAGTGACAGAGAGTGTCTGAGAGTGTCAGAGAGTGTCTGAGAGTGTCAGAGAGTGTCTGAGAGTGATGGAGAGTGTCTGAGAGTGTCAGAGAGTGTCTGATAGTGTCAGAGATTGTCAGAGAGTGATAGAGAGCGTCTGAGAGTGTCAGAGAGTGTCAGAGAGTGTCAGAGTGTGTCAGAGAATAATAGAGAGTGATAGAGAGTGTCTGAGAGTGTCTGAGAGTGTCAGAGAGTGTCTGATAGTGTCAGAGATTGTCAGAGAGTGATAGAGAGCGTCTGAGAGTGTCAGAGAGTGTCAGAGAGTGTCAGAGAGATTCAGAGAGTGATAGAGAGTGATAGAGAGTGTCAGAGAGTGATAGAGAGTGATAGAGAGTGATAGAACGTGTCAGAGAGTGATATAGAGAGATAGTGAGTGTCAGAGAGTGGTTAAGAGTGATAGGGAGTGTCAGAGAGTGTCATTGAGTGTCAGAGAGTGTCAGAGAGTGATAGAGATTGATAGAGAGTGCATGAGAGTGTCAGAGAGTGTCTGAGAGTGTCAGAGAGTGTCAGAGAGTGATAGAGAGTGTCTGAGAGTGTCAGAGAGTGTCTGAGACTGTCAGAGTGTGTCAGAGTGTGTCAGAGAGTGATAGAGATTGATCGAGAGTGTATGAGAGTGTCAGAGAGTGTCTGAGAGTGTCTGAGACTGTCAGAGTGTGTCAGAGTGTGTCAGAGAGTGATAGAGTTTGATAGAGAGTGTATGAGAGTGTCAGAGAGTGTCTGAGAGTGTCAGAGAGTGTCAGAGAGTGACAGAGAGTGTCTGAGAGTGTCAGAGAGTGTCTGAGAGTGTCAGAGAGTGTCTGAGAGTGATGGAGAGTGTCTGAGAGTGTCAGAGAGTGTCTGATAGTGTCAGAGATTGTCAGAGAGTGATAGAGAGCGTCTGAGAGTGTCAGAGAGTGTCAGAGAGTGTCAGAGTGTGTCAGAGAATAATAGAGAGTGATAGAGAGTGTCTGAGAGTGTCTGAGAGTGTCAGAGAGTGTCTGATAGTGTCAGAGATTGTCAGAGAGTGATAGAGAGCGTCTGAGAGTGTCAGAGAGTGTCAGAGAGTGTCAGAGAGATTCAGAGAGTGATAGAGAGTGATAGAGAGTGTCAGAGAGTGATAGAGAGTGATAGAGAGTGATAGAACGTGTCAGAGAGTGATATAGAGAGATAGTGAGTGTCAGAGAGTGGTTAAGAGTGATAGGGAGTGTCAGAGAGTGTCATTGAGTGTCAGAGAGTTTCAGAGAGTTTCAGAGAGTGATAGAGCGTGTCAGAGAGTGATATAGAGGGATAGTGAGTGTCAGAGAGTGGTTAAGAGTGACAGGGCTTGGCAGAGAGTGTCAGTGAGTGTCAGAGAGAGTCAGAGAGTTTCAGAGAGTGATAGAGAGTGTCAGAGATTGATAGAGAGTGATAGAGAGTGTCAGAGAGTGATAGAGAGTGATAGTGAGTGTCAGAGTGTGTCATTGAGTGACAGAGAGTGTCAGAGATTGTCAGAGAGTTTCAGAGAGTTTCAGAGAGTGATTGAGAATGTCAGAGAGTGTCAGAAAGTGATAGAGAGTGATAGACAGTGTTAGAGCGTGATAGAGAGTGATAGAGAGTGTCTGAGAGTGTCAGAGAGTGTCAGAGAGTGTCAGAGAGTGATAGAGAGTGATAGGAAGTGTCAGAGATTGTCATTGATTGACAGAGAGTGTCAGAGAGATTCAGAGAGTGATAGAGAGTGTCACAGAGTGATATAGAGTGATAGTGAGTGTCAGAGAGTGGTTATGAGTGATAGGGAGTGTCAGAGAGTGTCATTGAGTGTCAGAGAGTGTCTGATAGTTTCAGAGAGTGATAGAGAGTGTCAGAGAGTGATAGAGAGTGATAGAGAGTGTCAGAGAGTGTCAGATAGTGGTAGAGAGTGATAGAGAGTGATAGAGAGTGATAGAGATTGATAGAGAGTGATATAGAGTGATAGTGAGTGTCAGAGAGTGGTTAAGAGTGATAGGGAGTGTCAGAGAGTGTCATTGAGTGTCAGAGAGTGTCAGAGAATGATAGAGAGTGTCTGAGACTGTCAGAGTGTGTCAGAGTGTGTCAGAGAGTGATAGAGATTGATAGAGAGTGTATGAGAGTGTCAGAGAGTGTCTGAGAGTGTCTGAGACTGTGAGAGTGTGTCAGAGTGTGTCAGAGAGTGATAGAGTTTGATAGAGAGTGTATGAGAGTGTCAGAGAGTGTCTGAGAGTGTCAGAGAGTGTCAGAGAGTGATAGAGAGTGTCTGATAGTGTCAGAGAGTGTCTGTGAGTGTCAGAGAGTGTCTGAGAGTGATGGAGAGTGTCTGAGAGTGTCAGAGATTGTCTGATAGTGTCAGAGATTGTCAGAGAGTGACAGAGAGCGTCTGAGAGTGTCAGAGAGTGTCAGAGTGTGTCAGAGAATAATAGAGAGTGATAGAGAGTGTCAGAGAGTGTCATAGAGTGATAGAGAGTGTCAAAGAGTTTCAGAGAGTGATAGAAAGTGAAAGAGAGTGTCAGAGAGTGATAGAGAGTGATAGAGAGAGTCTGAGAGTATCAGAGAGTGATAGAGAGTGACAGGAAGTGTCAGAGAGTGTCATTGAGTGTCAGAGAGTGTCAGAGAGTTTCAGAGACTGATTGAGAGTGTCAGAGAGTGTCAGAAAGTGATAGAGAGTGATAGAGAGTTGTAGAGAATGTCAGAGAGTGATAGAGAGTGTCTGAGAGTGTCAGAGAGTGATAGAAAGTGTCAGAGAGTGATAGAGAGTGATAGAGAGTTTCTGAGAGTGTCAGAGAGTGTCTGAGAGTGTCATAGAGTGTCAGAGAGTGATAGAGAGTGATAGAGACAGTCTGAGAGTATCAGAGAGTGATAGAGAGTGACAGGGAGTGTCAGAGAGTGTCATTGAGTGTCAGAGAGTGTCAGAGAGTTTCAGAGACTGATTGAGAGTGTCAGAGAGTGTCAGAAAGTGATAGAGAGTGATAGAGAGTTGCAGAGAGTGTCAGAGAGTGATAGAGAGTGATAGAGAGTGTCAGAGAGTGATAGAGAGTGTCTGAGAGTGTCAGAGAGTGATAGAGAGTGTCAGAGAGTGATAGAGAGTGATAGAGAGAGTCTGAGAGTGATAGAGAGTGATAGAGAGAGTCTGAGAGTATCAGAGAGTGATAGAGAGTGACAGGGAGTGTCATAGAGTGATAGAGAGTGTCAAAGAGTTTCAGAGAGTGATAGAAAGTGAAAGAGAGTGTCAGAGAGTGATAGAGAGTGATAGAGAGAGTCTGAGAGTATCAGAGAGTGATAGAGAGTGACAGGAAGTGTCAGAGAGTGTCATTGAGTGTCAGAGAGTGTCAGAGAGTTTCAGAGACTGATTGAGAGTGTCAGAGAGTGTCAGAAAGTGATAGAGAGTGATAGAGAGTTGTAGAGAATGTCAGAGAGTGATAGAGAGTGTCTGAGAGTGTCAGAGAGTGATAGAAAGTGTCAGAGAGTGATAGTGAGTGTCAGAGAGTGATAGAGAGTGTCAGAGAGTGATAGAGAGTGTCTGAGAGTGTCAGAGAGTGATAGAGAGTGTCAGAGAGTGATAGAGAGTGATAGAGAGAGTCTGAGAGTATCAGAGAGTGATAGAGAGTGACAGGGAGTGTCATAGAGTGATACAGAGTGTCAAAGAGTTTCAGAGAGTGATAGAAAGTGAAAGAGAGTGTCAGAGAGTGATAGAGAGTGATAGAGAGAGTCTGAGAGTATCAGAGAGTGATAGAGAGTGACATGAAGTGTCAGAGAGTGTCATTGAGTGTCAGAGAGTGTCAGAGAGTTTCAGAGACTGATTGAGAGTGTCAGAGAGTGTCAGAAAGTGATAGAGAGTGATAGAGAGTTGTAGAGAATGTCAGAGAGTGATAGAGAGTGTCTGAGAGTGTCAGAGAGTGATAGAAAGTGTCAGAGAGTGATAGTGAGTGTCAGAGAGTGGTTAAGAGTGATAGGGAGTGTCAGAGAGTGTCATTGAGTGTCAGAGAGTGTCAGAGAGTGATAGAGAGTGTCTGAGAGTGTCAGAGAGTGTCTGAGACTGTCAGAGTGTGTCAGAGTGTGTCAGAGAGTGATAGAGATTGATAGAGAGTGTATGAGAGTGTCAGAGAGTGTCTGAGAGTGTCTGAGACTGTGAGAGTGTGTCAGAGTGTGTCAGAGAGTGATAGAGTTTGATAGAGAGTGTATGAGAGTGTCAGAGAGTGTCTGAGAGTGTCTGAGAGTGTCAGAGAGTGTCAGAGAGTGATAGAGAGTGTCTGAGAGTGTCAGAGAGTGTCTGAGAGTGTCAGAGAGTGTCTGAGAGTGATGGAGAGTGTCTGAGAGTGTCAGAGATTGTCTGATAGTGTCAGAGATTGTCAGAGAGTGACAGAGAGCGTCTGAGAGTGTCAGAGAGTGTCAGAGAGTGTCAGAGTGTGTCAGAGAGTGATACAGAGTGATAGAGAGTGTCTGAGAGTGTCAGAGAGTGTCTGAGAGTGTCAGAGAGTGTCTGAGAGTGATGGAGAGTGTCTGAGAGTGTCAGAGATTGTCTGATAGTGTCAGAGATTGTCAGAGAGTGACAGAGAGCGTCTGAGAGTGTCAGAGAGTGTCAGAGAGTGTCAGAGTGTGTCAGAGAATAATAGAGAGTGATAGAGAGTGTCAGAGAGTGTCATGTAGTGATAGAGAGTGTCAAAGAGTTTCAGAGAGTGATAGAAAGTGAAAGAGAGTGTCAGAGAGTGATAGAGAGTGATAGAGAGAGTCTGAGAGTATCAGAGAGTGATAGAGAGTGACAGGAAGTGTCAGAGAGTGTCATTGAGTGTCAGAGAGTGTCAGAGATTGTCTGATAGTGTCAAAGATTGTCAGAGAGTGACAGAGAGCGTCTGAGAGTGTCAGAGAGTGTCAGAGTGTGTCAGAGAATAATAGAGAGTGATAGAGAGTGTCAGAGAGTGTCATGTAGTGATAGAGAGTGTCAAAGAGTTTCAGAGAGTGATAGAAAGTGAAAGAGAGTGTCAGAGAGTGATAGAGAGTGATAGAGAGAGTCTGAGAGTATCAGAGAGTGATAGAGAGTGACAGGAAGTGTCAGAGAGTGTCATTGAGTGTCAGAGAGTGTCAGAGAGTTTCAGAGACTGATTGAGAGTGTCAGAGAGTGTCAGAAAGTGATAGAGAGTGATAGAGAGTTGTAGAGAGTGTCAGAGAGTGATAGAGAGTGTCAGAGAGTGATAGAAAGTGTCAGAGAGTGATAGAGAGTGATAGAGAGTTTCTGAGAGTGTCAGAGAGTGTCTGAGAGTGTCATAGAGTGTCAGAGAGTGATAGAGAGTGATAGAGAGAGTCTGAGAGTATCAGAGAGTGATAGAGAGTGACAGGGAGTGTCAGAGAGTGTCATTGAGTGTCAGAGAGTGTCAGAGAGTTTCAGAGACTGATTGAGAGTGTCAGAGAGTGTCAGAAAGTGATAGAGAGTTGTAGAGAGTGTCAGAGAGTGATAGATAGTGATAGAGAGTGTCTGAGAGTGTCAGAGAGTGTCAGAGAGTGTCAGAGAGTGATAGAGAGTGTCAGAGAGTGATTGAGAGTGATAGAGAGTATCTGAGAGTGTCAGAGAGTGTCTGAGAGTGTCATAGAGTGTCAGAGAGTGATAGAGAGTGTCAGAGAGTGACAGAGAGTGATAGAGAGTGTCAGAGAGTGATAGAGAGTGATAGAGAGAGTCTGAGAGTATCAGAGAGTGATAGAGAGTGACAGGGAGTGTCAGAGAGTGTCATTGAGTGTCAGAGAGTGTCAGAGAGTTTCAGAGACTGATTGAGAGTGTCAGTGAGTGTCAGAAAGTGATAGAGAGTGATAGAGAGTTGTAGAGAGTGTCAGAGAGTGATAGAGAGTGATAGTGTCTGAGAGTGTCAGAGAGTCTCAGAGAGTGATAGAGAGTGTCAGAGAGTGATAGAGAGTGTCTGAGAGAGTCAGAGAGTGTCTGAGAGTGTCTGAGAGTGTCAGAGAGTGATAGAGAGTGTCAGAGAGTGATAGAGAGTGTCTGAGAGTGTCAGAGAGCGTCAGAGAGTGTCAGAGAGTGATAGAGAGTGTCAGAGAGTGATAGAGAGTGTCTGAGAGTGTCAGAGATTGTCATTGAGTGTCAGAGAGCGTCAGAGAGATTCAGAGAGTGATAGTGTGCGTCAGAGAGTGGTTAAGAGTGATAGGGAGTGTCAGAGAGTGTCAGTGAGTGTCAGAGTGTTTCAGAGAATAATAGAGAGTGATAAAGAGTGTCAGAGAGTGTCTGAGAGTTTCAGAGATTGTCACAGAGTGTCAGAGAGTGTCAGAGTGTGTCAGAGAATAATAGAGAGTGATAGAGAGTGTCAAAGAGTGTCAGAGAGTGATAGAACGTGATTGAATGTGTCTGAGAGTGTCAGAGAGTGTCAGAGAGTGATAGAGAGTGATAGAGAGTGTCAGAGAGTGATAGAGAGTGATAGAGAGAGTCTCAGAGTGTCAGAGAGTGTCAGAGAGTGATAGAGAGTTATAGGAAGTGTCAGAGATTGTCATTGATTGTCTGAGAGTGTCAGAGAGTTTCAGAGAGTGATAGTGTCACAGAGTGATATAGAGTGATAGTGAGTGTCAGAGAGTGGTTAAGAGTGATAGGAAGTGTCAGAGAGTGATAGAGAGTGTCAGAGAGTGTCAGAGATTTTCAGAGAGTGATAGAGAGCGTCAGAGAGTGATATAGAGTGATAGTGTGTGTCAGAGAGTGGTTAAGAGTGATAGGGAGTGTCAGAGATTGTCAGTGAATGTCAGAGTGTTTCAGAGAATAATAGAGAGTGATAGAGAGTGTCAGAGAGTGTCTGAGAGTGTCAGAGATTGTCAGAGAGTGTCAGAGAGTGTCAGAGTGTGTCAGAGAATAATAGAGAGTGATAGAGAGTGTCAAAGAGTGTCAGAGAGTGATAGAATGTGATTGAATGTGTCTGAGAGCGTCAGAGACTGCCAGAGAGTGATAAAGAGTGTTAGAGAGTGTCAGAGAGTGTCAGAGAGTGATAGAGAGTGATAGAGAGAGTCTCAGAGTGTCAGAGAGTGTCAGAGAGTGTCAGAGAGTGATAGGGAGTGTCAGAGAGTGATTGAGAGTGTCAGAGAGTGTCATAGAGTGATAGAGAGTGTCAAAGAGTGTCAGAGAGTGATAGAATGTGATTGAATGTGTCTGAGAGTGTCAGAGACTGTCAGAGAGTGCCAGAGAGTGATGGAGAATGTCAGAGAGTGATAGAGAGTGATAGAGTGTGACAGAGAGTGTCAGAGAATAATAGAGAGTGATAGAGAATGTCAGAGAGTGTCTGAGAGTGTCAGAGATTGTCAGAGAGTGTCAGAGTGTGTCAGAGAATAATAGAGAGTGATAGATAGTGTCAGAGAGGGTCACAGAGTGATAGAGAGTGTCAAAGAGTGTCAGAGAGTGATAGAATGTGATTGAATGTGTCTGAGAGTGTCAGAGACTGTCAGAGAGTGCCAGAGAGTGATAAAGAGTGTTAGAGAGTGTCTGAGAGTGTCAGAGAGTGTCAGAGAGTGATAGAGAGTGATAGAGAGTGTCAGAGAGTGATAGAGAGTGATAGAGAGAGTCTCAGAGTGTCAGAGAGTGTCAGAGAGTGTCAGAGAGTGATAGAGAGTGATAGGGAGTGTCAGAGAGTGTCAGAGAGTGATAGAGAGTGATAGGGAGTGTCAGAGAGTGTCATTGAGTGTCAGAGAGTGTCAGAGAGTGATAGAGAGTGATCGAGAGTGTCCAAGAGTGTCAGAGAGAGTCAGAGAGTGTCAGAGAGTGATAGAGAGTGACAGGGAGTGTCAGGCATTGTCATTGAGTGTCAGAGAGTGTCAGAGAGTTTCAGAGAGTGATGGAGAGTGTCAGAGAGTGATAGAGAGAGAAAGAGAGTGATAGAGAGTGTCAGAGAGTGATAGAGAGTGGTAGTGAGTGTCAGAGAGTGATTAAGAGTGATGGGGAGTGTCAGAGAGTGATAGAGAGAGAAAGAGAGTGATAGAGAGTGTCAGAGAGTGATAGAGAGTGATAGAGAGTGTCAGAGAGTGATAGAGAGTAATAGAGAGTGTCAGAGAGTGTCATTGAGTGTCAGAGAATTTCAGAGAGTTTCAGAGAGTGATAGAGAGTGTCAGAGACTGATAGAGAGTGATAGAGAGTGTCAGAGAGTGATAGAGAGTGATAGTGAGTGTCTGAGAGTGTCAGAGAGTGATAGAGAGTGTCTGAGAGTGTCAGAGAGTGTCAGAGAGTGTCTGAGAGTGAATGAGTGTGTCTGTGAGTGTCACAGAGATTCAGAGAGTGATTGAGAGTGTCTGAGCGTGTCGGAGAGAGTCAGAGAGTGATATAGAGTGTCAGAGAGTGATATAGAGTGTCAGAGAGTGATACAGAGTGATAGAGAGTGTCTGAGAGTGTCAGAGCGTGTCAGAGTGTGTCAGAGAATAATAGAGAGCGATAGAGAGTGTCAGAGAGTGTCATCGAGTGATAGAGAGTTTCAAAGAGTGTCAGAGAGTGATAGAAAGTGATTGAATGTGTCTGAGAGTGTCAGAGACTGTCAGAGAGTGCAAGAGAGTGATAAAGAGTGTCAGAGAGTGTCTGAGAGTGTCAGAGAGAGTGTCAGAGAGTGTCAGAGAGTGATAGAGAGTGATAGGGAGTGTCAGAGAGTGTCATTGAGTGTCAGAGAGTGTCAGAGAGTGATAGAGAGTGATAGAGAGTGTCCAAGAGTGTCAGAGAGAGTCAGAGAGTGTCAGAGAGTGATAGAGAGTGACAGGGAGTGTCAGGCATTGTCATTGAGTGTCAGAGAGTGTCAGAGAGTTTCAGAGAGTGATGGAGAGTGTCAGAGAGTGATAGAGAGAGAAAGAGAGTGATAGAGAGTGTCAGAGAGTGATAGAGAGTGATAGTGAGTGTCAGAGAGTGATTAAGAGTGATGGGGAGTGTCCGAGAGTGTCATTGAGTGTCAGAGAATTTCATAGAGTTTCAGAGAGTGATAGAGAGTGTCAGAGAGTGATAGAGAGTGATAGAGAGTGTCAGAGAGTGATAGAGAGTGATAGTGAGTGTCTGAGAGTGTCAGAGAGTGTCAGAGAGTGATAGAGAGTGATAGGGAGTGTCTGAGAGTGTCAGAGAGTGTCAGTGCGTGATAGAGAGTGATAGTGAGTGTCAGAGAGTGACAGAGAGTGTCAGAGAGTGTCTGAGAGAGTCTGAGAGTGTCAGAGACTGTCAGAGTGTGTCAGAGAGTGATAGAGAGTGATAGAGAGTGTCTGAGTGTGTCAGAGAGTGTCAGAGAGTGATAGAGAGTGATAGAGAGTGTCAGAGTGTGTCAGAGAGCGTCAGAGAGTGTCAGAGAGTGTCAGAGAGTGATAGAGAGTGATCGAGAGTGTCCAAGAGTGTCAGAGAGAGTCAGAGAGTGTCAGAGAGTGATAGAGAGTGACAGGGAGTGTCAGGCATTGTCATTGAGTGTCAGAGAGTGTCAGAGAGTTTCAGAGAGTGATGGAGAGTGTCAGAGAGTGATAGAGAGAGAAAGAGAGTGATAGAGAGTGTCAGAGAGTGATAGAGAGTGGTAGTGAGTGTCAGAGAGTGATTAAGAGTGATGGGGAGTGTCAGAGAGTGATAGAGAGAGAAAGAGAGTGATAGAGAGTGTCAGAGAGTGATAGAGAGTGATAGAGAGTGTCAGAGAGTGATAGAGAGTAATAGAGAGTGTCAGAGAGTGTCATTGAGTGTCAGAGAATTTCAGAGAGTTTCAGAGAGTGATAGAGAGTGTCAGAGACTGATAGAGAGTGATAGAGAGTGTCAGAGAGTGATAGAGAGTGATAGTGAGTGTCTGAGAGTGTCAGAGAGTGATAGAGAGTGTCTGAGAGTGTCAGAGAGTGTCAGAGAGTGTCTGAGAGTGAATGAGTGTGTCTGTGAGTGTCACAGAGATTCAGAGAGTGATTGAGAGTGTCTGAGCGTGTCGGAGAGAGTCAGAGAGTGATATAGAGTGTCAGAGAGTGATATAGAGTGTCAGAGAGTGATACAGAGTGATAGAGAGTGTCTGAGAGTGTCAGAGCGTGTCAGAGTGTGTCAGAGAATAATAGAGAGCGATAGAGAGTGTCAGAGAGTGTCATCGAGTGATAGAGAGTTTCAAAGAGTGTCAGAGAGTGATAGAAAGTGATTGAATGTGTCTGAGAGTGTCAGAGACTGTCAGAGAGTGCAAGAGAGTGATAAAGAGTGTCAGAGAGTGTCTGAGAGTGTCAGAGAGAGTGTCAGAGAGTGTCAGAGAGTGATAGAGAGTGATAGGGAGTGTCAGAGAGTGTCATTGAGTGTCAGAGAGTGTCAGAGAGTGATAGAGAGTGATAGAGAGTGTCCAAGAGTGTCAGAGAGAGTCAGAGAGTGTCAGAGAGTGATAGAGAGTGACAGGGAGTGTCAGGCATTGTCATTGAGTGTCAGAGAGTGTCAGAGAGTTTCAGAGAGTGATGGAGAGTGTCAGAGAGTGATAGAGAGAGAAAGAGAGTGATAGAGAGTGTCAGAGAGTGATAGAGAGTGATAGTGAGTGTCAGAGAGTGATTAAGAGTGATGGGGAGTGTCCGAGAGTGTCATTGAGTGTCAGAGAATTTCATAGAGTTTCAGAGAGTGATAGAGAGTGTCAGAGAGTGATAGAGAGTGATAGAGAGTGTCAGAGAGTGATAGAGAGTGATAGTGAGTGTCTGAGAGTGTCAGAGAGTGTCAGAGAGTGATAGAGAGTGATAGGGAGTGTCTGAGAGTGTCAGAGAGTGTCAGTGCGTGATAGAGAGTGATAGTGAGTGTCAGAGAGTGACAGAGAGTGTCAGAGAGTGTCTGAGAGAGTCTGAGAGTGTCAGAGACTGTCAGAGTGTGTCAGAGAGTGATAGAGAGTGATAGAGAGTGTCTGAGTGTGTCAGAGAGTGTCAGAGAGTGATAGAGAGTGATAGAGAGTGTCAGAGTGTGTCAGAGAGCGTCAGAGAGTGTCAGAGAGTGTCAGAGAGTGTCAGAGAGTGATAGAGAGTGTCAGAGAGTGTCAGAGAGTATCAGAGAGCGTCAGAGAGTGTCAGAGAGTGATAGAAAGTGTCTGAGGTGTCTGAGAGTGACAGAGAGTGTCTGCGATTGTCAGTGAGTGTCAGAGAGTGATAGAGAGTGTCTGAGATTGTCAGAGATTGTCAGAGTGTGTCAGATAAGGAAAGAGTGTGTCTGAGACTGTCAGAGAGTGTCAGAGTTTGTCAGAGAGTGTCAGAGAGTGTCAGAGCGTGATAGAGAGTGTCTGAGGTGTCTGAGAGTGACAGAGAGTGTCTGCGAGTGTCAGTGACTGTCAGAGGGTGATATAAAGTGTCTGAGAGTGTCTGAGAGTGTTTGAGAGTGTCAGAGATTGTCAGAGTGTGTCAGAGAGTGATAGAGAGTGTCTGAGACTGTCAGAGTGTGTCAGAGAGTGATAGAGATTGATAGAGAGTGTATGAGAGTGTCAGAGAGTGTCTGAGAATGTCAGAGAGTGATAGAGAGTGTCTGAGAGTGTCAGAGAGTGTCTGAGAGTGAATGAGAGTGTCTGAGAGTGTCACAGAGATTCAGAGAGTGATTGAGAGTGTCTGAGAGTGTCAGAGAGTGTCGGAGAGTGTCGGAGAGTGTCAGAGAGTGATAGAGAGTGTCAGAGAGTGATACAGAGTGATAGAGAGTGTCTGAGAGTGTCAGAGCGTGTCAGAGTGTGTCAGAGAATAATAGAGAGTGATAGAGAGTGTCAGAGAGTGTCATCGAGTGATAGAGAGTTTCAAAGAGTGTCAGAGAGATCAAGAGAGTGATAAAGAGTGTCAGAGAGTGTCTGAGAGTGTCAGAGATTGTCAGAGAGTGTCAGAAAGTGATAGAGAGTGATATAGAGTGTCAGAGAGAGATAGAGAGTGATAGAGAGAGTCGGAGAGTGTCAGAGAGTGTCAGAGAGTGATAGAGAGTGATAGGGAGTGTCAGAGAGTGTCATTGAGTGTCATTGAGTGTCAGAGAGTTTCAGAGAGTGACTGAGAGTGTCAGAAAGTGATAGAGAGAGTCAGAGAGTGATAGAGAGTGATAGAGACTGTCTGAGAGTGTCAGAGAGTGTCAGAGAGTGTCAGAGAGTGATAGAGAGTGATAGAGAGTGATAGAGTGTGTCAGAGAGTGATAGAGAGTGTCTGAGTGTGTCAGAGAGTGTCAGAGAGTGTCAGAGAGTGATAGAGAGTGATAGGGAGTGTCAGAGATTGTCATTGAGTGTCAGAGAGTGTCAGAGAGTTTCAGAGAGTGATTGAGAGTGTCAGAGTGTGTCAGAAAGTGATAGAGAGTGTCAGAGAGTGATAGAGAGTGATAGAGACTGTCTGCGAGTTTCAGAGAGTGATAGAGAGTGTCAGAGAGAGATAGAGAGTGATAGAGAATGATAGAAAGTGTCAGGGAGTGATAGAGAGTGATAGAGCGTGTCAGAGAGTGATAGAGAGTGATAGAGAGTGTCAAAGAGTGATATAGAGTGATAGTGAGTGTCAGAGAGTGGTTATGAGTGATAGGGAGTGTCAGAGAGTGTCATTGAGTGTCAGAGAGTGTAAGAGAGTTTCAGAGAGTGACAGAGAGTGTCAAGAGTGATAGAGAGTGATAGAGAGTGTCAGAGAGTGATAGAGAGTGTCAGAGAGTGATAGAGAGTGATAGTGAGTGTCTGAGAGTGTCAGAGAGAGTCAGAGAGTGTCAGAGCGTGATAGAAAGTGTCAGAGATTGTCATTGAGTGTCATTGAGTGTCAGAGAATTTCAGAGAGTTTCAGAGAGTGATAGAGAGTGTCAGAGAGTGATAGAGAGTGATAGAGAGTGTCAGAGAGTGATAGAGAGTGATAGTGAGTGTCAGAGAGTGATATAGAGTGTCAGAGAGTAATAGAGAGTGATAGTGAGTGTCAGAGAGTGTCAGAGAGTTTCAGAGAGTGACAGAGAGTGTCAGAGAGTGATAGAGAGTGATAGAGAGTGTCAGAGAGTGATAGAGAGTGTCAGAGAGTGATAGAGAGTGATAGTGAGTGTCTGAGAGTGTCAGAGAGAGTCAGAGAGTGATAGAGAGTGATAGGGTGTGTCTGAGAGTGTCAGAGAGAGTCAGAGAGTGTCAGAGCGTGATAGAAAGTGTCAGAGATTGTCATTGAGTGTCATTGAGTGTCAGAGAATTTCAGAGAGTTTCAGAGAGTGATAGAGAGTGTCAGAGAGTGATAGAGAGTGATAGTGAGTGTCTGAGAGTGTCAGAGAGTGTCAGAGAGTGATAGAGAGTGATAGGGAGTGTCTGAGAGTGTCAGAGAGTGTCAGTGCGTGATAGAGAGTGATAGTGAGTGTCAGAGAGTGACAGAGAGTGTCAGAGAGTGTCTGAGAGAGTCTGAGAGTGTCAGAGACTGTCAGAGTGTGTCAGAGAGTGATAGAGAGTGATAGAGCGTGTCTGAGTGTGTCAGAGAGTGTCAGAGAGTGATAGAGAGTGATAGAGAGTGTCAGAGAGAGTCAGAGAGCGTCAGAGAGTGTCAGAGAGTGTCAGAGAGTGTCAGAGAGTGTCAGACAGTGATAGAGAGTGTCAGAGAGTGTCAGAGATTGTCAGAGAGCGTCAGAGAGTGATAGAGAGTGTCTGAGGTGTCTGAGAGTGACAGAGAGTGTCTGCGATTGTCAGTGAGTGTCAGAGAGTGATATAGAGTGTCTGAGAGTGTCTGAGATTGTCAGAGATTGTCAGAGTGTGTCAGAGAAGGATAGAGTGTGTCTGAGACTGTCAGAGAGTGTCAGAGTGTGTCAGAGAGTGTCAGAGAGTGTCAGAGCGTGACAGAGAGTGTCTGAGGTGTCTGAGAGTGACAGAGAGTGTCTGCGAGTGTCAGTGACTGTCAGAGAGTGATATAAAGTGTCTGAGAGTATCTGAGAGTGTCTGAGAGTGTCAGAGATTGTCAGAGTGTGTCAGAGTGTGATAGAGAGTGTCTGAGACTGTCAGAGTGTGTCAGAGTGTGTCAGAGAGTGATAGAGATTGATAGAGAGTGTATGAGAGTGTCAGAGAGTGATAGAGAGTGTCTGAGAGTGTCAGAGAGTGTCAGAGAGTGTCTGAGAGTGAATGAGTGTGTCTGTGAGTGTCACAGAGATTCAGAGAGTGATTGAGAGTGTCTGAGAGTGTCAGAGAGTGTCAGAGAGTGATATAGAGTGTCAGAGAGTGATATAGAGTGTCAGAGAGTGATACAGAGTGATAGAGAGTGTCTGAGAGTGTCAGAGCGTGTCAGAGTGTGTCAGAGAATAATAGAGAGTGATAGAGAGTGTCAGAGAGTGTCATCGAGTGATAGAGAGTTTCAAAGAGTGTCAGAGAGTGATAGAAAGTGATTGAATGTGTCTGAGAGTGTCAGAGACTGTCAGAGAGTGCCAGAGAGTGATAAAGAGTGTCAGAGAGTGTCTGAGAGTGTCAGAGAGTGTCAGAGAGTGTCAGAGAGTGATAGAGAGTGATAGGGAGTGTCAGAGAGTGTCATTGAGTGTCAGAGAGTGTCAGAGAGTGATAGAGAGTGATAGAGAGTGTCCAAGAGTGTCAGAGAGAGTCAGAGAGTGTCAGAGAGTGATAGGGAGTGATAGAGACTGTCTGAGAGTGTCAGAGAGTGTCAGAGAGTGATAGAGAGTGATAGAGTGTGTCAGAGAGTGATAGAGAGTGTCTGAGTGTGTCAGAGAGTGTCAGAGAGTGTCAGAGAGTGATAGAGAGAGATAGGGAGTGTCAGAGATTGTCATTGAGTGTCAGAGAGTGTCAGAGAGTTTCAGAGAGTGATTGAGAGTGTCAGAGTGTGTCAGAAAGTGATAGAGAGTGTCAGAGAGTGATAGAGAGTGATAGAGACTGTCTGCGAGTTTCAGAGAGTGATAGAGAGTGTCAGAGAGAGATAGAGAGTGATAGAGAATGATAGAAAGTGTCAGAGAGTGATAGAGAGTGATAGAGCGTGTCAGAGAGTGATAGAGAGTGATAGAGAGTGTCAAAGAGTGATATAGAGTGATAGTGAGTGTCAGAGAGTGGTTATGAGTGATAGGGAGTGTCAGAGAGTGTCATTGAGTGTCAGAGAGTGTAAGAGAGTTTCAGAGAGTGACAGAGAGTGTCAGAGAGTGATAGAGAGTGATAGAGAGTGTCAGAGAGTGATATAGAGTGTCAGAGAGTGATAGAGAGTGATAGTGAGTGTCAGAGAGTGTCAGAGAGTTTCAGAGAGTGACAGAGAGTGTCAGAGAGTGATAGAGAGTGATAGAGAGTGTCAGAGAGTGATAGAGAGTGTCAGAGAGTGATAGAGAGTGATAGTGAGTGTCTGAGAGTGTCAGAGAGAGTCAGAGAGTGATAGAGAGTGATAGGGAGTGTCTGAGAGTGTCAGAGAGAGTCAGAGAGTGTCAGAGCGTGATAGAAAGTGTCAGAGATTGTCATTGAGTGTCATTGAGTGTCAGAGAATTTCAGAGAGTTTCAGAGAGTGATAGAGAGTGTCAGAGAGTGATAGAGAGTGATAGAGAGTGTCAGAGAGTGATAGAGAGTGATAGTGAGTGTCTGAGAGTGTCAGAGAGTGTCAGAGAGTGATAGAGAGTGATAGGGAGTGTCTGAGAGTGTCAGAGAGTGTCAGTGCGTGATAGAGAGTGATAGTGAGTGTCAGAGAGTGACAGAGAGTGTCAGAGAGTGTCTGAGAGAGTCTGAGAGTGTCAGAGACTGTCAGAGTGTGTCAGAGAGTGATAGAGAGTGATAGAGCGTGTCTGAGTGTGTCAGAGAGTGTCAGAGAGTGATAGAGAGTGATAGAGAGTGTCAGAGAGAGTCAGAGAGCGTCAGAGAGTGTCAGAGAGTGTCAGAGAGTGTCAGAGAGTGTCAGACAGTGATAGAGAGTGTCAGAGAGTGTCAGAGATTGTCAGAGAGCGTCAGAGAGTGATAGAGAGTGTCTGAGGTGTCTGAGAGTGACAGAGAGTGTCTGCGATTGTCAGTGAGTGTCAGAGAGTGATATAGAGTGTCTGAGAGTGTCTGAGATTGTCAGAGATTGTCAGAGTGTGTCAGAGAAGGATAGAGTGTGTCTGAGACTGTCAGAGAGTGTCAGAGTGTGTCAGAGAGTGTCAGAGAGTGTCAGAGCGTGACAGAGAGTGTCTGAGGTGTCTGAGAGTGACAGAGAGTGTCTGCGAGTGTCAGTGACTGTCAGAGAGTGATATAAAGTGTCTGAGAGTATCTGAGAGTGTCTGAGAGTGTCAGAGATTGTCAGAGTGTGTCAGAGTGTGATAGAGAGTGTCTGAGACTGTCAGAGTGTGTCAGAGTGTGTCAGAGAGTGATAGAGATTGATAGAGAGTGTATGAGAGTGTCAGAGAGTGATAGAGAGTGTCTGAGAGTGTCAGAGAGTGTCAGAGAGTGTCAGAGAGTGTCTGAGAGTGAATGAGTGTGTCTGTGAGTGTCACAGAGATTCAGAGAGTGATTGAGAGTGTCTGAGAGTGTCAGAGAGTGTCAGAGAGTGATATAGAGTGTCAGAGAGTGATATAGAGTGTCAGAGAGTGATACAGAGTGATAGAGAGTGTCTGAGAGTGTCAGAGCGTGTCAGAGTGTGTCAGAGAATAATAGAGAGTGATAGAGAGTGTCAGAGAGTGTCATCGAGTGATAGAGAGTTTCAAAGAGTGTCAGAGAGTGATAGAAAGTGATTGAATGTGTCTGAGAGTGTCAGAGACTGTCAGAGAGTGCCAGAGAGTGATAAAGAGTGTCAGAGAGTGTCTGACAGTGTCAGAGAGTGTCAGAGAGTGTCAGAGAGTGATAGAGAGTGATAGGGAGTGTCAGAGAGTGTCATTGAGTGTCAGAGAGTGTCAGAGAGTGATAGAGAGTGATAGAGAGTGTCCAAGAGTGTCAGAGAGAGTCAGAGAGTGTCAGAGAGTGATAGGGAGTGACTGGCAGTGTCAGGCATTGTCATTGAGTGTCAGAGAGTGTCAGAGAGTTTCAGAGAGTGATGGAGAGTGTCAGAGAGTGATAGAGAGAGAAAGAGAGTGATAGAGAGTGTCAGAGAGTGATAGAGAGTGATAGTGAGTGTCAGAGAGTGATTAAGAGTGATGGGGAGTGTCCGAGAGTGTCATTGAGTGTCAGAGAATTTCATAGAGTTTCAGAGAGTGATAGAGAGTGTCAGAGAGTGATAGAGAGTGATAGAGAGTGTCAGAGAGTGATAGAGAGTGATAGTGAGTGTCTGAGAGTGTCAGAGAGTGTCAGAGAGTGATAGAGAGTGTCAGAGAGAGTCAGAGAGCGTCAGAGAGTGTCAGAGAGTGTCAGAGAGTGTCAGAGAGTGTCAGACAGTGATAGAGAGTGTCAGAGAGTGTCAGAGATTGTCAGAGAGCGTCAGAGAGTGATAGAGAGTGTCTGAGGTGTCTGAGAGTGACAGAGAGTGTCTGCGATTGTCAGTGAGTGTCAGAGAGTGATATAGAGTGTCTGAGAGTGTCTGAGATTGTCAGAGATTGTCAGAGTGTGTCAGAGAAGGATAGAGTGTGTCTGAGACTGTCAGAGAGTGTCAGAGTGTGTCAGAGAGTGTCAGAGAGTGTCAGAGCGTGACAGAGAGTGTCTGAGGTGTCTGAGAGTGACAGAGAGTGTCTGCGAGTGTCAGTGACTGTCAGAGAGTGATATAAAGTGTCTGAGAGTATCTGAGAGTGTCTGAGAGTGTCAGAGATTGTCAGAGTGTGTCAGAGTGTGATAGAGAGTGTCTGAGACTGTCAGAGTGTGTCAGAGTGTGTCAGAGAGTGATAGAGATTGATAGAGAGTGTATGAGAGTGTCAGAGAGTGATAGAGAGTGTCTGAGAGTGTCAGAGAGTGTCAGAGAGTGTCTGAGAGTGAATGAGTGTGTCTGTGAGTGTCACAGAGATTCAGAGAGTGATTGAGAGTGTCTGAGAGTGTCAGAGAGTGTCAGAGAGTGATATAGAGTGTCAGAGAGTGATATAGAGTGTCAGAGAGTGATACAGAGTGATAGAGAGTGTCTGAGAGTGTCAGAGCGTGTCAGAGTGTGTCAGAGAATAATAGAGAGTGATAGAGAGTGTCAGAGAGTGTCATCGAGTGATAGAGAGTTTCAAAGAGTGTCAGAGAGTGATAGAAAGTGATTGAATGTGTCTGAGAGTGTCAGAGACTGTCAGAGAGTGCCAGAGAGTGATAAAGAGTGTCAGAGAGTGTCTGAGAGTGTCAGAGAGTGTCAGAGAGTGTCAGAGAGTGATAGAGAGTGATAGGGAGTGTCAGAGAGTGTCATTGAGTGTCAGAGAGTGTCAGAGAGTGATAGAGAGTGATAGAGAGTGTCCAAGAGTGTCAGAGAGAGTCAGAGAGTGTCAGAGAGTGATAGGGAGTGATAGAGACTGTCTGAGAGTGTCAGAGAGTGTCAGAGAGTGATAGAGAGTGATAGAGTGTGTCAGAGAGTGATAGAGAGTGTCTGAGTGTGTCAGAGAGTGTCAGAGAGTGTCAGAGAGTGATAGAGAGAGATAGGGAGTGTCAGAGATTGTCATTGAGTGTCAGAGAGTGTCAGAGAGTTTCAGAGAGTGATTGAGAGTGTCAGAGTGTGTCAGAAAGTGATAGAGAGTGTCAGAGAGTGATAGAGAGTGATAGAGACTGTCTGCGAGTTTCAGAGAGTGATAGAGAGTGTCAGAGAGAGATAGAGAGTGATAGAGAATGATAGAAAGTGTCAGAGAGTGATAGAGAGTGATAGAGCGTGTCAGAGAGTGATAGAGAGTGATAGAGAGTGTCAAAGAGTGATATAGAGTGATAGTGAGTGTCAGAGAGTGGTTATGAGTGATAGGGAGTGTCAGAGAGTGTCATTGAGTGTCAGAGAGTGTAAGAGAGTTTCAGAGAGTGACAGAGAGTGTCAGAGAGTGATAGAGAGTGATAGAGAGTGTCAGAGAGTGATATAGAGTGTCAGAGAGTGATAGAGAGTGATAGTGAGTGTCAGAGAGTGTCAGAGAGTTTCAGAGAGTGACAGAGAGTGTCAGAGAGTGATAGAGAGTGATAGAGAGTGTCAGAGAGTGATAGAGAGTGTCAGAGAGTGATAGAGAGTGATAGTGAGTGTCTGAGAGTGTCAGAGAGAGTCAGAGAGTGATAGAGAGTGATAGGGAGTGTCTGAGAGTGTCAGAGAGAGTCAGAGAGTGTCAGAGCGTGATAGAAAGTGTCAGAGATTGTCATTGAGTGTCATTGAGTGTCAGAGAATTTCAGAGAGTTTCAGAGAGTGATAGAGAGTGTCAGAGAGTGATAGAGAGTGATAGAGAGTGTCAGAGAGTGATAGAGAGTGATAGTGAGTGTCTGAGAGTGTCAGAGAGTGTCAGAGAGTGATAGAGAGTGATAGGGAGTGTCTGAGAGTGTCAGAGAGTGTCAGTGCGTGATAGAGAGTGATAGTGAGTGTCAGAGAGTGACAGAGAGTGTCAGAGAGTGTCTGAGAGAGTCTGAGAGTGTCAGAGACTGTCAGAGTGTGTCAGAGAGTGATAGAGAGTGATAGAGCGTGTCTGAGTGTGTCAGAGAGTGTCAGAGAGTGATAGAGAGTGATAGAGAGTGTCAGAGAGAGTCAGAGAGCGTCAGAGAGTGTCAGAGAGTGTCAGAGAGTGTCAGAGAGTGTCAGACAGTGATAGAGAGTGTCAGAGAGTGTCAGAGATTGTCAGAGAGCGTCAGAGAGTGATAGAGAGTGTCTGAGGTGTCTGAGAGTGACAGAGAGTGTCTGCGATTGTCAGTGAGTGTCAGAGAGTGATATAGAGTGTCTGAGAGTGTCTGAGATTGTCAGAGATTGTCAGAGTGTGTCAGAGAAGGATAGAGTGTGTCTGAGACTGTCAGAGAGTGTCAGAGTGTGTCAGAGAGTGTCAGAGAGTGTCAGAGCGTGACAGAGAGTGTCTGAGGTGTCTGAGAGTGACAGAGAGTGTCTGCGAGTGTCAGTGACTGTCAGAGAGTGATATAAAGTGTCTGAGAGTATCTGAGAGTGTCTGAGAGTGTCAGAGATTGTCAGAGTGTGTCAGAGTGTGATAGAGAGTGTCTGAGACTGTCAGAGTGTGTCAGAGTGTGTCAGAGAGTGATAGAGATTGATAGAGAGTGTATGAGAGTGTCAGAGAGTGATAGAGAGTGTCTGAGAGTGTCAGAGAGTGTCAGAGAGTGTCAGAGAGTGTCTGAGAGTGAATGAGTGTGTCTGTGAGTGTCACAGAGATTCAGAGAGTGATTGAGAGTGTCTGAGAGTGTCAGAGAGTGTCAGAGAGTGATATAGAGTGTCAGAGAGTGATATAGAGTGTCAGAGAGTGATACAGAGTGATAGAGAGTGTCTGAGAGTGTCAGAGCGTGTCAGAGTGTGTCAGAGAATAATAGAGAGTGATAGAGAGTGTCAGAGAGTGTCATCGAGTGATAGAGAGTTTCAAAGAGTGTCAGAGAGTGATAGAAAGTGATTGAATGTGTCTGAGAGTGTCAGAGACTGTCAGAGAGTGCCAGAGAGTGATAAAGAGTGTCAGAGAGTGTCTGACAGTGTCAGAGAGTGTCAGAGAGTGTCAGAGAGTGATAGAGAGTGATAGGGAGTGTCAGAGAGTGTCATTGAGTGTCAGAGAGTGTCAGAGAGTGATAGAGAGTGATAGAGAGTGTCCAAGAGTGTCAGAGAGAGTCAGAGAGTGTCAGAGAGTGATAGGGAGTGACTGGCAGTGTCAGGCATTGTCATTGAGTGTCAGAGAGTGTCAGAGAGTTTCAGAGAGTGATGGAGAGTGTCAGAGAGTGATAGAGAGAGAAAGAGAGTGATAGAGAGTGTCAGAGAGTGATAGAGAGTGATAGTGAGTGTCAGAGAGTGATTAAGAGTGATGGGGAGTGTCCGAGAGTGTCATTGAGTGTCAGAGAATTTCATAGAGTTTCAGAGAGTGATAGAGAGTGTCAGAGAGTGATAGAGAGTGATAGAGAGTGTCAGAGAGTGATAGAGAGTGATAGTGAGTGTCTGAGAGTGTCAGAGAGTGTCAGAGAGTGATAGAGAGTGATAGGGAGTGTCTGAGAGTGTCAGAGAGTGTCAGTGCGTGATAGAGAGTGATAGTGAGTGTCAGAGAGTGACAGAGAGTGTCAGAGAGTGTCTGAGAGAGTCTGAGAGTGTCAGAGACTGTCAGAGTGTGTCAGAGAGTGATAGAGAGTGATAGAGCGTGTCTGAGTGTGTCAGAGAGTGTCAGAGAGTGATAGAGAGTGTCAGAGTGTGTCAGAGAGCGTCAGAGAGTGTCAGAGAGTGTCAGAGAGTGTCAGAGAGTGTCAGAGAGTGATAGAGAGTGTCAGAGAGTGTCAGAGAGTGTCAGAGAGCGTCAGAGAGTGTCAGAGATTGATAGAGAGTGTCTGAGGTGTCTGAGAGTGACAGAGAGTGTCTGCAATTGTCAGTGAGTGTCAGAGAGTGATATAGAGTGTCTGAGAGTGTCTGAGATTGTCAGAGAGTGTCAGAGCGTGATAGAGAGTGTCTGAGGTGTCTGAGAGTGACAGAGAGTGTCTGCGAGTGTCAGTGACTGTCAGAGGGTGATATAAAGTGTCTGAGACTGTCAGAGAGTGTCAGAGTTTGTCAGAGAGTGTCAGAGAGTGTCAGAGCGTGATAGAGAGTGTCTGAGGTGTCTGAGAGTGACAGAGAGTGTCTGCGAGTGTCAGTGACTGTCAGAGGGTGATATAAAGTGTCTGAGAGTGTCTGAGAGTGTTTGAGAGTGTCAGAGATTGTCAGAGTGTGTCAGAGAGTGATAGAGAGTGTCTGAGACTGTCAGAGTGTGTCAGAGAGTGATAGAGATTGATAGAGAGTGATAGAGAGTGTCTGAGAGTGTCTGAGAGTGTCAGAGAGTGATAGAGAGTGTCTGAGAGTGTCACAGAGATTCAGAGAGTGATTGAGAGTGTCTGAGAGTGTCAGAGAGTGTCTGAGAGTGTCGGAGAGTGTCAGAGAGTGATAGAGAGTGTCAGAGAGTGATACAGAGTGATAGAGAGTGTCTGAGAGTGTCAGAGCGTGTCAGAGTGTGTCAGAGAATAATAGAGAGTGATAGAGATTGTCAGAGAGTGTCATCGAGTGATAGAGAGTTTCAAAGAGTGTCAGAGAGTGCAAGAGAGTGATAAAGAGTGTCAGAGAGTGTCTGAGAGTGTCAGAGATTGTCAGAGAGTGTCAGAAAGTGATAGAGAGTGATATAGAGTGTCAGAGAGAGATAGAGAGTGATAGAGAGAGTCGGAGAGTGTCAGAGAGTGTCAGAGAGTGATAGAGAGTGATAGGGAGTGTCAGAGAGTGTCATTGAGTGTCATTGAGTGTCAGAGAGTTTCAGAGAGTGACTGAGAGTGTCAGAAAGTGATAGAGAGAGTCAGAGAGTGATAGAGAGTGATAGAGACTGTCTGAGAGTGTCAGAGAGTGTCAGAGAGTGATAGAGAGTGATAGAGAGTGATAGAGTGTGTCAGAGAGTGATAGAGAGTGTCTGAGTGTGTCAGAGAGTGTCAGAGAGTGTCAGAGAGTGATAGAGAGTGATAGGGAGTGTCAGAGATTGTCATTGAGTGTCAGAGAGTGTCAGAGAGTTTCAGAGAGTGATTGAGAGTGTCAGAGTGTGTCAGAAAGTGATAGAGAGTGTCAGAGAGTGATAGAGAGTGATAGAGACTGTCTGCGAGTTTCAGAGAGTGATAGAGAGTGTCAGAGAGAGATAGAGAGTGATAGAGAATGATAGAAAGTGTCAGAGAGTGATAGAGAGTGATAGAGCGTGTCAGAGAGTGATAGAGAGTGATAGAGAGTGTCAAAGAGTGATATAGAGTGATAGTAAGTGTCAGAGAGTGGTTATGAGTGATAGGGAGTGTCAGAGAGTGTCATTGAGTGTCAGAGAGTGTCAGAGAGTTTCAGAGAGTGACAGAGAGTGTCAGAGAGTGATAGAGAGTGATAGAGAGTGTCAGAGAGTGATATAGAGTGTCAGAGAGTGATAGAGAGTGATAGTGAGTGTCAGAGAGTGTCAGAGAGTTTCAGAGAGTGACAGAGAGTGTCAGAGAGTGATAGAGAGTGATAGAGAGTGTCAGAGAGTGATAGAGAGTGTCAGAGAGTGATAGAGAGTGATAGTGAGTGTCTGAGAGTGTCAGAGAGAGTCAGAGAGTGATAGAGAGTGATAGGGAGTGTCTGAGAGTGTCAGAGAGAGTCAGAGATTGTCAGAGCGTGATAGAAAGTGTCAGAGAGTGTCATTGAGTGTCATTGAGTGTCAGAGAATTTCAGAGAGTTTCAGAGAGTGATAGAGAGTGTCAGAGAGTGATAGAGAGTGATAGAGAGTGTCAGAGAGTGATAGAGAGTGATAGTGAGTGTCTGAGAGTGTCAGAGAGTGTCAGAGAGTGATAGAGAGTGATAGGGAGTGTCTGAGAGTGTCAGAGAGTGTCAGTGCGTGATAGAGAGTGATAGTGAGTGTCAGAGAGTGACAGAGAGTGTCAGAGAGTGTCTGAGAGAGTCTGAGAGTGTCAGAGACTGTCAGAGTGTGTCAGAGAGTGATAGAGAGTGATAGAGCGTGTCTGAGTGTGTCAGAGAGTGTCAGAGAGTGATAGAGAGTGATAGAGAGTGTCAGAGAGAGTCAGAGAGCGTCAGAGAGTGTCAGAGAGTGTCAGAGAGTGTCAGAGAGTGTCAGACAGTGATAGAGAGTGTCAGAGAGTGTCAGAGATTGTCAGAGAGCGTCAGAGAGTGATAGAGAGTGTCTGAGGTGTCTGAGAGTGACAGAGAGTGTCTGCGATTGTCAGTGAGTGTCAGAGAGTGATATAGAGTGTCTGAGAGTGTCTGAGATTGTCAGAGATTGTCAGAGTGTGTCAGAGAAGGATAGAGTGTGTCTGAGACTGTCAGAGAGTGTCAGAGTGTGTCAGAGAGTGTCAGAGAGTGTCAGAGCGTGACAGAGAGTGTCTGAGGTGTCTGCGAGTGTCAGTGACTGTCAGAGAGTGATATAAAGTGTCTGAGAGTATCTGAGAGTGTCTGAGAGTGTCAGAGATTGTCAGAGTGTGTCAGAGTGTGATAGAGAGTGTCTGAGACTGTCAGAGTGTGTCAGAGTGTGTCAGAGAGTGATAGAGATTGATAGAGAGTGTATGAGAGTGTCAGAGAGTGATAGAGAGTGTCTGAGAGTGTCAGAGAGTGTCAGAGAGTGTCTGAGAGTGAATGAGTGTGTCTGTGAGTGTCACAGAGATTCAGAGAGTGATTGAGAGTGTCTGAGAGTGTCAGAGAGTGTCAGAGAGTGATATAGAGTGTCAGAGAGTGATATAGAGTGTCAGAGAGTGATACAGAGTGATAGAGAGTGTCTGAGAGTGTCAGAGCGTGTCAGAGTGTGTCAGAGAATAATAGAGAGTGATAGAGAGTGTCAGAGAGTGTCATCGAGTGATAGAGAGTTTCAAAGAGTGTCAGAGAGTGATAGAAAGTGATTGAATGTGTCTGAGAGTGTCAGAGACTGTCAGAGAGTGCCAGAGAGTGATAAAGAGTGTCAGAGAGTGTCTGACAGTGTCAGAGAGTGTCAGAGAGTGTCAGAGAGTGATAGAGAGTGATAGGGAGTGTCAGAGAGTGTCATTGAGTGTCAGAGAGTGTCAGAGAGTGATAGAGAGTGTCCAAGAGTGTCAGAGAGAGTCAGAGAGTGTCAGAGAGTGATAGGGAGTGACTGGGAGTGTCAGGCATTGTCATTGAGTGTCAGAGAGTGTCAGAGAGTTTCAGAGAGTGATGGAGAGTGTCAGAGAGTGATAGAGAGAGAAAGAGAGTGATAGAGAGTGTCAGAGAGTGATAGAGAGTGATAGTGAGTGTCAGAGAGTGATTAAGAGTGATGGGGAGTGTCCGAGAGTGTCATTGAGTGTCAGAGAATTTCATAGAGTTTCAGAGAGTGATAGAGAGTGTCAGAGAGTGATAGAGAGTGATAGAGAGTGTCAGAGAGTGATAGAGAGTGATAGTGAGTGTCTGAGAGTGTCAGAGAGTGTCAGAGAGTGATAGAGAGTGATAGGGAGTGTCTGAGAGTGTCAGAGAGTGTCAGTGCGTGATAGAGAGTGATAGTGAGTATCAGAGAGTGACAGAGAGTGTCAGAGAGTGATAGAGAGTGATAGAGCGTGTCTGAGTGTGTCAGAGAGTGTCAGAGAGTGATAGAGAGTGTCAGAGTGTGTCAGAGAGCGTCAGAGAGTGTCAGAGAGTGTCAGAGAGTGTCAGAGAGTGTCAGAGAGTGATAGAGAGTGTCAGAGAGTGTCAGAGAGTGTCAGAGAGTGTCAGAGAGTGTCAGAGATTGATAGAGAGTGCCTGAGGTGTCTGAGAGTGACAGAGAGTGTCTGCAATTGTCAGTGAGTGTCAGAGAGTGATATAGAGTGTCTGAGAGTGTCTGAGATTGTCAGAGATTGTCAGAGCGTGTCAGAGAAGGATAGAATGTGTCTGAGACTGTCAGAGAGTGTCAGAGAGTGTCAGAGAGTGTCAGAGCGTGATAGAGAGTGTCTGAGGTGTCTGAGAGTGACAGAGAGTGTCTGCGAGTGTCAGTGACTGTCAGAGGGTGATATAAAGTGTCTGAGAGTGTCTGAGAGTGTTTGAGAGTGTCAGAGATTGTCAGAGTGTGTCAGAGTGTGATAGAGAGTGTCTGAGACTGTCAGAGTGTGTCAGAGTGTGTCAGAGAGTGATAGAGATTGATAGAGAGTGTATGAGAGTGTCAGAGAGTGTCTGAGAGTGTCAGAGAGTGATAGAGAGTGTCTGAGAGTGTCAGAGAGTGTCTGAGAGTGAATGAGAGTGTCTGAGAGTGTCACAGAGATTCAGAGAGTGATTGAGAGTGTCTGAGAGTGTCAGAGAGTGTCTGAGAGTGTCGGAGAGTGTCAGAGAGTGATAGAGAGTGTCAGAGAGTGATACAGAGTGATAGAGAGTGTCTGAGAGTGTCAGAGCGTGTCAGAGTGTGTCAGAGAATAATAGAGAGTGATAGAGAGTGTCAGAGAGTGTCATCGAGTGACAGAGAGTTTCAAAGAGTGTCAGAGAGTGCAAGAGAGTGATAAAGATTGTCAGAGAGTGTCTGAGAGTGTCAGAGAGTGTCAGAGAGTGTCAGAGAGTGATAGAGAGTGATATAGAGTGTCAGAGAGAGATAGAGAGTGATAGAGAGAGTCTGAGAGTGTCAGAGAGTGTCAGAGAGTGATAGAGAGTGATAGGGAGTGTCAGAGAGTGTCATTGAGTGTCATTGAGTGTCAGAGAGTTTCAGAGAGTGATTGAGAGTGTCAGAAAGTGATAGAGAGAGTCAGAGAGCGATAGAGAGTGATAGAGACTGTCTGAGAGTGTCAGAGAGTGTCAGAGAGTGATAGAGAGTGATAGAGTGTGTCAGAGAGTGATAGAGAGTGTCTGAGTGTGTCAGAGAGTGTCAGAGAGTGTCAGAGAGTGATAGAGAGTGATAGGGAGTGTCAGAGATTGTCATTGAGTGTCAGAGAGTGTCAGAGAGTTTCAGAGAGTGATTGAGAGTGTCAGAGTGTGTCAGAAAGTGATAGAGAGTGTCAGAGAGTGATAGAGAGTGATAGAGACTGTCTGCGAGTTTCAGAGAGTGATAGAGAGTGTCAGAGAGAGATAGAGAGTGATAGAGAGTGATAGAAAGTGTCAGAGAGTGATAGAGAGTGATAGAGCGTGTCAGAGAGTGATAGAGAGTGATAGAGAGTGTCAAAGAGTGATATAGAGTGATAGTGAGTGTCAGAGAGTGGTTATGAGTGATAGGGAGTGTCAGAGAGTGTCATTGAGTGTCAGAGAGTGTCAGAGAGTTTCAGAGAGTGACAGAGAGTGTCAGAGAGTGATAGAGAGTGATAGAGAGTGTCAGAGAGTGATAGAGAGTGTCAGAGAGTGATAGAGAGTGATAGTGAGTGTCAGAGAGTGTCAGAGAGTTTCAGAGAGTGACAGAGAGTGTCAGAGAGTGATAGAGAGTGACAGAGAGTGTCAGAGAGTGATAGAGAGTGTCAGAGAGTGATAGAGAGTGATAGTGAGTGTCTGAGAGTGTCAGAGAGAGTCAGAGAGTGACAGAGAGTGATAGGGAGTGTCTGAGAGTGTCAGAGAGAGTCAGAGAGTGTCAGAGCGTGATAGAGAGTGATAGAGAGTGGCAGAGAGTGTCTGAGAGAATCTGAGAGTGTCAGAGTCTGTCAGAGTGTGTCAGAAAGTGATAGAGAGTGATAGAGCGTGTCTGAGTGTGTCAGAGAGTGTCAGAGAGTGATAGAGAGAGATAGAGAGTGTCAGAGAGTGTCATAGAGTGATAGAGAGTGTCAGAGAGTGTCAAAGTGTGTCAGAGTGTGTCAGAGAATAATAGAGAGTGATAGAGAGTGTCAGAGAGTGATATAGAGTGATAGTGTGTGTCAGAGAGTTGTTAAGAGTGATAGGGAGTTTCAGAGAGTGTCATTGAGTGTCAGAGTGTCAGAGAGTTTCAGAGAATGATAGAGAGTGATAGAGAGTGTCAAAGAGTGATATAGAGTGATAGTGAGTGTCAGAGAGTGGTTAAGAGTGTCAGAGAGTTTCAGAGAGTTTCAGAGAGTGATCGAGAGTGTCAGAGAGTGATAGAGATTGTCAGAAAGTGATAGAGAGTGTCAGAGTGTGATAGAGAGCGTCTGAGAGTTTCAGAGAGTGTCATAGAGTGATAGAGAGTGATAGAGAGTGTCAGAGAGTGTCAGTGATTGTCAGAGAGTGTCAGAGAGTTTCAGAGAGTGACAGAGAGTGTCAGAGATTGAAAGAGTGTGATAGAGAGTGTCAGAGAATGATAGAGAGTGTCAGAGAGTGATAGAGAGTGATAGGGAGTGTCTGAGAGTGTCAGAGAGAGTCAGAGAGTGTCAGAGCGTGATAGAGAGTGATAGAGAGTGTCAGAGAGTGTCTGAGAGAGTCTGAGAGTGTCGGAGTCTGTCAGAGTGTGTCAGAGAGTGATAGAGAGTGATAGAGAGTGTCAGAGAGTGTCATGGAGTGATAGAGAGTGTCAGAGATTGTCAGAGTGTGTCAGAGTGTGTCAGAGAATAATAGAGAGTGATAGAGATTGTCAGAGAGTGTCATAGTGTGATAGAGAGTGTCAAAGAGTGTCAGAGAGTGATAGAAAGTGATTGAATGTGTCTGAGAGTGTCAGAGACTGTCAAAGAGTGCCAGAGAGTGATAAAGAGTATTAGAGAGTGTCTGAGAGTGTCTGAGAGTTTCAGAGAGTGTCAGAGAGTGTCAGAGAGTGATAGAGAGTGATAGAGAGTGTCAGAGAGTGATAGAGAGCGTCTGAGAGTGTCAGAGAGTGTCAGAGAGAGTCAGAGAGTGTCAGAGAGTGATAGGGAGTGTCAGAGAGTGTCATTGAGTGTCAGAGAGTTTCAGAGAGTGATTGAGAGTGTCAGAGAGTGTCAGAAAGTGATAGAGAGTGATAGAGTGTGATAGTGAGTGTCAGAGAGTGATAGAGAGTGATAGAGAGTGTCTGTGAGTGTCAGAGAGTGTCAGAGAGTGATAGAGAGTGTCAGAGAGTGTCAGAGAGTGATAGAGAGTGTCTGAGAGTGTCAGAGAGTGTCAGTGAGTGATAGAGAGTGATAGGGAGTGTCAGAGTGTGTCAGAGAGTTTCAGAGAGTGATATAGATTGTCAGAGAGTGATAGAGAGTGATAGAGAATGTCAGAGAGTGATAGAGAGTGATAGAGCGTGTCAGAGAGTGATATAGAGTGATAGTGAGTGTCAGAGAGTGTTTAAGAGTGATCGGGAGTGTCAGAGTGCGTCATTGATTGTCAGAGAGTGTCAGAGAGTTTCAGAGAGTGACAGAGAGTGTCAGAGAGTGATATAGAGTGATACTGAGTGTCAGAGAGTGGTTAAGAGTGATAGGGAGTGTCATAGTGTGTCAGAGAGTGATAGAGAGTGATAGGGAGAGTCAGAGAGTGTCATTGAGTGTCAGAGAGTGTCAGAGAGATTCAGAGAGTGATTGAGAGTGTCAGAGAGTGTCAGATAGTGATAGAGTGTGATAGAGAGTGTCAGAGAGTGATAGAGAGTGTCTGAGAGTGTCTGAGAGTGTCAGAGAGTGTCAGAGAGTGTCAGAGAGTGATAGAGAGTGTCTGAGAGTGTCAGAGAGTGTCTGAGAGTGATAAAGAGTGATAGAGAGTGATAGGGAGTGTCAGAAAGTGTCATTGAGTGTCAGACAGTGTCAGAGAGTTTCAGAGAGTGATTGAGAATGTCAGGGAGTGTCAGAAAGTGATAGAGAGTGATAGAGTGTGATAGAGTGTGTCAGAGAGTGATAGTGAGTGTCTGAGAGTGTCTGAGAGTGTCAGAGAGTGTCAGAGAGTGTCAGAGAGTGATATAGAGTGTCAGAGAGTGATTGAGAATGTCAGGGAGTGTCAGAAAGTGATAGAGAGTGATAGAGTGTGATAGAGTGTGTCAGAGAGTGATAGTGAGTGTCTGAGAGTGTCTGAGTGTGCCAGAGAGTGTCAGAGAGTGATAGAGAGTGATAGGGAGTGTCAGAGATTGTCATTGAGTGTCAGAGAGTGTCAGAGAGTTTCAGAGAGTGATATAGTGTGTCAGAGAGTGATAGAGAGTGATAGAGAGTGTCAGAGAGTGATAGAGAGTGATTGAGAGTGATAGAGCGTGTCAGAGAGTGATATAGAGTGATAGTGAGTGTCAGAGAGTGGTTAAGAATGATAGGGAGTGTCAGAGAGTGTCATTGATTGTCAGAGAGTGTCAGAGAGTTTCAGAGAGTGATAGAGAGTGTCAGAGAGTGATATAGAGTGATAGTGAGTGCCAGAGAGTGGTTAAGAGTGATAGGGAGTGTCAGAGAGTGTCAGTGAGTGTCAGAGAGTGTCAGAGAGTTTCAGAGAGTGAAAGAGAGTGTCAGAGATTTATAGAGAGTGATAGAGAGTGTCAGAGAGTGATAGAGAATGATAGGGAGATTCAGAGAGTGTCATTGAGTGTCAGAGAGTGTCTGAGAGTGTCAGAGAGTGTCAGAGAGTGATAGAGAGTGTCTGAGAGTGTCAGAGAGTGTCAGAGAGTGTCAGAGAGTGATGGGGAGTGTCTGAAAGTGAAAGAGAGTGTCTGAGAGTGTCAGAGAGTGTCAGAGAGTGATAGAGAGTGTCAGAGAGTGATACAGAGTGATAGAGAGTGTCAGAGAGTGATTGAGACTGTCTGAGAGTGTCAGAGAGTGTCTGAGCGTGATAGAGTGTGATAGAGCGTGTCTGAGTGTGTCAGAGAGTGATAGAGAGTGATCGAGAGTGTCAGAGAGTGTCAGAGAGTGACAGAGAGTTTCTCAGAGTGTCAGAGAGTGTCAGAGAGTGATAGAGTGTGATAGAGAGTGATAGAGAGTGTCAGAGTGTGTCAGAGAGTGTCAGAGAGCTTTAGAGAGTGTTAGAGAGTGATAGAGAGCGTCAGAGAGTGTCATAGAGTGACAGAGAGAGTCAGAGTGTGTCAAAGAATGTCTGAGAGCGTCAGAGAGTGTCAGAGATTGATAAAGAGTGATAGAGAGTGTATGAGAGTGTCAGAGTGTGTCAGAGAGTATCAGAGAGTGATAGAGAGTGAGAGAGAGTGATAGAGAGTGCCATAGAGTGTCATTGAGTGATAGAGAGTGTCAGAGAGCGTCAGAGAGTGATCGAGAGTGTCAGAGAGTGATAGCGAGTGTCAGAGAATGATAGAGAGTGTCAGAGAGTGATAGAGATTGATAGAGAGTGTCAGAGAGTGATAGAGAGTGATAGGGAGAGTCAGAGAGTGTCATTGAGTGTCAGAGAGTGTCAGAGAGATTCAGAGAGTGATTGAGAGTGTCAGAGAGTGTCAGATAGTGATAGAGAGTGATAGAGAGTGTCAAAGAGTAATAGAGATTGATAGAGAGTGTCTGAGAGTGTCAGAGTGTGTCAGAGAGTGTCAGAGAGTGATAGAGAGTGATGGACAGTGTCAGAGAGTGATAGAGAGTGATAGGGAGTGTCTGAGAGTGTCAGAGAGTGTCAGAGAGTGATAGCGAGTGATAGGGAATGTCAGAGATTTTCATTGAGTGTCAGAGAGTGTCAGAGAGTTTCAGAGAGTGATAGAGAGTGATAGAGAGTGATAGAGAGTGATAGACAGTGATAGTGCGTGTCTGAGTGTGTCAGAGAGTGTCAGAGTGATAGAGAGTGATTCGAGAGAGTCAGAGAGTGTCATCGAGTGATAGAGAGTGTCAGAGAGTGTCAGAGTGTGTCAGAGAATAATAGAGAGTGATATTGTCAGAGAGTGTCATAGAGTGATAGAGAGTGTCAAAGAGTGTCAGAGAGTGATAGAAAGTGATTGAATGTGTCTGAGAGTGTCAGAGACTGTCAGAGAGTGCCAGAGAGTGATAAAAAGTATTAGAGAGTTTCTGAGAGTGTCAGAGAGTGTCAGAGAGTGTCAGACGGTGATAGAGAGTGTTAGAGAGTGTCAGAGAGTGATAGAGAGTGATAGGTAGCGTCTGAGAGTGTCAGAGAGTCTCAGAGAGTGATAGAGAGTGACAGAGAGTTGTAGGGAGTGTCAGAGAATGTCATTGAGTGTCAGAGAGTGTCAGAGAGTTTCAGAGAGTGTTTGAAAATGTCAGAGAGTGTCAGAGAGTGATAGAGAGTGTCAGAGAGTGATATAGAGTGATAGTGAGTGTCAGAGAGTGGTTAAGAGTGATAGGGAGCGTCAGAGAGTGTCAGTGAGTGTCAGAGAGTGTCAGAGAGTTTCAGAGAGTGAAAGAGAGTGTCAGAGATTGATAGAGAGTGATAGAGAGTGTCAGAGAGTGATAGAGAGTGATAGTGAGTGTCTGAGAGTGTCAGAGAGTGATAGAGAGTGATAGGGAGATTCAGAGAGTGTCATTGAGTGTCAGAGAGTGTCTGAGAGTGTCAGAGAGTGAAAGAGAGTGTCAGAGATAGAGAGTGATAGAGAGTGTCAGAGAATGATAGAGAGTGATAGTGAGTGTCTGAGAGCGTCAGAGAGTGATAGAGAGTGATAGGGAGAGTCAGAGAGTGTCATTGAGTGTCAGAGAGTGAAAGAGAGTGTCTGAGAGTGTCAGAGAGTGATAGAGAGTGTCAGAGAGTGAAAGAGAGTGTCTGAGAGTGATAGAGATTGATAGAGAGTGTCAGAGAGTGATAGAGAGTGATAGGGAGAGTCAGAGAGTTATCGAGAGTTTCAGAGAGTGATAGCGAGTGTCAGAGAATGATAGAGAGTGTCAGAGAGTGATAGAGATTGATAGAGAGTGTCAGAGAGTGATAGAGAGTGATAGGGAGAGTCAGAGAGTGTCATTGAGTGTCAGAGAGTGTCAGAGAGTGTCAGAGAGTGTTCGAGAGTGTTAGAGAGTGATAGAGAGCGTCAGAGAGTGTCATAGAGTGACAGAGAGAGTCATAGTGTGTCAAAGAATGTCTGAGAGCGTCAGAGAGTGTCAGAGATTGATAAAGAGTGATAGAGAGTGTCTGAGAGTGTCAGAGTGTGTCAGAGAGTATCAGAGAGTGTCAGAGAGTGAGAGAGAGTGATAGAGAGTGTCATATAGTGTCATTGAGTGATAGAGAGTGTCAGAGAGCGTCAGAGAGTGATCGAGAGTGTCAGAGAGTGATAGCGAGTGTCAGAGAATGATAGAGAGTGATAGGGAGAGTCAGAGAGTGTCATTGAGTGTCAGAGAGTGTCAGAGAGTGATACCGAGTGTCAGAGAATGATAGAGAGTGTCAGAGAGTGATAGAGATTGATAGAGAGTGTCAGAGAGTGATAGAGAGTGATAGGGAGAGTCAGAGAGTGTCATTGAGTGTCAGAGAGTGTCAGAGAGATTCAGAGAGTGATTGAGAGTGTCAGAGAGTGTCAGATAGTGATAGAGAGTGATAGAGAGTGTCAAAGAGTAATAGAGATTGATAGCGAGTGTCTGAGAGTGTCAGAGTGTGTCAGAGAGTGTCAGAGAGTGTCAGAGAGTGATAGAGAGTGATAGAGAGTGATAGACAGTGTCAGAGAGTGATAGAGAGTGATAGGGAGTGTCTGAGAGTGTCAGAGAGTGTCAGAGAGTGATAGCGAGTGATAGGGAATGTCAGAGATTTTCATTGAGTGTCAGAGAGTGTCAGAGAGTTTCAGAGAGTAATAGAGAGTGATAGAGAGTGATAGAGCGTGTCTGAGTGTGTCAGAGAGTGTCAGAGTGATAGAGAGTGATAGAGAGAGTCAGAGACTGTCATAGACTGATAGAGAGTGTCAGAGAGTGTCAGAGTGTGTCAGAGAATAATAGAGAGTGATAGTGTCAGAGAGTGTCATAGAGTGATAGAGAGTGTCAAAGAGTGTCAGAGAGTGATAGAAAGTGATTGAATGTGTCTGAGAGTGTCAGAGACTGTCAGAGAGTGCCAGAGAGTGATACAGAGTATTAGAGAGTGTCTGAGAGTGTCAGAGAGTGTCAGAGAGTGTCAGAGAGTGATAGTGAGTGTTAGAGAGTGTCAGAGAGTGATAGAGAGTGATAGAGAGTGATAGAGAGCGTCTGAGAGTGTCAGAGACTGTCAGAGAGTGATAGAGAGTGATAGAGAGTTGTAGGGAGTGTCAGAGAGTGTCATTGAGTGTCAGAGAGTGTCAGAGAGTTTAAGAGAGTGATTGAAAATGTCAGAGAGTGTCAGAAAGTGATAGAGAGTGATAAAGTGTGATAGAGAGTGTCAGAGAGTGATGGAGAGTGTCTGAGAGTGTCTGATAGTGTCAGAGAGTGTCAGAGAGTGTCAGAGAGTGATAGAGAGTGTCAGAGATTGTCAGAGAGTGATAGAGAGTGGCTGAGAGTGCCAGAGAGTGTCAGAGAGTGATAGAGAGTGATAGGGAGTGTCAGAGATTGTCATTGAGTGTCAGAGAGTGTCAGAGAGTGATAGAGAGTGTCAGAGAGTGATAGAGAGTGATAGAGAGTGTCGGAGAGTTTCAGAGAGTGATAGAGAGTGTCAGAGAGTGATATAGAGTGATAGTGAGTGTCAGAGAGTGGTTAAGAGTGATAGGGAGTGTCAGAGAGTGTCAGTGAGTGTCAGAGAGTGTCAGAGAGTTTCAGAAAGTGAAAGAGAGTGTCAGAGATAGAGAGTGATAGAGAGTGTCAGAGAATGATAGAGAGTGATAGTGAGTGTCTGAGAGTGTCAGAGAGTGATAGAGAGTGATAGGGAGAGTCAGAGAGTGTCATTGAGTGTCAGAGAGTGTCAGAGAGTGAAAGAGAGTGTCTGAGAGTGTCAGAGAGTGTCAGAGAGTGATAGAGAGTGTCAGAGAGTGAAAGAGAGTGTCTGAGAGTGATAGAGATTGATAGAGAGTGCCAGAGAGTGATAGAGAGTGATAGGGAGAGTCAGAGAGTGATCGAGAGTTTCAGAGAGTGATAGCGGGTGTCAGAGAATGATCGAGAGTGTCAGAGAGTGATAGAGATTGATAGAGAGTGTCAGAGAGTGATTGAGAGTGATAGGGAGAGTCAGAGAGTGTCATTGAGTGTCAGAGAGTGTCAGAGAGATTCAGAGAGCGATTGAGAGTGTCAGAGAGTGTCAGATAGTGACAGAGAGTGATAGAGAGTGTCAAAGAGTAATAGAGATTGATAGAGAGTGTCTGAGAGTGTCAGAGTGTGTCAGAGAGTGTCAGAGAGTGATAGCGAGTGATAGACAGTGTCAGAGAGTGATAGAGAGTGATAGGGAGTGTCAGAGAGTGTCTGAGAGTGTCAGAGAGTGTCAGAGAGTGATAGAGAGTGTCTGAGAGTGTCAGAGAGTGTCAGAGAGTGTCAGAGAGTGATCGAGAGTGTCTGAAGGTGAAAGAGAGTGTCTGAGAGTGTCAGAGAGAGCCAGAGAGTGATTGAGAGTGTCTGAGAGTGTCAGGGAGTGTCTGAGAGTGTCAGAGAGTGTTAGAGAGTGATAGAGAGTGTCAGAGAGTGATACAGAGTGATAGAGAGTGTCAGAGAGTGATTGAGACTGTCTGAGAGTGTCAGAGAGTGTCTGAGCGTGATAGAGTGTGATAGAGCGTGTCTGAGTGTGTCAGAGAGTGATAGAGAGTGATCGAGAGTGTCAGAGAGTGTCAAAGAGTGACAGAGAGTTTCACAGAGTGATTGAGAGTGTCAGAGAGTGATAGAGTGTGATAGAGAGTGATAGAGAGTGTCAGAGTGTGTCAGAGAGTGTCAGAGAGTGTTAGAGAGTGTTAGAGAGTGATAGAGAGCGTCAGAGAGTGTCATAGAGTGACAGAGAGAGTCAGAGTGTGTCAAAGAATGTCTGAGAGCGTCAGAGAGTGTCAGAGATTGATAAAGAGTGATAGAGAGTGTCTGAGAGTGTCAGAGTGTGTCAGAGAGTATCAGAGAGTGTCAGAGAGTGAGAGAGAGTGATAGAGAGTGTCATAGAGTGTCATTGAGTGATAGAGAGTGTCAGAGAGCGTCACAGAGTGATCGAGAGTGTCAGAGAGTGATAGCGAGTGTCAGAGAATGATAGAGAGTGTCAGAGAGTGATAGAGATTGATAGAGAGTGTCAGAGAGTGATAGAGAGTGATAGGGAGAGTCAGAGAGTGTCATTGAGTGTCAGAGAGTGTCAGAGGGTGATACCGAGTGATAGGGAGAGTCAGAGAGTGTCATTGAGTGTCAGAGAGTGTCAGAGAGATTCAGAGAGTGATTGAGAGTGTCAGAGAGTGTCAGATAGTGATAGAGAGTGATAGAGAGTGTCAAAGAGTAATAGAGATTGATAGCGAGTGTCTGAGAGTGTCAGAGTGTGTCAGAGAGTGTCAGAGAGTGTCAGAGAGTGATAGAGAGTGATAGAGAGTGATAGACAGTGTCAGAGAGTGATAGAGAGTGATAGGGAGTGTCTGAGAGTGTCAGAGAGTGTCAGAGAGTGATAGCGAGTGATAGGGAATGTCAGAGATTTTCATTGAGTGTCAGAGAGTGTCAGAGTTTCAGAGAGTGATAGAGAGTGATAGAGAGTGATAGAGCGTGTCTGAGTGTGTCTGAGAGTGTCAGAGTGATAGAGAGTGATAGAGAGAGTCAGAGAGTGTCATAGACTGATAGAGAGTGTCAGAGAGTGTCAGAGAATAATAGAGAGTGATCGTGTCAGAGAGTGTCATAGAGTGATAGAGAGTGTCAAATAGTGTCAGAGAGTGATAGAAAGTGATTGAATGTGTCTGAGAGTGTCAGAGACTGTCAGAGAGTGCCAGAGAGCGATAAAGAGTATTAGAGAGTGTCTGAGAGTGTCAGAGAGTGTCAGAGAGTGTCAGAGAGTGATAGTGAGTGTTAGAGAGTGTCAGAGAGTGATAGAGAGTGATAGAGAGCGTCTGAGAGTGTCAGAGACTGTCAGAGAGTGATAGAGAGTGATAGAGAGTTGTAGGGAGTGTCAGAGAGTGTCATTGAGTGTCAGAGAGTGTCAGAGAGTTTCAGAGAGTGATTGAAAATGTCAGAGAGTGTCAGAAAGTGATAGAGAGTGATAAAGTGTGATAGAGAGTGTCAGAGAGTGATAGAGAGTGTCTGAGAGTGTCAGAGAGTGTCAGAGAGTGTCAGAGAGTGATAGAGAGTGTCAGAGATTGTCAGAGAGTGATAGAGAGTGTCTGAGAGTGCCAGAGAGTGTCAGAGAGTGATAGAGAGTGATAGGGAGTGTCAGAGATTGTCATTGAGTGTCAGAGAGTGTCAGAGAGTGTTAGAGAGTGTCAGAGAGTGATAGAGAGTGATAGAGAGTGTCGGAGAGTTTCAGAGAGTGATAGAGAGTGTCAGAGAGTGATATAGAGTGATAGTGAGTGTCAGAGAGTGGTTAAGAGTGATAGGGAGTGTCAGAGAGTGTCAGTGAGTGTCAGAGAGTGTCAGAGAGTTTCAGAAAGTGAAAGAGAGTGTCAGAGATAGAGAGTGATAGAGAGTGTCAGAGAATGATAGAGAGTGATAGTGAGTGTCTGAGAGCGTCAGAGAGTGATAGAGAGTGATAGGGAGAGTCAGAGAGTGTCATTGAGTGTCAGAGAGTGAAAGAGAGTGTCTGAGAGTGTCAGAGAGTGATAGAGAGTGTCAGAGAGTGAAAGAGAGTGTCTGAGAGTGATAGAGATTGATAGAGAGTGTCAGAGAGTGATAGAGAGTGATAGGGAGAGTCAGAGAGTTATCGAGAGTTTCAGAGAGTGATAGCGAGTGTCAGAGAATGATAGAGAGTGTCAGAGAGTGATAGAGATTGATAGAGAGTGTCAGAGAGTGATAGAGAGTGATAGGGAGAGTCAGAGAGTGTCATTGAGTGTCAGAGAGTGTCAGAGAGTGTTCGAGAGTGTTAGAGAGTGATAGAGAGCGTCAGAGAGTGTCATAGAGTGACAGAAAGAGTCATAGTGTGTCAAAGAATGTCTGAGAGCGTCAGAGAGTGTCAGAGATTGATAAAGAGTGATAGAGAGTGTCTGAGAGTGTCAGAGTGTGTCAGAGAGTATCAGAGAGTGTCAGAGAGTGAGAGAGAGTGATAGAGAGTGTCATATAGTGTCATTGAGTGATAGAGAGTGTCAGAGAGCGTCAGAGAGTGATCGAGAGTGTCAGAGAGTGATAGCGAGTGTCAGAGAATGATAGAGAGTGATAGGGAGAGTCAGAGAGTGTCATTGAGTGTCAGAGAGTGTCAGAGAGTGATACCGAGTGTCAGAGAATGATAGAGAGTGTCAGATAGTGATAGAGATTGATAGAGAGTGTCAGAGAGTGATAGAGAGTGATAGGGAGAGTCAGAGAGTGTCATTGAGTGTCAGAGAGTGTCAGAGAGATTCAGAGAGTGATTGAGAGTGTCAGAGAGTGTCAGATAGTGATAGAGAGTGATAGAGAGTGTCAAAGAGTAATAGAGATTGATAGCGAGTGTCTGAGAGTGTCAGAGTGTGTCAGAGAGTGTCAGAGAGTGTCAGAGAGTGATAGAGAGTGATAGAGAGTGATAGACAGTGTCAGAGAGTGATAGAGAGTGATAGGGAGTGTCTGAGAGTGTCAGAGAGTGTCAGAGAGTGATAGCGAGTGATAGGGAATGTCAGAGATTTTCATTGAGTGTCAGAGAGTGTCAGAGAGTTTCAGAGAGTGATAGAGAGTGATAGAGAGTGATAGAGCGTGTCTGAGTGTGTCAGAGAGTGTCAGAGTGATAGAGAGTGATAGAGAGAGTCAGAGACTGTCATAGACTGATAGAGAGTGTCAGAGAGTGTCAGAGTGTGTCAGAGAATAATAGAGAGTGATAGTGTCAGAGAGTGTCATAGAGTGATAGAGAGTGTCAAAGAGTGTCAGAGAGTGATAGAAAGTGATTGAATGTGTCTGAGAGTGTCAGAGACTGTCAGAGAGTGCCAGAGAGTGATAAAGAGTATTAGAGAGTGTCTGAGAGTATCAGAGAGTGTCAGAGAGTGTCAGAGAGTGATAGTGAGTGTTAGAGAGTGTCAGAGAGTGATAGAGAGTGATAGAGAGTGATAGAGAGCGTCTGAGAGTGTCAGAGACTGTCAGAGAGTGATAGAGAGTGATAGAGAGTTGTAGGGAGTGTCAGAGAGTGTCATTGAGTGTCAGAGAGTGTCAGAGAGTTTAAGAGAGTGATTGAAAATGTCAGAGAGTGTCAGAAAGTGATAGAGAGTGATAAAGTGTGATAGAGAGTGTCAGAGAGTGATGGAGAGTGTCTGAGAGTGTCTGATAGTGTCAGAGAGTGTCAGAGAGTGTCAGAGAGTGATAGAGAGTGTCAGAGATTGTCAGAGAGTGATAGAGAGTGTCTGAGAGTGCCAGAGAGTGTCAGAGAGTGATAGAGAGTGATAGGGAGTGTCAGAGATTGTCATTGAGTGTCAGAGAGTGTCAGAGAGTGATAGAGAGTGTCAGAGAGTGATAGAGAGTGATAGAGAGTGTCGGAGAGTTTCAGAGAGTGATAGAGAGTGTCAGAGAGTGATATAGAGTGATAGTGAGTGTCAGAGAGTGGTTAAGAGTGATAGGGAGTGTCAGAGAGTGTCAGTGAGTGTCAGAGAGTGTCAGAGAGTTTCAGAAAGTGAAAGAGAGTGTCAGAGATAGAGAGTGATAGAGAGTGTCAGAGAATGATAGAGAGCGATAGTGAGTGTCTGAGAGTGTCAGAGAGTGATAGAGAGTGATAGGGAGAGTCAGAGAGTGTCATTGAGTGTCAGAGAGTGTCAGAGAGTGAAAGAGAGTGTCTGAGAGTGTCAGAGAGTGTCAGAGAGTGATAGAGAGTGTCAGAGAGTGAAAGAGAGTGTCTGAGAGTGATAGAGATTGATAGAGAGTGCCAGAGAGTGATAGAGAGTGATAGGGAGAGTCAGAGAGTGATCGAGAGTTTCAGAGAGTGATAGCGGGTGTCAGAGAATGATCGAGAGTGTCAGAGAGTGATAGAGATTGATAGAGAGTGTCAGAGAGTGATTGAGAGTGATAGGGAGAGTCAGAGAGTGTCATTGAGTGTCAGAGAGTGTCAGAGAGATTCAGAGAGCGATTGAGAGTGTCAGAGAGTGTCAGATAGTGACAGAGAGTGATAGAGAGTGTCAAAGAGTAATAGAGATTGATAGAGAGTTTCTGAGAGTGTCAGAGTGTGTCAGAGAGTGTCAGAGAGTGATAGAGAGTGATAGACAGTGTCAGAGAGTGATAGAGAGTGATAGGGAGTGTCTGAGAGTGTCAGAGAGTGTCAGAGAGTGATAGCGAGTGATAGGGAATGTCAGAGATTTTCATTGAGTGTCAGAGAGTGTCAGAGAGTTTCAGAGAGTGATAGAGAGTGATAGAGAGTGATAGAGAGTGATAGAGAGTGATAGAGAGTGATAGTGCGTGTCGGAGAGTGTCAGAGTGTGTCAGAGAATAATAGAGAGTGATAGTGTCAGAGAGTGTCATAGAGTGATAGAGAGTGTCAAAGAGTGTCAGAGAGTGATAGAAAGTGATTGAATGTGTCTGAGAGTGTCAGAGACTGTCAGAGAGTGCCAGACAGTGTTAAAGAGTATTAGAGACTGTCTGAGAGTGTCAGGGAGTGTCAGAGAGTGTCAGAGCGTGATATAGAGTGTTAGAGAGTGTCAGAGAGTGATAGAGAGTGATAGGTAGCGTCTGAGAGTGTCAGAGAGTGTCAGAGAGTGATAGAGAGTGATAGAGAGTTGTAGGGAGTGTCAGAGAGTGTCATTGAGTGTCAGAGAGTGTCAGAGAGTTTCAGAGAGTGATTGAAAATGTCAGAGAGTGTCAGAGAGTGATAGAGAGTGTCAGAGAGTGATATAGAGTGATAGTGAGTGTCAGAGAGTGGTTAAGAGTGATAGGGAGTGTCAGAGAGTGTCAGTGAGTGTCAGAGAGTGTCAGAGAGTTTCAGAGAGTGAAAGAGAGTGTCAGAGATTGATAGAGAGTGATAGAGAGTGTCAGAGAGTGATAGAGAGTGATAGTGATTGTCTGAGAGTGTCAGAGAGTGATAGAGAGTGATAGGGAGATTCAGAGAGTGTCATTGAGTGTCAGAGAGTGTCTGAGAGTGTCAGACAGTGTCAGAGAGTGATAGAGAGTGTCTGAGAGTGTCAGAGAGTGTCAGAGAGTGATCGAGAGTGTCTGAAAGTGAAAGAGAGTGTCTTAGAGTGTCAGAGAGAGTCAGAGAGTGCTTGAGAGTTTCTGAGAGTGTCAGGGAGTGTCTGAGAGTGTCAGAGAGTGATAGAGAGTGTCAGAGAGTGATACAGAGTGATAGAGAGTGTCAGAGAGTGATTGAGACTGTCTGAGAGTGTCAGAGAGTGTCTGAGCGTGATAGAGTGTGATAGAGCGTGTCTGAGTGTGTCAGAGAGTGATAGAGAGTGATCGAGAGTGTCAGAGAGTGTCAGAGAGTGACAGAGAGTTTCACAGAGTGTCAGAGAGTGTCAGAGAGTGATAGAGTGTGATAGAGAGTGATAGAGAGTGTCAGAGTGTGTCAGAGAGTGTCAGAGAGTGTTAGAGAGTGTTAGAGAGTGATAGAGAGCGTCAGAGAGTGTCATAGAGTGACAGAGAGAGTCAGAGTGTGTCAAAGAATGTCTGAGAGCGTCAGAGAGTGTCAGAGATTGATAAAGAGTGATAGAGTGTGTCTGAGAGTGTCAGAGTGTGTCAGAGTGTGTCAGAGAGTATCAGAGAGTGATAGAGAGTGAGAGAGAGTGATAGAGAGTGTCATAGAGTGTCATTGAGTGATAGAGAGTGTCAGAGAGTGTCAGAGAGTGATCGAGAGTGTCAGAGAGTGATAGCGAGTGCCAGAGAATGATAGAGAGTGATAGAGAGTGATAGAGATTGATAGAGAGTGTCAGAGAGTGATAGAGAGTGATAGGGAGAGTCAGAGAGTGTCATTGAGTGTCAGAGAGTGTCAGAGAGTGTCAGAGAGATTCAGAGAGTGATTGAGAGTGTCAGAGAGTGTCAGATAGTGATAGAGAGTGATAGAGAGTGTCAAAGAGTAATAGAGATTGATAGAGAGTGTCTGAGAGTGTCAGAGAGTGTCAGAGAGTGTCAGAGTGATAGAGAGTGATAGACAGTGTCAGAGAGTGATAGAGAGTGATAGGGAGTGTCTGAGAGTGTCAGAGAGTGTCAGAGAGTGATAGCGAGTGATAGGGAATGTCAGAGATTTTCATTGAGTGTCAGAGAGTGTCAGAGAGTGATAGAGAGTGATAGAGAGTGATCGAGCGTGTCTGAGTGTGTCAGAGAGTGTCAGAGTGATAGAGAGTGATAGAGAGAGTCAGAGAGTGTCATAGAGTGATAGAGAGTGTCAGAGAGTGTCAGAGTGTGTCAGAGAATAATAGAGAGTGATAGTGTCAGAGAGTGTCATAGAGTGATAGAGAGTGTCAAAGAGTGTCAGAGAGTGATAGAAAGTGATTTAATGTGTCTGAGAGTGTCAGAGACTGTCAGAGAGTGCCAGAGAGTGATAAAGAGTATTAGAGAGTGTCTGAGAGTGTCAGAGAGTGTCAGAGAGTGATCGAGAGTGTTAGAGAGTGTCAGAGAGTGATCGAGAGTGATAGAGAGCGTCTGAGAGTGTCAGAGACTGTCAGAGAGTGATAGAGAGTGATAGAGAGTTGTATGGAGTGTCAGAGAGTGTCATTGAGTGTCAGAGAGTGTCAGAGAGTTTCAGAGAGTGATTGAAAATGTCAGAGAGTGTCAGAAAGTGATAGAGAGTGATAAAGTGTGATCGAGAGTGTCAGAGAGTGATAGAGAGTGTCTGAGAGTGTCTGAGAGTGTCAGAGAGTGTCAGAGAGTGTCAGAGAGTGATAGAGAGTGTCAGAGATTGTCAGAGAGTGATAGAGAGTGTCTGAGAGTGCCAGAGAGTGTCAGAGAGTGATAGAGAGTGATAGGGAGTGTCAGAGATTGTCATTGAGTGTCAGAGAGTGTCAGAGAGTGATAGAGAGTGTCAGAGAGTGATAGAGAGTGATAGAGAGTGTCAGAGAGTTTCAGAGAGTGATAGAGAGTGTCAGAGAGTGATATAGAGTGATAGTGAGTGTCAGAGAGTGGTTAAGAGTGATAGGGAGTGTCAGAGAGTGTCAGTGAGTGTCAGAGAGTGTCAGAGAGTTTCAGAAAGTGAAAGAGAGTGTCAGAGATAGAGAGTGATAGAGAGTGTCAGAGAATGATAGAGAGTGATAGTGAGTGTCTGAGAGTGTCAGAGAGTGATAGAGAGTGATAGGGAGAGTCAGAGAGTGTCATTGAGTGTCAGAGAGTGTCAGAGAGTGAAAGAGAGTGTCTGAGAGTGTCAGACAGTGTCAGGGAGTGTCTGAGAGTGTCAGAGAGTGTCAGAGAGTGATAGAGAGTGTCAGAGAGTGATACAGAGTGATAGAGAGTGTCAGAGAGTGATTGAGAGTGTCTGAGAGTGTCAGAGAGTGTCTGAGCGTGATAGAGCGTGTCTGAGAGTGTCAGAGAGTGATAGAGAGTGATAGAGAGTGTCAGAGAGTGTCAGAGAGTGATAGAGAGGGTCAGAGAGTGTAAGAGAGCGTCAGAGAGTGTCAGAGAGTGTCAGAGAGTGTCAGAGAGTGATAGAGAGTGTCTGAGGTGTCTGAGTGTGTCAGAGAGTGTCAAAGAGTGATAGAGATTGATAGAGAGTGTCAGAGAGTGTCATAGAGTGATAGAGAGTGTCAGAGAGTGTCAGAGAGCGTCAGAGAGAGTCAGAGAGTGTCAGAGCGTGTCAGACAGTGATAGAGAGTGTCAGAGTGTGTCAGAGAGTGACAGAGAGTGATAGAGAGTGGTAGAGAGTGTCAGAGAGTGTCAGAGAGTGTCAGAGAGTGTCAGAGACTGCCAGAGTTTGTCAGAGAGAGATAGAGAGTGTCTGAGTGTGTCAGAGAGTGTCAAAGAGTGATAGAGAGTGATAGAGAGTGTCAGAGAGTGTGATTGAGTGATAAAGAGTGTCAGAAAGTGTCAGAGAGCGTCAGAGTGAGTCAGAGAGTGTCAGAGAGTGTCAGAGAGTGATAGAGAGTGTCAGAGAGTGTCAGAGAGTGATAGAGAGTGTCAGAGAGTGATACAGAGTTTTAGAGAGTGTCATAGAGTGTTTGAGAGTGATTGAGAGTGATTGAGAGTGTCAGAGAGTGACAGAGAGTTTCTCAGAGTGTCAGAGTGTGTCAGAGAGTGTCAGAGAGTGTTAGAGAGTAATAGAGAGCGTCAGAGAGTGTCATAGAGTGACAGAGAGAGTCAGAGTGTGTCAAAGAATGTCTGAGAGCGTCAGAGAGTGTCAGAGATTGATAAAGAGTGGTAGAGAGTGTCTGAGAGTGTCTGAGTGTGTCAGAGATTATCAGAGAGTGATAGAGTGTGATAGAGAGTGATAGAGAGTGTCATAGAGTGTCATTGAGTGATAGAGAGTGTCAGAGAGCGTCAGAGAGTGATCGAGAGTGTCAGAGAGTGATAGCGAGTGTCAGAGAATGATAGAGAGTGTCAGAGAGTGATAGAGAGTGATAGAGAGTGTCAGAGAGTGATAGAGAGTTTCTGAGAGTGTCAGAGAGTGATGGAGATTGTCTGAGAGTGAAAGAGAATGTCAGAGAGTGATAGAGAGTGTCTGAGAGTGTCAGAGAGTGTCTGAGAGTGTCAGAGAGTGTCTGAGAGTGTCAGAGAGTGATGGAGATTGTCTGAGAGTGAAAGAGAATGTCAGAGAGTGATAGAAAGTGTCAGAGAGAGATAGAGAGTTTCTGAGAGTGTCAGAGAGTGACAGAGCGTTTCTGAGAGTGTCAGATAGTGATAAAGTGTGATGGAGAGTGACAGAGAGTGTCAGAGTGTGTCAGAGAGTGTCAGAGAGTGATAGAGAGTGATAGAGAGCATCAGAGAGTGTCATAGAGTGACAGAGAGTGTCAGAGTGTGTCACAGAATGTCTGAGAGTGACCGAGAGCGTCAGAGATTGATAAAGAGTGATGGAGAGTGTCAGAGTGTGTCAGAGAATATCAGAGAGTGATAGAGAGTGTCATAGAGTGTCATTGAGTGATAGAGAGTGTCAGAGAGCGTCAGAGAGTGATTGAGAGTGTCAGAGAGTGATAGAGAGTGTCAGAGAATGATAGAGAGTGTCAGAGAGTGATAGGGAGTGATAGAGAGTGTCAGAGATTGATTAAGAGTGTCAGTGAGTGTCAGAGAGTGATAGAGAGTGATGGAGAGTGTCTGAGAGTGTCTGAGAGTATCAGAGAGTGTCTGAGAGTGTCAGAGAGTGTCAGAGTGTGTCAGAGTGTGTCAGAGAGTGTCAGAGAGTGTCAGAGCGTGATGGAGAGTGATAGAGAATGTCAGAGAGTATCAGAGAGTGTCAGAGAGTGATAGAGAGTGTCAGAAAGTGACAGAGAGTGATAGAGAGTGTCTGAGAGTGTCTGAAAGTGTCAGCGACTTTCAGAGAGTGTTAGAGTATGAGAATAATAGGGAGTGTCAGAGAGTGTCATTGAGTGTCCGAGAGTGTCAGAGAGTTTCAGAGAGTGTCAGAGAATGTCTGAGAGTGTCAGACAGTGTCAGAGATTGATAAAGAGTGATGGAGAGTGTCTCAGAGTGTCAGAGTGTGTCAGAGTGTATCAGAGAGTGATAGAGAGTGATAGAGAGTGTCACAGAGTGTCATTGATTGATAGAGAGTGTCAGAGAGTGTCAGAGAGTGATAGAGAGTGTCAGAGAGTGATACAGAGTGATAGAGAGTGTCAGAGAGTGATTGAGAGTGATTGAGAGTGATTGAGAGTGTCTGAGAGTGTCAGAGAGTGTCAGAGAGTTATTGAGAGTGTCTGAGAGTGTCAGAGAGTGACAGAGAGTTTCTCAGAGTGTCAGAGAGTGTCAGAGAGTGATAGAGTGTGATCGAGAGTGATAGAGAGTGTCAGAGTGTGTCAGAGAGTGTCAGAGAGTGTTAGAGAGTGTTAGAGAGTAATAGAGAGCGTCAGAGAGTGTCATACAGTGACAGAGAGAGTCAGAGTGTGTCAAAGAATGTCTGAGAGCGTCAGAGAGTGTCAGAGATTGATAAAGAGTGATAGAGAGTGTCTGAGAGTGTCTGAGTGTGTCAGAGAGTATCAGAGAGTGATAGAGAGTGATAGAGAGTGATAGAGAGTGTCATAGAGTGTCATTGAGTGATAGAGAGTTTCAGAGAGCGTCAGAGAGTGATCGAGAGTGTCAGAGAGTGATAGCGAGTGTCAGAGAATGATAGAGAGTGTCAGAGAGTGATAGAGAATGTTAGAGAGTGTCAGAGAGTGATAGAGAGTTTCTGAGAGTGTCAGAGAGTGATGGAGATTGTCTGAGAGTGAAAGAGAATGTCAGAGAGTGATAGAGAGTGTCTGAGAGTGTCAGAGAGTGTCTGAGAGTGTCAGAGAGTGATGGAGATTGTTTGAGAGTGAAAGAGAATGTCAGAGAGTGATAGAGAGTGTCAGAGAGAGATAGAGAGTTTCTGAGCGTGATAGAGTGTGATAGAGCGTGTCTGAGAGTGTCAGAGAGTGATAGAGAGTGATAGAGAGTGTCAGAGAGTGTCAGAGAGTGATAGAGATGGTCAGAGAGTGTAACAGAGCGTCAGAGAGTGTCAGAGAGTGTCAGAGAGTGTCAGAGAGTGATAGAGAGTGTCTGAGGTGTCTGAGTGTGTCAGAGAGTGTCAAAGAGTGATAGAGAGTGATAGAGAGTGTCAGAGAGTGTCATAGAGTGATAGAGAGTGTCAGAGAGTGTCAGAGAGCGTCAGAGAGAGTCAGAGAGTGTCAGAGCGTGTCAGACAGTGATAGAGAGTGGTAGAGAGTGTCAGAGAGTGTCAGAGAGTGTCAGAGAGTGTCTGAGAGTGTCAGAGACTGCCAGAGTGTGTCAGAAAGAGATAGAGAGTGTCTGAGTGTGTCAGAGAGTGTCAAAGAGTGATAGAGAGTGATAGAGAGTGTCAGAGAGTGTCATAGAGTGATAAAGAGTGTCAGAAAGTGTCAGAGAGCGTCAGAGTGAGTCAGAGAGTGTCAGAGAGTGTCAGAGAGTGATAGAGAGTGTCAGAGAGTGTCAGAGAGTGATAGAGAGTGTCAGAGAGTGATACAGAGGTTTAGAGAGTGTCATAGAGTGATTGAGAGTGATTGAGAGTGATTGAGAGTGTCAGAGAGTGACAGAGAGCTTCTCAGAGTGCCAGAGTGTGTCAGAGAGTGTCAGAGAGTGTTAGAGAGTGTTAGAGAGTAATAGAGAGCGTCAGAGAGTGTCATACAGTGACAGAGAGAGTCAGAGTGTGTCAAAGAATGTCTGAGAGCGTCAGAGAGTGTCAGAGATTGATAAAGAGTGATAGAGAGTGTCTGAGAGTGTCTGAGTGTGTCAGAGAGCATCAGAGAGTGATAGAGAGTGATAGAGAGTGATAGAGAGTGTCATTGAGTGATAGAGAGTGTCAGAGAGCGTCAGAGAGTGATCGAGAGTGTCAGAGAGTGTCTGAGAGTGTCAGAGAGTGATGGAGATTGTCTGAGAGTGAAAGAGAATGTCAGAGAGTGATAGAAAGTGTCAGAGAGAGATAGAGAGTTTCTGAGAGTGTCAGAGAGTGACAGAGCGTTTCTGAGAGTGTCAGATAGTGATAAAGTGTGATGGAGAGTGACAGAGAGTGTCAGAGTGTGTCAGAGAGTGTCAGAGAGTGTCAGAGAGTGATAGAGAGCATCAGAGAGTGTCATAGAGTGACAGAGAGTGTCAGAGTGTGTCACAGAATGTCTGAGAGTGTCAGAGAGCGTCAGAGATTGATAAAGAGTGATGGAGAGTGTCAGAGTGTGTCAGAGAATATCAGAGAGTGATAGAGAGTGTCATCGAGTGTCATTGAGTGATAGAGAGTGTCAGAGAGCGTCACAGAGTGATTGAGAGTGTCAGAGAGTGATAGAGAGTGTCAGAGAATGATAGAGAGTGTCAGAGAGTGATAGGGAGTGATAGAGAGTGTCAGAGATTGATTAAGAGTGTCAGTGAGTGTCAGAGAGTGATAGAGAGTGATGGAGAGTGTCTGAGAGTGTCTGAGTGTATCAGAGAGTGTCTGAGAGTGTCAGAGAGTGTCAGAGTGTGTCAGAGTGTGTCAGAGATGTGTCAGAGAGTGTCAGAGCGTGATAGAGAGTGATAGAGAATGTCAGAGAGTGTCAGAGAGTGTCAGAGAGTGATAGAGAGTGTCAGAAAGTGACAGAGAGTGATCGAGAGTGTCTGAGAGTGTCTGAAAGTGTCAGCGACTTTCAGAGAGTGTTAGAGTATGAGAATAATAGGGAGTGTCAGAGAGTGTCATTGAGTGTCCGAGAGTGTCAGAGAGTTTCAGAGAGTGTCACAGAATGTCTGAGAGTGTCAGAGAGTGTCAGAGATTGATAAAGAGTGATGGAGAGTGTCTCAGAGTGTCAGAGTGTGTCAGAGAGTATCAGAGAGTGATAGAGAGTGATAGAGAGTGTCACAGAGTGTCATTGATTGATAGAGAGTGTCAGAGAGTGTCAGAGAGTGATAGAGAGTGTCAGAGAGTGATACAGAGTGATAGAGAGTGTCAGAGAGTGATTGAGAGTGATTGAGAGTGTCTGAGAGTGTCAGAGAGTGTCAGAGAGTGTCAGAGAGTGTCAGAGAGTTATTGAGAGTGTCTGAGAGTGTCAGAGAGTGACAGAGAGTTTCTCAGAGTGCCAGAGAGTGTCAGAGAGTGATAGAGTGTGATCGAGAGTGATAGAGAGTGTCAGAGAATGATAGAGAGTGTCAGAGAGTGATAGGGAGTGATAGAGAGTGTCAGAGATTGATTAAGAGTGTCAGTGAGTGTCAGAGAGTGTTAGAGAGTAATAGAGAGCGTCAGAGAGTGTCATACAGTGACAGAGAGAGTCAGAGTGTGTCAAAGAATGTCTGAGAGCGTCAGAGAGTGTCAGAGATTGATAAAGAGTGATAGAGAGTGTCTGAGAGTGTCTGAGTGTGTCAGAGAGTATCAGAGAGTGATAGAGAGTGATAGAGAGTGATAGAGAGTGTCATAGAGTGTCATTGAGTGATAGAGAGTGTCAGAGAGCGTCAGAGAGTGATCGAGAGTGTCAGAGAGTGATAGCGAGTGTCAGAGAATGATAGAGAGTGTCAGAGAGTGATAGAGAATGATAGAGAGTGTCAGAGAGTGATAGAGAGTTTCTGAGAGTGTCAGAGAGTGATGGAGATTGTCTGAGAGTGAAAGAGAATGTCAGAGAGTGATAGAGAGTGTCTGAGAGTGTCAGAGAGTGTCTGAGAGTGTCAGAGAGTGATGGAGATTGTTTGAGAGTGAAAGAGAATGTCAGAGAGTGATAGAGAGTGTCAGAGAGAGATAGAGAGTTTCTGAGAGTGTCAGAGAGTGACAGAGAGTTTCTGAGAATGTCAGAGAGTGATAAAGTGTGATGGAGAGTGATAGAGAGTGTCAGAGAGTGTCAGAGAGTGTCAGAGAGTGATAGAGAGTGATAGAGAGCATCAGAGAGTGGCATAGAGTGACAGAGAGTGTCAGAGTGTGTCACAGAATGTGTGAGAGTGTCAGAGAGCGTCAGAGATTGATAAAGAGTGATGGAGAGTGTCAGAGTGTGTCAGAGAATATCAGAGAGTGATAGAGAGTGATAGAGAGTGTCATAGAGTGTCATTGAGTGATAGAGAGTGTCAGAGAGCGTCAGAGAGTGATTGAGAGTGTCAGAGAGTGATAGAGAGTGTCAGAGAATGATAGAGAGTGTCAGAGAGTGATAGGGAATGATAGAGTGTGTCAGAGAGTGATAGGGAGTGATAGAGAGTGTCAGAGATTGATTAAGAATGTCAGTGAGTGTCATTGAGTGATAGAGAGTGTCAGAGAGCGTCAGAGAGTGATTGAGAGTGTCAGAGAGTGATAGAGAGTGTCAGAGAATGATAGAGAGTGTCAGAGAGTGATAGGGAGTGATAGAGAGTGTCAGAGATTGATTAAGAGTGTCAGTGAGTGTCAGAGAGTGATAGAGAGTGATGGAGAGTGTCTGAGAGTGTCTGAGAGTATCAGAGTGTGTCTGAGAGTGTCAGAGAGTGTCAGAGTGTGTCAGAGAGTGTCAGAGAGTGTCAGAGCGTGATAGAGAGTGATAGAGAATGTCAGAGAGTGTCAGAGAGTGTCAGAGAGTGATAGAGAGTGTCAGAAAGTGACAGAGAGTGATAGAGAGTGTCTGAGAGTGTCTGAAAGTGTCAGCGACTTTCAGAGAGTGTAAGAGTATGAGAGAGAGTAATAGGGAGTGTCAGAGAGTGTCATTGAGTGTCCGAGAGTGTCAGAGAGTTTCAGAGAGTGATAGAGAGTGTCAGAGAGTGTCAGAGAGTGATAGAGAGTGTCAGAAAGTGATAGAGAGTGAAAGAGAGTTTCAGAGAGTGATAGAGAGTGATAGAGAGTGTCTGAGAGTGTCAGAGAGTGTCAGAGCGTTTCAGAGAGTCATAGAGCCTGATAGAGAGTGTCAGAGTGTGTCAGAGAGTGTCAGAGAGTGATAGAGAGTGATAGAGAGCGTATGAGAGTGTCACAGAGTGGCAGAGAGTGTCATAGTGTGTCACAGAATGTCTGAGAGTGTCAGAGAGTGTCAGAGATTGATAAAGAGTGATGGAGAGTGTCTGAAAGTGTCAGAGTGTGTCAGAGTGTATCAGAGAGTGATAGAGAGTGATAGAGAGTGTCACAGAGTGTCATTGAGTGATAGAGAGTGTCAGAGAGCGTCAGAGAGTGATCGAGAGTGTCAGAGAGTGATAGAGAGTGTCAGAGAATGATAGAGAGTGTCAGAGAGTGATAGAGAGTGATAAAGAGTGTCAGAGAGTGTCAGAGAGTGTCAGAGAGTGACAGAGAGTGATAGAGAGTGTCTGAGAGTGTCAGAGAGTGTCAGAGAGTGATAAAGAGTGATAGAGAGTGTGTGAGAGAGTCAGAGAGTGTCAGAGTGTGTCAGAGAGTGTCAGAGAGAGTCAGAGAGTGATAGAGATTGATAGAGAGTTTCAGAGAGTGTCAGAGAGTGTCTGAGAGTGATAGAGAGTGTCAGAAAGTGATAGAGAGTGATAGAGAGTGTCAGAGAGTGTCTGAAAGTGTCAGAGAGTTATAGAGAGTGATAGAGAGTGTCAGAGAGTGATAGAGAGTGGCTGAGAGTGTCAGCGAGTGATAGAGAGTGTCTGAGAATTTCAGAGAATGTCAGAGAGTGAAAGAGAGTGTCTGACAGTGATAGTGAGTGTCTGAGAGTTATAGAGAGTGTCCGAGAGTGTCAGAGAGTGATAGAGAGTGATAGAGTGTGATAGAGAGTGTGTTCGAGTGTCAGAGAGGGTCAGAGAGTGATAGAGAATGTCAGAGAGTGATCGAGAGTGTCTGAGAGTGTATGTGAGTGACAGAGTATGTCAGAGAGTGATAGAGAGTGTCAGAGATAGTCAGGTGTGTGAGAGAGTGTGTCAGAGAGTGTCAGAGAGTGTCGGAGTGTGTCAGAGAGTAACAGAGAGGGATAGAGAGTGTCTGACAGTGTCAGAATGTGTCAGAGTGTGTCAGAGAGTGATAGAGAGTGTCTGAGAGTGTCAGAGTGTGTCAGAGAGTGTCAGAGAGTGTCAGAGAGTGATAGAGAGTGTCAGTGAGTGATAGAAAGTGTCAGAGATTGTCAGAGTGTGTCAGTGATTTTCAGAGAATGTCAGAGTCTGTCAGAGTGCAACAGAGAGTGATAGAGAGTGATAGAGAATGTCATAAAGTGTCAGAAAGTGTCAGAGTGTGTCAGAGAGTGATAGAGAGTGATAGAAAGTGTGAGAGAGTGATGGAGAGTTATAGAGAGTGTCTGAGAGTGATAAAGAGTGTCTGTGAGTGTCAGAGACTGTCAGAGAATGACAGAGAGTGATAGAGAGTGTCAGAGAGTGTCAGAGAGGGTCAGGGAGTGATCGAGAGTGATAGAGAGTGATAGCGAGTGTCTGAGAGTGTCAGAGTGTGTCAGAGAGTGTCTGAGAGTGTCATAGAGTAATAGAGAGTGTCAGAGAGTGATCGAGAGTGTCTGAGAGTGTCAGAGAGTGTCAGAGTGTGTCAGAGAATGTCAGAGAGCGATAGAGTGTGTCAGAGTGTGTCACAAAGTGTCAGAGAGTGTCAGAGAGTGATGGAGATTGTCAGAGAGTGTCAGAGTGTGTCAGAGAGTGTCAGAGAGTGTGAGAGAGTGTCAGAGAGAGTGTGAGTGTGTCAGAGAGTTTCAGAGAGTGTCAGAGAGTGAGACAGGATTGTCTGAGAGTGTCTGAGAGATACAGAGAGTGTCTGAGAGTGTCAAAGATTGATAGAGAGTGTCTGAGAGTTTCAGAGAGTGATAGAGAGTGTCAGAGAGTGATAGAAAGTGTCAGAGATTGTCAGAGTGTGTCAGTGATTTTCAGAGAATGTCAGAGTCTGTCAGAGTGCAACAGAGAGTGATAGAGAGTGATAGAGAATGTCATAAAGTGTCAGAAAGTGTCAGAGTGTGTCAGAGAGTGATAGCGAGTGATAGAAAGTGTGAGAGAGTGATGGAGAGTTATAGAGAGTGTCTGAGAGTGATAAAGAGTGTCTGTGAGTGTCAGAGACTGTCAGAGAATGACAGAGAGTGATAGAGAGTGTCAGAGAGTGTCAGAGAGGGTCAGGGAGTGATCGAGAGTGATAGAGAGTGATAGCGAGTGTCTGAGAGTGTCAGAGTGTGTCAGAGAGTGTCTGAGAGTGTCATAGAGTGATAGAGAGTGTCAGAGAGTGATCGAGAGTGTCTGAGAGTGACAGAGAGTGTCAGTGAGTGATAGAGAGTGTCTGAGAGTGTCAGAGTTTGATAGAGAGTGATAGAGAGTGTCTGAGAGTGTCAGAGAGTGATAGAGAGTGTCTGAGAGTTTCAGAGAATGTCAGAGAGTGATAGAGAGTGTCTGAGAGTGATAGAGCGTGTCAGAGATTGTCAGATTGTGTCAGGGTGTGTCAGAGAGTGATGGAGAGTGATAGAGAGTGTCTGACAGTGTCAGAGAGTGTCAGAGTGTGTCAGAGAATGTCAGAGAGCGATAGAGTGTGTCAGAGTGAGTCAGAGAGTGTCAGAGAGTGATAGAGAGTGTCAGAGACTGTCTGAGATTATCTGAGAGTGTCGGAGAGTGTCAGAGTGTGATAGAGAGTGTCAGAGAGTGTCTGAGAGGTTCAGAGAGTGATATAAAGTGTCAGAGAGAGTCTGAGAGAGTCAGAGAGAGTCAGAGAGAGTCAGAGAGTGTCAGAGAGTGGGAGAGAGTGTCCGAGAGTGTCAGAGAGTGATAGAGAGTGATAGAGTGTGATAGAGAGTGTCTTTGTGTGTCAGAGAGTGTCAGAGAGTGATAGAGATTGTCAGACAGTGATCGAGAGAGTCTGAAAGTGTCTGTGAGTGACAGAGTATGTCAGAGAGTGATAGAGAGTGTTAGAGATTGTCAGGGTGTGTCAGAGTGTGTCAGAGAGTGTCAGAGTGTGTCAGAGTGTGTCAGAGTGTGTCAGAGAATAACAGAGAGGGATAGAGAGTGATAGAGAGTGTCTGAGAGTGTCAAAAAATGTCAGAGTGTGTCAGAGAGTGATAGAGTGTGATAGAGGGTGTCTGAGAGTGTCAGAGAGTGACAGTGAGTGATAGAGAGTGTCTGAGAGTGTCAGAGATTGATAGAGTGTGTCAGAGTATGTCAGAGAGTGTCAGAAAATGTCAGAGTGTGTCAGAGCGTATCAGAGAGTGATAGAGAGTGTCAGAGTGAGTCAGAGACTGTCAGAGTGTGATATAGAGTGTCAGTGAGTGATAGAGAGTGTCTGAGAGTGTCAGAGTTTGATAGAGTGTGATAGAGAGTGTCTGAGAGTGTCAGAGAGTGATAGAGAGTGTCTGAGAGTTTCAGAGAATGCCAGAGAGTGATAGAGATTGTCTGAGAGTGATAGAGATTGTCTGAGAGTGTCTGAGGGTGTCAGTCAGTGTCAGAGAATGACAGAGAGTGTCTGAGAGTGTCAGAGATTGTCAGATTGTGTCAGAGTGTGTCAGAGAGTGATGGAGAGTGATAGAGAGTGTCTGACAGTGTCAGGGAGCGATAGAGTGCGTCAGAGTGTGTCAGAGAGTGTCAGAGTGTGTCAGAGAGTGTCAGAGAGTGATAGAGAGTGTCAGTGAGTGTTAGAGAGTGTCTGAGAGTGTCAGAGATTGATAGAGAGTGTCAGAGTGTGTCAGAGAGTGTCAGAGAATGTCAGAGTGTGTCAGAGAGTATCAGAGAGTGATAGAGAGTGTTAGAGAGTGTCAGAGAGTGTCAGAGACTGTCAGAGTGTGATAGAGAGTGTCAGTGAGTGATAGAGAGTGTCTGAGAGTGTCAGAGTTTGATAGAGAGTGATAGAGAGTGTCTGAGAGTGTCAGTGAGTGATAGAGAGTGTCAGTGAGTGATAGAGAGTGTCTGAGAGTGTCAGAGTTTGATAGAGAGTGATGGAGAGTGTCTGAGAGTGATAGAGAGTGTCTGAGAGTGTCTGAGGGTGTCAGTCAGTGTCAGAGAATGACAGAGATTGTCTGAGAGTGTCAGAGATTGTCAGATTGTGTCAGGGTGTGTCAGAGAGTGATGGAGAGTGTCAGAGAGTGTCAGAGAGTGTCAGAGAGTGATAGAGAGTGTCAGAAATTGTCAGACAGTGTCAGAGAGTAACAGAGAGGGATAGAGAGTGATAGAGAGTGTCTGAGAGTGTCAGAAAATGTCAGAGTGTGTCAGAGAGTGATAGAGAGTGTCAGAGAGTGTCAGAGAGTGTCAGTGAGTGATAGAGAGTATCAGAGATTGATAGAGAGTGTCAGAGTATGTCAGAGAGTGTCAGAAAATGTCAGAGTGTGTCAGAGAGTATCAAAGAGTGATAGAGAGTGTCAGAGAGTGTCAGAGACTGTCAGTGTGTGATATGGAGTGTCAGTGAGTGATAGAGAGTGTCTGAGAGTGTCAGAGTTTGATAGAGAGTGATAGAGAGTGTTTGAGAGTGTCAGAGAATGATAGAGAGTGTCTGCGAGTTTCAGAGAATATCAGAGAGTGATAGAGATTGTCTGAGAGTGATAGAGATTGTCTGAGAGTGTCAGTCAGTGTCAGAGAATGACAGAGCGTGTCTGAGAGTGTCAGAGATTGTCAGATTGCGTCAGAGTGTGTCAGAGAGTGATGGAGAGTGATAGAGAGTGTCAGAGAGTGTCAGAGACTGTCAGAGTGTGATAGAGAGTGTCAGTGAGTGATAAAGAGTGTCTGAGAGTGTCAGAGTTTGATAGAGAGTGATAGAGAGTGTCTGAGAGTGTCAGTGAGTGATAGAGAGTGTCTGAGAGTGTCAGAGTTTGATAGAGAGTGATGGAGAGTGTCTGAGAGTGATAGAGAGTGTCTGAGAGTGTCTGAGGGTGTCAGTCAGTGTCAGAGAATGACAGAGATTGTCTGAGAGTGTCAGAGATTGTCAGATTGTGTCAGGGTGTGTCAGAGACTGATGGAGAGTGTCAGAGAGTGTCAGAGAGTGTCAGAGAGTGATAGAGAGTGTCAGAAATTGTCAGACAGTGTCAGAGAGTAACAGAGAGGGATAGAGAGTGATAGAGAGTGTCTGAGAGTGTCAGAAAATGTCAGAGTGTGTCAGAGAGTGATAGAGAGTGATAGAGAGTGTCAGAGACTGTCAGAGAGTGTCAGTGAGTGATAGAGAGTGTCAGAGATTGATAGAGATTGTCAGAGTATGTCAGAGAGTGTCAGAAAATGTCAGAGTGTGTCAGAGAGTATCAAAGAGTGATATAGAGTGTCAGAGAGTGTCAGAGACTGTCAGAGTGTGATATGGAGTGTCAGTGTGTGATAGAGAGTGTCTGAGAGTGTCAGAGAATGATAGAGAGTGTCTGCGAGTTTCAGAGAATATCAGAGAGTGATAGAGATTGTCTGAGAGTGATAGAGATTGTCTGAGAGTGTCAGTCAGTGTCAGAGAATGACAGAGCGTGTCTGAGAGTGTCAGAGATTGTCAGATTGTGTCAGAGTGTGTCAGAGAGTGATGGAGAGTGATAGAGAGTGTCTGACAGTGTCAGAGTGTGTCAAAGTGTGTCAGAGAGTGTCAGAGAGTGATAGAGAGTGTCAGAGAGTGTCAGAGTGTGTCAGAGAGTGTCAGAGAGTGATAGAGAGTGCCAGAGAGAGTGTGAGTGTGTCACAGAGTTTCAGAGACTGTCAGAGAGTGAGCGAGAGTGACTGAGAATGTCTGAGAGAGACAGAAAGTGTCTGAGAGTGTCTGAGAGTGTCAGCGAGTGATAAAGAGTGATAGAGAGTGTCTGAGAGTGTCTGAGAGTGTCAGCGAGAGAAAGAGAGTGATAGAGAGTTTCTGAGAATGTCAGAGAGTGTCAGAGAGTGAAAGAGAGTGATAGAGAGTGATAGAGAGTGTCTGAGAGTGACAGAGCGTGTCTGAGAGTGTCAGCGAGTGTTGGAGAGTGATAGAGAGTGTCTAAGAGTGTCAGAGATTGACAGAGTGTGTCAGAGAGTGATAGAGTGTGATAGAGAGTGTCTGCGAGTGTCAGAGTGTGTCAGAGAGTGTCAGTGAGTGATAGAGAGTGTCAGAGAGTGATAGCCAGTGTCTGAGAGTGTCAGAAAGTGATAGAGAGTGTCAGAGAGTGTCAGAGAGTGATAGAGAGTGTCAGAGAGTGTCAGAGACAGTCAGAGTGTGTCAGAGAGTGATAGAGAGTGACAGCGAGTGTCTGAGAGTGTCAGAGAGTGTCAGAGAGTGTCAGAGTGTGTCAGAGTGTGTCAGAGAGTGATAGAGAGTGATAGAGATTGATAGACAGTGATAGAGAGTGATAGAGAGTGTCTGAGTGTGTCAGAGAGTGTCAGATAGTGTCAGAGAGGGTCAGAGTGAGTCAGAGTGTGCCAGAGAGTGATAGAGAGTGATGGAGAGTGTCAGAGAGTTTCATAGAGTGATAGATAGTGTCAGAGAGTGATATAGAGTGATAGATAATGTCTGAGAGTGACTGGGAGAGTCAGAGAGTGTCTGAGAGTGTCAGAGAGTGTCTGACAGTGTCATAGAGTGATGGAGAGTGAAAGAGAGTTTCATAGAGAATCTGAGAGTGTTAGGGAGTGATAGGGAGTGTCATAGAGGGATAGAGAGTGAAAGAGAGTGTCTGAGAGTGTCAGAGATTATCTGAGAGTGTCAGAGAGTGTCAGATTGTGATAGAAAGTGTCAGCGAGTGTCTGAGAGGTTCAGAGAGTGATATAAAGTGTCAGAGAGTGTCTGAGAGAGTCAGAGAGAGTCAGCGAGTGCAGAGAGTGATAGAGAGTGTCCGAGAGTGTCAGAGAGTGATAGAGATTGATAGAGTGTGATAGAGAGTGTCTTTGAGTGTCAGAGAGTGTCAGAGAGTGATAGAGAATGTCAGAGAGTGATCGAGAGTGTCTGAGAGTGTCTGTGAGTGACAGAGTATGTCAGAGAGTGATAGAGAGTGTCAGAGATTGTCAGAGTGTGTCAGAGAGTGTCAGAGATTGTCAGAGAGTGTCAGAGAGTGTACAGAGTGTGTCAGAGAGTAACAGAGAGAGATAGAGAGTGATAGAGAGTGTCTGAGAGTGTCAGAAAGTGTCAGAGTGTGTCAGAGAGTGATAGAGAGTGATAGAGAGTGTCTGAGAGTGTCAGAGTGTGTCAGAGTGTCAGAGAGTGATAGAGAGTGTCAGTGAGTGATGGAGAGTGTCTGAGAATGTCAGAGATTGATAGAGAGTGTCTGAGAGTGTCAGAGAGTGATAGAGAGTGTCAGAGAGTGATAGAAAGTGTCAGATATTGTCAGCGTGTGTCAGAGAGTGTCAGAGAATGTCAGAGTGTGTCAGAGAGTAACAGAGAGTGATAGAGAGTGATAGAGAGTGTCAGAGAGTGTCAGAGACTGTCAGATGTGTCTGAGTTTGATAGAGAGTGAGAGAGAGTGTCTGAGAGTGTCAGAAAGTGTCAGAGTGTGTCAGAGAGTGATAGAGAGTGAAAGAGAGTTTCATAGAGAATCTGAGAGTGTTAGGGAGTGATAGGGAGTGTCATAGAGGGATAGAGAGTGAAAGAGAGTGTCTGAGAGTGTCAGAGATTATCTGAGAGTGTCAGAGAGTGTCAGATTGTGATAGAAAGTGTCAGCGAGTGTCTGAGAGGTTCAGAGAGTGATATAAAGTGTCAGAGAGTGTCTGAGAGAGTCAGAGAGAGTCAGCGAGTGCAGAGAGTGATAGAGAGTGTCCGAGAGTGTCAGAGAGTGATAGAGATTGATAGAGTGTGATAGAGAGTGTCTTTGAGTGTCAGAGAGTGTCAGAGAGTGATAGAGAATGTCAGAGAGTGATCGAGAGTGTCTGAGAGTGTCTGTGAGTGACAGAGTATGTCAGAGAGTGATAGAGAGTGTCAGAGATTGTCAGAGTGTGTCAGAGAGTGTCAGAGATTGTCAGAGAGTGTCAGAGAGTGTACAGAGTGTGTCAGAGAGTAACAGAGCGAGATAGAGAGTGATAGAGAGTGTCTGAGAGTGTCAGAAAGTGTCAGAGTGTGTCAGAGAGTGATAGAGAGTGATAGAGAGTGTCTGAGAGTGTCAGAGTGTGTCAGAGTGTCAGAGAGTGATAGAGAGTGTCAGTGAGTGATGGAGAGTGTCTGAGAATGTCAGAGATTGATAGAGAGTGTCTGAGAGTGTCAGAGAGTGATAGAGAGTGTCAGAGAGTGATAGAAAGTGTCAGATATTGTCAGCGTGTGTCAGAGAGTGTCAGAGAATGTCAGAGTGTGTCAGAGAGTAACAGAGAGTGATAGAGAGTGATAGAGAGTGTCAGAGAGTGTCAGAGACTGTCAGATGTGTCTGAGTTTGATAGAGAGTGAGAGAGAGTGTCTGAGAGTGTCAGAAAGTGTCAGAGTGTGTCAGAGAGTGATAGAGAGTGATAGAAAGTGTCAGAGAGTGATAGAGAGTGTCTGAGAGTGATAGAGAGTGTCAGAGAGTGTCAGAGAGTGATGGAGAGTGTCCGAGAGTGTCAGTGAGTGATAGAGAGCGATCGAGAGTGATAGAGTGTGATAGAGAGTGTCTTTGAGTGTGAGAGAGTGATAGAGAATGTCAGAGAGTGATCGAGAGTGTCTGAGAGTGTCTGTGAGTGACAGAGTATGTCAGAGAGTGATAGAGAGTGTCAGAGATTGTCAGAGTGTGTCAGAGAGTGTCAGAGAGTGTCAGAGAGTGTCAGTGTGTGTCAGAGAGTAACAGAGAGTGACAGAGAGTGATAGAGAGTGTCTGAGATTGTCAGACCGTGTCAGAGTGTGTCAGAGAGTGATAGAGAGTGATAGAGAGTGTCTGAGAGTGTCAGAGTGTGTCAGAGAGTGTTAGAGAGTGATAGAGAGTGTCAGTGAGTGATGGAGAGTGTCTGAGAGTGTCAGAGATTGATAGAAAGTGTCTGAGTGTGTCAGAGAGTGTTAGAGAGTGTCAGAGAGTGATAGAAAGTGTCAGAGATTGTCAGAGTGTGTCAGAGATTGTCAGAGAATGTCAGAGTGTGTCAGAGAGTAACAGAGAGTGATAGAGAGTGATAGAGAATGTCAGAGAGTGTCAGAGACTGTCAGAGTGTGTCAGAGTTTGATAGAGAGTGAGAGAGAGTGTCTGAGAGTGTCAGAAAGTGTCAGAGTGTGTCAGAGAGTGATAGAGAGTGATAGAAAGTGTCAGAGAGTGATATAGAGTGTCTGAGAGTGTCAGAGAGTGATAGGAAGTGTCAGAGAGTGTCAGAGACAGTCAGAGTGTGTCAGAGAGTGTCAGAGAGTGATAGAGAGTGTCAGAGAGTGTCAGAGTGTGTCAGAGAGTGTCAGAGAGTGATAGAGAGTGCCAGAGAGAGTGTGAGTGTGTCACAGAGTTTCAGAGACTGTCAGAGAGTGAGCGAGAGTGACTGAGAGTGTCTGAGAGAGACAGAGAGTGTCTGAGAGTGTCTGAGAGTGTCAGCGAGTGATAAAGAGTGATAGAGAGTGTCTGAGAGTGTCTGAGAGTGTCAGCGAGAGAAAGAGAGTGATAGAGAGTTTCTGAGAATGTCACAGAGAGTCAGAGAGTGAAAGAGAGTGATAGAGAGTGATAGAGAGTGATAGAGAGTGTCTGACAGTGACAGAGCGTGTCTGAGAGTGTCAGCGAGTGTTGGAGAGTGATAGAGAGTGTCTAAGAGTGTCAGAGATTGACAGAGTGTGTCAGAGAGTGATAGAGTGTGATAGAGAGTGTCTGCGAGTGTCAGAGTGTGTCAGAGAGTGTCAGTGAGTGATAGAGAGTGTCAGAGAGTGATAGAGAGTGTCTGAGAGTGTCAGAAAGTGATAGAGAGTGTCAGAGAGTGTCAGAGAGTGATAGAGGGTGTCAGAGAGTGTCAGAGACAGTCAGAGTGTGTCAGAGAGTGATAGAGAGTGACAGAGAGTGTCTGAGTGTGTCAGAGAGTGTCAGAGAGTGTCAGAGTGTGTCAGAGAGTGATAGAGAGTGATAGAGATTGATAGACAGTGATAGAGAGTGATAGAGAGTGTCTGAGTGTGTCAGAGAGTGTCAGATAGTGTCAGAGAGGGTCAGAGTGAGTCAGAGTGTGCCAGAGAGTGATAGAGAGTGATGGAGAGTGTCAGAGAGTTTCATAGAGTGATAGATAGTGTCAGGGAGTGATATAGAGTGATAGATAGTGTCTGAGAGTGACTGAGAGAGTCAGAGAGTGTCTGAGAGTGTCAGAGAGTGTCTGACAGTGTCATAGAGTGATGGAGAGTGAAAGAGAGTTTCATAGAGAATCTGAGAGTGTTAGGGAGTGATAGCGAGTGTCATAGAGGGATAGAGAGTGAAAGAGAGTGTCTGAGAGTGTCAGAGATTGTCAGAAAGTGTCAGAGAGTGATAGAAAGTGTCTGAGACTGTCTGAGATTATCTGAGAGTGTCAGAGAGTGTCAGAGTGTGATAGAGAGTGTCTGAGAGTGTCTGAGAGGTTCAGAGAGTGATATTAAGTTTCAGAGAGTGTCTGAGAGAGTCAGAGAGAGTCAGCGAGTGCAGAGAGTGATAGAGAGTGTCCGAGAGTGTCAGAGAGTGATAGAGATTGATAGAGTGTGATAGAGAGTGTCTTTGAGTGTCAGAGAGTGTCAGAGAGTGATAGAGAATGTCAGAGAGTGATCGAGAGTGTCTGAGAGTGTCTGTGAGTGACAGAGTATGTCAGAGAGTGATAGAGAGTGTCAGAGATTGTCAGAGTGTGTCAGAGCGTGTCAGAGATTGTACAGAGTGTGTCAGAGAGTAACAGAGAGGGATAGAGAGTGATAGAGAGTGTCTGAGAGTGTCAGAAAGTGTCAGAGTGTGTCAGAGAGTGATAGAGAGTGATAGAGAGTGTCTGAGAGTGTCAGAGTGTGTCAGAGTGTCAGAGAGTGATAGAGAGTGTCAGTGAGTGATGGAGAGTGTCTGAGAATGTCAGAGATTGATAGAGAGTGTCTGAGAGTGTCAGAGAGTGATAGAGAGTGTCAGAGAGTGATAGAAAGTGTCAGATATTGTCAGCGTGTGTCAGAGAGTGTCAGAGAATGTCAGAGTGTGTCAGAGAGTAACAGAGAGTGATAGAGAGTGATAGAGAGTGTCAGAGAGTGTCAGAGACTATCAGATGTGTCAGAGTTTGATAGAGAGTGAGAGAGAGTGTCTGAGAGTGTCAGAAAGTGTCAGAGTGTGTCAGAGAGTGATAGAGAGTGATAGAAAGTGTCAGAGAGTGATAGAGAGTGTCTGAGAGTGATAGAGAGTTTCTGAGAGTGATAGAGAGTGTCTGAGAGTGTCAGACACTGTCAGAGACTGTCAGAGAGTGTCAGAGAGTGATGGAGAGTGTCCGAGAGTGTCAGTGAGTGATAGAGAGCGATAGAGAGTGATAGAGTGTGATAGAGAGTGTCTTTGAGTGTGAGAGAGTGATAGAGAATGTCAGAGAGTGATCGAGAGTGTCTGAGAGTGTCTGTGAGTGACAGAGTATGTCAGAGAGTGATAGAGAGTGTCAGAGATTGTCAGAGTGTGTCAGAGAGTGTCAGAGAGTGTCAGAGAGTGTCAGAGTGTGTCAGAGAGTAACAGAGAGTGACAGAGAGTGATAGAGAGTGTCTGAGATTGTCAGACCGTGTCAGAGTGTGTCAGAGAGTGATAGAGAGTGATAGAGATTGTCTGAGAGTGTCAGAGTGTGTCAGAGAGTGTTAGAGAGTGATAGAGAGTGTCAGTGAGTGATGGAGAGTGTCTGAGAGTGTCAGAGATTGATAGAAAGTGTCTGAGAGTGTCAGAGAGTGTTAGAGAGTGTCAGAGAGTGATAGAAAGTGTCAGAGATTGTCAGAGTGTGTCAGAGATTGTCAGAGAATGTCAGAGTGTGTCAGAGAGTCACAGAGAGTGATAGAGAGTGATAGAGAATGTCAGAGAGTGTCAGAGACTGTCAGAGTGTGTCAGAGTTTGATAGAGAGTGAGAGAGAGTGTCTGAGAGTGTCAGAAAGTGTCAGAGTGTGTCAGAGAGTGATAGAGAGTGATAGAAAGTGTCAGAGAGTGATAGAGAATGTCAGAGAGTGATAGAGACAGTCAGAGTGTGTCAGAGAGTGATAGAGAGTGATAGAGAGTGTCTGAGAGTGATAGAGAGTGATAGAGAGTGTCTGAGAGTGTCAGAGAGTGATAGAGAGTGTCAGAGAGTGTCAGAGAGAGTCAGAGTGTGTCAGAGAGTGATAGAGAGTGTCAGAGAGTGTCAGAGAGTGTCAGAGTGTGTCAGAGAGTGTCAGATAGTGTCAGAGAGGGTCAGACTGAGTCAGAGTGTGTCAGAGAGTGATAGAGAGTGTCAGAGAGTGTCAGAGAGTGTCAGAGTGTGTCAGAGAGTGTCAGATAGTGTCAGAGAGGGTAAGAGTGAGTCAGAGTGTGCCAGAGAGTGATGGAGAGTGATGGAGAGTGTCAGAGAGTTTCTCAGAGTGATGGATCGTGTCAGAGAGTGATATAGAGTGATAGATAGTATCTGAGAGTGTCTGAGAGAGTCAGAGATTGTCTGAGAGTGTCAGAAAGTGTCAGAGTGTGTCAGAGAGTGATAGAGAGTGATAGAGAGTGTCTGAGAGTGTCAGAGTGTTTCAGAGTGTCAGAGAGTGATAGAGAGTGTCAGTGAGTGATAGAAAGTGTCTGAGAGTGTCAGAGATTGATAGAGAGTGTCTGAGAGTGTCACAGAGTGATAGAGAGTGTCAGAGAGTGATATAAAGTGTCAGATATTGTTAGAGTGTGTCAGAGAGTGTCAGAGAATGTCAGAGTGTGTCAGAGAGTAACAGAGAGTGATAGATTGTGACAGAGAGTGTCAGAGAGTGTCAGAGACTGTCAGAGTGTGTCAGAGTTTGATAGAGAGTGTCTGAGAGTGTCTGAGAGTGTCAGAAAGTGTCAGAGTGTGTCAGAGAGAGATAGAGAGTGTCTGAGAGTTTCAGAGAATGTCAGAGAGTGATCGAGAGTGTCTGAGAGTGATAGAGAGTGTCTGAGAGTGATAGAGAGTGTCAGAGAATATCAGAGACTGTCAGAGAGTGTCAAAGAGTGATAGAGAATGTCCGAGAGTGTCAGAGAGTGATAGAGAGTGATAGAGTGTGATAGAGAGTGTCTTTGAGTGTCAGAAAGTGTCAGAGAGTGATAGAGAATGTCAGAGAGTGATCGAGAGTGTCTGAGAGTGTCTGTGAGTGACAGCGTATGTCAGAGAGTGAAAGAGAGTGTCTGAGAGTGTCAGAAAATGTCAGAGTGTGTCAGAGAGTGATAGAGATTGTCTGAGAGTGTCAGAGTGTGTCAGAGATTGTCAGAGAGTGATAGAGAGTGTCAGTGAGTGTTAGAGAGTGTCTGAGAGTGTCAGAGATTGATTGAGAGTGTCAGAGTGTGTCAGAGAGTGTCAGAGAATGATAGAGTGTGTCAGAGAGTATCAGAGAGTGATAGAGAGTGTTCGAGAGTGTCAGAGAGTGTCAGAGACTGTCAGAGTGTGATAGAGAGTGTCAGTGAGTGATAGAGAGTGTCTGAGAGTGTCAGAGTTTGACAGAGAGTGATAGAGAGTGTCTGAGAGTGTCAGAGAGTGATAGAGAGTGTCTGAGAGTTTCAGAGAATGTCAGAGAGTGATAGAGAGTGTCTGAGAGTGATAGAGATTGTCTGAGAGTGTCTGAGGGTGTCAGTCAGTGTCAGAGAATGACAGAGAGTGTCTGAGAGTGTCAGAGATTGTCAGATTGTGTCAGGGTCTGTCAGAGAGTGATGGAGAGTGATAGAGAGTCTCTGACAGTGTCAGAGAGTGTCAGAGTGTGTCAGAGAATGTCAGAGAGCGATAGAGTGTGTCAGAGTGAGTCAGAGAGTGTCAGAGAGTGTCAGGGAGTGTCAGAGAGTGTCAGAGAGTGATAGAGAGTGTCAGAGATTGTCAGACAGTGTCAGAGAGTGATAGGAAGTGTCTGGGACTGTCTGAGATTATCTGAGAGTGTCGGAGAGTGTCAGAGTGTGATAGAAAGTGTCAGAGAGTGTCTGAGAGGTTCAGAGAGTGATATAAAGTGTCAGAGAGTGTCTGAGAGAGTCAGATAGAGTCAGAGAGTGTCAGAGAGTGGGAGAGAGTGTCCGGGAGTGTCAGAGAGTGATAGAGAGTGATAGAGTGTGATAGAGAGTGTCTTTGAGTGTCAGAGAGTGTCAGAGAGTGATAGAGAATGTCAGAGAGTGATCGAGAGAGTCTGAGAGTGTCTGTGAGTGACAGAGTATGTCAGAGAGTGATAGAGAGTGTCAGAGATTGTCAGAGTGTGTCAGAGTGTGTCAGAGAGTGTCAGAGTGTGTCAGAGAGTAACAGAGAGGGATAGAGAGTGATATAGAGTGTCTGAGAGTGTCAGAAAAAGTCAGAGTGTGTCAGAGAGTGATAGAGAGTGATAGAGAGTGTCAGAGAGTGTCAGAGAGTGTCAGAGAGTGTCAGAGAGTGTCAGTGAGTGATAGAGAGTATCTGAGAGTGTCAGAGATTGATAGAGAGTGTCAGAGTGTGTCAGAGAGTATCAAAGAGTGATAGAGAGTGATAGAGAGTGTCAGAGAGTGTCAGAGACTGTCAGAATGTGATATAGAGTGTCAGTGAGTGATAGAGAGTGTCTGAGAGTGTCAGAGTTTGATAGAGAGTGAGAGAGAGTGTCTGAGAGTGTCAGAGAGTGATAGAGAGTGTCTGAGAGTTTCAGAGAATGTCAGAGAGTGATAGAGATTGTCTGAGAGTGATAGAGATTGTCTGAGAGTGTCTGAGGGCGTCAGTCAATGTCAGAGAATGACAGAGAGTGTCTGAGAGTGTCAGAGATTGTCAGAGAGTGTCAGAGTGTGTCAGAGAATGTCAGAGAGCGATAGAGTGTGTCAAAGTGTGTCAGAGAGTTTCAGAGAGTGTCAGAGAGTGATAGAGAGTGTCAGAGAGTGTCAGAGTGTGTCAGAGAGTGTCAGAGAGTGATAGAGAGTGCCAGAGAGAGTGTGATTGTGTCACAGAGTTTCAGAGACTGTCAGAGAGTGAGCGAGAGTGTCTGAGAGTGTCTGAGAGAGACAGAGAGTGTCTGAGAGTTTCAGTAAGTGTCAGAGAGTGATAGAGAGTGTCTGAGAGTGTCTGAGAGTGTCAGCGAGTGATAGAGAGTGATAGAGAGTGTCTGAGAGTGTCTGAGAGTGTCAGCGAGAGAAAGAGAGTGATAGAGAGTTTCTGAGAATGTCAGAGAGTGTCAGAGAGTGAAAGAGAGTGATAGAGAGTGATAGAGAGTGATAGAGAGTGTCTGAGAGTGACAGAGCGTGTCTGAGAGTGTCAGTGAGTGTCAGAGAGTGATAGAGAGTGTCTGAGAGTGTCAGAGAGAGTCAGCGAGTGATGGAGAGTGATAGAGAGTGTCTAAGAGTGTCAGAGATTGTCAGAGTGTGTCAGAGAGTGATAGAGTGTGATCGAGAGTGTCTGAGAGTGTCTGCGAGTGTCAGAGTGTGCCAGAGAGTGTCAGTGAGTGATAGAGAGTGTCAGAGAGTGTTAGAGAGTGTCTGAGAGTGTCAGAAAGTGATAGAGAGTGTCAGAGAGTGTCAGAGATTGATAGAGAGTGTCAGAGAGTGCGAGAGAGTGCCAGAGAGTGTCAGAGAGTGTCTGAGAGTGTCAGAGAGTATCAGAGAGTGATAGAGAGCATCAGAGTGTGTCAGAGAGTGTCTGAGTGTGTCTGTGAGTGACAGAGTGTGTTTTAGAGTGTCAGAGAGTGACATAGAATGCCAGAGAGTGTCAGCGAGTTTGAGAGGGTGTCTCAGAGTGATAGAGAGTGTCAGGGTGTGTCAGAGAGTGATACAGAGTGTCAGAGAGTGTCTGAGAGTGTCAGAGTGTATCAGATGTTTTCAGAGAGTGTCAGAGAGTGATAGCGAGTGTCAGAGAGTGTCTGAGAGTTTCAGCGTGTATCAGAGAGTGTCAGAGATTGTCAGAGAGTGATATAGAGTGTCAGAGAATGATAGACGTGTCAGAGACTGTCTGAGAGTTTCAGAGTGTATCAGAGAGTGTCAGAGATTGTCAGAAAGTGATAGAGAGTCTCAGAGAGTCCCAGAGAGGGCCTGAGAGTTTCAGAGAGTGATAGAGAGTACGAGAGACTGTCGGAGAGTGATGGAGAGTGATAGAGGGTGGCTGAGAGTGCCTGAGAGTGTCAGAGTGTGTCATAGAGGGTGTGAGAGTGTCAGAGAGTCTCAGAGAGTGTCAGGGATGTCTGAGAGTGTCAGAGTGTGTCAGAGAGTGATAGACGTGTCAGAGACTGTCTGAGAGTGTCAGAGTGTATCAGAGAGTGTCAGAGAGTGTCAGAGAGTGATGCAGAGTGTCAGAGAGAGTCTGAGATTGTCAGAGTGTATCAGAGAGTTTCAGAGAGTGTTGGAGAGTTATAGAGAGTGTCAGAGTGTGTCAGAGAGTGATAGAAGTGTCAGAGACTGTCTGAGAGTGATGCAGTGTGTCAGAGAGTGTCTGAGAGTGTCTGTGAGTGACAGAGTATGTCAGAGAGTGATAGAGAGTGTCAGAGATTGTCAGAGTGTGTCAGAGAGTGTCAGAGATAGTCAGAATGTGTCAGAGAGTGTACAGAGTGTGTCAGAGAGTAACAGAGAGGGATAGAGAGTGATAGAGAGTGTCTGAGAGTGTCAGAAAGTGTCAGAGTGTGTCAGAGAGTGATAGAGAGTGATAGAGAGTGTCTGAGAGTGTCAGAGTGTTTCAGAGTGTCAGAGAGTGATAGAGAGTGTCAGTGAGTGATAGAAAGTGTCTGAGAGTGTCAGAGATTGATAGAGAGTGTCTGAGAGTGTCAGAGAGTGATAGAGAGTGTCAGAGAGTGATATAAAGTGTCAGATATTGTTAGAGTGTGTCAGAGAGTGTCAGAGAATGTCAGAGTGTGTCAGAGAGTAACAGAGAGTGATAGAGTGTGACAGAGAGTGTCAGAGAGTGTCAGAGAGTGTCAGAGAGTGATAGAGAATGTCAGAGAGTGATCGAGAGAGTCTGAGAGTGTCTGTGAGTGACAGAGTATGTCAGAGAGTGATAGAGAGTGTCAGAGATTGTCAGAGTGTGTCAGAGTGTGTCAGAGTGTGTCAGAGAGTAACAGAGAGGGATAGAGAGTGATAGAGAGTGTCTGAGAGTGTCAGAAAAAGTCAGAGTGTGTCAGAGAGTGATAGAGAGTGATAGAGAGTGTCAGAGAGTGTCAGAGAGTGTCAGAGAGTGTCAGTGAGTGATAGAGAGTGTCTGAGAGTGTCAGAGATTGATAGAGAGTGTCAGAGTGTGTCAGAGAGTATCAAAGAGTGATAGAGAGTGATAGAGAGTGTCAGAGAGTGTCAGAGACTGTCAGAATGTGATATAGAGTGTCAGTGAGTGATAGAGAGTGTCTGAGAGTGTCAGAGTTTGATAGAGAGTGAGAGAGAGTGTCTGAGAGTGTCAGAGAGTGATAGAGAGTGTCTGAGAGTTTCAGAGAATGTCAGAGAGTGATAGAGATTGTCTGAGAGTGATAGAGATTGTCTGAGAGTGTCTGAGGGTGTCAGTCAGTGTCAGAGAATGACAGAGAGTGTCTGAGAGTGTCAGAGATTGTCAGAGAGTGTCAGAGTGTGTCAGAGTGTGTCAGAGAATGTCAGAGAGCGATAGAGTGTGTCAAAGTGTGTCAGAGAGTTTCAGAGAGTGTCAGAGAGTGATAGAGAGTGTCAGAGAGTGTCAGAGTGTGTCAGAGAGTGTCAGAGAGTGATAGAGAGTGCCAGAGAGAGTGTGATTGTGTCACAGAGTTTCAGAGACTGTCAGAGAGTGAGCGAGAGTGTCTGAGAGTGTCTGAGAGAGACAGAGAGTGTCTGAGAGTTTCAGTAAGTGTCAGAGAGTGATAGAGAGTGTCTGAGAGTGTCTGAGAGTGTCAGCGAGTGATAGAGAGTGATAGAGAGTGTCTGAGAGTGTCTGAGAGTGTCAGCGAGAGAAAGAGAGTGATAGAGAGTTTCTGAGAATGTCAGAGAGTGTCAGAGAGTGAAAGAGAGTGATAGAGAGTGATAGAGAGTGATAGAGAGTGTCTGAGAGTGACAGAGCGTGTCTGAGAGTGTCAGTGAGTGTCAGAGAGTGATAGAGAGTGTCTGAGAGTGTCAGAGAGAGTCAGCGAGTGATGGAGAGTGATAGAGAGTGTCTAAGAGTGTCAGAGATTGTCAGAGTGTGTCAGAGAGTGATAGAGTGTGATCGAGAGTGTCTGAGAGTGTCTGCGAGTGTCAGAGTGTGCCAGAGAGTGTCAGTGAGTGATAGAGAGTGTCAGAGAGTGTCAGAGTGTGTCAGAGTGTGTCAGAGAATGTCAGAGAGCGATAGAGTGTGTCAAAGTGTGTCAGAGAGTTTCAGAGAGTGTCAGAGAGTGATAGAGAGTGTCAGAGAGTGTCAGAGTGTGTCAGAGAGTGTCAGAGAGTGATAGAGAGTGCCAGAGAGAGTGTGATTGTGTCACAGAGTTTCAGAGACTGTCAGAGAGTGAGCGAGAGTGTCTGAGAGTGTCTGAGAGAGACAGAGAGTGTCTGAGAGTTTCAGTAAGTGTCAGAGAGTGATAGAGAGTGTCTGAGAGTGTCTGAGAGTGTCAAAGAGTGATAGAGAGTGATAGAGAGTGTCAGAGAGTGTCAGAGACTGTCAGAATGTGATATAGAGTGTCAGTGAGTGATAGAGAGTGTCTGAGAGTTTCAGAGTTTGATAGAGAGTGAGAGAGAGTGTCTGAGAGTGTCAGAGAGTGATAGAGAGTGTCTGAGAGTTTCAGAGAATGTCAGAGAGTGATAGAGATTGTCTGAGAGTGATAGAGATTGTCTGAGAGTGTCTGAGGGTGTCAGTCAGTGTCAGAGAATGACAGAGAGTGTCTGAGAGTGTCAGAGATTGTCAGAGAGTGTCAGAGTGTGTCAGAGTGTGTCAGAGAATGTCAGAGAGCGATAGAGTGTGTCAAAGTGTGTCAGAGAGTTTCAGAGAGTGTCAGAGAGTGATAGAGAGTGTCAGAGAGTGTCAGAGTGTGTCAGAGAGTGTCAGAGAGTGATAGAGAGTGCCAGAGAGAGTGTGATTGTGTCACAGAGTTTCAGAGACTGTCAGAGAGTGAGCGAGAGTGTCTGAGAGTGTCTGAGAGAGACAGAGAGTGTCTGAGAGTTTCAGTAAGTGTCAGAGAGTGATAGAGAGTATCTGAGAGTGTCTGAGAGTGTCAGCGAGTGATAGAGAGTGATAGAGAGTGTCTGAGAGTGTCTGAGAGTGTCAGCGAGAGAAAGAGAGTGATAGAGAGTTTCTGAGAATGTCAGAGAGTGTCAGAGAGTGAAAGAGAGTGATAGAGAGTGATAGAGAGTGATAGAGAGTGTCTGAGAGTGACAGAGCGTGTCTGAGAGTGTCAGTGAGTGTCAGAGAGTGATAGAGAGTGTCTGAGAGTGTCAGAGAGAGTCAGCGAGTGATGGAGAGTGATAGAGAGTGTCTAAGAGTGTCAGAGATTGTCAGAGTGTGTCAGAGAGTGATAGAGTGTGATCGAGAGTGTCTGAGAGTGTCTGCGAGTGTCAGAGTGTGCCAGAGAGTGTCAGTGAGTGATAGAGAGTGTCAGAGAGTGTTAGAGAGTGTCTGAGAGTGTCAGAAAGTGATAGAGAGTGTCAGAGAGTGTCAGAGATTGATAGAGAGTGTCAGAGAGTGCGAGAGAGTGCCAGAGAGTGTCAGAGAGTGTCTGAGAGTGTCAGAGAGTGTCAGAGAGTATCAGAGAGTGATAGAGAGCATCAGAGTGTGTCAGAGAGTGTCTGAGTGTGTCTGTGAGTGACAGAGTGTGTTTTAGAGTGTCAGAGAGTGACATAGAATGCCAGAGAGTGTCAGCGAGTTTGAGAGGGTGTCTCAGAGTGATAGAGAGTGTCAGGGAGTGTCAGAGAGTGATACAGAGTGTCAGAGAGTGTCTGAGAGTGTCAGAGTGTATCAGATGTTTTCAGAGAGTGTCAGAGAGTGATAGCGAGTGTCAGAGAGTGTCTGAGAGTTTCAGCGTGTATCAGAGAGTGTCAGAGATTGTCAGAGAGTGATATAGAGTGTCAGAGAATGATAGACGTGTCAGAGACTGTCTGAGAGTTTCAGAGTGTATCAGAGAGTGTCAGAGATTGTCAGAAAGTGATAGAGAGTCTCAGAGAGTCCCAGAGAGGGCCTGAGAGTTTCAGAGAGTGATAGAGAGTACGAGAGACTGTCGGAGAGTGATGGAGAGTGATAGAGGGTGGCTGAGAGTGCCTGAGAGTGTCAGAGTGTGTCATAGAGGGTGTGAGAGTGTCAGAGAGTCTCAGAGAGTGTCAGGGATGTCTGAGAGTGTCAGAGTGTGTCAGAGAGTGATAGACGTGTCAGAGACTGTCTGAGAGTGTCAGAGTGTATCAGAGAGTGTCAGAGAGTGTCAGAGAGTGATGCAGAGTGTCAGAGAGAGTCTGAGATTGTCAGAGTGTATCAGAGAGTTTCAGAGAGTGTTGGAGAGTTATAGAGAGTGTCAGAGTGTGTCAGAGAGTGATAGAAGTGTCAGAGACTGTCTGAGAGTGATGCAGTGTGTCAGAGAGTGTCTGAGAGTGTCTGTGAGTGACAGAGTATGTCAGAGAGTGATAGAGAGTGTCAGAGATTGTCAGAGTGTGTCAGAGAGTGTCAGAGATAGTCAGAGAGTGTCAGAGAGTGTACAGAGTGTGTCAGAGAGTAACAGAGAGGGATAGAGAGTGATAGAGAGTGTCTGAGAGTGTCAGAAAGTGTCAGAGTGTGTCAGAGAGTGATAGAGAGTGATAGAGAGTGTCTGAGAGTGTCAGAGTGTTTCAGAGTGTCAGAGAGTGATAGAGAGTGTCAGTGAGTGATAGAAAGTGTCTGAGAGTGTCAGAGATTGATAGAGAGTGTCTGAGAGTGTCAGAGAGTGATAGAGAGTGTCAGAGAGTGATATAAAGTGTCAGATATTGTTAGAGTGTGTCAGAGAGTGTCAGAGAATGTCAGAGTGTGTCAGAGAGTAACAGAGTGTGATAGAGTGTGACAGAGAGTGTCAGAGAGTGTCAGAGACTGTCAGAGTGTGTCAGAGTTTGATAGAGAGTGAGAGAGAGTGTCTGAGAGTGTCAGAAAGTGTCAGAGTGTGTCAGAGAGAGATAGAGAGTGTCTGAGAGTTTCAGAGAATGTCAGAGAGTGATCGAGAGTGTCTGAGAGTGATAGAGAGTGTCTGAGAGTGATAGAGAGTGTCAGTGAATATCAGAGACTGTCAGAGAGTGTCAAAGAGTGATAGAGAATGTCCGAGAGGGTCAGAGAGTGATAGAGAGTGATAGAGTGTGATAGAGAGTGTCTTTGAGTGTCAGAAAGTGTCAGAGAGTGATAGAGAATGTCAGAGAGTGATCGAGAGTGTCTGAGAGTGTCTGTGAGTGACAGCGTATGTCAGAGAGTGAAAGAGAGTGTCTGAGAGTGTCAGAAAATGTCAGAGTGTGTCAGAGAGTGATAGAGATTGTCTGAGAGTGTCAGAGTGTGTCAGAGATTGTCAGAGAGTGATAGAGAGTGTCAGTGAGTGTTAGAGAGTGTCTGAGAGTGTCAGAGATTGATTGAGAGTGTCAGAGTGTGTCAGAGAGTGTCAGAGAATGATAGAGTGTGTCAGAGAGTATCAGAGAGTGATAGAGAGTGTTCGAGAGTGTCAGAGAGTGTCAGAGACTGTCAGAGTGTGATAGAGAGTGTCAGTGAGTGATAGAGAGTGTCTTTGAGTGTCAGAGAGTGATAGAGAGTGTCTGAGAGTTTCAGAGAATGTCAGAGAGTGATAGAGAGTGTCTGAGAGTGATAGAGATTGTCTGAGAGTGTCTGAGGGTGTCAGTCAGTGTCAGAGAATGACAGAGAGTGTCTGAGAGTGTCAGAGATTGTCAGATTGTGTCAGGGTCTGTCAGAGAGTGATGGAGAGTGATAGAGAGTCTCTGACAGTGTCAGAGAGTGTCAGAGTGTGTCAGAGAATGTCAGAGAGCGATAGAGTGTGTCAGAGTGACTCAGAGAGAGTCAGAGAGTGTCAGGGAGTGTTAGAGAGTGTCAGAGAGTGATAGAGAGTGTCAGAGATTGTCAGACAGTGTCAGAGAGTGATAGGAAGTGTCTGAGACTGTCTGAGATTATCTGAGAGTGTCGGAGAGTGTCAGAGTGTGATAGAAAGTGTCAGAGAGTGTCTGAGAGGTTCAGAGAGTGATATAAAGTGTCAGAGAGTGTCTGAGAGAGTCAGATAGAGTCAGAGAGTGTCAGAGAGTGGGAGAGAGTGTCCGGGAGTGTCAGAGAGTGATAGAGAGTGATAGAGTGTGATAGAGAGTGTCTTTGAGTGTCAGAGAGTGTCAGAGAGTGATAGAGAATGTCAGAGAGTGATCGAGAGAGTCTGAGAGTGTCTGTGAGTGACAGAGTATGTCAGAGAGTGATAGAGAGTGTCAGAGATTGTCAGAGTGTGTCAGAGTGTGTCAGAGAGTGTCAGAGTGTGTCAGAGAGTAACAGAGAGGGATAGAGAGTGATAGAGAGTGTCTGAGAGTGTCAGAAAAAGTCAGAGTGTGTCAGAGAGTGATAGAGAGTGATAGAGAGTGTCAGAGAGTGTCAGAGAGTGTCAGAGAGTGTCAGTGAGTGATAGAGAGTGTCTGAGAGTGTCAGAGATTGATAGAGAGTGTCAGAGTGTGTCAGAGAGTATCAAAGAGTGATAGAGAGTGATAGAGAGTGTCAGAGAGTGTCAGAGACTGTCAGAATGTGATATAGAGTGTCAGTGAGTGATAGAGAGTGTCTGAGAGTGTCAGAGTTTGATAGAGAGTGAGAGAGAGTGTCTGAGAGTGTCAGAGAGTGATAGAGAGTGTCTGAGAGTTTCAGAGAATGTCAGAGAGTGATAGAGATTGTCTGAGAGTGATAGAGATTGTCTGAGAGTGTCTGAGGGTGTCAGTCAGTGTCAGAGAATGACAGAGAGTGTCTGAGAGTGTCAGAGATTGTCAGAGAGTGTCAGAGTGTGTCAGAGAATGTCAGAGAGCGATAGAGTGTGTCAAAGTGTGTCAGAGAGTTTCAGAGAGTGTCAGAGAGTGATAGAGAGTGTCAGAGAGTGTCAGAGTGTGTCAGAGAGTGTCAGAGAGTGATAGAGAGTGCCAGAGAGAGTGTGATTGTGTCACAGAGTTTCAGAGACTGTCAGAGAGTGAGCGAGAGTGTCTGAGAGTGTCTGAGAGAGACAGAGAGTGTCTGAGAGTTTCAGTAAGTGTCAGAGAGTGATAGAGAGTGTCTGAGAGTGTCTGAGAGTGTCAGCGAGTGATAGAGAGTGATAGAGAGTGTCTGAGAGTGTCTGAGAGTGTCAGCGAGAGAAAGAGAGTGATAGAGAGTTTCTGAGAATGTCAGAGAGTGTCAGAGAGTGAAAGAGAGTGATAGAGAGTGATAGAGAGTGATAGAGAGTGTCTGAGAGTGACAGAGCGTGTCTGAGAGTGTCAGTGAGTGTCAGAGAGTGATAGAGAGTGTCTGAGAGTGTCAGAGAGAGTCAGCGAGTGATGGAGAGTGATAGAGAGTGTCTAAGAGTGTCAGAGATTGTCAGAGTGTGTCAGAGAGTGATAGAGTGTGATCGAGAGTGTCTGAGAGTGTCTGCGAGTGTCAGAGTGTGCCAGAGAGTGTCAGTGAGTGATAGAGAGTGTCAGAGAGTGTTAGAGAGTGTCTGAGAGTGTCAGAAAGTGATAGAGAGTGTCAGAGAGTGTCAGAGATTGATAGAGAGTGTCAGAGAGTGCGAGAGAGTGCCAGAGAGTGTCAGAGAGTGTCTGAGAGTGTCAGAGAGTATCAGAGAGTGATAGAGAGCATCAGAGTGTGTCAGAGAGTGTCTGAGTGTGTCTGTGAGTGACAGAGTGTGTTTTAGAGTGTCAGAGAGTGACATAGAATGCCAGAGAGTGTCAGCGAGTTTGAGAGGGTGTCTCAGAGTGATAGAGAGTGTCAGGGAGTGTCAGAGAGTGATACAGAGTGTCAGAGAGTGTCTGAGAGTGTCAGAGTGTATCAGATGTTTTCAGAGAGTGTCAGAGAGTGATAGAGAGTGTCAGAGAGTGTCTGAGAGTTTCAGCGTGTATCAGAGAGTGTCAGAGATTGTCAGAGAGTGATATAGAGTGTCAGAGAATGATAGACGTGTCAGAGACTGTCTGAGAGTTTCAGAGTGTATCAGAGAGTGTCAGAGATTGTCAGAAAGTGATAGAGAGTCTCAGAGAGTCCCAGAGAGGGCCTGAGAGTTTCAGAGAGTGATAGAGAGTACGAGAGACTGTCGGAGAGTGATGGAGAGTGATAGAGGGTGGCTGAGAGTGCCTGAGAGTGTCAGAGTGTGTCAGAGAGGGTGTGAGAGTGTCAGAGAGTCTCAGAGAGTGTCAGGGATGTCTGAGAGTGTCAGAGTGTGTCAGAGAGTGATAGACGTGTCAGAGACTGTCTGAGAGTGTCAGAGTGTATCAGAGAGTGTCAGAGAGTGTCAGAGAGTGATGCAGAGTGTCAGAGAGAGTCTGAGATTGTCAGAGTGTATCAGAGAGTTTCAGAGAGTGTTGGAGAGTTATAGAGAGTGTCAGAGTGTGTCAGAGAGTGATAGAAGTGTCAGAGACTGTCTGAGAGTGATGCAGTGTGTCAGAGAGTGTCTGAGAGTGTCAGAGTGTATCAGAGAGCTTCAGAGAGTGTCGGAAAGTGATAGAGACTGTCAGAGAGTGCCTGAGAGTTTCAGTGTGTATCAGAGAGTGTCAGAGAGCGATAGAGAGTATCAGAGAGTGATAGAGAGTGGTAGAGATGTCTGAGGTGGCAGAGAGCGTCAGAGAGTGATGGAGAGTGAATGAGATTGTCAAACAGAATCTGAGATTTTCAGGGAGTGATAGGGAGTGTCATAGAGTGATAGAGAGGGAAAGAGAGTGTCTGAGAGTGTCAGAGAGTGTCAGAGTGTGTCAGAGAGTGTCTGAGAGTGTCTGAGAGTGTCTGAGAGTCTCTGAGAATATCAGAGAGAGTCAGACAGAGTCAGAGAGTGTCAGAAAGTGATAGAGAGTGTCAGAGAGTCCCAGAGAGTGTCTGAGAGTGTCAGAGAGTGATAGAGAGTATGAGAGAGTGTCGGAGAGTGATGGAGAGTGATAGAGAGTGTCTGAGAGTGCCTGAGAGTGTCAGAGTGTGTCAGAGAGGGTGTGAGAGTGTCAGAGAGTCTCAGAGAGTGTCAGGGACTGTCTGAGAGTGTCTGAGAGTGTCAGAGAGTGTCAGAGATTGTCAGAGAGTGATAGAGAGTGTCAGAGAGTGATAGAAGTGTCAGAGACTGTCTGAGAGTGTCAGAGTGTATCAGAGAGTGTCAGAGAGAGATAGAGAGTGTCAGAGAATGTCAGACAGTGATGCAGAGTGTCAGAGAGTGTCAGAGTGTATCAGAGAGTTTCAGAGAGTTTCAGAGAGTGTCAGAGAGTGTCAGAGAGTGTCAGAGAGTGTCTGAGAGTGTCAGGGAGTGTCAGAGAGAGAGATAGAGAGTGTCAGAGAGTGATATAGAGTGTCAGAGAGTGCGAGAGAGTGCCAGAGAGTGTCAGAGAGTGTCTGAGAGTGTCTGAGAGTGTCAGAGAGTATCAGAGAGTGATAGAGAGTATCAGAGAGTGTCAGAGAGTGTCTGAGTGTGTCTGTGAGTGACAGAGTGTGTTAGAGAGTGTCAGAGAGTGATATAGAATGCCAGAGAGTGTCAGCGAGTGTGAGAGGGTGTCTGAGAGTGTCTGAGAGTTTCAGAGTGTATCAGAGAGTGTCAGAGATTGTCAGAGAGTGATGGAGAGTGTCAGAGAATGATAGAAGTGTCAGAGACTGTCTGAGAGTTTCAGAGTGTATCAGAGAGTGTCAGAGATTGTCAGAAAGTGATAGAGAGTGTCAGAGAGTCCCAGAGAGGGCCTGAGAGTTTCAGAGAGTGATAGAGAGTACGAGAGACTGTCGGAGAGTGATGGAGAGTGATAGACGGTGTCTGAGAGTGCCTGAGAGTGTCAGAGTGTGTCAGAGAGGGTGTGAGAGTGTCAGAGAGTCTCAGAGAGTGTCAGGGAGTGTCTGAGAGTGTCAGAGAGTGTCAGAGTGTGTCAGAGAGTGATAGACGTGTCAGAGACTGTCTGAGAGTGTCAGAGTGTATCAGAGAGTGTCAGAGAGTGTCAGAGAGTGATGCAGAGTGTCAGAGAGAGTCTGAGAGTGTCAGAGTGTATCAGAGAGTTTCAGAGAGTATTGGAGAGTGATAGAGAGTGTCAGAGAGTATGTGAGAGTTTCAGAGTGTATCAGAGAGCGTCAGAGAGTGATAGAGAGTATCAGAGAGTGATAGAGAGTGGTAGAGATGTCTGTGGTGTCAGAGAGTGTCAGAGAGTGTCAGACAGTGTCTGAGAGTGTCAGAGAGTGTCAGAGAGTGATGGAGATTGAAAGAGATTGTCAGACAGAATCTGAGAGTGTCAGGGAGTGATCGGGAGTGTCATAGAGTGGGAGAGAGCGAAAGAGAGTGTCTGAGAGTGTCAGAGAGTGTCAGTGAGTGATAGTGTGTGAGAGTGTCAGAGTGTATCAGAGAGTGTCAGAGATTGTCAGAGAGTGATAGAGAGTGTCAGAGTGTGTCAGAGAGTGAGAGAGTGTGTCAGAGAGTGCGAGAGTGTGAAATAGAGTTTCAGAGAGAGTCTGAGATTGTCAGAGAGTGATGGACAGTGTCTGAGAGTATCCGACAGCGACAGAGAGTGTCAGGGAGTGTCAGAGGGTGTAAGGGAGTGTCAGCGAGTGTCAGTGTGTGATCGAGTGTGTCAGAGAGTGATAGCGTGTGAAAGAGAGTGTCAGAGAGAGTCTGAGAGTGTCAGCGAGTGTCAGAGTGTATCCGAGAGCGACAGAGAGTGTCAGGGAGTGTCAGAGAGTGTCAGAGAGTGATCGAGAGTGTCAGAGAGTGTCAGAGTGTGTCAGAGAGTGATAGAGAGTTTCAGAGAGTGTCAGAGAGAGATAGAGAGTGTCAGAGAGTGACATCGAGTGTCAGAGAGTGTGAGAGAGTGCCAGAGAGTGTCAGAGAGTGTCTGAGAGTGTCTGAGAGTGTCAGAGAGTATCAGAGAGTGATAGAGAGTATCAGAGAGCGTCAGAGAGTGTCTGTGAGTGTCAGAGTGTGTTAGAGACTGTCAGAGAGTGATATAGAATGCCAGAGAGTGTCAGCGAGTGTCAGTGTGTGATCGAGTGTGTCAGAGAGTGATAGCGTGTGAAAGAGAGTGTCAGAGAGAGTCTGAGAGTGTCATCGATTGTCAGAGTGCATCCGAGAGCGACAGAGAGTGTCAGGGAGTGTCAGAGAGTGTCAGAGAGTGATATAGAGTGCCGGATTGTGCCAGAGAATGCCAGAGAGTGTCAGAGGGTGTAAGGGAGTGTCAGCGAGTGTCAGTGTGTGATCGAGTGTGTCAGAGAGTGATAGCGTGTGAAAGAGAGTGTCAGAGAGAGTCTGAGAGTGTCAGCGAGTGTCAGAGTGTATCCGAGAGCGACAGAGAGTATCAGGGAGTGTCAGAGAGTGTCAGAGAGTGATAGTGTCAGAGAGTGTCAGAGTGTGTCAGAGAGTGATAGAGAGTTTCAGAGAGTGTCAGAGAGATATAGTGAGTGTCAGAGAGTAACATCGAGTGTCAGAGAGTGCGAGAGAGTGCCAGAGAGTGTCAGAGAGTGTCTGAGAGTGTCTGAGAGTGTCAGGGAGTATCAGAGAGTGATAGAGAGTATCAGAGAGTGTCAGAGAGCGTCTGTGAGTGTCAGAGTGTGTCAGAGAGTGTCAGAGAGTGATATAGAATGCCAGAGAGTGTCAGAGAGTGTAAGAGGGTGTCTGAGTGTGTCAGAGTGTATCAGAGAGTTTCAGAGAGTGTCAGAGTGTGATAGAGGGTGTCAGAGGGTGTCTGAGAGTTTCAGAGTGTATCAGAGAGTGACAGAGATTGTCAGAGAGTGATAGAGAGTGTCAGAGTGTGTCAGAGAGTGATAGAAGTGTCAGAGACTGTCTGAGAGTGATGCAGTGTGTCAGAGAGTGTCTGAGAGTGTCAGAGTGTATCAGAGAGTTTCAGAGAGTGTCGGAGAGTGATAGAGACTGTCAGAGAGTGTCTGAGAGTTTCAGAGTGTATCAGAGAGTGTCAGAGAGTGATAGAGAGTATCAGAGAGTGATAGAGAGTGGTAGAGATGTCTGAGGTATCAGAGAATGTTAGAGAGTGTCAGAGAGTGATAGAGAGTGTCAGAGAGTGTCAGAGAGTGATGCAGTGTGTCAGAGAGTGTCTGAGATTGTCAGAGTGTATCAGAAAGTTTCAGAGAGTGTCGGAGAGTGATAGAGACTGTCAGAGAGTGTCTGAGAGTTTCAGAGTGTATCAGAGAGTGTCAGAGAGTGATAGAGAGTATCAGAGAGTGATAGAGAGTGGTAGAGATGTCTGAGGTGTCAGAGAGTAGCAGAGAGTGTCAGAGAGTGATGGAGAGTGAAAGAGATTGTCAGACAGAATCTGAGAGTGTCAGGGAGTGATAGAGAGTGTCATAGAGTGATCGAGAGAGAATGAGAGTGTCTGAGAGTGTCAGAGAGTGTCAGAGTGTGTCAGAGAGTGTCTGAGAGTGTCTGAGAGTGTCTGAGAATATCAGAGCGAGTCAGACAGAGTCAGAGAGTGTCAGAAAGTGATAGAGAGTGTCAGAGTCCCAGAGAGTGTCTGAGAGTGTCAGAGAGTGATAGAGAGTATGAGAGAGTGTCGGAGAGTGATGGAGAGTGATGGAGAGTGTCTGAGAGTGCCTGAGAGTGTCAGAGTGTGTCAGAGAGGGTGTGAGAGTGTCAGAGAGTCTCAGAGAGTGTCAGGGACTATCTGAGAGTGTCTGAGAGTGTCAGAGAGTGTCAGAGATTGTCAGAGATTGTCAGAGAGTGATAGAGAGTGTCAGAGTGTATCAGAGAGAGATAGAAGTGTCAGAGACTGTCTGAGAGTGTCAGAGTGTATCAGAGAGTGTCAGAGAGTGATAGAGAGTGTCAGAGAATGTCAGAGAGTGATGCAGAGTGTCAGAGAGTGTCTGAGAGTGTCAGAGTGTATCAGAGAGTTTCAGAGAGTGTCGGAGAGTGATAGAGAGTGTCAGAGAGTGTCTGAGAGTTTCAGAGTGCATCAGAGAGTATCAGAGAGTGATAGAGAGTATCAGAGAGTGATAGAGTGTTGTAGAGATGTCTGAGGTGTCAGAGAGTGTCAGAGAGTGATGGAGAGTGAAAGAGATTGTCAGACAGAATCTGAGAGTGTCAGGGAGTGATATGGTGTGTCATAGAGTGATAGACAGCGAAAGAGAGTGTCTGAGAGTGTCAGAGAGTGTCAGAGTGTGTCAGAGAGTGTCTGAGAGAGTCTGAGAGTGTCTGAGAGTGTCTGAGAATGTCAGAGAGAGTCAGACAGAGTCAGAGAGTGTCAGAAAGTGATAGAGAGTGTCAGAGAGTCCCAGAGAGTGTCTGAGAGTGTCAGAGAGTGTCAGAGAGTGATAGAGAGTGTCAGAGAGTGTCTGAGAGTTTCAGAGTGTATCAGAGAGTATCAGAGAGTGATAGAGAGTATCAGCGAGTGATAGAGTGTTGTAGAGATATCTGAGGTGTCAGAGAGTGTCTGAGAGTGTCAGGGAGTGTCAGAGAGTGATGGAGAGTGAAAGAGATTGTCAGACAGAATCTGAGAGTGTCAGGGAGTGATATGGTGTGTCATAGAGTGATAGACAGCGAAAGAGAGTGTCTGAGAGTGTCAGAGAGTGTCAGAGTGTGTCAGAGAGTGTCTGAGAGTGTCTGAGAGTGTCTGAGAGTGTCTGAGAATGTCAGAGAGAGTCAGACAGAGTCAGAGAGTGTCAGAAAGTGATAGAGAGTGTCAGAGAGTCCCAGAGAGTGTCTGAGAGTGTCAGAGAGTGTCAGAGAGTGATATAGAGTGTCAGAGAGTGTCTGAGAGTTTCAGAGTGTATCAGAGAGTATCAGAGAGTGATAGAGAGTATCAGCGAGTGATAGAGTGTTGTAGAGATGTCTGAGGTGTCAGAGAGTGTCAGAGAGTGTCTGAGAGTGTCAGGGAGTGTCAGAGAGTGATGGAGAGTGAAAGAGATTGTCAGACAGAATCTGAGAGTGTCAGTGAGTGATATGGAGTGTCATAGAGTGATAGACAGCGAAAGAGAGTGTCTGAGAGTGTCAGAGAGTGTCTGAGTGTGTCAGAGAGTTTCAGAGAGTGTCAGAGAGAGATAGTGAGTGTCAGAGAGTGACATCGAGTTTCAGAGAGTGCGAGAGAGTGCCAGAGAGTGTCAGAGAGTGTCTGAGAGTGACTGAGAGTGTCAGAGAGTATCAGAGAGTGATAGAGAGTATCAGAGAGTGTCAGAGAGTGTCTGTGAGTGTCAGAGTGTGTCAGAGAGTGTCAGAGAGTGATATAGAATGCCAGAGAGTGTCAGAGAGTGTAAGAGGGTGTCTGAGAGTGACTGAGAGTGTCAGAGAGTATCAGAGAGTGATAGAGAGTATCAGAGCGTGTCAGAGAGTGTCTGTGAGTGTCAGAGTGTGTCAGAGAGTGTCAGAGAGTGATATAGAATGCCAGAGAGTGTCAGAGAGTGTAAGAGGGTGTCTGAGAGTGATAGAGAGGGTCAGAGAGTGTCAGAGAGTGATACAGAGTGTCAGAGAATGTCTGAGAGTTTCAGAGTGTATCAGAGATTGTCAGAGATTGTCAGAGAGTGATAGAGAGTGTCAGAGTGTGTCAGAGAGTGATAGAAGTGTCAGAGACTGTCTGAGAGTGATGCAGTGTGTCAGAGAGTGTCTGAGAGTGTCAGAGTCTACCAGAGAGTTTCAGAGAGTGTCGGAGAGTGATAGAGACTGTCAGAGAGTGTCTGAGAGTTTCAGAGTGTATCAGAGAGTGTCAGAGAGTGATAGAGAGTGTCAGAGAGTGATAGAGAGTGGTAGAGATGTCTGAGGTATCAGAGAATGTCAGAGAGTGTCAGAGAGTGATAGAGAGTGTCAGAGAGTGTCAGAGAGTGATGGAGAGTGAAAGAGATTGTCAGACAGAATCTGAGAGTGTCAGGGAGTGATAGAGAGTGTCATAGAGTGATCGAGAGAGAAAGAGAGTGTCTGAGAGTGTCAGAGAGTGTCAGAGTGTGTCAGAGAGTGTCTGAGAGTGTCTGAGAGTGTCTGAGAGTGTCTGAGAATATCAGAGAGAGTCAGACAGAGTCAGAGAGTGTCAGAAAGTGATAGAGAGTATGAGAGAGTGTCGGAGAGTGATGGAGAGTGATGGAGAGTGTCTGAGAGTGCCTGAGAGTGTCAGAGTGTGACAGAGAGGGTGTGAGAGTGTCAGAGAGTGATAGAAAGTATGAGAGAGTGTCGGAGATTGATGGAGAGTGATGGAGAGTGTCTGAGAGTGCCTGAGAGTGTCAGAGTGTGTCAGAGAGGGTGTGAGAGTGTCAGAGAGTCTCAGAGAGTGTCAGGGACTATCTGAGAGTGTCTGAGAGTGTCAGAGAGTGTCAGAGATTGTCAGAGATTGTCAGAAAGTGATAGAGAATGTCAGAGTGTATCAGAGAGAGATAGAAGTGTCAGAGACTGTCTGAGAGTGTCAGAGTGTATCAGAGAGTGTCAGAGAGTGATAGAGAGTGTCAGAGAATGTCAGAGAGTGATGCAGAGTGTCAGAGAGTGTCTGAGAGTGTCAGAGTGTATCAGCGCGTTTCAGAGAGTGTCGGAGAGTGATAGAGAGTGTCAGAGAGTGTCTGAGAGTTTCAGAGTGTATCAGAGAGTATCAGAGAGTGATAGAGAGTATCAGAGAGTAAAGGAGTGTTGTAGAGATGTCTGAAGTGTCAGAGAGTGTCAGACAGTATCTGAGAGTGTCAGGGAGTGATATGGTGTGTCATAGAGTGATAGACAGCAAAAGAGAGTGTCTGAGAGTGTCAGAGAGTGTCAGAGTGTGTCAGAGAGAGTCTGAGAGTGTCTGAGAGTGTCTGAGAATGTCAGAGAGAGTCAGACAGAGTCAGAGAGTGTCAGAAAGTGATAGAGAGTGTCAGAGAGTCCCAGAGAGTGTCTGAGAGTGTCAGAGAGTGTCAGAGAGTGTCAGAGAGTGATAGAGAGTATCAGAGAGTGATAGAGTGTTGTAGAGATGTCTGAGGTGTCAGAGAGTGTCAGAGAGTGTCTGAGAGTGTCAGGGAGTGTCAGAGAGTGATGGAGAGTGAAAGAGATTGTCAGACAGAATCTGAGAGTGTCAGGGAGTGATAAGGAGTGTCATAGAGTGATAGACAGCGAAAGAGAGTGTCTGAGAGTGTCAGAGAGTGTCAGAGTGTGTCAGAGAGTGTCTGAGAGTGTCAGAGAGAGTCAGACAGAGTCAGAGAGTGTCAGAAAGTGATAGAGAGTGTCAGAGAGTCCCAGCGAGTGTCCGAGAGTGTCAGAGAGTGATAGAGATAATGAGAGAGTGTCAGAAAGTGATAGAGAGTGTCAAAGAGTCTCAGAGAGTCTCAGGGAGAGTCTGAGAGTGTCTGAGATTGTCTGGGAGTGTCAGACAGTGTCAGAGAGTGTTATAAAGTGTCTGAGAGTGTCAGGGAGTGTCTGAGAGTGTCTGAGAGTGTCAGAGAGTGTCAAAGAGAGATAGAATGTGTCTGAGAGTGTCTGAGAGTGTCAGAGAGTGATAGAAAGTGTCAGAGAGTGTCAGAGTGTGTCGGAGAGTGTCAAACAGTGTCAGAGACTGATAGAGAGTGTGAGAGAGTGTCTGAGAGTGTGAGAGAGTGATAAAAGGTGTCTGAGAGTTTCAGAGAGTGTTAGAAAGTGTCAGAGAGTGTCTGAGAGTGTCAGAGAGCTTCAGAGAGTTATAGAGATTGATAGAGAGTGTCAGAGAGTGACAGAGAGTGTCAGAGAGTGTCTCAGAGTGTCAGAGAGTGTCCAACTGTGTCTTCGAGTGTCAGAGAGTGTTTGAGAGTGTCAGAGAGTGTCATAGAGGGATAGAGAGTGAAAGAGAGTGTCTGAGAGTGTCAGAGAGTGTCAGGCAGTGTCAGAGAGTGATATAAATTGTCTGAGACGGTCTGAGAGTGTCAGAGAGTGATAGAAAGTGTCAGAGAGTGTCTGAGAGTGTCAGAGAATGTCAGAGAGTGTCAAACAGTGTCAGAGAGTGAGAGAAAGTGACAGAGATTGTCAGAGAGTGTCACACAGTAATGGAAAGTATCAAGAGTGTCTTAGGGGGTCTGAGCGTGTCAGAGAGTGTCTGAGAGTGTCAGAGAGTGTCAGAGAGTGATAGAGAGTGTCTGAGAGTGTCAGAGAGTGACAGCGAGTTGTATATAGCGGTATAGAGTGTTGGAGAATGTCAGTGTGTGACAGAGAGTGTCAGAGCGTTTCAGCGAGTTTCAGAGAGTGATAGAGTGTGTCAGAGAGTGATAGAGAGTGTCTGAGAGTGTCTGAGAGTGTCAGGGAGTGTCTGAGAGAGACTGACAGTGATAGAGAGAGACTGAGAGTGATAGAGCGTGTCTGAGAGTGATAGAGAGTGACAGAGTGTGTCAGAGAGTGACAGAGAGTGTCAGAGAGTTTCAGTGAGTTTCAGAGAGTGATGGAGTGTGTCAGAGAGTGTCTGAGAGTGTCAGGGACTTTCTGAGAGAGACTGAGAGTGATAGGGAGTGTCAGAGAGTGATAGAAAGTGCCAGAGTGTGTCTGAAAATGTCTGAGAGTGTCAGAAAGTGATAGAAAGTGTCAGAGAGTGTCTGCCAGTGTCAGAGAGTTTCAGAGATTGATAGAGACTTTCAGAGAGTGCCTGAGAGTGTCCGTGTGTGTCAGGCTTTGTCAGAAAGTCATACAGAGTGTCAGAGAGTGATCGAGAGTGACAGAGAGTGATAGAGAGCGTCTGCGAGCGTCAGAGAGTGTCAGAGAGTGTCAGAGAGTGTCTGAGAGTGTCAGAGAGTGTCAGAGAGTGATAGAGACAGTCAGAGAGAGTCTGAGAGTGTCAAGGAGACTCAGAAAGTGTCAGGGAGTGTCAGACCATGATAGAGTGTGTCAGAGAGTGATATAAACATTCAGAGAGTGTCAGAGAGTGTCAGAGAGTGAGACAGAGTGATAGAGAGTGCCAGAGAGTGTTAGAGAGTGCCAGAGAGTGCCAGAGAGTGTCTGAGTGTGTCTGAGAGTTTCTGATTGTGTCTGAGATTGTCAGAGAGTGTCTGAGAGTGATAGAAAGTGTCAGAGAGTGTCAGGGTGTGTCAGAGTGTATAAGAGAGTGTCAGAGAGTGTCAGAGAGTGGTAGAGAGTGGTTGAGAGACGTAGAGAGTGTCTGAGAGTGTCTGAAAGTGTCAGAGAATGTCAGAGAGTGATAGAGAGTGCCAAAGAGTGGCTGATTGTGTCTGAGATTGTCAGAGAGTGTCAGACAGTGAAACAGAGTGTCAGAGAATGTCAGGGAGTGTCAGAGTGTATCTGAGAGTGTCAGAGAGTGCCAGAGAGTGATAGAGATAGATAGAGAGAGTCAAAGCGTGGTAGAGAGTTTCAGAGAGTGATAGAGAGCGTCTGAGACTGTCTGAGAGTGTCTGAGAGTTTCAGAGTGTGTCAGTGAGTGTCAGAGAGTGATAGAGAGTGTCAGAGAGTGATAGAGAGCGTCTGAGAGTGTCAGAGTGTATCAGAGAGTGTCAGAGAGTGATAGAGAGTGTCAGAGAGTGATAGAGAGCGTATGAGAGTGTCAGAGTGTATCAGAGAGTGTCAGAGAGTGATAGAGAGTGTCAGAGAGTGATAATGTTTGTCAGAGAGTGTCTGAAAAAGTCTGAGAGTGTCTGAGAGTGTCAGTAATTGATCGAATGTGTCAGTGTGTCTCAGGCAGTGTCAGAAAGTGATAGAGAGTGTCAGAGAGTTATAGAGAGCGATAGAGAGTGAGAGAGAGTGTCTGAGAGTGTCAGAGAGTGTCAGAGTGTGACAGAGAGAGTCAGAGAGAGTCTGAGAGTGTCAGGGAGTGTCAGGCAGTGATAGAGTGTGTCAGAGAGTGATATAAACATTCAGAGAGTGTCAGAGAGTGTCAGAGTGAGATAGAGAGTGCCAGAGAGTGATAGAGACCGCCAGAGAGTGCCAGAGAGTGTCTGATTGTGTCTGAGATTGTCAGAGAGTGTCAGAGAGTGATAGAGAGTGCCAGAGAGTGCCAGAGAGTGCCAGAGAGTGTCTGAGTGTGTCTGAGAGTTTCTGATTGTGTCTGAGATTGTCAGAGATTGTCAGAGAGTGACAGAATGTGTCAGAGAGCGTCAGGGTGTGTCAGAGTGTCTCAGAGAGTGTCAAAGAGTGGTAGAGAGTGGCAGTGAGTGTCTGACAGTGTCTGAATGTGTCAGAGAGTGACAGAGAGTGATAGAGAGTGTCAGAGAGTGTCTGAGTGTGTCTGAGATTGTCAGAGAGAGTCAGAGAGTGAAAGAGAGTGTCAGAGAGTGTCAGGGAGTGTCAGCGTGTATCCGAGAGTGTCAGAGAGTGCCAGAGAGCGATAGAGAGAGATAGAGAGAGTCAAAGCGTGGTAGAGAGTTTCAGAGAGTGATAGAGAGTGTCTGAGACTGTCTGAGAGTGTCTGAGATTGTCAGAGTGTGATAGAGAGTGCCAGAGAGTGATAGAGACCGCCAGAGAGTGCCAGAGAGTGTCTGATTGTGTCTGAGATTGTCAGAGAGTGTCAGAGAGTGATACAGAGTGCCAGAGAGTGCCAGAGAGTGCCAGAGAGTGTCTGAGTGTGTCTGAGAGTTTCTGATTGTGTCTGAGATTGTCAGAGATTGTCAGAGAGTGACAGAATGTGTCAGAGAGCGTCAGCGTGTGTCAGAGTGTATCAGAGAGTGTCAGAGAGTGGTAGAGAGTGGCAGTGAGTGTCTGAGAGTGTCTGAATGTGTCAGAGAGTGTCAGAGAGTGATAGAGAGTGTCATAGAGTGTCTGAGTGTGTATGAGATTGTCAGAGAGAGTCAGAGAGTGAAAGAGAGTGTCAGAGAGTGTCAGGGAGTGTCAGCGTGTATCCGAGAGTGTCAGAGAGTGCCAGAGAGCGATAGAGAGAGATAGAGAGAGTCAAAGCCTGGTAGAGAGTTTCAGAGAGTGATAGAGAGTGTCAGAGAGTGATAGTGTGTGAGGTTGTCAGAGTTTATCAGAGAGTGTCAGAGATTGTCAGAGAGTGATAGAGAGTGTCAAAGTGTGTCAGAGAGTGTGAGAGTGTGTCAGAGAGTGATAGAGTGTGAAAGAGAGTTTCAGAGCAAGTCTGAGAGTGTCAGAGAGTGATGGAAAGTGTCTGAGAGTGTCCGAGAGTGACAGATAGTGTCAGGGAGTGTCCGTGAGTGTCAGAGAGTGATAGAGAGTGTCAGAGAGTGATGGAGAGTGTCACACAGTGATGGAGAGTGTCTGAGAGTGTCAGAGTTTGTCAGAGAGTGATAGAGAGTGTCAGAGAGTGTCAGAGAGTGATATGGAGTGCCGGAGAGTTGCAGAGACTGCCAGAGAGTGTCAGAGGGTATAAGAGAGTGTCAGCGAGTGTCAGTGTGTGATAGAGTGTGTCAGAGTGTGATAGCGTGTGAAAGAGTGTGTCAGAGAGAGTCTGAGAGTGTCAGCGAGTGTCAGAGTGTATCCGAGAGCAACAGAGAGTGTCAGAGATTGTCAGAGTGTGTCAGAGAGTGATTGAGAGTTTCAGAGAGTGCCAGAGAGAGATAGAGACTGTCAGAGAGTGATATAGAGTGTCAGAGAGTGCGAGAGAGTGTCAGAGAGTATCAGAGAGTGATATAGAATGCCAGAGAGTGTCAGAGAGTGTGAGAGGGTGTCTGAGAGCGATAGAGAGTGTCAGAGAGTGATGGAGAGTGATAGAGAGTGTCAGAGAGAGTCTGAGAGTGTCTGAGAGTGATAGAGAGTGATTGAGAGTGTCAGAGAGTGATAGAGTGTTGTAGAGATGTCTGAGGTGTCAGAGAGTGTCAGAGAGTGTCTGAGAGTGTCAGGGAGTGTCAGAGAGTGATGGAGAGTGAAAGAGATTGTCAGACAGAATCTGAGATGTCAGGGAGTGATATGGTGTGTCATAGAGTGATAGACAGCGAAAGAGAGTGTCTGAGAGTGTCAGAGAGTGTCAGAGTGTGTCAGAGAGTGTCTGAGAGTGTCTGAGAGTGTCTGAGAATGTCAGAGAGAGTCAGACAGAGTCAGAGAGTGTCAGAAAGTGATAGAGAGTGTCAGAGAGTCCCAGAGAGTGTCTGAGAGTGTCAGAGAGTGTCAGAGAGTGATAGAGAGTGTCAGAGAGTGTCTGAGAGTTTCAGAGTGTATCAGAGAGTATCAGAGAGTGATAGAGAGTGTCAGAGAGTGATAGAGTGTTGTAGAGATGTCTGAGGTGTCAGAGAGTGTCAGAGAGTGTCTGAGAGCGTCAGGGAGTGTCAGAGAGTGATGGAGAGTGAAAGAGATTGTCAGACAGAATCTGAGAGTGTCAGTGAGTGATATGGAGTGTCATAGAGTGATAGACAGCGAAAGAGAGTGTCTGAGATTGTCAGAGAGTGTCTGAGTGTGTCAGAGAGTTTCAGAGAGTGTCAGAGAGAGATAGTGAGTGTCAGAGAGTGACATCGAGTGTCAGAGAGTGCGAGAGAGTGCCAGAGAGTGTCAGAGAGTGTCTGAGAGTGACTGAGAGTGTCAGAGAGTATCAGAGAGTGATAGAGAGTATCAGAGAGTGTCAGAGAGTGATATAGAATGCCAGAGAGTGTCAGAGAGTGTAAGAGGGTGTCTGAGAGTGATAGAGAGGGTCAGAGAGTGTCAGAGAGTGATACAGAGTGTCAGAGAATGTCTGAGTGTGTCAGAGTGTATCAGAGAGTTTCAGAGAGTGTCAGAGTGTGATAGAGGGTGTCAGAGAGTGTCTGAGAGTTTCAGAGTGTATCAGAGAGTGTCAGAGATTGTCAGAGAGTGATAGAGAGTGTCAGAGTGTGTCAGAGAGTGATAGAAGTGTCAGAGACTGTCTGAGAGTGATGCAGTCTCTCAGAGTGTGATAGCGTGTGAAAGAGTGTGTCAGAGAGAGTCTGAGAGTGTCAGCGAGTGTCAGAGTGTATCCGAGAGCAACAGAGAGTGTCAGAGATTGTCAGAGTGTGTCAGAGAGTGATTGAGAGTTTCAGAGAGTGTCAGAGAGAGATAGAGAGTGTCAGAGAGTGATATAGAGTGTCAGAGAGTGCGAGAGAGTGCGAGAGAGTGCCAGAGAGTGTCAGAGAGTGTCAGAGAGTGTCAGAGAGTATCAGAGAGTGATATAGAATGCCAGAGAGTGTCAGAGAGTGTGAGAGGGTGTCTGAGAGCGATAGAGAGTGTCAGAGAGTGATGGAGAGTGATAGAGAGTGTCAGAGAGAGTCTGAGAGTGTCTGAGAGTGATAGAGAGTGATTGAGAGGGTCAGAGAGTGATAGAGTGTTGTAGAGATGTCTGAGGTGTCAGAGAGTGTCAGATTGTGTCTGAGAGTGTCAGGGAGTGTCAGAGAGTGATGGAGAGTGAAACAGATTGTCAGACAGAATCTGAGAGTGTCAGGGAGTGATACGGTGTGTCATAGAGTGATAGACAGCGAAAGAGAGTGTCTGAGAGTGTCAGAGAGTGTCAGAGTCTGTCAGAGAGTGTCTGAGAGTGTCTGAGAGTGTCTGAGAATGTCAGAGAGAGTCAGACAGAGTCAGAGTGTGTCAGAAAGTGATAGAGAGTGTCAGAGAGTCCCAGAGAGTGTCTGAGAGAGTCAGAGAGTGTCAGAGAGTGATAGAGAGTGTCAGAGAGTGTCTGAGAGTTTCAGAGTGTATCAGAGAGTATCAGAGAGTGATAGATAGTATCAGAGAGTGATAGAGTGTTGTAGAGATGTCTGAGGTGTCAAAGAGTGTCTGAGAGCGTCAGGGAGTGTCAGAGAGTGATGGAGAGTGAAAGAGATTGTCAGACAGAACCTGAGAGTGTCAGTGAGTGATATGGAGTGTCATAGAGTGATAGACAGCGAAAGAGAGTGTCTGAGAGTGTCAGAGAGTGTCTGAGTGTGTCAGAGAGTTTCAGAGAGTGTCAGAGAGAGATAGTGAGTGTCAGAGAGTGACATCAAGTGTCAGAGAGTGCGAGAGAGTGCCAGAGAGTGTCAGAGAGTGTCTGAGAGTGTCAGAGAGTATCAGAGAGTGATAGAGAGTATCAGAGAGTGTCAGAGAGTGTCTGTGAGTGTCAGAGTGTGTCAGAGAGTGTCAGAGAGTGATATAGAATGCCAGAGAGTGTCAGAGAGTGTAAGAGGGTGTCTGAGAGTGATAGAGAGGGTCAGAGAGTGTCAGAGAGTGATACAGAGTGTCAGAGAATGTCTGAGTGTGTCAGAGTGTATCAGAGAGTTTCAGAGAGTGTCAGAGTGTGATAGAGGGTGTCAGAGAGTGTCTGAGAGTTTCAGAGTGTATCAGAGAGTGTCAGAGATTGTCAGAGAGTGATAGAGAGTGTCAGAGTGTGTCAGAGAGTGATAGAAGTGTCAGAGACTGTCTGAGAGTGATGCAGTGTGTCAGAGAGTGTCTGAGAGTGTCAGAGTGTACCAGAGAGTTTCAGAGAGTGTCGGAGAGTGATAGAGACTGTCAGAGAGTGTCTGAGAGTTTCAGAGTGTATCAGAGAGTGTCAGAGAGTGATAGAGAGTATCAGAGAGTGATAGAGAGTGGTAGAGATGTCTGAGGTATCAGAGAATGTCAGAGAGTGTCAGAGAGTGATAGAGAGTGTCAGAGAGTGTCAGAGAGTGATGCAGTGTGTCAGAGAGTGTCTGAGATTGTCAGAGTGTATCAGAAAGTTTCAGAGAGTGTCGGAGAGTGATAGAGACTGTCAGAGAGTGTCTGAGAGTTTCAGAATGTATCAGAGAGTGTCAGAGAGTGATAGAGAGTATCAGAGAGTGATAGAGGTGGGAGAGATATCTGAGGTGTCAGAGAGTAGCAGAGAGTGTCAGAGAGTGATGGAGAGTGAAAGAGATTGTCAGACAGAATCTGAGAGTGTCAGGGCGTGATAGAGAGTGTCATAGAGTGATCAAGAGAGAAAGAGAGTGTCTGAGAGTGTCAGAGAGTGTCAGAGTGTGTCAGAGAGTGTCTGAGAGTGTCTGAGAGTGTCTGAGAGTGTCTGAGAATATCAGAGAGAGTCAGACAGAGTCAGAGAGTATCAGAAAGTGATAGAGAGTGTCAGAGTCCCAGAGAGTGTCTGAGAGTGTCAGAGAGTGATAGAGAGTATGAGAGAGTGTCGGAGAGTGATGGAGAGTGATGGAGAGTGTCTGAGAGTGCCTGAGAGTGTCAGAGTGTGTCAGAGAGGGTGTGAGAGTGTCAGAGAGTCTCAGAGAGTGTCAGGGACTATCTGAGAGTGTCTGAGAGTGTCAGAGAGTGTCAGAGATTGTCAGAGATTGTCAGAGAGTGATAGAGAGTGTCAGAGTGTATCAGAGAGAGATAGAAGTGTCAGAGACTGTCTGAGAGTGTCAGAGTGTATCAGAGAGTGTCAGAGAGTGATAGAGAGTGTCAGAGAATGTCAGAGAGTGATGCAGAGTGTCAGAGAGTGTCTGAGAGTGTCAGAGTGTATCAGAGAGTTTCAGAGAGTGTCGGAGAGTGATAGAGAGTGTCAGAGAGTGTCTGAGAGTTTCAGAGTGTATCAGAGAGTATCAGAGAGTGATAGAGAGTATCAGAGAGTGATAGAGTGTTGTAGAGATGTCTGAGGTGTCAGAGAGTGTCAGAGAGTGTCTGAGAGTGTCAGGGAGTGTCAGAGAGTGATGGAGAGTGAAAGAGATTGTCAGACAGAATCTGAGAGTGTCAGGGAGTGATATGGTGTGTCATAGTGTGATAGACAGCGAAAGAGAGTGTCTGAGAGTGTCAGTGAGTGTCAGAGTGTGTCAGAGAGAGTCTGAGAGTGTCTGAGAGTGTCTGAGAATGTCAGAGAGAGTCAGACAGAGTCAGACAGTGTCAGAAAGTGATAGAGAGTGTCAGAGAGTCCCAGAGAGTGTCTGAGAGTGTCAGTGAGTGTCAGAGAGTGATAGAGAGTGTCAGAGAGTGTCTGAGAGTTTCAGAGTGTATCAGAGAGTATCAGAGAGTGATAGAGAGTATCAGAGAGTGATAGAGTGTTGTAGAGATGTCTGAGGTGTCAGAGAGTGTCAGAGAGTGTCTGAGAGTGTCAGGGAGTGTCAGAGAGTGATGGAGAGTGAAAGAGATTGTCAGACAGAATCTGAGAGTGTCAGGGAGTGATATGGAGTGTCATAGAGTGATAGACAGCGAAAGAGAGTGTCTGAGAGTGTCAGAGAGTGTCAGAGTGTGTCAGAGAGTGTCTGAGAGTGTCTGAGAGTGTCTGAGAATGTCAGAGAGAGTCAGACAGAGTCAGAGAGTGTCAGAAAGTGATAGAGTGTCAGAGAGTCCCAGAGAGTGTCCGAGAGTGTCAGAGAGTGATAGAGATAATGAGAGAGTGTCAGAAAGTGATAGAGAGTGTCAGAGAGTCTCAGAGAGTCTCAGGGAGAGTCTGAGAGTGTCTGAGATTGTCAGAGAGTGTCAGACAGTGTCAGAGAGTGTTATAAAGTGTCTGAGAGTGTCAGGGAGTGTCTGAGAGTGTCCGAGAGTGTCAGAGAGTGTCAAACAGTGGCAGAGAGTGATAGAGAGCGTCTGAGACTGCCTGAGAGTCTCTGAGACTGTCAGAGAGTGTCAAAGAGAGATAGAATGTGTCTGAGAGTGTCTGAGAGTGTCAGAGAGTGATAGAAAGTGTCAGAGAGTGTCAGAGAGTGATAGAAAGTGTCAGAGAGTGTCAGAGTGTGTCGGAGAGTGTCAAAAAGTGTCAGAGAGTGATAGAGAGTGTGAGAGAGTGTCTGAGAGTGTGAGAGAGTGATAAAAGGTGTCTGAGAGTTTCAGAGAGTGTTAGAAAGTGTCAGAGAGTGCCTGAGAGTGTCAGGCAGTGTCAGAGAGTGATATAAATTGTCTGAGACTGTCTGAGAGTTTCTGAGAGTGTCAGAGAGTGATAGAAAGTGTCAGAGAGTGTCTGAGAGTGTCAGAGAATGTCAGAGAGTGTCAAACAGTGTCAGAGAGTGAGAGAAAGTGACAGAGAGTGTCTGAGTATGTCACACAGTAATGGAAAGTATCAAGAGTGTCTTAGGGGGTCTGAGCGTGTCAGAGAGTGATAGGGAGTGTCAGAGAGTGACAGAGAGTTGTAGTGAGTGGTATAGAGTGTTGGAGAATGTCAGAGAGTGACAGAGTGTGTCAGAGTGTGATAGCGTGTGAAAGAGTGTGTCAGAGAGAGTCTGAGAGTGTCAGCGAGTGTCAGAGTGTATCCGAGAGCAACAGAGAGTGTCAGAGATTGTCAGAGTGTGTCAGAGAGTGATTGAGAGTTTCAGAGAGTGTCAGAGAGAGATAGAGAGTGTCAGAGAGTGATATAGAGTGTCAGAGAGTGCGAGAGAGTGCGAGAGAGTGCCAGAGAGTGTCAGAGAGTGTCAGAGAGTGTCAGAGAGTATCAGAGAGTGATATAGATTGCCAGAGAGTGTCAGAGAGTGTGAGAGGGTGTCTGAGAGTGATAGAGAGTGTCAGAGAGTGATGGAGAGTGATAGAGAGTGTCAGAGAGAGTCTGAGAGTGTCTGAGAGTGATAGAGAGTGATTGAGAGTGTCAGAGAGTGATAGAGTTTGTCAGAGACTTTCTGAGAGTGCCTGAGAGTGTCAGAGACTGTCTGAAAATACGGAAGTATGTGGTTGAAGGCTATTTAGATCTTTTAATCAGTAATTGGCTTGCTGAAAGTAGACAGAGGGTGGTGGTTGATGGCAAATGTTCATCCTGGAGTTCTGTTTCTAGTGGTGTACCGCAAGCATCTGTTTTGGGGCCACTGCTGTTTGTCATTTTTATAAATGACCTGGATGTGAGTGTAGAAGGGTGGGTTAGTAAATTTGCGGATGACACTAAGGTCGGTGGAGTTGTGGATAGTGCCGAAGGATGTTGTCGGGTACATAGGGACATAGATAGGCTGCAGAGCTGGGCTAAGAGATGGCAAATGGAGTTTAATGCGGAAAAGTGTGAGGTGATTCACTTTGGAAGGAGTAACAGGAATGCAGAGTACTGAGCTAATGGGAAGATTCTTGGTAGTGTAGATGAACAGAGACATCTTGGTGTCCAGGTACATAAATCCCTGAAAGTTGCTACCCAGGTTAATAGGGCTGTTAAGAAGGCATATGGTGTGTTAGCTTTTATTAGTAGGGGGATCGCGTTTCGGAACCACGAGGTCATGCTGCAGCTGTACAAAACTCTGGTGAGACCGCACCTGGAGTATTGTGTGCAGTTCTGGTCACCGCATTATAGGATGTATGTGGAAGCTTTGGAAAGGGTGCAGAGAAGATTTTCTAGGATGTTGCCTGGTATGGAGGGAAGGTCTTACGAGGAAAGGCTGAGGGACTTGAGGTTGTTTTCGTTGGAGAGAAGGAGGAGGAGAGGTGACTTAATAGAGACATATAAGATAATCAGAGGGTTAGATAGGGTGGGTAGTGAGAGTCTTTTTCCTCGGATGGTGATGGCAAACACGAGGGAACATAGCTTTAAGTTGAGGGGTGATAGATATCGGACAGATGTTAGAGGTAGTTTCATTATTCAGAGAGTAGTAGGGGCGTGCAACGCCCTGCCTGCAACAGTAGTAGACTCGCCAACTTTAAGGGTATTTAAGTGGTCATTGGATAGACATATGGATGAAAATGGAATAGTGTAGGTCAGATGGTTTCACAGGTCGGCGCAGCATCGAGGGCCAAAGGGCCTGTACTGCGTTGTAATGTTCTAATTCTAATTCAAACGCCTTACTGAAATCCATATACACCACATCCACGGCTTTACCCTCATCCACCTGTTTGTTCACCTTCTCAAAAAACTCAATAAGGTTTGTGAGGCACGACCTACCCGTCACAAAACCGTGCTGACTATCGCTAATGAACTTATTCTTTTCCAGATGATTATAAATCCTGTCTCTTATAATCTTTTCCAACATTTTACCCACAACCGAAGTAAGGCTCAAAGGTCTATAATTACCAGGGCTGTCTCTACTCCCCTTCTTCAACAAGGCGACAACACTTGCTATCCTCCAGTCTTCCGGCACTATTCCTGTCGACAATGACGACATAAAGATCAAGGACAAAGGCTTTGCAATCTCCTCCCTGGCTTCCCAGAGAATCCTAGGATAAATCTGGCCCAGGGGACTTATCTATTTTCACACTTTCCAAAATTGCTAACAGCTCCTCCTTGTGAAACTCAATCCAATCTAGCCTAGTAGTCTGCATCTCAGTATTCTCCTCGACAACATTTTCTTTCTCTACTGTAAATACTGACGAAAAATATTCATTTAACGCTTCCCCTATCTCCTCTGATTCCACACACAACTTCCCACTACTATCCTTGATTGGCCCTAATCTAACTCTAGTCATTCTTTTATTCCTGATATACCTATAGAAAGCCTTAGGGATTTCCTTGATCCTATTCGCCAATGACTTCTCGTGTCCTCTCCTCTCTCTTCTTAGCTCTCCCTTTAGATCCTTCCTGGCTAGCTTGTAACTCTCAAGCGCCCTAACTGAGCCTTCACGTCTCATCCTAACATAAGCCTTCTTCTTCCTCTTGACAAGCGCTTCAACCTCTTCAGTAAACCACGGCTCCCTCGCCCGACAACTTCCTCCCTGCCTGACAGGTACATACTTATCAAGGACACGCAGTAGCTGCTCCTTGAATAAGCTCCACATTTCGATGGTGCCCATCCCCTGCAGTTTCCTTCCCCATCCTACGCATCCTAAATCTTGCCTAATCGCATCATAATTTCCTTTCCCCCAGCTATAATTCTTGCCCTGCGGTATATACCTGTCCCTGCCCATCGCTAAGGTCAACCTAACCGAATTGTGATCACTATCACCAAAGGCACAGTGGCGCAGTGGTCAGCACCACAGCTCCAGCGACCCGGGTTCAATTCTGGGTACTGCCTGTGTGGAGTTTGCAAGTTCTCCCTGTGTCTGCGTGGTTTTTCTCCGGGTGCTCCGGTTTCCTCCCACAAGCCAAAAGACTTGCAGGTTGGTAGGTAAATTGGCCATTGTAAATTGCCCCTAGTATAGGTCGGTGGTAGGTAAATATAGGGACAGGTGGCGATGTGGTGGGAATATGGGGATTGGTGTAGGATTAGTATAAAATATGTGGTTGATGGTCGGCACAGACTCGGTGGGCCGAAGGGCCTGTTTCAGTGCTGTATCTCTAAACTAAACATCTAAATCTAACAGCTGGCCGAGTTCATTACCCAGTACCAAATCCAATATGGCATCGCCCCTGGTTGGCCAGTCTACATACTGTGTCAGAAAACCCTCCTGCACACACTGGACAAAAACTGACCCATCTAAAGTACTCGAACTATAGTATTTCCAGTCAATATTTGGAAAGTTAAAGTCCCCCATAACAACTACCCTGTTACTCGCGCTCCTGTCGAGAATCATCTTTGCTATCCTTTCCTCTACATCTCTGGAACTATTCGGAGGTCTATAGAAGACTCCCAACAGGGTGACCTCTCCTCTCCTGTTTCTAACCTCGGCCCATACTACCTCAGTAGACGAGTCCTCAAACGTCCTTTCTGCCGCCGTAATACTCTCCTCGATTAACAATGCCACCCCTCCCGCCCCCTCTCTTTTACCATCTTTTCTGTTCTTACTGAAACATCTAAATCCCGGAACCTGCAACATCCATTCCTGTCCCTGCTCCACCCATGTCTCTGAAATGGCCACAACATCGAGATCCCAGGTACCAACCCATGCTGCAAGCTCGCCCACCTTATTTCGGATGCTCCTGGCTTTGAAGTAGACACACTTTAAACCAAGTTCTTGCTTGCCAGTGCCCTCTTGCGTCCTTGTAACCTTATCCCTGACCTCACTACTCTCAACATCCTGTACACTGGAACTACAATTTAGGTTCCCAAACACCTGCTGAATTATTTTAAGCCCCCCCGAAGAGCACTAGCAAATCTGCCCCCCAGGATATTGGTACCCCTCTGGTTCAGGTGAAGACCATCCTGTTTGTAGAGGTCCCACCTACCCCAGAAAGAGCCCCAATTATCCAGGAAACCAAAACCCTCCCTCCTACACCATCCCTGCAGCCACGTGTTCAACTCCTCTCTCTCCCTATTCCTCGCTTCGCTAGCACGTGGCACGGGCAACAACCCAGAGATAACAACTCTGTTTGTTCTCGCTCGAAGCTTCCACCCTAGCTCCCTGAATTTCTGCCTTAAATCCCCATCTCTCTTCCTACCTATGTCGTTGGTGCCTATGTGGACCACGACTTGGGGCTGCTCCCCCTCCCCCTTAAGGATCCCAAAAACACGATCTGAGACATCACGAACCTGGGAGGCAACACACCAACCATGAGTCTCTCTCGTTCCCACAGAACCTCCTATCTGTTCCCCTAACTATGGAGTCCCCAATGACTAATGCTCTGCTCCTCTTCCCCCTTCCCTTCTGAGCAACAGGGACAGACTCTGTGCCAGAGACCTGTACCCCATTGCTTACCCCTGGTAAGTCGTCCCCCCCAACAGTATCCAAAACGGTATACCTGTTGTTGAGGGAAACGGCCACAGGGGATCCCTGCACTGCCTGCTGGTTCCCTCTCCTTCTTCCCCTGACGGTAACCCATCTACCTACTTCTTTTACCTGAGGTGTGACTACCTCCCTATAACTCCTGTCAATAACCCCCTCCGCCTCCCGAATGATCCGAAGTTCATCCAGCTTCAGTTCCCTAACGCGGTTCTCGAGGAGCTGGAGTTGGGTGCACTTCCCGTAGGTGCAGTCAGCAGGGACACTAAAGCAACTGCCCAAATATGTAACCTCACTTACCCAGCAGTCCCGCGTGCGCTCCGCCTACACACGAGAAATGGCTTCCGATTTCTTGGCACACTTTTCAAAGCTCAGCTCCCGCTGTTCTCTCTCTGGCTCTGTGGCTTCCGATTTCTTGGCACGCTTTTCAAATCTCTGCTGCCACTGTTCTCTCGCTCTCTCTCTGTGACATCCGATTTCTTGGCGCGCTTTTCCAAGCTCAGCTCCCGCTGTTCTCTCTCTCTCTCTCTCTCTCTCTGTGGCTTCCGATTTCTTGGCGCGCTTTTCAAATCTCTGCTGCCGCTGTTCTCTCTCTCTCTCTCTGTGACATCCGATTTTTTGGCGCGCTTTTCCAAGCTCAGCTCCCGCTGTTCTCTCTCTCTCTCACTCTGTGGCTTCCGATTTCTTGGCGCGCATTTCAAAGCTCTGCTCCCGCTGTTCTCTCTCTCTCTCTCTCTCTCTGTGACATCCGATTTCTTGGCGCACTTTTCCAAGCTCAGCTCCCGCTGTTCTCTCTCTCTCTCTCTCTGTGACATCCGATTTCTTGGCGCGCTTTTCCAAACTCAGCTCCCGCTGTTCTCTCTATCTCTCTGTGACATCCGATTTCTTGGCGCGCTTTTCAAAGCTTTGCTCCCGCTGTTCTCTCTCTCTCTCTCTCTCTGTGACTTCCGATTTCTTGGCGCGCTTTTCAAATCTGTGCTGCCGCTGTTCTCCCTCTCTCTCTCTCTGTGGCTTCCCATTTCTTGGTGCGCTTTTCAAAGCTCTGCTCCCGCTGCTCTCTCTCTCTCTCTCTGTGACTTCCGACTTCTTGGCGCACATTTCAAAGCTCTGCTCCCGCTGTTCTCTCTCTCTCTCTGTGACAGAGAGTGTGAGAGAGTGTCAGAGAGAGTCAGAGAGAGTCAGAGAGAATCAGAGAGTGCATGAGAGTGTCTGAGAGTGTCAGAAAAAGACTGAGAGAGATACAGAGTGATAGTGATACTGAGTGTCAGAGAGTGTCTGAGAGTGTCAGAAAATGTCTGAGAGTGATACAGAGTGACAGAGAGTGACAGAGAGAGATAGAGAGAGTTAGAGAGTGTCAGAGAGCGATAGAGAGTGTCAGAGAGTGTCAGAGAGTGTCAAAGAGTGCCAGAGAGTGTCAGAGAGTGACAGAGAGTGTCTGAGAGGGTCAGGGATTGTCTGAGAGTGATAGAGAGTGTCAGAGAGTGATAGAGAGTGTCAGAGAGAGATAGAGAGTGCCAGAGAGTGTCTGAGAGTGTCAGAAAGTGATAGAAAGTGTCAGAGAGTGTCTGCGAGTGTCAGAGAGTGTCAGAGAGTGATGGAGAGTGTCACAGTGTCAGAAAGTGATATGAACTTTCAGGGAGGGTCGGAGAGGGTCAGAGAGCGTCAGAGAGTGTGAGAGAGTGCGAGAGAGAGTCAGAGAGTGTCAGAGAGTGTGAGAGTGTCAGAGAGTGATAGAGAGTGTCAGCGAGTGATAGAGTGGCAGAGAGTGTCTGAAAGTGTCAGAGAGTTTGAGAGTGTCAGAGAGTGTCAGAGAGTGATAGAGAGTGTGTGAAAGTGTCAGAGAGTTGCAGAGAGTGTCTGAAATTGTCAGAGAGTGTCAGAGAGTGTCTGAGTGTGTCTGAGAGTGTCAGAGAGTGTCAGAGAGTGATAGAGAGTGTCAGAGAGTGTCAGAGAGGGTCAGAGAGTGTCAGAGAGTGTGAGAGCATGTCAGAGAGGGTCAGAGAGAGTGAGAGTGTCAGAGAGTGTGAGAGTGTCAGAGAGTGTCAGACAATGTCAGAGATTGTCAGAGTGGGTCAGAGAGTGTCAGAGAGTGCGTGAGAGCGTCAGAGAGTGTCATAGAGTGTGAAAGTGTCAGAGAGTGATAGAGAGTGATAGAGAGTGTCAGAGAGTGTCAGAGAGTGATAGAGAGTGTCAGAGAGGGTCCGAGAGTAGGAGAGTGTCAGAGAGTGTGAGAGTGTCAGAGAGTGTGAGAGTGTCAGAGAGTGTCAGAGAGTGACAGAGAGTGACAGAGAGTGGCAGAGAGTGGCAGAGAATGTCTGAAAGTGTCAGAGAGTGTCAGAGAGTGATGGAGAGTGGCAGAGAGTGTCTGAAAGTGTCAGAGAGTGTCAGAGTGTATCAGAGAGTATCAGAGAGTATCAGAGAGTGTCAGAGAGTGTCAGAGAGTGATAGAGAGTGTCTGAGACTGTCTGAGAGTGTCAGATTGAGTCAGAGAGTGATAGAGAGTGTCAGAGAGTGTCTGAGAGGGTTCGAGTGTATCAGAGAGTGTCAGAGAGTGATAGAGAGTGTCAGAGAGTGTCTGAGAGTGCCCGAGTGTATCAGAGAGTGTCAGAGAGTTATAGAGAGTGATAGCGAGTGTCAGAGTGTGATAGAGTGTGCCAGAGTGTGTCTGAGAGTCTCAGAGAGGGTCAGAGAGGGTCAGAGAGGGTCAGAGAGTGACAGAGAGTGTGAAAGAGTGTCAGAGAGTGTCAGAGAGTGTGCGAGTGTTCGAGAGTGTCAGAGAGTGTCAGAGAGTGATAGAGAGTGGCTGAGAGTGATAGAGAGTGATAGATAGTGTCAGAGAGTGTCAGAGAGTGTCAGAGAGTGATAGAGAGTGTCAGAGAGGGTCCGAGAGTGTGAGAGTGTCAGAGAGTGTGAGAGTGTCAGAGAGTGTCAGAGAGTGACAGAGAGTGATAGAGAGTGGCAGAGAGTGGCAGAGGATGTCTGAAAGTGTCAGAGAGTGTCAGAGAGTGATGGAGAGTGGCAGAGAGTGTCTGAAAGTGTCAGAGAGTGTCAGAGTGTATCAGAGAGTGTCAGAGAGTGTCAGAGAGTGTCAGAGAGTGGCAGAGAGTGATAGAGAGTGTCTGAGACTGTCTGAGAGTGTCAGAGAGTGATAGAGAGTGTCAGAGAGTGTCTGAAAGTGTCAGAGAGTGTCAGAGTGTATCAGAGAGTGTCAGAGAGTGTCAGAGAGTGTCAGAGAGTGTCAGAGAGTGATAGAGAGTGTATGAGACTGTCTGAGAGTGTCAGAGAGTGATAGAGAGTGTCAGAGAGTGTCTGAGAGGGTTCGAGTGTATCAGAGAGTGTCTGAGAGTGTCAGAGTGTATCAGAGAGTGTCAGAGAGTGATAGAGAGTGTCAGAGAGTGTCTGAGAGTGCCAGAGTGTATCAGAGAGTGTCAGAGAGTTATAGAGAGTGATAGAGAGTGTCAGAGTGTGATAGAGTGTGCCAGAGAGTGTCTGAGAGTGTCAGAGAGGGTCAGCGAGGGTCAGAGAGTGTCAGAGAGTGTCAGAGAGTGTGAAAGAGTGTCAGAGAGTGTCAGAGAGTGTGCGAGTGTTAGAGAGTGTCAGAGAGTGTCAGGGAGTGATAGAGAGTGGCTGAGAGTGATAGAGAGTGTCAGAGAGTGTCAGAGAGTGTCAGAGAGTGTCAGAGAGTGATTGAGAGTGATTGAGAATGATTCACAGTGATAGAGAGTGTCAGAGAGTGATAGAGTGTGCCAGAGAGTGTCTGAGAGTGTCAGAGAGGGTCAGAGAGTGTCAGAGAGTGTGAAAGAGTGTCAGAGAGTGGCAGAGAGTGTGCGAGTGTCAGAGAGTGATAGACAGTGTCAGAGAGTGTCTGAGAGTGATAGAGAGTGTCAGAGAGCGTCAGAGAGTGTCAGAGAGTGATAGAGAGTGATAGAGAGTGACAGAGAGTGTCTGAAAGTGTCAGAGAGTGATATGGAGTGATAGAGAGGGTCAGAGAGGGTCAGAGAGTGTCAGAGAGTGTGAAAGAGTGTCAGAGAGTGTGCGAGCGTCAGAGAGTGTCAGAGAGAGTCAGAGAGTTATAGAGAGTGGCAGAGAGAGTCTGAAAGTGTCAGAGAGTGATAGAGAGTGGCAGAGAGTGTCTGAAAGTGTCAGAGAATGTCTGAGAGTGATAGAGAGTGTCAGAGACTGTCAGAGAGTGTCAGAGAGTGTCAGAGAGTGTCAGAGAGTGATAGAGAGTGTCAGAGAGAGTCAGAGAGTGATAGAGAGTGATAGAGAGTGTCTGAAAGTTTCAGAGAGTTTCATGGAGTGATAGAGAGGGTCAGAGAGGGTTAGAGAATATCAGAGAGTGATAGAGAGTGATAGAGAGTGGCAGAGAGTGTCTGAAAGTGTCAGAGAGTGTCTGAGAGTGTGAGAGTGTCAGAGAGTGATCGAGAGTGTCAGCGAGTGATAGAGTGGCAGAGAGTGTCTGAAAGTGTCAGAGAGTTTGAGAGTGTCAGAGAGTGTCAGAGAGTGATAGAGAGTGTGTGAAAGTGTCAGAGAGTTGCAGAGAGTGTCTGAAATTGTCAGAGAGTGTCAGAGAGTGTCAGAGAGTGATAGAGAGTGTCAGAGAGTGTCAGAGAGTGTCAGAGAGGGTCAGAGAGTGTCAGAGAGTGTGAGAGCGTGTCAGAGAGTGTCAGAGAGTGTGAGAGTGTCAGAGAGTGTCAGACAATGTCAGAGATTGTCAGAGTGGGTCAGAGAGTGTCAGAGAGTGCGTGAGAGCGTCAGAGAGTGTCAGAGAGTGTGAAAGTGTCAGAGAGTGTTAGAGAGTGATAGGGAGTGTCAGAGAGTGTCAGAGAGTGATAGAGAGTGTCAGCGAGTGATAGAGTGGCAGAGAGTGTCTGAAAGTGTCAGAGAGTTTGAGAGTGTCAGAGAGTGTCAGAGAGTGATAGAGAGTGTGTGAAAGTGTCAGAGAGTTGCAGAGAGTGTCTGAAATTGTCAGAGAGTGTCAGAGAGTGTCTGAGTGTGTCTGAGTGTGTCTGAGAGTGTCAGAGAGTGTCAGAGAGTGATAGAGAGTGTCAGAGAGTGTCAGAGAGGGTCAGAGAGTGTCAGAGAGTGTGAGAGCGTGTCAGAGAGGGTCAGAGAGAGTGAGAGTGTCAGAGAGTGTGAGAGTGTCAGAGAGTGTCAGACAATGTCAGAGATTGTCAGAGTGGGTCAGAGAGTGTCAGAGAGTGCGTGAGAGCGTCAGAGAGTGTCAGAGAGTGTGAAAGTGTCAGAGAGTGATAGAGAGTGATAGAGAGTGTCAGAGAGTGTCAGAGAGTGATAGAGAGTGTCAGAGAGGGTCCGAGAGTGTGAGAGTGTCAGAGAGTGTGAGAGTGTCAGAGAGTGTGAGAGTGTCAGAGAGTGTCAGAGAGTGACAGAGAGTGACAGAGAGTGGCAGAGAGTGGCAGAGAATGTCTGAAAGTGTCAGAGAGTGTCAGAGAGTGATGGAGAGTGGCAGAGAGTGTCTGAAAGTGTCAGAGAGTGTCAGAGTGTATCAGAGAGTATCAGAGAGTATCAGAGAGTATCAGAGAGTGTCAGAGAGTGTCAGAGAGTGATAGAGAGTGTCTGAGACTGTCTGAGAGTGTCAGATTGAGTCAGAGAGTGATAGAGAGTGTCAGAGAGTGTCTGAGAGGGTTCGAGTGTATCAGAGAGTGTCAGAGAGTGTCTGAGAGTGTCAGAGTGTATCAGAGAGTGTCAGAGAGTGATAGAGAGTGTCAGAGAGTGTCTGAGAGTGTCAGAGTGTATCAGAGAGTGTCAGAGAGTTATAGAGAGTGATAGAGAGTGTCAGAGTGTGATAGAGTGTGCCAGAGAGTGTCTGAGAGTGTCAGAGAGGGTCAGAGAGGGTCAGAGTGTGTCAGAGAGTGTGAAAGAGTGTCAGAGAGTGTCAGAGAGTGTGCGAGTGTTAGAGAGTGTCAGAGAGTGTCAGAGAGTGATAGAGAGTGGCAGAGAGTGATAGAGAGTGATAGAGAGTGTCAGAGAGTGTCAGAGAGTGTCAGAGAGTGATTGAGAGTGATTGAGAATGATTCACAGTGATAGAGAGTGTCAGAGAGTGATAGAGTGTGTCAGAGAGTGTCTGAGAGTGTCAGAGAGGGTCAGAGAGTGTCAGAGAGTGTGCGCATGTCAGAGAGTGTCAGAGAGTGATAGAGAGTGTCAGAGAGTGTCTGAGAGTGATAGAGAGTGTCAGAGAGTGTCAGAGAGTGTCAGAGAGTGATAGAGAGTGATAGAGAGTGATAGAGAGTGTCTGAAAGTGTCAGAGAGTGATATAGAGTGATAGAGAGGGTCAGAGAGGGTCAGAGAGTGTGAAAGAGTGGCAGAGAGTGGCAGAGAGTGTGCGAGCATCAGAGAGATTCAGAGAGAGTCAGAGAGTGATAGAGAGTGTCAGAGAGTATCTGAGAGGGTTCGAGTGTATCAGAGAGTGTCAGAGAGTGTCTGAGAGTGTCAGAGTGTATCAGAGAGTGTCAGAGAGTGATAGAGAGTGTCAGAGAGTGTCTGAGAGTGCCAGAGTGTATCAGAGAGTGTCAGAGAGTTATAGAGAGTGATAGAGAGTGTCAGAGTGTGATAGAGAGTGTCAGAGAGTGATAGAGAGTGATAGAGAGTGTCAGAGAGTGTCAGAGAGTGTCAGAGAGTGATTGAGAGTGATTGAGGATGATTCACAGTGATAGAGAGTGTCAGAGAGTGATAGAGTGTGCCAGAGAGTGTCTGAGAGTGTCAGAGAGGGTCAGAGAGTGTCAGAGAGTGGCAGAGAGTGTGCGAGTGTCAGAGAGTGGCAGAGAGTGTGCGAGTGTCAGAGAGTGTCAGAGAGTGATAGAGAGTGTCGGGGAGTGTCAGAGAGTGTCAGAGAGTGTCAGAGAGTGTCAGAGAGTGATAGAGAGTGTCAGAGAGTGTCAGAGAGTGTCAGAGAGTGATAGAGAGTGATAGAGAGTGTCTGAAAGTGTCAGAGAGTGATATAGAGTGATAGAGAGGGTCAGAGAGGGTCAGAGAGTGTCAGAGAGTGTGAAAGAGTGTCAGGGAGTGGAAGAGAGTGTGCGAGCGTCAGAGAGTGTCAGAGAGAGTCAGAGAGTGATAGAGAGTGGCAGAGAGTGTCTGAAAGTGTCAGAGAGTGATAGAGAGTGGCAGAGAGTGTCTGAAAGTGTCAGAGAGTGTCTGAGAGTGATAGAGAGTGTCAGAGACTGTCAGAGAGTGTCAGAGAGTGTCAGAGAGTGATAGAGAGTGTCAGAGAGTGTCAGAGAGTGATAGAGAGTGATAGAGAGTGATAGAGAGTGTCTGAAAGTGTCAGAGAGTTATATGGAGTGATAGAGAGGGTCAGAGAGGGTCAGAGAGTATCAGAGAGTGTGAAAGAGTGTCAGAGAGTGGCAGAGAGTGTGCGAGTGTCAGAGAGTGTCAGAGAGAGTCAGAGAGTGATAGAGAGTGGCAGAGAGTGTCTGAAAGTGTCAGAGAGTGATAGAGAGTGATAGAGAGTGGCAGAGAGGGTCTGAAATTGTCAGAGTGTGTCTAAGAGTGATAGAGAGTGTCAGAGACTGTCAGAGAGTGTCAGAGAGTGTCAGAGAGTGACAGAGAGTGACAGAGAGTGACAGAGAGTGTCAGAGAGTGATAGAGAGTGATGGAGAGTGATAGAGAGTGTCTGAAAGTGTCAGAGAGTGATATCGAGTGACAGAGAGTGTCAGAGAGTGACAGAGAGTGTCAGAGAGTGATAGAGAGTGAGAGAGAGTGATAGAGAGTGTCTGAAAGTGTCAGAGAGTGATATAGAGTGATAGAGAGTGGCAGAGAGTGTCTGAAAGTGTCAGAGAGTGATAGAGAGTGTCTGAGTGTGTCTGAAAATGTCAGAGAGTGATAGAGTTTGTCAGAGAGTGTCAGAGATTGTCAGAGAGGGTCCGAGAGTGTCAGAGAGTGTGAGAGAATGTCAGAGAGTATGAGAGATTGTCAGAGAGTGTCAGAGAGTGTGAGAGTGTCAGAGAGTGTCAGAGTGTCAGAGAGTGTGAGATTGTCAGAGAGTGTGAAAGAGCGTCAGAGAGTGTCAGAGAGGGACAGAAAGTGTCAGAGAGTGTCAGAGAGTGGTAGAGAGTGTCAGAGAGTGTCTGAGAGTGATAGAGAGTGTCAGAGTGTGTCAGAGAGTGGCAGAGAGTGTCTGAAAGTGATAGAGAGTGATAGAGAGTGTCTGAAAGTGTCAGAGTGTGATATAGAGTGATAGAGAGGGTCAGAGAGGGTCAGAGAGTGTCAGAGAGTGTGAAAGAGTGTCAGAGAGTGGCAGAGAGTGTGCAAGCGTCAGAGAGTGTCAGAGAGAGTCAGAGAGTGATAGAGAGTGGCAGAGAGTGTCTGAAAGTGTCAGAGAGTGATAGAGAGTGGCAGAGAGTGTCTGAAAGTGTCAGAGAGTGTCTGAGAGTGATAGAGAGTGTCAGAGACTGTCAGAGAGTGTCAGAGAGTGTCAGAGAGTGTCAGAGAGTGATAGAGAGTGTCAGAGAGTGTCAGAGAGTGATAGAGAGTGATAGAGAGTGATAGAGAGTGATAGAGAGTGATAGAGAGTGTCTGAAAGTGTCAGAGAGTTATATGGAGTGATAGAGAGGGTCAGAGAGGGTCAGAGAGTATCAGAGGGTGTGAAAGAGTGTCAGAGAGTGGCAGAGAGTGTGCGAGTGTCAGAGAGTATCAGAGAGAGTCAGAGAGTGATAGAGAGTGGCAGAGAGTGTCTGAAAGTGTCAGAGAGTGATAGAGAGTGGCAGAGAGGGTCTGAAAGTGTCAGAGAGTGTCTAAGAGTGATATAGAGTGTCAGAGACTGTCAGAGAGTGTCAGAGAGTGACAGAGAGTGACAGAGAGTGACAGAGAGTGTCAGAGAGTGATCGAGAGTGATAGAGAGTGATAGAGAGTGTCTGAAAGTGTCAGAGAGTGATATAGAGTGATAGAGAGTGGCAGAGAGTGTCTGAAAGTGTCAGAGAGTGATAGAGAGTGTCTGAGTGTGTCTGAAAATGTCAGAGAGTGTCAGAGAGTGATCGAGAGAGTCAGAGACTGTCTGAGTGTGTCTGTGATTGTCAGAGAGTGTCAGAGAGTGATAGAGAGTGGCAGAGAGTCTCAGAGAGTGTCAGGGAGGGTCAGAGAGTGTGAGAGAGGGTCAGAGAGAGTGTCAGAGAGTGTCAGATAGTGATAGAGAGTGGCAGAGAGTGGCAGAGAGTTTCAGAGAGTGATAGAGAGTGATAGAGAGTGGCAGAGAGTGTCTGAAAGTGTCAGAGAGTGTCTGAGTGTGTCGGAGATTGTCAGAGAGTGTCAGAGAGTGTCAGAGAGTGTCAGAGAGTATCAGAGAGTGTCAGAGAGTGTCTGAGACTGTCTGAGAGTGTCTGAGAGTGTCAGAGAGTGATAGAGAGTGTCAGAGAGTGTCTGAGTGTGTATGAGATTGTCAGAGAGTTTCAGAGAGAGATAGAGAGTGTCAGAGTGTATTAGAGAGTATCAGAGAGTGTCAGAGAGTGTCAGAGATTGTCAGATAGTGATAGAGAGTGTCTGAGACTGTCTGAGAGTGTCAGCGAATGTCAGATAGTGATGGACAGTGTCAGAGAGTGTCTGAGACTGTTAGAGTGTATCAGAGAGTGTCAGACAGTGTGAGGGAGTGATAGAGTGTGGTAGAGAGTGTCTGAGTGTGTCAGAGTGTGTCAGAGATGTGTCACAGTGTATCAGAGAGTGTCAGAGTGTGATGGAGTGTGTAAGAGAGTGTCAGAGAGTGATAGAGAGTGTCAGAGTGTGTCAGAGAGGGTCAGAGAGTGTCTGAGAGTATGAGAGAGTGTCAGAGAGTGTCAGAGAGAGTGAGAGTGCCAGAGAGTGTGAGAGTGTCAGAGAGTGTCAGACAGTGACAGAGAGTGTCAGAGTGGGTCAGAGAGTGTCAGAGACTTTGTGAGAGTGTCAGAGGGTTTCAGAGAGTGTCAGAGAGTGATGGAGAGTGAGAGAGAGTGGCAGAGAGTGTTTGAAAGTGTCAGCGAGTTTCAGAGAGTGATCGAGAGTGTCAGAGAATGTCAGAGAGTGACTGAGTGTGTCTAAGATTGTCAGAGAGTGTCAGAGAGCGATAGAGAGTGTCGGCGAGTGTCACAGAGTGATAGAGAGTGTCAGAAAGGGTCCGAGAGTGTGAGAGTGTCAGAGAGTGTGAGAGTGTCACAGAGTGTGAGAGTCTCAGAGAATGTCAGAGAGTGACAGAGAGTGATAGAGAGTCGCAGAGAGAGTCTGAAAGTGTCAGCGAGTGATAGAGAGTAATAGAGAGTGGCAGAGAATGTCTGAAAGTGTCAGAGAGTGTCAGAGAGTGAAGGTGAGTGTCAGCGAGTGTCTGCGTGGGTCTGAGAGTGCCAGAGAGGGTCAGAGAGTGATAGAGAGGGTCAGAGAGTGATAGAGAGTGGCAGAGAGTGTCTGAAAGTGTCAGAGAGTGTCAGAGAGTGATAGAGAGTGTCAGAGAGGGTCTGATTGTGTCTGAGATTGTCAGAGAGTGTCAGAGAGTGATAGAGAGTGTCAGAGAGTGATAGAGAGTGTCTGAGACTGTCTGAGAGTGTCAGATTGAGTCAGAGAGTGATAGAGAGTGTCAGAGAGTGTCTGAGAGTGTTAGAGTGTATCAGAGAGTGTCAGAGAGTGATCGAGAGTGGTAGAGAATGTTCTGAGTGTGTCAGAGAGTGTCTGAGAGTGTCAGAGTGTAACAGAGAGTGTCAGAGAGTGACACAGAGAGTGTCTGAGAGTGCCACAGTATATCAGAGAGTGTTAGAGAGTGATAGAGAGTGAGAGAGAGTGTCTGAGTGTGTCTGAGAGTATCTGAAAGTGCCAGAGAGTGTCAGAGAGGTTTAGAGAGTGATTGAGAATGATTGACAGTGATAGAGTGTGTCAGAGAGTGATAGAGTGTGCCAGAGAGTGTCTGAGAGTGTCAGAGAGGGTCAGAGAGTGTGCGAGTGTGAGAGAGAGTCAGAGAGTGTCAGAGAGTGATAGAGAGTGGCAGAGAGTGTCTGAAAGTGTCAGAGAGTGTCAGAGAGTGTCAGAGAGTTTCATAGAGTGATAGAGTGTGTGAGAGAGTGATAGAGAGTGTCTGAAAGTGTCAGAGAGTGATATAGAGTGATAGAGAGTGGTAGAGAGTGTCTGAAAGTGTCAGAGAGTGATAGAGAGTGTCTGAGTGTGTCAGAGAGTGTCAGAGAGTGATAGAGTTTGTCAGAAATTGTCAGACATTGTCAGAGAGGGTCAGAGAGTGTCAGAGAGTGTGAGAGAATGTCAGAGAGAGTGAGAGAGTGTCAGAGAGTGTCAGTGAGTGTGAGAGTGTCAGATAGTGTGAGAGTGTCAGAGAGTATCAGATAGTGTCAGAGAGTGTCAGAGAGGGACAGAGTGTGTCAGAGAGTGTCAGAGAGTGTCAGAGAGTGTGAGAGAGTGTGAGAGTGTCAGAGAGTGTTAGAGTGTATCAGAGAGAGCCAGAGAGTGAAAGAGAGTGGTAGAGAGTGTCTGAGTGTGTCAGAGAGTGTCTGAGAGTGTCAGAGTGTATCAGAGAGTGTCAGAGAGTGATAGAGAGTGTCAGAGAGTGTCTGAGAGTGCCAGAGTGTATCAGAGAGTGTCAGAGAGTGATAGAGAGTGATAGAGAGTGTCAGAGAGTGATAGAGTGTGCCAGAGAGTGTCTGAGAGTGCCAGAGAGGGTCAGAGAGTGCCAGAGAGGGTCAGAGAGTGATAGAGAGGGTCAGAGAGTGTCAGAGAGTGTTAGAGAGTGTCAGAGAGTGATAGAGAGTGGCAGAGAGTGTCTGAAAGTGTCAGAGAGTGATAGAGAGTGGCAGAGAGTGTCTGAAAGTGTCAGAGAGTGATAGAGAGTGTCAGAGAGTGTCTGATTGTGTCTGAGATTGTCAGAGAGTGTCAGAGAGTGATAGAGAGTGTCAGAGAGTGATAGAAAGTGTCTGAGACTGTCTGAGAGTGTCAGATTGAGTCAGAGAGTGATAGAGAGTGTCAGAGAGTGTCTGAGAGTGTTAGAGTGTATCAGAGAGTGATCGAGAGTGGTAGAGAATGTTCTGAGTGTGTCAGAGAGTGTCTCAGAGTGTCAGAGTGTATCAGAGAGTGTCAGAGCGTGACAGAGAGAGTCAGAGAGTGTCTGAGAGTGCCACAGTATATCAGAGAGTGTTAGAGAGTGATAGAGAGTGCGAGAGAGTGTCTGAGTGTGTCTGAGAGTATCTGAAAGTGCCAGAGAGTGTCAGAGAGGTTTAGAGAGTGATTGAGAATGATTGACAGTGATAGAGTGTGTCAGAGAGTGATGGAGTGTGCCAGAGAGTGTCTGAGAGTGTCAGAGAGGGTCAGAGAGGTTCAGAGAGTGTCAGAGAGTGTGAAAGAGTGTCAGAGAGAGTCAGAGAGTGTGCGAGTGTGAGAGAGTGTCAGAGAGTGATAGAGAGTGGCAGAGAGTGTCTGAAAGTGTCAGAGACTGTCAGAGAGTGTCAGAGAGATTCAGAGAGTGATAGAGTGTGTGAGAGAGTGATAGAGAGTGTCTGAAAGTGTCAGAGATGATATAGAGTGATAGAGAGTGGCAGAGAGTGTCTGAAAGTGTCAGAGAGTGATAGAGAGTGTCTGAGTGTGTCAGAGAGTGTCAGAGAGTGATAGAGTTTGTCAGAATGTGTCAGACATTGTCAGAGAGGGTCAGAGAGTGTCAGAGAGTGTGAGAGAATGTCAGAGAGAGTGAGAGAGTGTCAGAGAGTGTCAGAGAGTGTGAGTGTGTCAAATAGTGTGAGAGTGTCAGAGAGTATCAGATAGTGTCAGAGAGTGTCAGAGAGGGACAGAGTGTGTCAGAGAGTGTCAGAGAGTGTCAGAGAGTGTGAGAGTGTCAGAGAGTGTCTGAGTGTGTCTGAGAATGTCAGAGAGTATCAGAGAGTGTCAGAGAGTGTCAGAGAGTGATAGAGAGTGCCTGAGACTGTCTGAGAGTGTCAGATTGAGTCAGAGAGTGATAGAGAGTGTCAGAGAGTGATAGAGAGTGGCAGAGAGTGTCTGAAAGTGTCAGAGACTGTCAGAGAGTGTCAGAGAGATTCAGAGAGTGATAGAGTGTGTGAGAGAGTGATAGAGAGTGTCTGAAAGTGTCAGAGAGTGATATAGAGTGATAGAGAGTGGCAGAGAGTGTCTGAAAGTGTCAGAGAGTGATAGAGAGTGTCTGAGTGTGTCAGAGAGTGTCAGAGAGTGATAGAGTTTGTCAGAATGTGTCAGACATTGTCAGAGAGGGTCAGAGAGTGTCAGAGAGTGTGAGAGAATGTCAGAGAGAGTGAGAGAGTGTCAGAGAGTGTCAGAGAGTGTGAGTGTGTCAAATAGTGTGAGAGTGTCAGAGAGTATCAGATAGTGTCAGAGAGTGTCAGAGAGGGACAGAGTGTGTCAGAGAGTGTCAGAGAGTGTCAGAGAGTGTGAGAGTGTCAGAGAGTGTCTGAGTGTGTCTGAGAATGTCAGAGAGTATCAGAGAGTGTCAGAGAGTGTCAGAGAGTGATAGAGAGTGCCTGAGACTGTCTGAGAGTGTCAGATTGAGTCAGAGAGTGATAGAGAGTGTCAGAGAGTGTCTGAGAGTGTTAGAGTGTATCAGAGAGTGTCAGAGAGTGAATGAGAGTGGTAGAGAGTGTCTGAGTGTGTCAGAGAGTGTCTGAGAGTGTCAGAGTGTATCAGAGAGTGTCAGAGAGTGTCAGAGAGTGATAGAGAGTGTCAGAGAGTGTCTGAGAGTGATAGAGAGTGTCAGAGAGTGATAGAGTGTGCCAGAGAGTGTCTGAGAGTGTCAAAGAGGGTCAGAGAGTGTGAAAGAGTGTCAGAGTGTGTGAAAGAGTGTCAGAGATTGTCAAAGAGTGCGCGAGTGTCAGAGAGTGGCTCAGAGTGATAGAGAGTGGCTCAGAGTGATAGAGAGTGTCAGAGAGTGTCAGGGAGTGTCAGAGAGTAATTGAGAGTGATTGTGAATGATTCACAGTGATAGAGAGTGTCAGAGAGTGATAGAGTGTGCCAGAGAGTGTCTGATAGTGTCAGAGAGGGTCAGAGAGGGTCAGAGAGTGTCAGAGAGTGTCAGAGAGTGTGAAAGAGTGTCAGAGAGTGGCAGAGAGTGTGCGAGTGTCAGAGAGTGTCAGAGAGTGATAGAGAGTGGCAGCGAGTGTCTGAAAGTGTCAGAGAGTGTCTGAGAGTGATAGAGAGTGTCAGAGAGTGTCAGAAAGTGATAGAGAGTGATAGAGAGTGTCAGAGAGTGTCAGAGAGTGTGAAAGAGTGTCAGAGAGAGTCAGAGAGTGTGCGAGTGTGAGAGAGTGTCAGAGAGTGTCAGAGAGTGATAGAGAGTGGCAGAGAGTGTCTGAAAGTGTCAGAGAGTGTCAGAGAGTGTCAGGGAGTTTCAGAGAGTGATAGAGTGTGTGACAGAGTGATAGAGAGTGTCTGAAAGTGTCAGAGAGTGATAGAGAGTGTCTGAGTGTGTCAGAGAGTGTCAGAGAGTGATAGAGTTTATCAGAAAGTGTCAGACATTGTCAGAGAGGGTCAGGGAGTGTCAGAGAGTGTGAGAGAATGTCAGAGAGAGTGAGAGAGTGTCAGAGAGTGTCAGAGAGTGTGAGTGTGTCAGATAGTGTGAGAGTGTCAGAGAGTATCAGATAGTGTCAGAGAGTGTCAGAGAGGGACAGAGTGTGTCAGAGAGTGTCAGAGAGTGTGAGAGAGTGTGAGAGTGTCAGAGAGTGTCTGAGTGTGTCTGAGAATGTCAGAGAGTATCAGAGAGTGTCAGAGAGTGTCAGAGAGTGATTGAGAGTGCCTGAGACTGTCTGAGAGTGTCAGATTGAGTCAGAGAGTGATAGAGAGTGTCAGAGAGTGTCTGAGAGTGTTAGAGTGCATCAGAGAGTGTCAGAGAGTGAATGAGAGTGGTAGAGAGTGTCTGAGAGTGCCAGAGAGTGTCTGAGAGTGTCAGAGTGTATCAGAGAGTGTCAGAGAGTGATAGAGAGTGTCAGAGAGTGTCTGAGAGTGCCAGAGTGTATCAGAGAGTGTCAGAGAGTGATAGAGAGTGTCAGAGAGTGATAGAGTGTGCCAGAGAGTGTCTGAGAGTGTCAAAGAGGGTCAGAGAGTGTGAAAGAGTGTCAGAGAGTGTCAGAGAGTGTGAAAGAGTGTCAGAGATTGTCAAAGAGTGCGCGAGTGTCAGAGAGTGTCAGAGAGTGATAGAGAGTGGCTCAGAGTGATAGAGAGTGTCAGAGAGTAATTGAGAGTGATTGTGAATGATTCACAGTGATTGAGAGTGTCAGAGAGTGATAGAGTGTGCCAGAGAGTGTCTGAGAGTGTCAGAGAGGGTCAGAGAGGGTCAGAGAGTGTCAGAGAGTGTCAGAGAGTGTCAGAGAGTGTAAAAGTGTGTCAGAGAGTGGCAGAGAGTGTGCGAGTGTCAGAGAGTGTCAGAGAGTGATAGAGAGTGGCAGCGAGTGTCTGAAACTGTCAGAGAGTGTCTGAGAGTGATAGAGAGTGTCAGAGAGTGTCAGAGAGTGTGAAAGAGTGTCAGAGAGAGTCAGAGAGTGTGCGAGTGTGAGAGAGTGTCAGAGAGTGTCAGAGAGTGATAGAGAGTGGCAGAGAGTGTCTGAAAGTGTCAGAGAGTGTCAGAGAGTGTCAGGGAGTTTCAGAGAGTGAGAAAGTGTGTGAGAGAGTGATAGAGAGTGTCTGAAAGTGTCAGAGAGTGATAGAGAGTGTCTGAGTGTGTCAGAGAGTGTCAGAGAGTGATAGAGTTTGTCAGAAAGTGTCAGACATTGTCAGAGAGGGTCAGGGAGTGTCAGAGAGTGTGAGAGAATGTCAGAGAGAGTGAGAGAGTGTCAGAGAGTGTCAGAGAGTGTGAGTGTGTCAGATAGTGTGAGAGTGTCAGAGAGTATCAGATAGTGTCACAGAGTGTCAGAGAGGGACAGAGTGTGTCAGAGAGTGTCAGAGAGTGTGAGAGAGTGTGAGAGTGTCAGAGAGTGTCTGAGTGTGTCTGAGAATGTAAGAGAGTATCAGAGAGTGTCAGAGAGTGTCAGAGAGTGATAGAGAGTGCCTGAGACTGTCTGAGAGTGTCAGATTGAGTCAGAGAGTGATAGAGAGTGTCAGAGAGTGTCTGAGAGTGTTAGAGTGTATCAGAGAGTGTCAGAGAGTGAATGAGAGTGGTAGAGAGTGTTAGAGTGTATCAGAGAGTGTCAGAGAGTGAATGAGAGTGGTAGAGAGTGTCTGAGTGTGTCAGAGAGTGTCTGAGAGTGTCAGAGTGTATCAGAGAGTGTCAGAGAGTGATAGAGAGTGTCAGAGAGTGTCTGAGAGTGCCAGAGTGTATCAGAGAGTGTCAGAGAGTGATAGAGAGTGATAGAGAGTGTCAGAGAGTGATAGAGTGTGCCAGAGAGTGTCTGAGAGTGTCAAAGAGGGTCAGAGAGAGTGAAAGAGTGTCAGAGATTGTCAAAGAGTGCGCGAGTGTCAGAGAGTGTCAGAGAGTGTCAGAGAGTGTCAGAGAGTAATTGAGAGTGATTGTGAATGATTCACAGTGATAGAGAGTGTCAGAGAGTGATAGAGTGTGCCAGAGAGTGTCTGAGAGTGTCAGAGAGGGTCAGAGAGGGTCAGAGAGTGTCAGAGAGTGTCAGAGAGTGTGAAAGAGTGTCAGAGAGTTGCAGAGAGTGTGCGAGTGTCAGAGAGTGTCAGAGAGTGATAGAGAGTGATAAAGAGTGTCTGAAAGTGTCAGAGAGTGATATAGAGTGATAGAGAGTGGCAGAGAGTGTCTGAAAGAGACAGAGAGTGGTAGAGAGAGTCTGAGTGTGTCAGAGAGTGTCAGAGATTGATAGAGTTTGTCAGAGAGTGTCAGAGATTGTAAGAGAGGGTCAGAGAGTGTCAGAGAGTGTGAGAGAATGTCAGATAGTATGAGAGAGTGTCAGAGAGTGTCAGAGAGTGTGAGAGTGTCTGAGAGTGTCAGAGTGTCAGAGAGTGTGATAGTGTCAGAGAGTGTCAGATAGTGTCAGAGAGTGTCAGAGAGTGTCAGAGAGTGTGAGAGTGTCAGAGAGTGTCAGAGAGTGTCAGAGAGTGATAGAGAGTAGCAGAGAGTGTCTGAAAGTGTCAGAGAGTGTCAGAGAGTGATAGAGTGTGATAGAGAGTGGCAGAGAGTGTCTGAAAGTGTCAGCGAGTGACATAGAGTGATAGAGAGTGACAGAGAGTGTCTGAAAGTGTCAGAGAGTGTCAGAGAGTGTTCGAGAGTGTCAGAGAGTGTCTGAGTGTGTCTGAGATTGTCAGAGAGTGGCAGAGAGTGATAGAGAGTGTCAGAGAGTCTCAGAGAGTGTCAGGGAGGGTCAGAGAGTGTGAGAGAGGGTCAGAGAGAGTGCCAGAGAGTGTCAGATAGTCATAGAGAGTGTCAGGGAGTGGCAGAGAGTGGCAGAGAGTTTCAGAGAGTGATAGAGAGTGATAGAGAGTGGCAGAGAGTGTGTGAAAGTGTCAGAGAGTGTCTGAGTGTGTCTGAGATTGTCAGAGAGTGTCAGAGTATGTCAGAGAGTATCACAGAGTGTCTGAGACTGTCTGAGACTGTCTGAGAGTGTCAGAGAGTGATAGAGAGTGTCAGAGAGTGTCTGAGTATGTATGAGATTGTCAGAGAGTGTCAGAGAGAGATAGAGTGTCAGAGTGTATTAGAGAGTATCAGAGAGTGTCAGAGAGTGTCAGAGATTGTCAGATAGTGATAGAGAGTGTATGAGACTGTCTGAGAGTGACAGCGAATGTCAGATAGTGATGGAGAGTGTCAGAGAGTGTCAGAGATAGTCTGAGAGTGTTAGAGTGTATCAGAGAGTGTCAGACAGTGTGAGGGAGTGTTAGAGTGTGGTAGAGAGTGTCTGAGTGTGTCAGAGTGTGTCTGAGAGTATCACAGTGTATCAGAGAGTGTCAGAGTGTGATGGAGAGTGTAAGAGAGTGTCAGAGAGTGATAGAGAGTGTCAGAGAGTGTCAGAGAGGGTCAGAGTGTGTCAGAGAGTGTGAGAGAGTGTCAGAGAGTGTCAGAGAGAATGAGAGTGCCAGAGAGTGTGAGAGTATCAGAGAGTGTCAGACAGTGACAGAGAGTGTCAGAGTGGGTCAGAGAGTGTCAGAGACTTTGTGAGAGTGTGTGAGAGTGTCAGAGAGTGTGAGAGTGTCAGAGAGTGTCAGAGAGTGTCGGAGAGTGATAGAGAGTGAGAGAGAGTGGCAGAGAGTGTCTGAAAGTGTCAGAGAGTGTCAGAGAGTGATAGAGAGTGTCAGAGAGTGTCAGAGAGTGTCTGAGTGTGTCTTAGATTGTCAGAGACTGTCAGAAAGCGATAGAGAGTGTCAGAGAGTGTCAGAGAGTGATAGAGAGGGTCAGAAATGGTGCGAGAGTGTGAGAGTGTCAGAGAGCGTGAGAGTGTCAGAGAGTGTGAGAGTGTCAGAGAGTGTCAGAGAGTGACAGAGAGTGATAGAGGGTGGCAGAGAGTGTCTGAAAGTGTCAGCGAGTGATAGAGAGTAATAGAGAGAGGCAGAGAATGTCTGAAAGTGTCAGAGAGTGTCAGAGAGTGAAGGTGAGTGTCAGCGAGTGTCTGCGTAGGTCTGAGAGTGCCAGAGAGGGTCAGAGAGTGATAGAGAGGGTCAGAGAGTGTCAGAGAGTGTTAGAGAGTGTCAGAGAGTGATAGAGAGTGGCAGAGAGTGTCTGAAAGTGTCAGAGAGTGTCAGAGAGTGATAGAGAGTGTCAGAGAGTGTCTGATTGTGTCTGAGATTGTCAGAGAGTGTCAGAGAGTGATAGAGAGTGTCAGAGAGTGTCACAGTGTATCAGAGAGTATCAAAGAGTGTCAGAGAGTGTCAGAGAGTGATAGAGAGTGTCTGAGACTGTCTGAGAGTGTCATATTGAGTCAGAGAGTGAAAGAGAGTGTCAGAGAGTGTCTGAGAGTGTTAGAGTGTATCAGAGAGTGTCAGAGAGTGATCGAGAGTGGTAGAAAATGTTCTGAGTGTGTCAGAGAGTGTCTGAGAGTGTCAGAGTGTATTAGAGAGTGTCAGAGAGTGATAGAGAGAGTCAGAGAGTGTCTGAGAGTGTCACAGTGTATCAGAGAGTGTCAGAGTGTGATGGAGAGTGTAAGAGAGTGTCAGAGTGTGTCAGAGAGTGATAGAGATTGTCAGAGATTGTCAGAGAGTGTCAGAGAGGGTCAGAGTGTGTCAGAGAGTGTGAGAGAGTGTGAGAGAGTGTCAGAGAGAATGAGAGTGCCAGAGAGTGTGAGAGTATCAGAGAGTGTCAGACAGTGACAGAGAGTGTCAGAGTGGGTCAGAGAGTGTCAGAGACTTTGTGAGAGTGTGTGAGAGAGTCAGAGAGTGTCAGAGAGTGTCAGAGATTGTCAGGCAGTGTCAGAGAGTGATAGAGAGTGAGAGAGAGTGGCAGAGAGTGTCTGAAAGTGTCAGAGAGTGTCAGAGAGTGATAGAGAGTGTCAGAGAGTGTCAGAGAGTGTCTGAGTGTGTCTTAGATTGTCAGAGACTGTCAGAGAGCGATAGAGAGTGTCAGAGAGTGTCAGAGAGTGATAGAGAGTGTCAGAAAGGGTCCGAGAGTGTGCGAGTGTCAGAGAGTGTGAGAGTGTCAGATAGTGTGAGAGTGTCAGAGAGTGTCAGAGAGTGACAGAGAGTGATAGAGGGTGGCAGAGAGTGTCTGAAAGTGTTAGCGAGTGATAGAGAGTAATAGAGAGAGGCAGAGAATGTCTGAAAGTGTCAGAGAGTGTCAGAGAGTGAAGGTGAGTGTCAGCGAGTGTCTGCGTAGGTCTGAGAGTGCCAGAGAGGGTCAGAGAGTGATAGAGAGGGTCAGAGAGTGTCAGAGAGTGATAGAGAGTGGCAGAGAGTGTCTGAGAGTGGCAGAGAGTGTCAAAGAGTGATAGAGAGGGTCAGAGAGTGTCAGAGAGTGTCTGGGAGTGTCAGAGAGTGTCAGATGATGTCAGAGAGTGTCAGAGAGCGACAGAGAGTGTCTGATAGTGTCTGAGAGTGACAGAGAGTCTCTGAGGGTGTCAGTGAGTGTCAAAGTGTGATAGAGAGTGTCTGAGAGTGTCTGAGAGTGTTGGAGATTGTCAGAGTGTGATAGCGAGTGCCAGAGAGTGTCTGCGAGTGTCAGAGATTGTTAGAGTGTGTCAGAGAGTGATAGAGAGTGACAGAGTGTGTCAGAGAGTGTCAGAGAGTTTCAGAGAGTGCCAGAGAGTGTCAGAGTATGTCAGAGAGTGTCAGAGAGTGATAGAGAGCGATAGAGAGTGTCTGAGAGTGCCAGAGTGTATCAGAGAGTGTCAGAGAGTGATAGAGAGTGATAGAGATTGTCAGAGAGTGATAGAGTGTGCCAGAGAGTGTCTGAGAGTGTCAAAGAGGGTCAGAGAGAGTGAAAGAGTGTCAGAGAGTGTCAGAGAGTGTGAAAGAGTGTCAGAGATTGTCAAAGAGTGCGCGAGTGTCAGAGAGTGTCAGAGAGTGTCAGAGAGTGTCAGAGAGTAAGTGAGAGTGATTGTGAATGCTTCACAGTGATAGAGAGTGTCAGAGACTGGTAGAGTGTGCCAGAGAGTGTCTGAGAGTGTCAGAGAGGGTCAGAGAGGGTCAGAGAGTGTCAGAGAGTGTCAGAGAGTGTGAAAGAGTGTCAGAGAGTGTCAGAGAGTGTCAGAGAGTAATTGAGAGTGATTGTGAATGATTCACAGTGATAGAGAGTGTCAGAGAGTGATAGAGTGTGCCAGAGAGTGTCTGAGAGTGTCAGAGAGGGTCAGAGAGGGTCAGAGAGTGTCAGAGAGTGTCAGAGAGTGTGAAAGAGTGTCAGAGAGTTGCAGAGAGTGTGCGAGTGTCAGAGAGTGTCAGAGAGTGATAGAGAGTGGCAGCGAGTGTCTGAAAGTGTCAGAGAGTGTCTGAGAGTGATAGAGAGTGTCAGAGAGTGTCAGAGAGTGATAGAGAGTGATAACGAGTGTCTGAAAGTGTCAGAGAGTGATATAGAGTGATAGAGAGTGGCAGAGAGTGTCTGAAAGAGACAGAGAGTGGTAGAGAGAGTCTGAGTGTGTCAGAGAGTGTCAGAGAGTGATAGAGTTTGTCAGAGAGTGTCAGAGATTGTAAGAGAGGGTCAGAGAGTGTCAGAGAGTGTGAGAGAATGTCAGATAGTATGAGAGAGTGTCAGAGAGTGTCAGAGAGTGTGAGAGTGTCTGAGAGTGTCAGAGTGTCAGAGAGTGTGATAGTGTCAGAGAGTGTCAGATAGTGTCAGAGAGTGTCAGAGAGTGTCAGAGAGTGTGAGAGTGTCAGAGAGTGTCAGAGAGTGTCAGAGAGTGTGAGAGAGTGATAGAGAGTAGCAGAGAGTGTCTGAAAGTGTCAGAGAGTGTCAGAGAGTGATAGAGTGTGATAGAGAGTGGCAGAGAGTGTCTGAAAGAGTCAGCGAGTGACATAGAGTGATAGAGAGTGACAGAGAGTGTCTGAAAGTGTCAGAGAGTGTCAGAGAGTGTTCGAGAGTGTCAGAGTGTGTCTGAGTGTGTCTGAGATTGTCAGAGAGTGGCAGAGAGTGATAGAGAGTGTCAGAGAGTCTCAGAGAGTGTCAGGGAGGGTCAGAGAGTGTGAGAGAGGGTCAGAGAGAGTGCCAGAGAGTGTCAGATAGTCATAGAGAGTGTCAGGGAGTGGCAGAGAGTGGCAGAGAGTTTCAGAGAGTGATAGAGAGTGATAGAGAGTGGCAGAGAGTGTGTGAAAGTGTCAGAGAGTGTCTGAGTGTGTCTGAGATTGTCAGAGAGTGTCAGAGTATGTCAGAGAGTATCGCAGAGAGTCAGAGAGTGTCTGAGACTGTCTGAGAGTGTCAGAGAGTGATAGAGAGTGTCAGAGAGTGTCTGAGTGTGTATGAGATTGTCAGAGAGTGTCAGAGAGAGATAGAGAGTGTCAGAGTGTATTAGAGAGTATCAGAGAGTGTCAGAGAGTGTCAGAGAGTGTGAGAGAGTGATAGAGAGTAGCAGAGAGTGTCTGAAAGTGTCAGAGAGTGTCAGAGAGTGATAGAGTGTGATAGAGAGTGACAGAGAGTGTCTGAAAGTGTCAGAGAGTGTCAGAGAGTGTTCGAGAGTGTCAGAGAGTGTCTGAGTGTGTCTGAGATTGTCAGAGAGTGGCAGAGAGTGATAGAGAGTGTCAGAGAGTCTCAGAGAGTGTCAGGGAGGGTCAGAGAGTGGCAGAGAGTTTCAGAGAGTGATAGAGAGTGATAGAGAGTGGCAGAGAGTGTGTGAAAGTGTCAGAGAGTGTCTGAGTGTGTCTGAGATTGTCAGAGAGTGTCAGAGTATGTCAGAGAGTATCACAGAGTGTCAGAGAGTGTCTGAGACTGTCTGAGAGTGTCAGAGAGTGATAGAGAGTGTCAGAGAGTGTCTGAGTGTGTATGAGATTGTCAGAGAGTGTCAGAGAGATATAGAGAGTGTCAGAGTGTATTAGAGAGTATCAGAGAGTGTGAGAGTGTCAGAGAGTGTCAGAGAGTGTGAGAGAGTGATAGAGAGTAGCAGAGAGTGTCTGAAAGTGTCAGAGAGTGTCAGAGAGTGATAGAGTGTGATAGAGAGTGGCAGAGAGTGTCTGAAAGTGTCAGCGAGTGACATAGAGTGATAGAGAGTGACAGAGAGTGTCTGAAAGTGTCAGAGAGTGTCAGAGAGTGTTCGAGAGTGTCAGAGAGTGTCTGAGTGTGTCTGAGATTGTCAGAGAGTGGCAGAGAGTGATAGAGAGTGTCAGAGAGTCTCAGAGAGTGTCAGGGAGGGTCAGAGAGTGTGAGAGAGGGTCAGAGAGAGTGCCAGAGAGTGTCAGATAGTCATAGAGAGTGTCAGGGAGTGGCAGAGAGTGGCAGAGAGTTTCAGAGAGTGATAGAGAGTGATAGAGAGTGGCAGAGAGTGTGTGAAAGTGTCAGAGAGTGTCTGAGTGTGTCTGAGATTGTCAGAGAGTGTCAGAGTATGTTAGAGAGTATCACAGAGTGTCAGAGAGTGTCTGAGACTGTCTGAGAGTGTCAGAGAGTGATAGAGAGTGTCAGAGAGTGTCTGAGTGTGTATGAGATTGTCAGAGAGTGTCAGAGAGAGATAGAGAGTGTCAGAGTGTATTAGAGAGTATCAGAGAGTGTCAGAGAGTGTCAGAGATTGTCAGATAGTGATAGAGAGTGTCTGAGACTGTCTGAGAGTGACAGCGAATGTCAGATAGTGATGGAGAGTGTCAGAGAGTGTCAGAGAGTGTCTGAGAGTGTCTGAGAGTGTTAGAGTGTATCAGAGAGTGTCAGACAGTGTGAGGGAGTGTTAGAGTATGGTAGAGAGTGTCTGAGTGTGTCAGAGTGTGTCTGAGAGTGTCACAGTGTATCAGAGAGTGTCAGAGTGTGATGGAGAGTGTAAGAGAGTGTCAGAGAGTGATAGAGAGTGTCAGAGAGTGTCAGAGAGGGTCAGAGTGTGTCAGAGAGTGTGAGAGAGTGTCAGAGAGTGTCAGAGAGAATGAGAGTGCCAGAGAGTGTGAGAGTATCAGAGAGTGTCAGACAGTGACAGAGAGTGTCAGAGTGGGTCAGAGAGTGTCAGAGACTTTGTGAGAGTGTGTGAGAGTGTCAGAGAGTGTGAGAGTGTCAGAGAGTGATAGAGAGTGAGAGAGAGTGGCAGAGAGTGTTTGAAAGTGTCAGAGAGTGTCAGAGAGTGATAGAGAGTGTCAGAGAGTGTCAGAGAGTGTCTGAGTGTGTCTTAGATTGTCAGAGACTGTCAGAGAGCGATAGAGAGTGTCAGAGAGTGTCAGAGAGTGATAGAGAGGGTCAGAAATGGTGCGAGAGTGTGAGAGTGTCAGAGAGTGTGAGAGTGTCAGAGAGTGTCAGAGAGTGACAGAGAGTGATAGAGGGTGGCAGAGAGTGTCTGAAAGTGTCAGCGAGTGATAGAGAGTAATAGAGAGAGGTAGAGAATGTCTGAAAGTGTCAGAGAGTGTCACAGAGTGAAGGTGAGTGTCAGCGAGTGTCTGCGTAGGTCTGAGAGTGCCAGAGAGGGTCAGAGAGTGATAGAGAGGGTCAGAGAGTGTCAGAGAGTGTTAGAGAGTGTCAGAGAGTGATAGAGAGTGGCAGAGAGTGTCTGAAAGTGTCAGAGAGTGTCAGAGAGTGATAGAGAGTGTCAGAGAGTGTCTGCTTGTGTCTGAGATTGTCAGAGAGTGTCAGAGAGTGATAGAGAGTGTCAGAGATTGTCACAGTGTATCAGAGAGTATCAAAGAGTGTCAGAGAGTGTCAGAGAGTGATAGAGAGTGTCTGAGACTGTCTGAGAGTGTCAGATTGAGTCAGAGAGTGATAGAGAGTGTCAGAGAGTGTCTGAGAGTGTTAGAGTGTATCAGAGAGTGTCAGAGAGTGATCGAGAGTGGTAGAGAATGTTCTGAGTGTGTCAGAGAGTGTCTGAGTGTATCAGAGAGTGTCAGAGAGTGATAGAGAGAGTCAGAGAGTGTCTGAGAGTTTCACAGTGTATCAGAGAGTGTCAGAGTGTGCTGGAGAGTGTAAGAGAGTGTCAGAGAGTGTCAGAGAGTGATAGAGATTGTCAGAGAGTGTCAGAGAGTGTCAGAGAGGGTCAGAGTGTGTCAGAGAGTGTGAGAGAGTGTCAGAGAGTGTCAGAGAGAATGAGAGTGCCAGAGAGTGTGAGAGTATCAGAGAGTGTCAGACAGTGACAGAGAGTGTCAGAGTGGGTCAGAGAGTGTCAGAGACTTTGTGAGAGTGTGTGAGAGTGTCAGAGAGTGTCAGAGAGTGTCAGAGAGTGTCAGGCAGTGTCAGAGAGTGATAGAGAGTGAGAGAGAGTGGCAGAGAGTGTCTGAAAGTGTCAGAGAGTGTCAGAGAGTGATAGAGAGTGTCAGAGAGTGTCAGAGAGTGTCTGAGTGTGTCTTAGATTGTCAGAGACTGTCAGAGAGCGATAGAGAGTGTCAGAGAGTGTCAGAGAGTGATAGAGAGTGTCAGAAAGGGTCCGAGAGTGTGCGAGTGTCAGAGAGTGTGAGAGTGTCAGATAGTGTGAGAGTGTCAGAGAGTGTCAGAGAGTGACAGAGAGTGATAGAGGGTGGCAGAGAGTGTCTGAAAGTGTCACCGAGTGATAGAGAGTAATAGAGAGAGGCAGAGAATGTCTGAAAGTGTCAGAGAGTGTCAGAGAGTGAAGGTGAGTGTCAGCGAGTGTCTGCGTAGGTCTGAGAGTGCCAGAGAGGGTCAGAGAGTGATAGAGAGGGTCAGAGAGTGTCAGAGAGTGATAGAGAGTGGCAGAGAGTGTCTGAGAGTGGCAGAGAGTGTCATAGAGTGATAGAGAGGGTCAGAGAGTGTCAGAGAGTGTCTGGGAGTGTCAGAGAGTGTCAGATTATGTCAGAGAGTGCCAGAGAGCGACAGAGAGTGTCTGAGAGTGTCTGAGAGTGACAGAGAGTCTCTGAGAGTGTCAGTGAGTGTCAGTGTGTGATAGAGAGTGTCTGAGAGTGTCTGAGAGTGTCGGAGATTGTCAGAGTGTGATAGCGAGTGCCAGAGAGTGTCTGCGAGTGTCAGAGATTGTTAGAGTGTGTCGGAGAGTGCCAGAGAGTGTCAGAGTATGTCAGAGAGTGTCAGAGAGTGATAGAGAGCGATAGAGAGTGTCTGAGAGTGCCAGAGTGTATCAGAGAGTGTCAGAGAGTGATAGAGAGTGATAGAGAGTGTCAGAGAGTGATAGAGTGTGCCAGAGAGTGTCTGAGAGTGTCAAAGAGGGTCAGAGAGAGTGAAAGAGTGTCAGAGAGTGTCAGAGAGTGTGAAAGAGTGTCAGAGATTGTCAAAGAGTGCGCGAGTGTCAGAGAGTGTCAGAGAGTGTCAGAGAGTGTCAGAGAGTGTCAGAGAGTAATTGAGAGTGATTGTGAATGATTCACAGTGATAGAGAGTGTCAGAGAGTGATAGAGTGTGCCAGAGAGTGTCTGAGAGTGTCAGAGAGGGTCAGAGAGGGTCAGAGAGTGTCAGAGAGTGTCAGAGAGTGTGAAAGAGTGTCAGAGAGTGGCAGAGAGTGTGCGAGTGTCAGAGAGTGTCAGAGAGTGATAGAGAGTGGCAGCGAGTGTCTGAAAGTGTCAGAGAGTGTCTGAGAGTGATAGAGAGTGTCAGAGAGTGTCAGAGAGTGATAGAGAGTGATAAAGAGTGTCTGAAAGTGTCAGAGAGTGATATAGAGTGATAGAGAGTGGCGGAGAGTGTCTGAAAGAGACAGAGAGTGGTAGAGAGAGTCTGAGTGTGTCAGAGAGTGTCAGAGAGTGATAGAGTTTGTCAGAGAGTGTCAGAGATTGTAAGAGAGGGTCAGAGAGTGTCAGAGAGTGTGTGAGAATGTCAGATAGTATGAGAGAGTGTCAGAGAGTGTCAGAGAGTGTGAGAGTGTCTGAGAGTGTCAGAGTGTCAGAGAGTGTGATAGTGTCAGAGAGTGTCAGATAGTGTCAGAGAGTGTCAGAGAGTGTCAGAGAGTGTGAGAGTGTCAGAGAGTGTCAGAGAGTGTGAGAGAGTGATAGAGAGTAGCAGAGAGTGTCTGAAAGTGTCAGAGAGTGTCAGAGAGTGATAGAGTGTGATAGAGAGTGGCAGAGAGTGTCTGAAAGTGTCAGCGAGTGACATAGAGTGATAGAGAGTGACAGAGAGTGTCTGAAAGTGTCAGAGAGTGTCAGAGAGTGTTCGAGAGTGTCAGAGAGTGTCTGAGTGTGTCTGAGATTGTCAGAGAGTGGCAGAGAGTGATAGAGAGTGTCAGAGAGTCTCAGAGAGTGTCAGGGAGGGTCAGAGAGTGTGTGAGAGGGTCAGAGAGAGTGCCAGAGAGTGTCAGATAGTCATAGAGAGTGTCAGGGAGTGGCAGAGAGTGGCAGAGAGTTTCAGAGAGTGATAGAGAGTGATAGAGAGTGGCAGAGAGTGTGTGAAAGTGTCAGAGAGTGTCTGAGTGTGTCTGAGATTGTCAGAGAGTGTCAGAGTATGTCAGAGAGTATCACAGAGTGTCAGAGAGTGTCTGAGACTGTCTGAGACTGTCAGAGAGTGATAGAGAGTGTCAGAGAGTGTCTGAGTGTGTATGAGATTGTCAGAGAGTGTCAGAGAGAGATAGAGAGTGTCAGAGTGCATTAGAGAGTATCAGAGAGTGTCAGAGAGTGTCAGAGATTGTCAGATAGTGATAGAGAGTGTCTGAGACAGTCTGAGAGTGACAGCGAATGTCAGATAGTGATGGAGAGTGTCAGAGAGTGTCTGAGAGTGTTAGAGTGTATCAGAGAGTGTCAGACAGTGTGAGGGAGTGTTAGAGTGTGGTAGAGAGTGTCTGAGTGTGTCAGAGTGTGTCTGAGAGTGTCACAGTGTATCAGAGAGTGTCAGAGTGTGATGGAGAGTGTAAGAGAGTGTCAGAGAGTGATAGAGAGTGTCAGGGAGGGTCAGAGAGGGTCAGAGTGTGTCAGAGAGTGTGAGAGAGTGTCAGAGAGTGTCAGAGAGAATGAGAGTGCCAGAGAGTGTGAGAGTATCAGAGAGTGTCAGACAGTGACAGAGTGTGTCAGAGTGGGTCAGAGAGTGTCAGAGACTTTGTGAGAGTGTGTGAGAGTGTCAGAGAGTGTGAGAGTGTCAGAGAGTGTCAGAGAGTGATAGAGAGTGAGAGAGAGTGGCAGAGAGTGTCTGAAAGTGTCAGAGAGTGTCAGAGAGTGATAGAGAGTGTCAGAGAGTGTCAGAGAGTGTCTGAGTGTGTCTTAGATTGTCAGAGACTGTCAGAGAGCGATAGAGAGTGTCAGAGAGTGTCAGAGAGTGATAGAGAGGGTCAGAAATGGTGCGAGAGTGTGAGAGTGTCAGAGAGTGTGAGAGTGTCAGAGAGTGTGAGAGTGTCAGAGAGTGATAGAGGGTGGCAGAGAGTGTCTGAAAGTGTCAGCGAGTGATAGAGAGTAATAGAGAGAGGCAGAGAATGTCTGAACGTGTCAGAGAGTGTCACAGAGTGAAGGTGAGTGTCAGCGAGTGTCTGCGTAGGTCTGAGAGTGCCAGAGAGGGTCAGAGAGTGATAGAGAGGGTCAGAGAGTGTCAGAGAGTGTTAGAGAGTGTCAGAGAGTGTCAGAGAGTGATAGAGAGTGTCAGAGAGTGTCTGATTGTGTCTGAGATTGTCAGAGAGTGTCAGAGAGTGATAGAGAGTGTCAGAGAGTGTCACAGTGTATCAGAGAGTATCAAAGAGTGTCAGAGAGTGTCAGAGAGTGATAGAGAGTGTCTGAGACTGTCTGAGAGAGTCAGATTGAGTCAGAGAGTGATAGAGAGTGTCAGAGAGTGTCTGAGAGTGTTAGAGTGTATCAGAGAGTGTCAGAGAGTGATCGAGAGTGGTAGAGAATGTTCTGAGTGTGTCAGAGAGTGTCTGAGAGTGTCAGAGTGTATCAGAGAGTGTCAGAGTGTGATGGAGAGTGTAAGAGAGTGTCAGAGAGTGTCAGAGAGTGTCACAGTGTATCAGAGAGTGTCAGAGTGTGATGGAGAGTGTAGGAGAGTGTCAGAGAGTGTCAGAGAGTGATAGAGATTGTCAGAGAGTGTCAGAGAGTGTCAGAGAGGGTCAGAGTGTGTCAGAGAGTGTCAGAGAGTGTCAGAGAGAATGAGAGTGCAAGAGAGTGTGAGAGTATCAGAGAGTGTCAGACAGTGACAGAGAGTGTCAGAGTGGGTCAGAGAGTGTCAGAGACTTTGTGAGAGTGTGTGAGAGTGTCAGAGAGTGTCAGAGAGTGTCAGAGAGTGTCAGGCAGTGTCAGAGAGTGATAGAGAGTGAGAGAGAGTGGCAGAGAGTGTCTGAAAGTGTCAGAGAGTGTCAGAGAGTGATAGAGAGTGTCAGAGAGTGTCAGAGAGTGTCTGAGTGTGTCTTAGATTGTCAGAGACTGTCAGAGAGCGATAGAGAGTGTCAGAGAGTGTCAGAGAGTGATAGAGAGTGTCAGAAAGGGTCCGAGAGTGTGCGAGTGTCAGAGAGTGTGAGAGTGTCAGATAGTGTGAGAGTGTCAGAGAGTGTCAGAGAGTGACAGAGAGTGATAGAGGGTGGCAGAGAGTGTCTGAAAGTGTCAGCGAGTCATAGAGAGTAATAGAGAGAGGCAGAGAATGTCTGAAAGTGTCAGAGAGTGTCAGAGAGTGAAGGTGAGTGTCAGCGAGTGTCTGCGTAGGTCTGAGAGTGCCAGAGGGGGTCAGAGAGTGATAGAGAGGGTCAGAGAGTGTCAGAGAGTGATAGAGAGTGGCAGAGAGTGTCTGAGAGTGGCAGAGAGTGTCATAGAGTGATAGAGAGGGTCAGAGAGTGTCAGAGAGTGTCTGGGAGTGTCAGAGAGTGTCAGATTATGTCAGAGAGTGTCAGAGAGCGACAGAGAGTGTCTGAGAGTGTCTGAGAGTGACAGAGAGTCTCGGAGAGTGTCAGTGAGTGTCAGAGTGTGATAGAGAGTGTCTGAGAGTGTCTGAGAGTGTCGGAGATTGTCAGAGTGTGATAGCGAGTGCCAGAGAGTGTCTGCAAGTGTTAGAGATTGTTCGAGTGTGTCAGAGAGTGATAGAGAGTGACAGAGTGTGTCAGAGAGTGTCAGAGAGTTTCAGAGAGTGCCAGAGAGTGTCAGAGTATGTCAGAGAGTGTCAGAGAGTGATAGAGAGCGATAGAGAGTGTCTGAGTGTGTCAGAGAGTGATAGAGAATGATAGAGAGAGATAGAGAGTGATAGAGAGTGATAGAGAGTGATAGAGAGTTTCAGAGAGTGACAGAGATTGTCTGAGAGCGTCAGTGAGTGTCAGAGAGTGATAAAGAGTTTCAGAGAGTGCCAGAGAATGTCAGAGAGTGATAGAGAGTGTCTGAGAGTGTCTGAGAGTGTCAGAGATTGTCAGAGTGTGATAGAGAGTGTCTGAGAGTGTCTGTGAGTGTCAGAGATTGTCAGAGTGTGTCAGAGAGTGAGAGAGAGCGATAGAGAGTGATAGAGAGTGTCAGAGAGTGATAGAGAGTGATCGAGAGTGTCAGAGAGTGATAGCGAGTGTCTGAGAGTGTCAGAGAGTGTCAGACAGTGATAAAGAGTGTCTGAAAGTGTCAGAGAGTGATATAAAGTGATAGAGAGTGGCGGAGAGTGTCTGAAAGAGACAGAGAGTGGTAGAGAGAGTCTGAGTGTGTCAGAGAGTGTCAGAGAGTGATAGAGTTTGTCAGAGAGTGTCAGAGATTGTAAGAGAGGGTCAGAGAGTGTCAGAGAGTGTGAGAGAATGTCAGATAGTATGAGAGAGTGTCAGAGAGTGTCAGAGAGTGTGAGAGTGTCTGAGAGTGTCAGAGTGTCAGAGAGTGTGATAGTGTCAGAGAGTGTCAGATAGTGTCAGAGAGTGTCAGAGAGTGTGAGAGTGTCAGAGAGTGTCAGAGAGTGTGAGAGAGTGATAGAGAGTAGCAGAGAGTGTCTGAAAGTGTCAGAGAGTGTCAGAGAGTGATAGAGTGTGATAGAGAGTGGCAGAGAGTGTCTGAAAGTGTCAGCGAGTGACATAGAGTGATAGAGAGTGACAGAGAGTGTCTGAAAGTGTCAGAGAGTGTCAGAGAGTGTTCGAGAGTGTCAGAGAGTGTCTGAGTGTGTCTGAGATTGTCAGAGAGTGGCAGAGAGTGATAGAGAGTGTCAGAGAGTGTCAGAGAGTCTCAGAGAGTGTCAGGGAGGGTCAGAGAGTGTGAGAGAGGGTCAGAGAGAGTGCCAGAGAGTGTCAGATAGTCATAGAGAGTGTCAGGGAGTGGCAGAGAGTGGCAGAGAGTTTCAGAGAGTGATAGAGAGTGATAGAGAGTGGCAGAGAGTGTGTGAAAGTGTCAGAGAGTGTCTGAGTGTGTCTGAGATTGTCAGAGAGTGTCAGAGTATGTCAGAGAGTATCACAGAGTGTCAGAGAGTGTCAGAGAGTGTCTGAGACTGTCTGAGACTGTCAGAGAGTGATAGAGAGTGTCAGAGAGTGTCTGAGTGTGTATGAGATTGTCAGAGAGTGTCAGAGAGAGATAGAGAGTGTCAGAGTGCATTAGAGAGTATCAGAGAGTGTCAGAGAGTGTCAGAGATTGTCAGATAGTGATAGAGAGTGTCTGAGACAGTCTGAGAGTGACAGCGAATGTCAGATAGTGATGGAGAGTGTCAGAGAGTGTCTGAGAGTGTTAGAGTGTATCAGAGAGTGTCAGACAGTGTGAGGGAGTGTTAGAGTGTGGTAGAGAGTGTCTGAGTGTGTCAGAGTGTGTCTGAGAGTGTCACAGTGTATCAGAGAGTGTCAGAGTGTGATGGAGAGTGTAAGAGAGTGTCAGAGAGTGATAGAGAGTGTCAGGGAGGGTCAGAGAGGGTCAGAGTGTGTCAGAGAGTGTGAGAGAGTGTCAGAGAGTGTCAGAGAGAATGAGAGTGCCAGAGAGTGTGAGAGTATCAGAGAGTGTCAGACAGTGACAGAGAGTGTCAGAGTGGGTCAGAGAGTGTCAGAGACTTTGTGAGAGTGTGTGAGAGTGTCAGAGAGTGTGAGAGTGTCAGAGAGTGACAGAGAGTGATAGAGAGTGAGAGAGAGTGGCAGAGAGTGTCTGAAAGTGTCAGAGAGTGTCAGAGAGTGATAGAGAGTGTCAGAGAGTGTCAGAGAGTGTCTGAGTGTGTCTTAGATTGTCAGAGACTGTCAGAGAGCGATAGAGAGTGTCAGAGAGTGTCAGAGAGTGATAGAGAGGGTCAGAAATGGTGCGAGAGTGTGAGAGTGTCAGAGAGTGTGAGAGTGTCAGAGAGTGTGAGAGTGTCAGAGAGTGATAGAGGGTGGCAGAGAGTGTCTGAAAGTGTCAGCGAGTGATAGAGAGTAATAGAGAGAGGCAGAGAATGTCTGAAAGTGTCAGAGAGTGTCACAGAGTGAAGGTGAGTGTCAGCGAGTGTCTGCGTAGGTCTGAGAGTGCCAGAGAGGGTCAGAGAGTGATAGAGAGGGTCAGAGAGTGTCAGAGAGTGTTAGAGAGTGTCAGAGAGTGTCAGAGAGTTATAGAGAGTGTCAGAGAGTGTCTGATTGTGTCTGAGATTGTCAGAGAGTGTCAGAGAGTGATAGAGAGTGTCAGAGAGTGTCACAGTGTATCAGAGAGTATCAAAGAGTGTCAGAGAGTGTCAGAGAGTGATAGAGAGTGTCTGAGACTGTCTGAGAGAGTCAGATTGAGTCAGAGAGTGATAGAGAGTGTCAGAGAGTGTCTGAGAGTGTTAGAGTGTATCAGAGAGTGTCAGAGAGTGATCGAGAGTGGTAGAGAATGTTCTGAGTGTGTCAGAGAGTGTCTGAGAGTGTCAGAGTGTATCAGAGAGTGTCAGAGTGTGATGGAGAGTGTAAGAGAGTGTCAGAGAGTGTCAGAGAGTGTCACAGTGTATCAGAGAGTGTCAGAGTGTGATGGAGAGTGTAGGAGAGTGTCAGAGAGTGTCAGAGAGTGATAGAGATTGTCAGAGAGTGTCAGAGAGTGTCAGAGAGGGTCAGAGTGTGTCAGAGAGTGTCAGAGAGAATGAGAGTGCCAGAGAGTGTGAGAGTATCAGAGAGTGTCAGACAGTGACAGAGAGTGTCAGAGTGGGTCAGAGAGTGTCAGAGACTTTGTGAGAGTGTGTGAGAGTGTCAGAGAGTGTCAGAGAGTGTCAGAGAGTGTCAGGCAGTGTCAGAGAGTGATAGAGAGTGAGAGAGAGTGGCAGAGAGTGTCTGAAAGTGTCAGAGAGTGATAGAGAGTGTCAGAGAGTGTCAGAGAGTGTCTGAGTGTGTCTTAGATTGTCAGAGACTGTCAGAGAGCGATAGAGAGTGTCAGAGAGTGTCAGAGAGTGATAGAGAGTGTCAGAAAGGGTCCGAGAGTGTGCGAGTGTCAGAGAGTGTGAGAGTGTCAGATAGTGTGAGAGTGTCAGAGAGTGTCAGAGAGTGACAGAGAGTGATAGAGGGTGGCAGAGAGTGTCTGAAAGTGTCAGCGAGTCATAGAGAGTAATAGAGAGAGGCAGAGAATGTCTGAAAGTGTCAGAGAGTGTCAGAGAGTGAAGGTGAGTGTCAGCGAGTGTCTGCGTAGGTCTGAGAGTGCCAGAGGGGGTCAGAGAGTGATAGAGAGGGTCAGAGAGTGTCAGAGAGTGATAGAGAGTGGCAGAGAGTGTCTGAGAGTGGCAGAGAGTGTCATAGAGTGATAGAGAGGGTCAGAGAGTGTCAGAGAGTGTCTGGGAGTGTCAGAGAGTGTCAGATTATGTCAGAGAGTGTCAGAGAGCGACAGAGAGTGTCTGAGAGTGTCTGAGAGTGACAGAGAGTCTCTGAGAGTGTCAGTGAGTGTCAGAGTGTGATAGAGAGTGTCTGAGAGTGTCTGAGAGTGTCGGAGATTGTCAGAGTGTGATAGCGAGTGCCAGAGAGTGTCTGCAAGTGTCAGAGATTGTTCGAGTGTGTCAGAGAGTGATAGAGAGTGACAGAGTGTGTCAGAGAGTGTCAGAGAGTTTCAGAGAGTGCCAGAGAGTGTCAGAGAGTGATAGAGAGTGTCTGAGAGTGTCTGAGAGTGTCAGAGATTGTCAGAGTGTGATAGAGAGTGTCTGAGAGTGTCTGTGAGTGTCAGAGATTGTCAGAGTGTGTCAGAGAGTGAGAGAGAGCGATAGAGAGTGATAGAGAGTGTCAGAGAGTGATAGAGAGTGATCGAGAGTGTCAGAGAGTGATAGCGAGTGTCTGAGAGTGTCAGAGAGTGTCAGACAGTGATAAAGAGTGTCTGAAAGTGTCAGAGAGTGATATAAAGTGATAGAGAGTGGCGGAGAGTGTCTGAAAGAGACAGAGAGTGGTAGAGAGAGTCTGAGTGTGTCAGAGAGTGTCAGAGAGTGATAGAGTTTGTCAGAGAGTGTCAGAGATTGTAAGAGAGGGTCAGAGAGTGTCAGAGAGTGTGAGAGAATGTCAGATAGTATGAGAGAGTGTCAGAGAGTGTCAGAGAGTGTGAGAGTGTCTGAGAGTGTCAGAGTGTCAGAGAGTGTGATAGTGTCAGAGAGTGTCAGATAGTGTCAGAGAGTGTCAGAGAGTGTGAGAGTGTCAGAGAGTGTCAGAGAGTGTGAGAGAGTGATAGAGAGTAGCAGAGAGTGTCTGAAAGTGTCAGAGAGTGTCAGAGAGTGATAGAGTGTGATAGAGAGTGGCAGAGAGTGTCTGAAAGTGTCAGCGAGTGACATAGAGTGATAGAGAGTGACAGAGAGTGTCTGAAAGTGTCAGAGAGTGTCAGAGAGTGTTCGAGAGTGTCAGAGAGTGTCTGAGTGTGTCTGAGATTGTCAGAGAGTGGCAGAGAGTGATAGAGAGTGTCAGAGAGTGTCAGAGAGTCTCAGAGAGTGTCAGGGAGGGTCAGAGAGTGTGAGAGAGGGTCAGAGAGAGTGCCAGAGAGTGTCAGATAGTCATAGAGAGTGTCAGGGAGTGGCAGAGAGTGGCAGAGAGTTTCAGAGAGTGATAGAGAGTGATAGAGAGTGGCAGAGAGTGTGTGAAAGTGTCAGAGAGTGTCTGAGTGTGTCTGAGATTGTCAGAGAGTGTCAGAGTATGTCAGAGAGTATCACAGAGTGTCAGAGAGTGTCAGAGAGTGTCTGAGACTGTCTGAGACTGTCAGAGAGTGATAGAGAGTGTCAGAGAGTGTCTGAGTGTGTATGAGATTGTCAGAGAGTGTCAGAGAGAGATAGAGAGTGTCAGAGTGCATTAGAGAGTATCAGAGAGTGTCAGAGAGTGTCAGAGATTGTCAGATAGTGATAGAGAGTGTCTGAGACAGTCTGAGAGTGACAGCGAATGTCAGATAGTGATGGAGAGTGTCAGAGAGTGTCTGAGAGTGTTAGAGTGTATCAGAGAGTGTCAGACAGTGTGAGGGAGTGTTAGAGTGTGGTAGAGAGTGTCTGAGTGTGTCAGAGTGTGTCTGAGAGTGTCACAGTGTATCAGAGAGTGTCAGAGTGTGATGGAGAGTGTAAGAGAGTGTCAGAGAGTGATAGAGAGTGTCAGGGAGGGTCAGAGAGGGTCAGAGTGTGTCAGAGAGTGTGAGAGAGTGTCAGAGAGTGTCAGAGAGAATGAGAGTGCCAGAGAGTGTGAGAGTATCAGAGAGTGTCAGACAGTGACAGAGAGTGTCAGAGTGGGTCAGAGAGTGTCAGAGACTTTGTGAGAGTGTGTGAGAGTGTCAGAGAGTGTGAGAGTGTCAGAGAGTGACAGAGAGTGATAGAGAGTGAGAGAGAGTGGCAGAGAGTGTCTGAAAGTGTCAGAGAGTGTCAGAGAGTGATAGAGAGTGTCAGAGAGTGTCAGAGAGTGTCTGAGTGTGTCTTAGATTGTCAGAGACTGTCAGAGAGCGATAGAGAGTGTCAGAGAGTGTCAGAGAGTGATAGAGAGGGTCAGAAATGGTGCGAGAGTGTGAGAGTGTCAGAGAGTGTGAGAGTGTCAGAGAGTGTGAGAGTGTCAGAGAGTGATAGAGGGTGGCAGAGAGTGTCTGAAAGTGTCAGCGAGTGATAGAGAGTAATAGAGAGAGGCAGAGAATGTCTGAAAGTGTCAGAGAGTGTCACAGAGTGAAGGTGAGTGTCAGCGAGTGTCTGCGTAGGTCTGAGAGTGCCAGAGAGGGTCAGAGAGTGATAGAGAGGGTCAGAGAGTGTCAGAGAGTGTTAGAGAGTGTCAGAGAGTGTCAGAGAGTTATAGAGAGTGTCAGAGAGTGTCTGATTGTGTCTGAGATTGTCAGAGAGTGTCAGAGAGTGATAGAGAGTGTCAGAGAGTGTCACAGTGTATCAGAGAGTATCAAAGAGTGTCAGAGAGTGTCAGAGAGTGATAGAGAGTGTCTGAGACTGTCTGAGAGAGTCAGATTGAGTCAGAGAGTGATAGAGAGTGTCAGAGAGTGTCTGAGAGTGTTAGAGTGTATCAGAGAGTGTCAGAGAGTGATCGAGAGTGGTAGAGAATGTTCTGAGTGTGTCAGAGAGTGTCTGAGAGTGTCAGAGTGTATCAGAGAGTGTCAGAGTGTGATGGAGAGTGTAAGAGAGTGTCAGAGAGTGTCAGAGAGTGTCACAGTGTATCAGAGAGTGTCAGAGTGTGATGGAGAGTGTAGGAGAGTGTCAGAGAGTGTCAGAGAGTGATAGAGATTGTCAGAGAGTGTCAGAGAGTGTCAGAGAGGGTCAGAGTGTGTCAGAGAGTGTCAGAGAGAATGAGAGTGCCAGAGAGTGTGAGAGTATCAGAGAGTGTCAGACAGTGACAGAGAGTGTCAGAGTGGGTCAGAGAGTGTCAGAGACTTTGTGAGAGTGTGTGAGAGTGTCAGAGAGTGTCAGAGAGTGTCAGAGAGTGTCAGGCAGTGTCAGAGAGTGATAGAGAGTGAGAGAGAGTGGCAGAGAGTGTCTGAAAGTGTCAGAGAGTGATAGAGAGTGTCAGAGAGTGTCAGAGAGTGTCTGAGTGTGTCTTAGATTGTCAGAGACTGTCAGAGAGCGATAGAGAGTGTCAGAGAGTGTCAGAGAGTGATAGAGAGTGTCAGAAAGGGTCCGAGAGTGTGCGAGTGTCAGAGAGTGTGAGAGTGTCAGATAGTGTGAGAGTGTCAGAGAGTGTCAGAGAGTGACAGAGAGTGATAGAGGGTGGCAGAGAGTGTCTGAAAGTGTCAGCGAGTCATAGAGAGTAATAGAGAGAGGCAGAGAATGTCTGAAAGTGTCAGAGAGTGTCAGAGAGTGAAGGTGAGTGTCAGCGAGTGTCTGCGTAGGTCTGAGAGTGCCAGAGGGGGTCAGAGAGTGATAGAGAGGGTCAGAGAGTGTCAGAGAGTGATAGAGAGTGGCAGAGAGTGTCTGAGAGTGGCAGAGAGTGTCATAGAGTGATAGAGAGGGTCAGAGAGTGTCAGAGAGTGTCTGGGAGTGTCAGAGAGTGTCAGATTATGTCAGAGAGTGTCAGAGAGCGACAGAGAGTGTCTGAGAGTGTCTGAGAGTGACAGAGAGTCTCTGAGAGTGTCAGTGAGTGTCAGAGTGTGATAGAGAGTGTCTGAGAGTGTCTGAGAGTGTCGGAGATTGTCAGAGTGTGATAGCGAGTGCCAGAGAGTGTCTGCAAGTGTCAGAGATTGTTCGAGTGTGTCAGAGAGTGATAGAGAGTGACAGAGTGTGTCAGAGAGTGTCAGAGAGTTTCAGAGAGTGCCAGAGAGTGTCAGAGTATGTCAGAGAGTGTCAGAGAGTGATAGAGAGCGATAGAGAGTGTCTGAGTGTGTCAGAGAGTGATAGAGAATGATAGAGAGAGATAGAGAGTGATAGAGAGTGATAGAGAGTGATAGAGAGTTTCAGAGAGTGACAGAGATTGTCTGAGAGCGTCAGTGAGTGTCAGAGAGTGATAAAGAGTTTCAGAGAGTGCCAGAGAATGTCAGAGAGTGATAGAGAGTGTCTGAGAGTGTCTGAGAGTGTCAGAGATTGTCAGAGTGTGATAGAGAGTGTCTGAGAGTGTCTGTGAGTGTCAGAGATTGTCAGAGTGTGTCAGAGAGTGAGAGAGAGCGATAGAGAGTGATAGAGAGTGTCAGAGAGTGATAGAGAGTGATCGAGAGTGTCAGAGAGTGATAGAGAGTGTCTGAGAGTGTCAGAGAGTGTCAGACAGTGATAAAGAGTTTCAGAGAGTGTCTGAGAGTGTCAGAGAGTGTCAGAGTATGTCAGAGAGTGTCAGAGAGCGATAGAGAGTGTCAGAGAGCGATAAAGACGGTCAGAGAGTGATAGAGAGTGATAGAGATTGTCTGAGAGCGATAGAGAGTGTCAGAGAGCGATAAAGAGGGTCAGAGAGTGTCAGAGAGTGATAGAGAGCGATTGAGAGTGTCTGATTATGTCAGAGAGTGATAGAGAGTGACAGAGAGTGATAGAGAGTGATCGAGAGTGTCAGAGAGTGATAGAGAGTGTCTGAGAGTGTCAGAGAGTGTCAGACAGTGATAAAGAGTTTCAGAGAGTGTCTGAGAGTGTCAGAGAGTGTCAGAGTATGTCAGAGAGTGTCAGAGAGCGATAGAGAGTGTCAGAGAGCGATAAAGAGGGTCAGAGAGTGATAGAGAGTGATAGAGATTGTCTGAGAGCGATAGAGAGTGTCAGAGAGCGATAAAGAGGGTCAGAGAGTGTCAGAGAGTGATAGAGAGCGATTGAGAGTGTCTGATTATGTCAGTGAGTGATAGAGAGTGACAGAGAGTGATAGAGAGTGATAGAGAGTTTCAGAGAGTGTCACAGAGTGTCAGAGAGTGATAGAGAGTGTCTGAGAGTGACAGAGAGTGTCTGAGAGTGTCAGTGAGTGTCAGAGTGTGATGTAGAGTGTCTGAGAGTGTCTGAGAGTGTCAGAGAGTGTCAGAGATTGTCAGAGTGTGATAGAGAGTGTCTGAGAGTGTCTGTGAGTGTCAGAGATTGTCAGAGTGTGTCAGAGAGTGAGAGAGAGTGATAGAGAGTGACAGAGAGTGTCAGAGAGTGATAGAGAGTGACAGAGAGTGTCAGAGAGTGACAGAGAGTGTCTGAGAGTGTCAGAGATTGATCGAGAGTGACAGAGAGTGTCAGAGTGTGATAGAGAGTGTCTGAGAGTGTCTGTGAGTGTCAGAGATTGTCAGAGTGTGTCAGAGAGTGAGAGAGAGTGATAGAGAGTGACAGAGAGTGTCAGAGAGTGAGAGAGAGTGATAGAGAGTGACAGAGAGTGTCAGAGAGTGATAGAGAGTGACAGAGAGTGTCTGAGAGTGTCAGAGTGTATCAGAGAGTGTCAGAGAGTGATAGAGAGAGTCAGAGAGTGTCTGAGAGTGTCACAGTGTATCAGAGAGTGTCAGAGTGTAATGGAGAGTGTAAGAGAGTGTCAGAGAGTGTCAGAGAGTGATAGAGAGTGTCAGAGAGTGTCAGAGAGTGTCAGAGAGGGTCAGAGTGTGTCAGAGAGTGTGAGAGAGTGTCAGAGAGTGTCAGAGAGAATGAGAGTGCCAGAGAGTGTGAGAGTATCAGAGAGTGTCAGACAGTGACAGAGAGTGTCAGAGTGGGTCAGAGAGTGTCAGAGACTTTGTGAGAGTGTGTGAGAGTGTCAGAGAGTGTGAGAGTGTCAGAGAGTGTCAGAGAGTGTCAGAGAGTGATAGAGAGTGAGAGAGAGTGGCAGAGAGTGTCTGAAAGTGTCAGAGAGTGTCAGAGAGTGATAGAGAGTGTCAGAGAGTGTCAGAGAGTGATAGAGAGTGTCAGAAAGGGTCCGAGAGTGTGAGAGTGTCAGAGAGTGTGAGAGTGTCAGATAGTGTGAGAGTGTCAGAGAGTGTCAGAGAGTGACAGAGAGTGATAGAGGGTGGCAGAGAGTGTCTGAAAGTGTCAGCGAGTGATAGAGAGTAATAGAGAGAGGCAGAGAATGTCTGAAAGTGTCAGAGAGTGTCAGAGAGTGAAGGTGAGTGTCAGCGAGTGTCTGCGTAGGTCTGAGAGTGCTAGAGAGGGTCAGAGAGTGATAGAGAGTGTCAGAGAGTGTCAGAGAGTGATAGAGAGTGGCAGAGAGTGTCTGAGAGTGGCAGAGAGTGTCATAGAGTGATAGAGAGGGTCAGAGAGTGTCAGAGAGTGTCTGGGAGTGTCAGAGAATGTCAAATTATGTCAGAGAGTGTCAGAGAGCGACAGAGAGTGTCTGAGAGTGTCTGAGAGTGACAGAGAGTCTCTGAGAGTGTCAGTGAGTGTCAGAGTGTGATAGAGAGTGTCTGAGAGTGTCTGAGAGTGTCGGAGATTGTCAGAGTGTGATAGCGAGTGCCAGAGAGTGTCTGCGAGTGTCAGAGATTGTTAGAGTGTGTCAGAGAGTGACAGAGTGTGTCAGAGAGTGTCAGAGAGTTTCAGAGAGTGCCAGAGAGTGTCAGAGTATGTCAGAGAGTGTCAGAGAGTGATAGAGAGCGATAGAGAGTGTCTGAGTGTGTCAGAGAGTGTCAGAGAGTTTCAGAGAGTGCCAGAGAGTGTCAGAGTATGTCAGAGAGTGTCAGAGAGTGATAGAGAGCGATAGAGAGTGTCTGAGTGTGTCAGAGAGTGATAGAGAATGATAGAGAGAGATAGAGAGTGATAGAGAGTGATAGAGAGTTTCAGAGAGTGACAGAGATTGTCTGAGAGTGTCAGTGATTGTCAGAGAGTGATAAAGAGTTTCAGAGAGTGCCAGAGAATGTCAGAGAGTGATAGAGAGTGTCAGAGAGTGTCAGAGATTGTCAGAGTGTGATAGAGAGTGTCTGAGAGTGTCTGTGAGTGTCAGAGATTGTCAGAGTGTGTCAGAGAGTAAGAGAGAGTGATAGAGAGTGACAGAGAGTGTCAGAGAGTGATAGAGAGTGACAGAGAGTGTCAGAGAGTGACAGAGAGTGTCTGAGAGTGTCAGAGAGTGTCAGAGAGTGATCGAGAGTGACAGAGAGTGTCAGAGTGTGATAGAGAGTGTCTGAGAGTGTCTGTGAGTGTCAGAGATTGTCAGAGTGTGTCAGAGAGTGAGAGAGAGTGATAGAGAGTGACAGAGAGTGTCAGAGAGTGAGAGAGAGTGATAGAGAGTGACAGAGAGTGTCAGAGAGTGATAGAGAGTGACAGAGAGTGTCTGAGAGTGTCAGAGTGCATCAGAGAGTGTCAGAGAGTGATGGCGAGAGTCAGAGAGTGTCTGAGAGTGTCACAGTGTATCAGAGATTGTCAGAGTGTGTCAGAGAGTGTGAGAGAGTGTCAGAGAGTGATAGAGAGTGTCAGAGAGTGTCAGAGAGGGTCAGAGTGTGTCAGAGAGTGTGAGAGAGTGTAAGAGAGTGTCAGAGAGTGTCAGAGAGTGATAGAGAGTGTCAGAGAGTGTCAGAGAGGGTCAGAGTGTGTCAGAGAGTGTGAGAGAGTGTCAGAGAGTGTCAGAGTGGGTCAGAGAGTGTCAGAGACTTTGTGAGAGTGTGTGAGAGTGTCAGAGAGTGTCAGAGAGTGTCAGGCAGTGTCAGAGAGTGATAGAGAGTGAGGGAGAGTGGCAGAGAGTGTCTGAAAGTGTCAGAGAGTGTCAGAGAGTGATAGAGAGTGTCAGAGAGTGTCAGAGAGTGTCTGAGTGTGTATTAGATTGTCAGACACTGTCAGAGAGCGATAGAGAGTGGCAGAGAGTGTCAGAGAGTGATAGAGAGTGTCAGAAAGGGTCCGAGAGTGTGAGAGTGTCAGAGAGTGTGAGAGTGTCAGATAGTGTGAGAGTGTCAGAGAGTGTCAGAGAGTGACAGAGAGTGATAGAGGGTGGCAGAGAGTGTCTGAAAGTGTCAGCGAGTCATAGAGAGTAATAGAGAGAGGCAGAGAATGTCTGAAAGTGTCAGAGAGTGTCAGAGAGTGAAGGTGAGTGTCAGCGAGTGTCTGCGTAGGTCTGAGAGTGCTAGAGAGGGTCAGAGAGTGATAGAGAGTGTCAGAGAGTGTCAGAGAGTGATAGAGAGTGGCAGAGAGTGTCTGAGAGTGGCAGAGAGTGTCATAGAGTGATAGAGAGGGTCAGAGAGTGTCAGAGAGTGTCTGGGAGTGTCAGAGAGTGTCAGATTATGTCAGAGAGTGTCAGAGAGCGACAGAGAGTGTCTGAGAGTGTCTGAGAGTGACAGAGAGTCTCTGAGAGTGTCAGTGAGTGTCAGAGTGTGATAGAGAGTGTCTGAGAGTGTCTGAGAGTGTCGGAGATTGTCAGAGTGTGATAGCGAGTGCCAGAGAGTGTCTGCGAGTGTCAGAGATTGTTAGAGTGTGTCAGAGAGTGACAGAGTGTGTCAGAGAGTGTCAGAGAGTTTCAGAGAGTGCCAGAGAGTGTCAGAGTATGTCAGAGAGTGTCAGAGAGTGATAGAGAGCGATAGAGAGTGTCTGAGTGTGTCAGAGAGTGATAGAGAATGATAGAGAGAGATAGAGAGTGATAGAGAGTGATAGAGAGTTTCAGAGAGTGACAGAGATTGTCTGAGAGTGTCAGTGATTGTCAGAGAGTGATAAAGAGTTTCAGAGAGTGCCAGAGAATGACAGAGAGTGATAGAGAGTGTCTGAGAGTGTCTGAGAGTGTCAGAGATTGTCAGAATGTGATAGAGAGTGTCAGTGAGTGTCAGAGTGTGATAGAGAGTGTCTGAGAGTGTCTGAGAGTGTCGGAGATTGTCAGAGTGTGATAGCGAGTGAGAGAGAGTGATAGAGAGTGACAGAGAGTGTCAGAGAGTGAGAGAGAGTGATAGAGAGTGACAGAGAGTGTCAGAGAGTGATAGAGAGTGACAGAGAGTTTCTGAGAGTGTCAGAGTGCATCAGAGAGTGTCAGAGAGTGATGGCGAGAGTCAGAGAGTGTCTGAGAGTGTCACAGTGTATCAGAGATTGTCAGAGTGTGTCAGAGAGTGTGAGAGAGTGTCAGAGAGTGATAGAGAGTGTCAGAGAGTGTCAGAGAGGGTCAGAGTGTGTCAGAGAGTGTGAGAGAGTGTAAGAGAGTGTCAGAGAGTGTCAGAGAGTGATAGAGAGTGTCAGAGAGTGTCAGAGAGGGTCAGAGTGTGTCAGAGAGTGTGAGAGAGTGTCAGAGAGTGTCAGAGTGGGTCAGAGAGTGTCAGAGACTTTGTGAGAGTGTGTGAGAGTGTCAGAGAGTGTCAGAGAGTGTCAGGCAGTGTCAGAGAGTGATAGAGAGTGAGGGAGAGTGGCAGAGAGTGTCTGAAAGTGTCAGAGAGTGTCAGAGAGTGATAGAGAGTGTCAGAGAGTGTCAGAGAGTGTCTGAGTGTGTATTAGATTGTCAGACACTGTCAGAGAGCGATAGAGAGTGGCAGAGAGTGTCAGAGAGTGATAGAGAGTGTCAGAAAGGGTCCGAGAGTGTGAGAGTGTCAGAGAGTGTGAGAGTGTCAGATAGTGTGAGAGTGTCAGAGAGTGTCAGAGAGTGACAGAGAGTGATAGAGGGTGGCAGAGAGTGTCTGAGAGTGGCAGAGAGTGTCATAGAGTGATAGAGAGGGTCAGAGAGTGTCAGAGAGTGTCTGGGAGTGTCAGAGAGTGTCAGATTATGTCAGAGAGTGTCAGAGAGCGACAGAGAGTGTCTGAGAGTGTCTGAGAGTGACAGAGAGTCTCTGAGAGTGTCAGTGAGTGTCAGAGTGTGATAGAGAGTGTCTGAGAGTGTCTGAGAGTGTCGGAGATTGTCAGAGTGTGATAGCGAGTGCCAGAGAGTGTCTGCGAGTGTCAGAGATTGTTAGAGTGTGTCAGAGAGTGACAGAGTGTGTCAGAGAGTGTCAGAGAGTTTCAGAGAGTGCAAGAGAGTGTCAGAGTATGTCAGAGAGTGTCAGAGAGTGATAGAGAGCGATAGAGAGTGTCTGAGTGTGTCAGAGAGTGATAGAGAATGATAGAGAGAGATAGAGAGTGATAGAGAGTGATAGAGAGTTTCAGAGAGTGACAGAGATTGTCTGAGAGTGTCAGTGATTGTCAGAGAGTGATAAAGAGTTTCAGAGAGTGCCAGAGAATGACAGAGAGTGATAGAGAGTGTCTGAGAGTGTCTGAGAGTGTCAGAGATTGTCAGAATGTGATAGAGAGTGTCTGAGAGTGTCTGTGAGTTTCAGAGATTGTCAGAGAGTGTCAGAGAGTGATAGAGAGTGATAGAGAGTGATAGAGAGTGTCAGAGAGTGATAGAGAGTGATAGAGAGTGTCAGAGAGTGATAGAGAGTGTCTGAGAGTGTCAGAGAGTGTCAGACAGTGATAAAGAGTTTCAGAGAGTGTCTGAGAGTGTCAGAGAGTATCAGAGTATGTCAGAGAGTGTCAGAGAGCGATAGAGAGTGTCAGAGAGCGATAAAGAGGGTCAGAGAGTGATAAAGAGGGTCAGAGAGTGTCAGAGAGTGATAGAGAGTGATTGAGAGTGTCTGATTATGTCAGAGAGTGATAGAGAGTGACAGAGAGTGATAGAGAGTGATAGAGAGTTTCTGAGAGTGTCACAGAGTGTCAGAGTGTGATAGAGAGTGTCTGAGAGTGTCGTTGAGTGTCAGAGTGTGATGTAGAGTGTCTGAGAGTGTCTGAGAGTGTCAGAGATTGTCAGAGTGTGATAGAGAGTGTCTGAGAGTGTCTGTGAGTGTCAGAGATTGTCAGAGTGTGTCAGAGAGTGAGAGAGAGTGATAGAGAGTGATAGAGAGTGTCAGAGAGTGATAGAGAGTGACAGAGAGTGTCAGAGAGTGACAGAGAGTGTCTGAGAGTGTCAGAGAGTGTCAGAGAGTGATAAAGAGATTCAGAGAGTGTCTGAGAGTGTCAGAGAGTGTCAGAGTATGTCAGAGAGTGTCAGAGATCGATAGAGAGTGTCAGAAAGCGATAAAGAGGGTCAGAGAGTGATAGAGAGTGATAGAGATTGTCTGAGAGTGTTAGAGAGTGTCAGAGAGTGATAGAGAGTGATAGAGACTGTCTGAGAGCGTCAGAGAGTGTCAGAGAGTGTCAGAGAGTGTCAGAGAGTGACAGAGAGTGATAGAGAGTGTCAGAGAGTGTCAGAGTGTGTCAGAGAGTGTCAGAGAGTGGTAGAGAAAGTCAGAGAGTAATAGAGAGTGTCAGAGAGTGTCAGAGACTGTCAGAGAGTAATAGAGAGTGATAGAGAGTGTCTGAGAGTGTCAGAGAGTAATAGAGAGTGTCAGAGTGTCAGAGAGTGATAGAGAGTGCCTGAGAGGGTCAGAGAGTGATTGAGAGTGTCTGAGAGTGTCAGAGAGTGATAGAGAGTGTCTTAGAGTGTCTCAGAGAGTCAGAGAGTGTCAGAGAGTGTCAGAGAGTGATAGAGAGTGATAGAGAGTGTCTGAAAGTGACAGAGAGTGTCTGAGAGTGTCAGTGAGTGTCAGAGAGTGATAGAGTGTGTCTGAGACTGTCTGAGAGTGTCAGAGAGTCATAGAGAGTGATAGAGAGTGGTAGAGAGTTTCAGAGAGTGTCACAGAGTGTCAGAGAGTGATAGAAAGTGTCTGAGAGTGTCAGAGAGAGTCAGAGAGTGATAAAGAGTTTCAGAGAGTGCCAGAGAGTGTCAGAGAGTGATAGAGAGCGATAGAGAGTGTCTGAGTGTGTCAGAGAGTGATAGAGAATGATAGAGAGTGATAGAGAGTGATAGAGAGTGATAGAGAGTTTCAGAGAGTGACATATATTGTCTGAGAGTGTCAGTGAGTGTCAGAGAGTGATAAAGAGTTTCAGAGAGTGCCAGAGAGTGTCAGAGAGTGATAGAGAGTGTCTGAGAGTGTCTGAGAGTGTCAGAGATTGTCAGAGTGTGATAGAGAGTGTCTGAGAGTGTCAGAGAGTGTCAGAGATTGTTAGAGTGTGTCAGAGAGTGATAGAGAGTGATCGAGAGTGATAGAGAGTGTCAGAGAGTGATAGAGAGTGATAAAGAGTGTCAGAGAGTGTCTGAGAGTGTCTGAGAGTGTCAGAGAGTGTCAGAGCATGTCAGAGAGTGTCAGACAGTGATAGAGAGCGATAGAGAGTGTCTGAGTGTGTCAGAGAGTGATAGAGAATGATAGAGAGTGATAGAGAGTGATAGAGAGTTTCAGAGAGTGTCACAGAGTGTCAGAGAGTGATAGAGAGTGTCCGAGAGTGTCAGAGAGTGTCAGAGAGTGATAAAGAGTTTCAGAGAGTGCCAGAGAGTGTCAGAGAGTGATAGAGAGTGTCTGAGAGTGTCAGAGAGTGTCAGAGAGTGATAGAGAGTGTCTGAGAGTGTCAGAGCGTGTCAGAGAGTGATCGAGAGGGTCAGAGAGTGTCAGAGAGTGTCTGAGATTGTCAGAGAGTGTCAGAGTATGTCAGAGTGTGTCAGAGAGCGATAGAGAGTGTCAGAGAGCGATAAAGAGGGTCAGAGAGTGATAGAGAGTGATAGAGAGTTTCAGAGAGTGTCACAGAGTGTCAGAGAGTGATGGAGAGTGTATGAGAGTGTCTGAGAGTGTCAGAGAGTGTCAGAGAGTGACAGAGAGGGTCAGAGAGGGTCAGAGAGTGTCTGAGAGTGTCAGAGAGTGTCAGAGTATGTCAGAGAGTGTCAGAGAGCGATAGAGAGTGTCAGAGAGCGATAAAGAGGGTGAGAGAGTGATAGAGAGTGATAGAGAGTTTCAGAGAGTGTCACAGAGTGTCAGAGAGTGATAGAGAGTGTCTGAGAGTGTCAGAGAGTGTCAGAGAGTGATAAAGAGTTTCAGAGAGTGCCAGAGAGTGTCAGAGAGTGATAGAGAGTGTCTGAGAGTGTCAGAGAGTGTCATAGAGTGATAGAGAGTGTCAGAGAGTGTCATAGAGTGATAGAGTGTGTCAGAGAGCGACAGAGAGTGTCTGAGAGTGTCTGAGAGTGACAGAGAGTGTCTGAGAGTGTCAGTGAGTGTCAGAGTGTGATGTAGAGTGTCGGAGAGTGTCAGAGATTGTCAGAGTGTGATAGAGAGTGTCTGAGAGTGTCTGTGAGTGTCAGAGATTGTCAGAGAGTGAGAGAGAGTGATTGAGAGTGATAGAGAGTGTCAGAGAGTGTCGAGTGAGAGAGAGTGTCAGAGAGTGATAGACAGTGTCTGAGAGTGTCAGAGAGTGTCAGAGAGTGATAAAGAGATTCAGAGAGTGTCTGAGAGTGTCAGAGAGTGTCAGAGCATGTCAGAGAGTGTCAGAGAGCGATAGAGAGTGTCAGAGAGCGATAAGGAGGGTCAGAGAGTGATAGAGATTGTCTGAGAGTGTTAGAGAGTGTCAGAGAGTGATAGAGAGTGATAGAGACGGCCTGAGATCGTCAGAGAGTGTCAGAGTGTGTCAGAGAGTGTCAGAGAGTGACAGAGAGTGATAGAGAGTGTCAGAGAGTGTCAGAGTGTGTCAGAGAGTGTCAGAGAGTGGTAGAGAAAGTCAGAGAGTAACAGAGAGTGTCAGAGAGTGTCAGAGACTGTCAGAGAGTAATAGAGAGTGATCGGGAGTGTCTGAGAGTGTCAGAGAGTAATAGAGAGTGTCAGAGTGTCAGAGAGTGATAGAGAGTGCCTGAGAGTGTCAGAGAGTGATAGAGAGTGTCTGAGAGTGTCAGAGAGTTATAGAGAGTGTCTTAGAGTGTCTCAGAGAGTCAGAGAGTGTCAGAGAGTGTCAGAGAGTGTCAGAGAGTGATAGAGAGTGATAGAGAGTGTCTGAGAGTGACAGAGAGTGTCTGCGAGTGTCAGTGAGTGTCAGAGAGTGATAGAGTGTGTCTGAGACTGTCTGAGAGTGTCAGAGAGTGTCAGAGAGTGATAGAGAGCGATAGAGAGTGTCTGATTATGTCAGAGAGTGATAGAAAGTCATAGAGAGTGATAGAGAGTGGTAGAGAGTTTCAGAGAGTGTCACAGAGTGTCAGAGAGTGATAGAGAGTGTCTGAGAGTGTCAGAGAGAGTCAGAGAGTGATAAAGAGTTTCAGAGAATGCCAGAGATTGATAGAGAGTGTCTGAGAGTGTCAGAGAGTGTCAGGGAGTGATAGAGAGTGTCTGAGAGTGTCAGAGAGTGTCAGATTATGTCAGAGAGTGTCAGAGAGCGACAGAGAGTTTCTGAGAGTGTCTGAGAGTGACAGAGAGTGTCTGAGAGAGTCAGTGAGTGTCAGAGTGTGATAGAGAGTGTCTGAGAGTGTCTGAGAGTGTCAGAGATTTTCAGAGTGTGATAGAGAGTGTCTGCGAGTGTCTGTGAGTGTCAGAGATCGTCAGAGTGTGTCAGAGAGTGATAGAGAGTGATAGAGAGTGATAGAGAGAGTCAGAGAGTGACAGAGATTGATAGAGAGTGTCATAGAGTTAAAGAGAGTGTCTGAGCGTGTCAGTGAGTGTCAGAGAGTGATAAAGAGTTTCAGTGATTGCCAGAGAGTGTCAGAGAGTGATAGAGAGTGTCTGAGAGTGTCAGAGAGTGTCAGAGAGTGATAGAGAGTGTCTGAGAGTGTCAGAGAGTGTCAGAGAGTGATAGAGAGTGTCTGAGAGTGTCTGAGAGTGTCTGAGAGTGACAGAGAGTGTCTGAGAGTCTCAGTGAGTGTCAGAGTGTGATAGAGAGTGTCTGAGAGTGTCAGAGATTGTCAGAGTGTGATAGAGAGTGTCTGAGAGTGTCTGTGAGTGTCAGAGATTGTCAGAGTGTGTCAGAGAGTGAAAGAGAGTGACAGAGAGTGTCTGAGAGTGTCAGAGAGTAATAGAGAGTGTCAGAGAGTGTCAGAGAGTGATAGAGAGTGTCTGAGAGTGTCTCAGAGACTCACAGAGTGTCAGAGAGTGTCAGAGAGTGATAGAGAGTGATAGAGAGTGTCTGAAAGTGTCAGTGAATGTCAGAGAGTGATAGAGTGTGTTTGAGACTGTCTGAGAGTGATAGAGAGTGTCTGAGAGTGTCAGAGAGTGATAGAGAGTGTCTGAGAGTGTCTCAGAGACTCACAGAGTGTCGGAGAGTGTCAGAGAGTGATAGAGAGTGATAGAGAGTGATAGAGAGTGTCTGAAAGTGTCAGTGAGTGTCAGAGAGTGATAGAGTGTGTCTGAGACTGTCTGAGAGTGTCAGAGAGTGTCAGAGAGTGACAGAGAGTGTCTGAGAGTGTCAGAGAGTAATAGAGAGTGTCAGAGAGTGTCAGAGAGTGATAGAGAGTGTCTGAGAGTGTCAGAGAGTGATAGAGAGTGTCTGAGAGTGTCTCAGAGACTCACAGAGTGTCGGAGAGTGTCAGAGAGTGATAGAGAGTGATAGAGAGTGTCTGAAAGTGTCAGTGAGCGTCAGAGAGTGATAGAGTGTGTCTGAGACTGTCTGAGAGTGTCAGAGAGTGTCAGAGAGTGATAGAGAGTGTCAGAGAGTGTCAGCGAGTGTCAGCGAGAGTCTGTGAGTGTCAGAGAGTGTCAGAGTATGTCAGAGAGTGTCAGAGAGTGATAGAGAGCGATAGAGAGTGTCTGAGTGTGTCAGAGAGTGATAGAGAATGTTAGAGAGTGATAGAGAGTGATAGAGAGTTTCAGAGAGTGTCACAGAGTGTCAGAGAGTGTCAGAGAGTGATAGAGAGTGTCTGAGAGTGTCAGAGAGTGTCAGAGAGTGATAGAGAGTGTCTGAGAGTGTCAGAGAGTGTCATAGAGTGATAGAGAGGGTCAGAGAGTGTCAGAGAGTGTCAGAGTATGTCAGAGAGTGTCAGAGAGCGATAGAGAGTGTCTGAGAGTGTCTGAGAGTGACAGAGATTGGCTGAGAGTGTCAGTGAGTGTCAGAGTGTGATAGAGAGTGTCTGAGAGTGTCAGAGAGTGTCAGAGATTGTCAGAGTGTGATAGAGAGTGTCTGAGAGTGTCTGTGAGTGTCAGAGATTGTCAGTGAGAGATAGAGAGTGATAGAGAGTGTCAGAGAGTGTCAGAGAGTGATAGAGAGTGATAGAGAGTGTCTGAGAGTGTCAGAGAGTAATAGAGAGTGTCAGAGGGTGTCAGAGAGTGATTGAGAGTTTCTGAGAGTGTCAGAGAGGGATATAGAGTGTCTGAGAGTGTCTCAGAGAGTCACAGAGTGTCAGAGAGTGTCAGAGAGTGATAGAGAGTGTCTGAGAGTGTCAGAGAGTGTCAGAGTGTGTCAGAGAGTGTCAGAGTATGTCAGAGAGTGTCAGAGAGCGATAGAGAGTGTCTGAGAGTGTCTGAGAGTGACAGAGATTGTCTGAGAGTGTCAGTGAGTGTCAGAGTGTGATAGAGAGTGTCTGAGAGTGTCTGAGAGTGTCAGAGATTGTCAGAGTGTGATAGAGAGTGTCTGAGAGTGTCTGTGAGTGTCAGAGATTGTCAGAGTGTGTCAGAGAGTGATAGAGAGTGATAGAGAGTGTCAGAGAGTGTCAGAGAGTAATAGAGAGTGTCAGAGAGTGTCAGAGAGTGATAGAGAGTGTCTGAGAGTGTCAGAGAGTGATAGAGAGTGTCTGAGAGTGTCTCAGAGACTCACAGAGTGTCGGAGAGTGTCAGAGAGTGATATAGAGTGATAGAGAGTGATAGAGAGTGTCAGAGAGTGATAGAGAGTGTCAGAGAGTGTCAGCGAGTGTCAGCGAGTGTCTGTGAGTGTCAGAGAGTGTCAGAGTATGTCAGAGAGTGATAGAGAATGTTAGAGAGTGATAGAGAGTGATAGAGAGTTTCAGAGAATGTCACAGAGTGTCAGAGAGTGATAGAGAGCGTCTGAGAGTGCCAGAGAGTGTCAGAGAGTGATAGAGAGTGTCTGAGAGTGTCAGATAGTGTCAGAGAGTGTCAGAGAGTGATAGAGAGTGTCAGAGAGTGTCATAGAGAGATAGAGAGGGTCAGAGAGTGTCAGAGAGTGATAGAGAGTGTCAGAGAGTGTCAGAGAGTGTCAGAGTGTGTCAGAGAGTGTCAGAGTATGTCAGAGAGTGTCAGAGAGCGATAGAGAGTGTCTGAGAGTGTCTGAGAGTGACAGAGATTGTCTGAGATTGTCAGTGAGTGTCAGAGTGTGATAGAGAGTGTCTGCGAGTGTCTGTGAGTGTCAGAGATTGTCAGAGTGTGTCAGAGAGTGATAGAGAGTGATAGAGAGTGTCAGAGAGTGTCAGAGAGTAATAGAGAGTGTCAGAGAGTGATAGAGAGTGTCTGAGAGTGTCAGAGAGTGTCAGAGAGTGATAGAGAGTGTCTGAGAGTGTCTGACGGTGTCTGAGAGTGACAGAGAGTGTCTGAGAGTCTCAGTGAGTGTCAGAGTGTGATAGAGAGTGTCTGAGAGTGTCAGAGATTGTCAGAGTGTGATAGAGAGTGTCTGAGAGTGTCTGTGAGTGTCAGAGATTGTCAGAGTGTGTCAGAGAGTGAAAGAGAGTGACAGAGAGTGTCTGAGAGTGTCAGAGAGTAATAGAGAGTGTCAGAGAGTGTCAGAGAGTGATAGAGAGTGTCTGAGAGTGTCTCAGAGACTCATAGAGTGTCAGAGAGTGTCAGAGAGTGATAGAGAGTGATAGAGAGTGTCTGAAAGTGTCAGTGAATGTCAGAGAGTGATAGAGTGTGTTTGAGACTGTCTGAGAGTGATAGAGAGTGTCTGAGAGTGTCAGAGAGTGATAGAGAGTGTCTGAGAGTGTCTCAGAGACTCACAGAGTGTCGGAGAGTGTCAGAGAGTGATAGAGAGTGATAGAGAGTGATAGAGAGTGTCTGAAAGTGTCAGTGAGTGTCAGAGAGTGATAGAGTGTGTCTGAGACTGTCTGAGAGTGTCAGAGAGTGTCAGAGAGTGACAGAGAGTGACAGAGAGTGTCTGAGAGTGTCAGAGAGTAATAGAGAGTGTCAGAGAGTGTCAGAGAGTGATAGAGAGTGTCTGAGAGTGTCAGAGAGTGATAGAGAGTGTCTGAGAGTGTCTCAGAGACTCACAGAGTGTTGGAGAGTGTCAGAGAGTGATAGAGAGTGTCAGAGAGTGATAGAGAGTGATAGAGTGTGTCTGAGACTGTCTGAGAGTGTCAGCGAGTGTCTGTGAGTGTCAGAGAGTGTCAGAGTATGTCAGAGAGTGTCAGAGAGTGATAGAGAGCGATAGAGAGTGTCTGAGTGTGTCAGAGAGTGATAGAGAATGTTAGAGAGTGATAGAGAGTGATAGAGAGTTTCAGAGAGTGTCACAGAGTGTCAGAGAGTGTCAGAGAGTGATAGAGAGTGTCTGAGAGTGTCAGAGAGTGTCAGAGAGTGATAGAGAGTGTCTGAGAGTGTCAGAGAGTGTCATAGAGTGATAGAGAGGGTCAGAGAGTGTCAGAGAGTGTCAGAGTATGTCAGAGAGTGTCAGAGAGCGATAGAGAGTGTCTGAGAGTGTCTGAGAGTGACAGAGATTGTCTGAGATTGTCAGTGAGTGTCAGAGTGTGATAGAGAGTGTCTGCGAGTGTCTGTGAGTGTCAGAGATTGTCAGAGTGTGTCAGAGAGTGATAGAGAGTGATAGAGAGTGTCAGAGAGTGTCAGAGAGTAATAGAGAGTGTCAGAGAGTGTCAGAGAGTGATAGAGAGTGTCTGAGAGTGTCAGAGAGTAATAGAGAGTGTCAGAGGGTGTCAGAGAGTGATTGAGAGTTTCTGAGAGTGTCAGAGAGGGATATAGAGTGTCTGAGAGTGTCTCAGAGAGTCACAGAGTGTCAGAGAGTGTCAGAGAGTGTCAGAGAGTGATAGAGAGTGTCTGAAAGTGTCAGAGAGTGTCAGAGTGTGTCAGAGAGTGTCAGAGTATGTCAGAGAGTGTCAGAGAGCGATAGAGAGTGTCTGAGAGTGTCTGAGAGTGACAGAGATTGTCTGAGAGTGTCAGTGAGTGTCAGAGTGTGATAGAGAGTGTCTGAGAGTGTCTGAGAGTGTCAGAGATTGTCAGAGTGTGATAGAGAGTGTCTGAGAGTGTCTGTGAGTGTCAGAGATTGTCAGAGTGTGTCAGAGAGTGATAGAGAGTGATAGAGAGTGTCAGAGAGTGTCAGAGAGTAATAGAGAGTGTCAGAGAGTGTCAGAGAGTGTCTGAGAGTGTCAGAGAGTGTCAGAGAGTGATAGAGAGTGATAGAGAGTGATAGAGAGTGTCAGAGAGTGATAGAGAGTGTCAGAGAGTGTCAGCGAGTGTCAGCGAGTGTCTGTGAGTGTCAGAGAGTGATAGAGAATGTTAGAGAGTGATAGAGAGTGATAGAGAGTTTCAGAGAATGTCACAGAGTGTCAGAGAGTGATAGAGAGCGTCTGAGAGTGCCAGAGAGTGTCAGAGAGTGATAGAGAGTGTCTGAGAGTGTCAGATAGTGTCAGAGAGTGTCAGAGAGTGATAGAGAGTGTCTGAGAGTGTCAGAGAGTGTCATAGAGAGATAGAGAGGGTCAGAGAGTGTCAGAGAGTGATAGAGAGTGTCTGAGAGTGTCAGAGAGTGTCAGAGTGTGTCAGAGAGTGTCAGAGAGCGATAGAGAGTGTCTGAGAGTGTCTGAGAGTGACAGAGATTGTCTGAGATTGTCAGTGAGTGTCAGAGTGTGATAGAGAGTGTCTGCGAGTGTCTGTGAGTGTCAGAGATTGTCAGAGTGTGTCAGAGAGTGATAGAGAGTGATAGAGAGTGTCAGAGAGTGTCAGAGAGTAATAGAGAGTGTCAGAGAGTGTCAGAGAGTGATAGAGAGTGTCTGAGAGTGTCAGAGAGTGATAGAGAGTGTCTGAGAGTGTCTCAGAGACTCACAGAGTGTCGGAGAGTGTCAGAGAGTGATATAGAGTGATAGAGAGTGATAGAGAGTGTCTGAAAGTGTCAGTGAGTGTCAGAGAGTGATAGAGAGTGTCTGAGAGTGTCAGAGAGTGATAGAGAGTGTCTGAGAGTGTCTCAGAGACTCACAGAGTGTCGGAGAGTGTCAGAGAGTGATATAGAGTGATAGAGAGTGATAGAGAGTGTCAGAGAGTGATAGAGAGTGTCAGAGAGTGTCAGCGAGTGTCAGCGAGTGTCTGTGAGTGTCAGAGAGTGTCAGAGTATGTCAGAGAGTGATAGAGAATGTTAGAGAGTGATAGAGAGTGATAGAGAGTGTCAGAGAGTGTCAGAGAGTGATAGAGAGTCATAGAGAGTGTCTGAGAGTGTCAGAGAGTAATAGAGAGTGTCAGAGAGTGTCAGAGAGGGATTGAGAGTTTCTGAGAGAGTCAGAGAGGGATATAGAGTGTCTGAGAGTGTCTCAGAGAGTCACAGAGTGTCAGAGAGTGTCAGAGAGTGATAGAGAGTGTCTGAGAGTGTCAGTGAGTGTCAGAGAGTGTCAGAGTGTGTCAGAGATTGATAGAGAGTGTCAGAGAGTGTCATAGAGTGGTAGAGAGTGTCAGAGAGTGTCTGAGAGTGTCAGAGAGTGTCAGAGTGTGATAGAGAGTGTCTGAGAGTGTCTGAGAGTGACAGAGAGTGTCTGAGAGTGTCAGTGAGTGTCAGAGAGTGATAGAGAGTGTCTGAGAGTGTCAGAGATTGTCAGAGTGTGTCAGAGAGTGATAGAGAGTGATAGAGAGTAATAGAGAGTGTCACAGAGTGTCAGAGAGTGATAGAGAGTGTCTGGGAGTGTCAGTGAGTGTCAGAGAGTGATAGGTAGTGTCTGAGAGTGTCAGAGAATGTCAGAGAGTGTCAGAGAGTGACAGGGAGTGACAGAGAGTGTCTGAGAGTGTCAGAGAGTGATAGAGAGTGATAGAGACTGTCTGAGAGCATCAGAGAGTGTCAGAGTGTGTCAGAGAGTGTCAGAGAGTGACAGAGAGTGACAGAGAGTGTCAGAGAGTGTCAGAGTGCGTCAGAGAGTGTCAGAGAGTGATAGAGAATGTCAGAGAGTGATAGAGATTGTCAGAGAGTGTCAGAGTCTGTCAGAGAGTAATAGAGAGTGATAGAGAGTGTCTGAGAGTGTCAGAGAGTAATATAGAGTTTCAGAGTGTCAGAGAGTGAAAGAGAGTGCCTGAGAGTGTCAGAGAGTAATAGAGAGTGTCAGCGAGTGTCAGAGAGTGATAGAGAGTAATAGAGAGTGTCTGAGAGTGACAGAGAGTGTCTGAGAGTGTCAGTGAGTTTCAGAGAGTGATAGAGTGTGTCTGAGACTGTCTGAGAGTGTCAGAGAGTGTCAGAGAGTAATAGAGAGTGTCAGAGAGTGTCAGAGAGTGACAGAGAGTGTCTGAGATTGTCTCAGAGTCTCACAGAGTGTCAGAGAGTGTCAGAGAGTGATAGAGAGTGATAGGGAGTGACAGAGAGTGTCTGAAAGTGTCAGTGAGTGTCAGAGAGTGTCAGAGTGTGATAGAGAGTGTCTGAGAGTGTCAGAGTGTGATAGAGAGTGTCTGAGAGTGTCAGAGTGTGTCCGAGAGTGTAAGAGAGTGATAGAGAGAGCTAGAGAGTGTCAGAGAGAGTCATAGAGTGATATTGAGTGCCAGAGAGCGATAAAGAGTGTCTGAGAGTGTCAGAGAGTGTCAGAGTGTGATAGAGAGTGTCTGAGAGTGTCTGCGAGTGTCAGAGATTGTTAGAGTGTGTCAGAGAGTGATAGAGAGTGATAGAGAGTGATAGAGAGTGTCAGAGAGTGATAGAGAGTGATAGAGAGTGTCAGAGAGTGATAGAGAGTGATAGAGAGTGTCTGAGAGTGTCTGAGAGTGTCAGAGAGTGTCAGAGAGTGATAAAGAGTTTCAGAGAGTGCCAGAGAGTGTCAGAGAGTGATAGAGAGTGTCTGAGAGTGTCAGAGAGTGTCAGAGAGTGATATAGAGGGTCAGAGAGTGTCAGAGAGTGTCTGAGAGTGTCAGAGAGTGTCAGAGTACGTCAGAGAGTGTCAGAGAGCGATAGAGAGTGTCTGAGAGTGTCTGAGAGTGACAGAGAGTGTCTGAGAGTGCCTGAGAGTGTCAGAGATTGTCAGAGTGTGATAGAGAGTGTCTGAGTGTGACTGTGAGTGTCAGAGATTTTCAGGGTGTGTCAGAGAGGGATAGAGAGTGATAGAGCGTGATAGAGAGTGTCAGAGAGTGTCAGAGAGTGAAAGAGAGTGATGGAGAATGTCTGAGAGTGTCAGAGAGTAATAGAGAGTGTCAGAGAGTGTCAGAGAGTGTTAGAGAGTGTCTGAGAGTGTCAGAGAGTGATAGAGAGTGTCAGAGAGTGTCAGAGAGTGATAGAGAGTGTCTGAGAGTGTCAGAGAGTGTCAGAGAGCGATAGAGAGTGTCTGAGAGTTTCTGAGAGTGACAGAGAGTGTCTGAGAGTGTCAGTGAGTGTCAGAGTGTGATAGAGAGTGTCTGAGAGTGTCTGAGAGTGTCAGAGATTGTCAGAGTGTGATAGAGAGTGTCTGAGTGTGTCTGTGAGTGTCAGAGATTGTCAGAGTGTGTCAGAGAGGGATAGAGAGTGATAGAGCGTGATAGAGAGTGTCAGAGAGTGTCAGAGTGTGAAAGAGAGTGATAGAGAGTGTCTGAGAGTGTCAGAGAGTAATAGAGAGTGTCTGAGAGTGTCAGAGAGTGATAGAGAGTGTCTGAGTGTGTCAGAGAGTGATAGAGAGCGATAGAGAGTGTATGAGTGTGTCAGAGAGTCATAGAGAATGATAGAGAGTGATAGAGAGTGATAGAGAGTTTCAGAGAGTGTCACAGAGTGTCAGAGAGTGATAGAGAGCGTCTGAGAGTGTCAGAGAGTGTCAGAAAGTGATAGAGAGTTTCAGAGAGTGCCAGAGAGTGTCAGAGAGTGATAGAGAGTGTCTGAGAGTGTCAGAGAGTGTCAGAGAGTGATAGAGAGTGTCTGAGAGTGTCAGAGAGTGTCATAGAGTGATAGAAAGGGTCAGAGAGTGTCAGAGAGTGTCAGAGTATGTCAGAGAGTGTCAGAGAGCGATAGAGACTGTCTGAGAGTGTCTGAGAGTGACAGAGATTGGCTGAGAGTGTCAGTGAGTGTCAGAGTGTGATAGAGAGGGTCTGAGAGTGTCTGAGAGTGTCAGAGATTGTCAGAGTGTGATAGAGAGTGTCTGAGAGTGTCTGTGAGTGTCAGAGATTGTCAGTGAGTGATAGAGAGTGATAGAGAGTGTCAGAGAGTGTCAGAGAGTGATAGAGAGTCATAGAGAGTGTCTGAGAGTGTCAGAGAGTAATAGAGAGTGTCAGAGAGTGTCAGAGAGTGTCAGAGAGGGATTGAGAGTTTCTGAGAGAGTCAGAGAGGGATATAGAGTGTCTGAGAGTGTCTCAGAGAGTCACAGAGTGTCAGAGAGTGTCAGAGAGTGATAGAGAGTGTCTGAGAGTGTCTCAGAGACTCACAGAGTGTCGGAGAGTGTCAGAGAGTGATATAGAGTGATAGAGAGTGATAGAGAGTGTCAGAGAGTGATAGAGAGTGTCAGAGAGTGTCAGCGAGTGTCAGCGAGTGTCTGTGAGTGTCAGAGAGTGTCAGAGTATGTCAGAGAGTGATAGAGAATGTTAGAGAGTGATAGAGAGTGATAGAGAGTGTCAGAGAGTGTCAGAGAGTGATAGAGAGTCATAGAGAGTGTCTGAGAGTGTCAGAGAGTAATAGAGAGTGTCAGAGAGTGTCAGAGAGGGATTGAGAGTTTCTGAGAGAGTCAGAGAGGGATATAGAGTGTCTGAGAGTGTCTCAGAGAGTCACAGAGTGTCAGAGAGTGTCAGAGAGTGATAGAGAGTGTCTGAGAGTGTCAGTGAGTGTCAGAGAGTGTCAGAGTGTGTCAGAGATTGATAGAGAGTGTCAGAGAGTGTCATAGAGTGGTAGAGAGTGTCAGAGAGTGTCTGAGAGTGTCAGAGAGTGTCAGAGTGTGATAGAGAGTGTCTGAGAGTGTCTGAGAGTGACAGAGAGTGTCTGAGAGTGTCAGTGAGTGTCAGAGAGTGATAGAGAGTGTCTGAGAGTGTCAGAGATTGTCAGAGTGTGTCAGAGAGTGATAGAGAGTGATAGAGAGTAATAGAGAGTGTCACAGAGTGTCAGAGAGTGATAGAGAGTGTCTGGGAGTGTCAGTGAGTGTCAGAGAGTGATAGGTAGTGTCTGAGAGTGTCAGAGAATGTCAGAGAGTGTCAGAGAGTGACAGGGAGTGACAGAGAGTGTCTGAGAGTGTCAGAGAGTGATAGAGAGTGATAGAGACTGTCTGAGAGCATCAGAGAGTGTCAGAGTGTGTCAGAGAGTGTCAGAGAGTGACAGAGAGTGACAGAGAGTGTCAGAGAGTGTCAGAGTGCGTCAGAGAGTGTCAGAGAGTGATAGAGAATGTCAGAGAGTGATAGAGATTGTCAGAGAGTGTCAGAGTCTGTCAGAGAGTAATAGAGAGTGATAGAGAGTGTCTGAGAGTGTCAGAGAGTAATATAGAGTTTCAGAGTGTCAGAGAGTGAAAGAGAGTGCCTGAGAGTGTCAGAGAGTAATAGAGAGTGTCAGCGAGTGTCAGAGAGTGATAGAGAGTAATAGAGAGTGTCTGAGAGTGACAGAGAGTGTCTGAGAGTGTCAGTGAGTTTCAGAGAGTGATAGAGTGTGTCTGAGACTGTCTGAGAGTGTCAGAGAGTGTCAGAGAGTAATAGAGAGTGTCAGAGAGTGTCAGAGAGTGACAGAGAGTGTCTGAGATTGTCTCAGAGTCTCACAGAGTGTCAGAGAGTGTCAGAGAGTGATAGAGAGTGATAGGGAGTGACAGAGAGTGTCTGAAAGTGTCAGTGAGTGTCAGAGAGTGTCAGAGTGTGATAGAGAGTGTCTGAGAGTGTCAGAGTGTGATAGAGAGTGTCTGAGAGTGTCAGAGTGTGTCCGAGAGTGTAAGAGAGTGATAGAGAGAGCTAGAGAGTGTCAGAGAGAGTCATAGAGTGATATTGAGTGTCAGAGAGCGATAAAGAGTGTCTGAGAGTGTCAGAGAGTGTCAGAGTGTGATAGAGAGTGTCTGAGAGTGTCTGCGAGTGTCAGAGATTGTTAGAGTGTGTCAGAGAGTGATAGAGAGTGAAAGAGAGTGATAGAGAGTGTCAGAGAGTGATAGAGAGTGATAGAGAGTGTCAGAGAGTGATAGAGAGTGATAGAGAGTGTCTGAGAGTGTCTGAGAGTGTCAGAGAGTGTCAGAGAGTGATAAAGAGTTTCAGAGAGTGCCAGAGAGTGTCAGAGAGTGATAGAGAGTGTCTGAGAGTGTCAGAGAGTGTCAGAGAGTGATAGAGAGGGTCAGAGAGTGTCAGAGAGTGTCTGAGAGTGTCAGAGAGTGTCAGAGTACGTCAGAGAGTGTCAGAGAGCGATAGAGAGTGTCTGAGAGTGTCTGAGAGTGACAGAGAGTGTCTGAGAGTGCCTGAGAGTGTCAGAGATTGTCAGAGTGTGATAGAGAGTGTCTGAGTGTGACTGTGAGTGTCAGAGATTTTCAGGGTGTGTCAGAGAGGGATAGAGAGTGATAGAGCGTGATAGAGAGTGTCAGAGAGTGTCAGAGAGTGAAAGAGAGTGATGGAGAATGTCTGAGAGTGTCAGAGAGTAATAGAGAGTGTCAGAGAGTGTCAGAGAGTGTTAGAGAGTGTCTGAGAGTGTCAGAGAGTGATAGAGAGTGTCAGAGAGTGTCAGAGAGTGATAGAGAGTGTCTGAGAGTGTCAGAGAGTGTCAGAGAGCGATAGAGAGTGTCTGAGAGTTTCTGAGAGTGACAGAGAGTGTCTGAGAGTGTCAGTGAGTGTCAGAGTGTGATAGAGAGTGTCTGAGAGTGTCTGAGAGTGTCAGAGATTGTCAGAGTGTGATAGAGAGTGTCTGAGTGTGTCTGTGAGTGTCAGAGATTGTCAGAGTGTGTCAGAGAGGGATAGAGAGTGATAGAGCGTGATAGAGAGTGTCAGAGAGTGTCAGAGTGTGAAAGAGAGTGATAGAGAGTGTCTGAGAGTGTCAGAGAGTAATAGAGAGTGTCTGAGAGTGTCAGAGAGTGATAGAGAGTGGCTGAGTGTGTCAGAGAGTGATAGAGAGCGATAGAGAGTGTATGAGTGTGTCAGAGAGTCATAGAGAATGATAGAGAGTGATAGAGAGTGATAGAGAGTTTCAGAGAGTGTCACAGAGTGTCAGAGAGTGATAGAGAGCGTCTGAGAGTGTCAGAGAGTGTCAGAGAGTGATAGAGAGTTTCAGAGAGTGCCAGAGAGTGTCAGAGAGTGATAGAGAGTGTCTGAGAGTGTCAGAGAGTGTCAGAGAGTGATAGAGAGTGTCTGAGAGTGTCAGAGAGTGTCATAGAGTGATAGAAAGGGTCAGAGAGTGTCAGAGAGTGTCAGAGTATGTCAGAGAGTGTCAGAGAGCGATAGAGACTGTCTGAGAGTGTCTGAGAGTGACAGAGATTGGCTGAGAGTGTCAGTGAGTGTCAGAGTGTGATAGAGAGGGTCTGAGAGTGTCTGAGAGTGTCAGAGATTGTCAGAGTGTGATAGAGAGTGTCTGAGAGTGTCTGTGAGTGTCAGAGATTGTCAGTGAGTGATAGAGAGTGATAGAGAGTGTCAGAGAGTGTCAGAGAGTGATAGAGAGTCATAGAGAGTGTCTGAGAGTGTCAGAGAGTAATAGAGAGTGTCAGAGAGTGTCAGAGAGTGTCAGAGAGGGATTGAGAGTTTCTGAGAGAGTCAGAGAGGGATATAGAGTGTCTGAGAGTGTCTCAGAGAGTCACAGAGTGTCAGAGAGTGTCAGAGAGTGATCGAGAGTGTCTGAGAGTGTCAGTGAGTGTCAGAGAGTGTCAGAGTGTGTCAGAGATTGATAGAGAGTGTCAGAGAGTGTCATAGAGTGGTAGAGAGTGTCAGAGAGTGTCTGAGAGTGTCAGAGAGTTTCAGAGTGTGATAGAGAGTGTCTGAGAGTGACAGAGAGTGTCTGAGAGTGTCAGTGAGTGTCATAGAGTGATAGAGAGTGTCTGAGAGTGTCAGAGATTGTCAGAGTGTGTCAGAGAGTGATAGAGAGTAATAGAGAGTGTCACAGAGTGTCAGAGAGTGATAGAGAGTGTCTGAGAGTGTCAGAGAGTGTCAGAGTGTGATAGAGAGTGTCTGAGAGTGTCTGCGAGTGTCAGAGATTGTTAGAGTGTGTCAGAGAGTGATAAAGATTGATAGAGAGTGATAGAGAGTGTCAGAGAGTGATAGAGAGTGATAGAGAGTGTCAGAGAGTGATAGAGAGTGATAGAGAGTGTCTGAGAGTGTCAGAGATTGTCAGAGTGTGTCAGAGAGTGATAGAGAGTGATAGAGAGTAATAGAGAGTGTCACAGAGTGTCAGAGAGTGATAGAGAGTGTCTGAGAGTGTCAGAGAGTGTCAGAGAGCGATAGAGAGTGTCTGAGAGTTTCTGAGAGTGACAGAGAGTGTCTGAGAGTGTCAGTGAGTGTCAGAGTGTGATAGAGAGTGTCTGAGAGTGTCTGAGAGTGTCAGAGATTGTCAGAGTGTGATAGAGAGTGTCTGAGTGTGTCTGTGAGTGTCAGAGATTGTCAGAGTGTGTCAGAGAGGGATAGAGAGTAATAGAGCGTGATAGAGAGTGTCAGAGAGTGTCAGAGTGTGAAAGAGAGTGATAGAGAGTGTCTGAGAGTGTCAGAGAGTAATAGAGAGTGTCTGAGAGTGTCAGAGAGTGATAGAGAGTGGCTGAGTGTGTCAGAGAGTGATAGAGAGCGATAGAGAGTGTATGAGTGTGTCAGAGAGTCATAGAGAATGATAGAGAGTGATAGAGAGTGATAGAGAGTTTCAGAGAGTGTCACAGAGTGTCAGAGAGTGATAGAGAGCGTCTGAGAGTGTCAGAGAGTGTCAGAGAGTGATAGAGAGTTTCAGAGAGTGCCAGAGAGTGTCAGAGAGTGATAGAGAGTGTCTGAGAGTGTCAGAGAGTGTCAGAGAGTGATAGAGAGTGTCTGAGAGTGTCAGAGAGTGTCATAGAGTGATAGAAAGGGTCAGAGAGTGTCAGAGAGTGTCAGAGTATGTCAGAGAGTGTCAGAGAGCGATAGAGACTGTCTGAGAGTGTCTGAGAGTGACAGAGATTGGCTGAGAGTGTCAGTGAGTGTCAGAGTGTGATAGAGAGGGTCTGAGAGTGTCTGAGAGTGTCAGAGATTGTCAGAGTGTGATAGAGAGTGTCTGAGAGTGTCTGTGAGTGTCAGAGATTGTCAGTGAGTGATAGAGAGTGATAGAGAGTGTCAGAGAGTGTCAGAGAGTGATAGAGAGTCATAGAGAGTGTCTGAGAGTGTCAGAGAGTAATAGAGAGTGTCAGAGAGTGTCAGAGAGTGTCAGAGAGGGATTGAGAGTTTCTGAGAGAGTCAGAGAGGGATATAGAGTGTCTGAGAGTGTCTCAGAGAGTCACAGAGTGTCAGAGAGTGTCAGAGAGTGATCGAGAGTGTCTGAGAGTGTCAGTGAGTGTCAGAGAGTGTCAGAGTGTGTCAGAGATTGATAGAGAGTGTCAGAGAGTGTCATAGAGTGGTAGAGAGTGTCAGAGAGTGTCTGAGAGTGTCAGAGAGTTTCAGAGTGTGATAGAGAGTGTCTGAGAGTGACAGAGAGTGTCTGAGAGTGTCAGTGAGTGTCATAGAGTGATAGAGAGTGTCTGAGAGTGTCAGAGATTGTCAGAGTGTGTCAGAGAGTGATAGAGAGTAATAGAGAGTGTCACAGAGTGTCAGAGAGTGATAGAGAGTGTCTGAGAGTGTCAGAGAGTGTCAGAGTGTGATAGAGAGTGTCTGAGAGTGTCTGCGAGTGTCAGAGATTGTTAGAGTGTGTCAGAGAGTGATAGAGATTGATAGAGAGTGATAGAGAGTGTCAGAGAGTGATAGAGAGTGATAGAGAGTGTCAGAGAGTGATAGAGAGTGATAGAGAGTGTCTGAGAGTGTCAGAGATTGTCAGAGTGTGTCAGAGAGTGATAGAGAGTGATAGAGAGTAATAGAGAGTGTCACAGAGTGTCAGAGAGTGATAGAGAGTGTCTGAGAGTGTCAGTGAGTGTCAGAGAGTGATAGGTAGTGTCTGAGAGTGTCAGGGAATGTCAGAGAGTGTCAGAGAGTGACAGGGAGTGACAGAGAGTGTCTGAGAGTGTCAGAGAGTGATAGAGACTGTCTGAGAGCATCAGAGAGTGTCAGAGTGTGTCAGAGAGTGTCAGAGAGTGACAGAGAGTGACAGAGAGTGTCAGAGAGTGTCAGAGTGCGTCAGAGAGTGTCAGAGAGTGATAGAGAATGTCAGAGAGTGATAGAGAGTTTCAGAGAGTGTCAGAGACTGTCAGAGAGTAATAGAGAGTGATAGAGAGTGTCTGAGTGTCAGAGAGTAATAGAGAGTTTCAGAGTGTCAGAGAGTGAACGAGAGTGCCTGAGAGTGTCAGAGAGTGATAGAGAGTGTCAGCGAGTGTCAGAGAGTGATAGAGAGTAATAGAGAGTGTCTGAGAGTGACAGAGAGTGTCTGAGAGTGTCAGTGAGTTTCAGAGAGTGATAGAGTGTGTCTGAGACTGTCTGAGAGTGTCAGAGAGTGTCAGAGAGTAATAGAGAGTGTCAGAGAGTGACAGAGAGTGTCTGAGATTGTCTCAGAGACTCACAGAGTGTCAGAGAGTGTCAGAGAGTGATAGAGAGTGATAGAGAGTGATAGAGAGTGATAGAGAGTGTCGGAAAGTGTCAGTGAGTGTCAGAGAGTGTCAGAGAGTGTGTGAGAGTGTCAGAGTGTGATAGAGAGTGTCTGAGAGTGTCAGAGTGTGATAGAGAGTGTCAGAGTGTGACAGAGAGTGTCTGAGAGTGTCAGAGTGTGTCCGAGAGTGTAAGAGAGTGATAGAGAGAGCTAGAGAGTGTCAGAGAGAGTCATAGAGTGATATTGAGTGTCAGAGAGCGATAAAGAGTGTCTGAGAGTGTCAGAGAGTGTCAGAGTGTGATAGAGAGTTTCTGAGAGTGTCTGCGAGTGTCAGAGATTGTTAGAGTGTGTCAGAGAGTGATAGAGAGTGATAGAGAGTGATAGAGAGTGTCAGAGAGTGATAGAGAGTGATAGAGAGTGTCAGAGAGTGATAGAGAGTGAAAGAGAGTGTCAGAGAGTGATAGAGAGTGATAGAGAGTGTCAGAGAGTGATAGAGAGTGATAGAGAGTGTCTGAGAGTGTCTGAGAGTGTCAGAGAGTGTCAGAGAGTGATAAAGAGTTTCAGAGAGTGCCAGAGAGTGTCAGAGAGTGATAGAGAGTGTCTGAGAGTGTCAGAGAGTGTCAGAGAGTGATAGAGAGGGTCAGAGAGTGTCAGAGAGTGTCTGAGAGTGTCAGAGAGTGTCAGAGTACGTCAGAGAGTGTCAGAGAGCGATAGAGAGTGTCTGAGAGTGTCTGAGAGTGACAGAGAGTGTCTGAGAGTGCCTGAGAGTGTCAGAGATTGTCAGAGTGTGATAGAGAGTGTCTGAGTGTGACTGTGAGTGTCAGAGATTGTCAGAGTGTGTCAGAGAGGGATAGAGAGTGATAGAGCGTGATAGAGAGTGTCAGAGAGTGAAAGAGAGTGATGGAGAGTGTCTGAGAGTGTCAGAGAGTAATAGAGAGTGTCAGAGAGTGTCAGAGAGTGTTAGAGAGTGTCTGAGAGTGTCAGAGAGTGATAGAGAGTGTCAGAGAGTGTCAGAGAGTGATAGAGAGGGTCAGAGAGTGTCAGAGAGTGTCAGAGAGCGATAGAGAGTGTCTGAGAGTGTCTGAGAGTGACAGAGAGTGTCTGAGAGTGTCAGTGAGTGTCAGAGTGTGATAGAGAGTGTCTGAGAGTGTCTGAGAGTGTCAGAGATTGTCAGAGTGTGATAGAGAGTGTCTGAGTGTGTCTGTGACTGTCAGAGATTGTCAGAGTGTGTCAGAGAGGGATAGAGAGTGACAGAGCGCGATAGAGAGTGTCAGAGAGTGTCAGAGTGTGAAAGAGAGTGATAGAGAGTGTCTGAGAGTGTCAGAGAGTAATAGAGAGTGTCTGAGAGTGTCTCAGAGACTCACATAGTGTCAGAGAGTATCAAAGAGTGATAGAGAGTGATAGAGAGTGTCTGAAAGTGTCAGAGAGTGTCAGAGAGTGATAGAGTACGATAGAGAGCGATAGAGAGTGTCTGAGTGTGTCAGAGAGCGATAGAGAGTGTCTGAGTGTGTCAGAGAGTGATAGAGAGTGATAGAGAGTGTGAGAGAGTGATAGAGAGTGATAGAGAGTGTCTGAAAGTGTCAGTTAGTGTCAGAGAGTGATAGAGTGTGTCTGAGACTGTCTGAGAGTGTCAGAGAGTGTCAGAGAGTGTCAGAGAGTGATAGAGAGTGTCAGAGAGTATCAGAGAGTGATAGAGAGCGACAGAGAGCGATAGAGAGTGTCTGTGTGTGTCAGAGAGCGATAGAGAGTGTCTGAGTGTGTCAAAGAGTGATAGAGAGTGATAGAGAGTGATAGAGAGTTTCAGAGAGTGTCACAGAGTGTCAGAGAGTGATCGAGAGTGTCTGAGAGTGCCAGAGAGTGTCAGAGAGTGTCTGAGAGTGTCAGAGAGTGTCAGAGAGTGATAGAGAGTGTCTGAGAGTGTCAGAGAGTGTCATAGAGTGATAGAGAGGGTCTGAGAGTGTCTCAGAGAGTCACAGAGTGTCAGAGAGTGTCAGAGAGTGTCAGTGAGTGTCTGAGAGTGTCAGAGAGTGTCAGAGATTGTCAGAGTGTGATAGAGTGTCTGAGAGTGTCTGTGAGTATCAGAGATTGTCAGAGTGTGTCAGAGAGTGATAGAGAGTGATAGAGAGTGTCAGAGAGTGTCAGAGAGTGATAGAGAGTGTCTGAGAGTGTCAGAGATTGTCAGAGTGTGATAGAGAGTGTCTGAGAGTGTCAGAGAGTGTCAGAGATTGTTAGAGTGTGTCAGAGAGTGATAGAGAGTGATAGAGAGTGATAGAGAGTGTCAGAGAGCGATAGAGAGTGTCTGAGAGTGTCTGAGAGTGACAGAGAGTGTCTGAGAGTGTCAGTGAGTGTCAGAGTGTGATAGAGAGTGTCTGAGAGTGTCTGAGAGTGTCAGAGATTGTCAGAGTGTGATAGAGAGTGTCTGAGTGTGTCTGTGACTGTCAGAGATTGTCAGAGTGTGTCAGAGAGGGATAGAGAGTAATAGAGCGTGATAGAGAGTGTCAGAGAGTGTCAGAGTGTGAAAGAGAGTGATAGAGAGTGTCTGAGAGTGTCAGAGAGTAATAGAGAGTGTCTGAGAGTGTCAGAGAGTGATAGAGAGTGGCTGAGTGTGTCAGAGAGTGATAGAGAGCGATAGAGAGTGTATGAGTGTGTCAGAGAGTCATAGAGAATGATAGAGAGTGATAGAGAGTGATAGAGAGTTTCAGAGAGTGTCACAGAGTGTCAGAGAGTGATAGAGAGCGTCTGAGAGTGTCAGAGTGTGTCAGAGAGTGATAGAGAGTTTCAGAGAGTGCCAGAGAGTGTCAGAGAGTGATAGAGAGTGTCTGAGAGTGTCAGAGAGTGTCAGAGAGTGATAGAGAGTGTCTGAGAGTGTCAGAGAGTGTCATAGAGTGATAGAAAGGGTCAGAGAGTGTCAGAGAGTGTCAGAGTATGTCAGAGAGTGTCAGAGAGCGATAGAGACTGTCTGAGAGTGTCTGAGAGTGACAGAGATTGGCTGAGAGTGTCAGTGAGTGTCAGAGTGTGATAGAGAGGGTCTGAGAGTGTCTGAGAGTGTCAGAGATTGTCAGAGTGTGATAGAGAGTGTCTGAGAGTGTCTGTGAGTGTCAGAGATTGTCAGTGAGTGATAGAGAGTGATAGAGAGTGTCAGAGAGTGTCAGAGAGTGATAGAGAGTCATAGAGAGTGTCTGAGAGTGTCAGAGAGTAATAGAGAGTGTCAGAGAGTGTCAGAGAGTGTCAGAGAGGGATTGAGAGTTTCTGAGAGAGTCAGAGAGGGATATAGAGTGTCTGAGAGTGTCTCAGAGAGTCACAGAGTGTCAGAGAGTGTCAGAGAGTGATCGAGAGTGTCTGAGAGTGTCAGTGAGTGTCAGAGAGTGTCAGAGTGTGTCAGAGATTGATAGAGAGTGTCAGAGAGTGTCATAGAGTGGTAGAGAGTGTCAGAGAGTGTCTGAGAGTGTCAGAGAGTTTCAGAGTGTGATAGAGAGTGTCTGAGAGTGACAGAGAGTGTCTGAGAGTGTCAGTGAGTGTCATAGAGTGATAGAGAGTGTCTGAGAGTGTCAGAGATTGTCAGAGTGTGTCAGAGAGTGATAGAGAGTAATAGAGAGTGTCACAGAGTGTCAGAGAGTGATAGAGAGTGTCTGAGAGTGTCAGAGAGTGTCAGAGTGTGATAGAGAGTGTCTGAGAGTGTCTGCGAGTGTCAGAGATTGTTAGAGTGTGTCAGAGAGTGATAGAGATTGATAGAGAGTGATAGAGAGTGTCAGAGAGTGATAGAGAGTGATAGAGAGTGTCAGAGAGTGATAGAGAGTGATAGAGAGTGTCTGAGAGTGTCAGAGATTGTCAGAGTGTGTCAGAGAGTGATAGAGAGTGATAGAGAGTAATAGAGAGTGTCACAGAGTGTCAGAGAGTGATAGAGAGTGTCTGAGAGTGTCAGTGAGTGTCAGAGAGTGATAGGTAGTGTCTGAGAGTGTCAGGGAATGTCAGAGAGTGTCAGAGAGTGACAGGGAGTGACAGAGAGTGTCTGAGAGTGTCAGAGAGTGATAGAGACTGTCTGAGAGCATCAGAGAGTGTCAGAGTGTGTCAGAGAGTGTCAGAGAGTGACAGAGAGTGACAGAGAGTGTCAGAGAGTGTCAGAGTGCGTCAGAGAGTGTCAGAGAGTGATAGAGAATGTCAGAGAGTGATAGAGAGTTTCAGAGAGTGTCAGAGACTGTCAGAGAGTAATAGAGAGTGATAGAGAGTGTCTGAGTGTCAGAGAGTAATAGAGAGTTTCAGAGTGTCAGAGAGTGAACGAGAGTGCCTGAGAGTGTCAGAGAGTGATAGAGAGTGTCAGCGAGTGTCAGAGAGTGATAGAGAGTAATAGAGAGTGTCTGAGAGTGACAGAGAGTGTCTGAGAGTGTCACTGAGTTTCAGAGAGTGATAGAGTGTGTCTGAGACTGTCTGAGAGTGTCAGAGAGTGTCAGAGAGTAATAGAGAGTGTCAGAGAGTGACAGAGAGTGTCTGAGATTGTCTCAGAGACTCACAGAGTGTCAGAGAGTGTCAGAGAGTGATAGAGAGTGATAGAGAGTGATAGAGAGTGATAGAGAGTGTCGGAAAGTGTCAGTGAGTGTCAGAGAGTGTCAGAGAGTGTGTGAGAGTGTCAGAGTGTGATAGAGAGTGTCTGAGAGTGTCAGAGTGTGATAGAGAGTGTCAGAGTGTGACAGAGAGTGTCTGAGAGTGTCAGAGTGTGTCCGAGAGTGTAAGAGAGTGATAGAGAGAGCTAGAGAGTGTCAGAGAGAGTCATAGAGTGATATTGAGTGTCAGAGAGCGATAAAGAGTGTCTGAGAGTGTCAGAGAGTGTCAGAGTGTGATAGAGAGTTTCTGAGAGTGTCTGCGAGTGTCAGAGATTGTTAGAGTGTGTCAGAGAGTGATAGAGAGTGATAGAGAGTGATAGAGAGTGTCAGAGAGTGATAGAGAGTGATAGAGAGTGTCAGAGAGTGATAGAGAGTGAAAGAGAGTGTCAGAGAGTGATAGAGAGTGATAGAGAGTGTCAGAGAGTGATAGAGAGTGATAGAGAGTGTCTGAGAGTGTCTGAGAGTGTCAGAGAGTGTCAGAGAGTGATAAAGAGTTTCAGAGAGTGCCAGAGAGTGTCAGAGAGTGATAGAGAGTGTCTGAGAGTGTCAGAGAGTGTCAGAGAGTGATAGAGAGGGTCAGAGAGTGTCAGAGAGTGTCTGAGAGTGTCAGAGAGTGTCAGAGTACGTCAGAGAGTGTCAGAGAGCGATAGAGAGTGTCTGAGAGTGTCTGAGAGTGACAGAGAGTGTCTGAGAGTGCCTGAGAGTGTCAGAGATTGTCAGAGTGTGATAGAGAGTGTCTGAGTGTGACTGTGAGTGTCAGAGATTGTCAGAGTGTGTCAGAGAGGGATAGAGAGTGATAGAGCGTGATAGAGAGTGTCAGAGAGTGAAAGAGAGTGATGGAGAGTGTCTGAGAGTGTCAGAGAGTAATAGAGAGTGTCAGAGAGTGTCAGAGAGTGTTAGAGAGTGTCTGAGAGTGTCAGAGAGTGATAGAGAGTGTCAGAGAGTGTCAGAGAGTGATAGAGAGGGTCAGAGAGTGTCAGAGAGTGTCAGAGAGCGATAGAGAGTGTCTGAGAGTGTCTGAGAGTGACAGAGAGTGTCTGAGAGTGTCAGTGAGTGTCAGAGTGTGATAGAGAGTGTCTGAGAGTGTCTGAGAGTGTCAGAGATTGTCAGAGTGTGATAGAGAGTGTCTGAGTGTGTCTGTGACTGTCAGAGATTGTCAGAGTGTGTCAGAGAGGGATAGAGAGTGACAGAGCGCGATAGAGAGTGTCAGAGAGTGTCAGAGTGTGAAAGAGAGTGATAGAGAGTGTCTGAGAGTGTCAGAGAGTAATAGAGAGTGTCTGAGAGTGTCTCAGAGACTCACATAGTGTCAGAGAGTATCAAAGAGTGATAGAGAGTGATAGAGAGTGTCTGAAAGTGTCAGAGAGTGTCAGAGAGTGATAGAGTACGATAGAGAGCGATAGAGAGTGTCTGAGTGTGTCAGAGAGCGATAGAGAGTGTCTGAGTGTGTCAGAGAGTGATAGAGAGTGATAGAGAGTGTGAGAGAGTGATAGAGAGTGATAGAGAGTGTCTGAAAGTGTCAGTTAGTGTCAGAGAGTGATAGAGTGTGTCTGAGACTGTCTGAGAGTGTCAGAGAGTGTCAGAGAGTGTCAGAGAGTGATAGAGAGTGTCAGAGAGTATCAGAGAGTGATAGAGAGCGACAGAGAGCGATAGAGAGTGTCTGTGTGTGTCAGAGAGCGATAGAGAGTGTCTGAGTGTGTCAAAGAGTGATAGAGAGTGATAGAGAGTGATAGAGAGTTTCAGAGAGTGTCACAGAGTGTCAGAGAGTGATCGAGAGTGTCTGAGAGTGCCAGAGAGTGTCAGAGAGTGTCTGAGAGTGTCAGAGAGTGTCAGAGAGTGATAGAGAGTGTCTGAGAGTGTCAGAGAGTGTCATAGAGTGATAGAGAGGGTCAGAGAGTGTCTCAGAGAGTCACAGAGTGTCAGAGAGTGTCAGAGAGTGTCAGTGAGTGTCTGAGAGTGTCAGAGAGTGTCAGAGATTGTCAGAGTGTGATAGAGTGTCTGAGAGTGTCTGTGAGTATCAGAGATTGTCAGAGTGTGTCAGAGAGTGATAGAGAGTGATAGAGAGTGTCAGAGAGTGTCAGAGAGTGATAGAGAGTGTCTGAGAGTGTCAGAGATTGTCAGAGTGTGATAGAGAGTGTCTGAGAGTGTCAGAGAGTGTCAGAGATTGTTAGAGTGTGTCAGAGAGTGATAGAGAGTGATAGAGAGTGATAGAGAGTGTCAGAGAGCGATAGAGAGTGTCTGAGAGTGTCTGAGAGTGACAGAGAGTGTCTGAGAGTGTCAGTGAGTGTCAGAGTGTGATAGAGAGTGTCTGAGAGTGTCTGAGAGTGTCAGAGATTGTCAGAGTGTGATAGAGAGTGTCTGAGTGTGTCTGTGACTGTCAGAGATTGTCAGAGTGTGTCAGAGAGGGATAGAGAGTGACAGAGCGCGATAGAGAGTGTCAGAGAGTGTCAGAGTGTGAAAGAGAGTGATAGAGAGTGTCTGAGAGTGTCAGAGAGTAATAGAGAGTGTCTGAGAGTGTCAGAGAGTGATAGAGAGTGTCTGAGATTGTCTCAGAGACTCACATAGTGTCAGAGAGTATCAAAGAGTGATAGAGAGTGATAGAGAGTGTCTGAAAGTGTCAGAGAGTGTCAGAGAGTGATAGAGTACGATAGAGAGCGATAGAGAGTGTCTGAGTGTGTCAGAGAGCGATAGAGAGTGTCTGAGTGTGTCAGAGAGTGATAGAGAGTGATAGAGAGTGTGAGAGAGTGATAGAGAGTGATAGAGAGTGTCTGAAAGTGTCAGTTAGTGTCAGAGAGTGATAGAGTGTGTCTGAGACTGTCTGAGAGTGTCAGAGAGTGTCAGAGAGTGTCAGAGAGTGATAGAGAGTGTCAGAGAGTATCAGAGAGTGATAGAGAGCGACAGAGAGCGATAGAGAGTGTCTGTGTGTGTCAGAGAGCGATAGAGAGTGTCTGAGTGTGTCAAAGAGTGATAGAGAGTGATAGAGAGTGATAGAGAGTTTCAGAGAGTGTCACAGAGTGTCAGAGAGTGATCGAGAGTGTCTGAGAGTGCCAGAGAGTGTCAGAGAGTGTCTGAGAGTGTCAGAGAGTGTCAGAGAGTGATAGAGAGTGTCTGAGAGTGTCAGAGAGTGTCATAGAGTGATAGAGAGGGTCAGAGAGTGTCTCAGAGAGTCACAGAGTGTCAGAGAGTGTCAGAGAGTGTCAGTGAGTGTCTGAGAGTGTCAGAGAGTGTCAGAGATTGTCAGAGTGTGATAGAGTGTCTGAGAGTGTCTGTGAGTATCAGAGATTGTCAGAGTGTGTCAGAGAGTGATAGAGAGTGATAGAGAGTGTCAGAGAGTGTCAGAGAGTGATAGAGAGTGTCTGAGAGTGTCAGAGATTGTCAGAGTGTGATAGAGAGTGTCTGAGAGTGTCAGAGAGTGTCAGAGATTGTTAGAGTGTGTCAGAGAGTGATAGAGAGTGATAGAGAGTGATAGAGAGTGTCAGAGAGTGATAGAGAGTGATAGAGAGTGTCAGAGAGTGTCAGAGAGTGTCTGAGAGCGTCAGAGAGTGTCAGAGTATGTCAGAGAGTGTCAGAGAGTGATAGAGAGCGATAGAGAGTGTCTGAGTGTGTCAGAGAGTGATAGAGAATGATAGAGAGTGATAGAGAGTGATAGAGAGTTTCAGAGAGTGTCAGAGAGTGATAGAGAGTGTCTGAGAGTGTCAGAGAGTGTCAGAGAGTGATAAAGAGTTTCAGAGAGTGCCAGAGAGTGTCAGAGAGTGATAGAGAGTATTTAAGAGTGTCAGAGAGTGTCAGAGAGTGATAGAGAGTGTCTGAGAGTGTCAGAGAGTGTCATAGATTGATAGAGAGTGTCAGAGAGAGTCTGAGAGTGTCAGAGAGTGTCAGAGTATGTCAGAGAGTGTCAGAGAGCGATAGAGAGTGTCTGAGAGTGTCTGAGAGTGACAGAGATTGTCTGAGAGTGTCAGTGAGTGTCAGTGTGTGATAGAGAGTGTCTGAGAGTGTCTGAGAGTGTCAGAGATTGTCAGAGTGTGATTGAGAGTGTCTGAGAGTGTCTGTGAGTGTCAGAGATTGTCAGAGAGAGATAGAGAGTGATAGAGAGTGTCAGAGAGTGTCAGAGAGTGATAGAGAGTGATAGAGGGAGTCTGAGAGTGTCAGAGAGTAATAGAGAGTGTCAGAGAGTGATAGAGAGTGTCTGAGAGTGTCAGAGAGTGATAGAGAGTGTCTGAGATTGTCTCAGAGACTCACAGAGTGTCAGAGAGTGTCAGAGAGTGATAGAGAGTGTCTAAAAGTGTCAGTAAGTGTCAGAGAGTGATAGAGTGTGTCTGAGACTGTCTGAGAGTGTCAGAGAGTGATAGAGAGTGTCAGAGTGTGTCAGAGAGTGTCTGAGAGTGTCAGAGAGTGTCAGAGTATGTCGGAGAGTGTCAGAGAGTGATAGAGAGCGATAGAGAGTGTCTGAGTGTGTCAGAGAGTGATAGAGAATGATAGAGAGTGATAGAGAGTGATAGAGAGTGATAGAAAGTTTCAGAGAGTGCCAGAGAGTGTCAGAGAGTGATAGAGAGTGTCTGAGAGTGTCAGAGAGTGTCAGAGAGTGATAAAGAGTTTCAGAGAGTGCCAGATAGTGTCAGAGAGTGATAAAGAGTGTCTGAGAGTGTCAGAGAGTGTCAGAGAGTGATAGAGAGTGTCTGAGAGTGTCAGAGAGTGTCATAGAGAGATAGTGAGGGTCAGAGAGTGTCAGAGAGAGTCTGAGAGTGTCAGAGAGTGTCAGAGAGCGATAGAGAGTGTCTGAGAGTGTCTGAGAGTGACAGAGATTGTCTGAGAGTGTCAGTGAGTGTCAGAGTGTGATAGAGAGTGTCTGAAAGTGTCTGAGAGTGTCAGAAATTGTCAGAGTGTGATAGAGAGTGTCGGAGAGTGTCTGTGAGTGTCAGCGATTGTCAGAGAGTGATAGAGAGTGATAGAGAGTGTCAGAGAGTGCCAGAGAGTGATAGAGAGTGATAAGGAGTGTCTGAGAGTGTCAGAGAGTAATAGAGAGTGTCAGAGAGTGTCAGAGAGTGATAGAGAGTGTCTGAGAGTGTCTGAGAGTGTCTCAGAGAGTCACAGAGTGTCAGAGAGTGTCAGAGAGTGATAGAGAGTGTCTGAGAGTGTCAGTGAGTGTCAGAAAGTGTCAGAGTGTGTCAAAGATTGATAGAGAGTGTCAGAGAGTGTCATAGAGTGGTAGAGAGTGTCAGAGAGTGTCTGAGAGTGTCAGAGAGTGTCAGAGTGTGAAAGAGAGTGTCTGAGAGTGTCTGAGAGTGTCTGAGAGTGACAGAGAGTGTATGAGAGTGTCAGTGAGTGTCAGAGAGTGACAGAGAGTGTATGAGAGTGTCAGTGAGTGTCAGAGAGTGATAGAGAGTGTCTGAGAGTGTCAGAGATTGTCAGAGTGTGTCAGAGAGTGATAGAGAGTAATAGAGAGTGTCACAGAGTGTCAGAGAGTGATAGAGATTGTCTGAGAGTGTCAGTGAGTGTCAGAGAATGATAGGTAGTGTCTGAGAGTGTCAGAGAATGTCAGAGAGTGTCAGAGAGTGACAGGGAGTGACAGAGAGTGTCTGAGAGTGTCAGAGTGTGTCAGAGAGTGTAAGAGAGTGATAGAGAGAGCGAGAGATTTTCAGAGAGTGTCATAGAGTGATATGGAGTGTCAGAGAGCGATAAAGAGTGTCAGAGAGTAATAGAGAGTGATAGAGATTGTCTGAGAGTGTTAGAGAGTGTCAGAGAGTGATAGAGAGTGACAGAGACTGTCTGAGAGCGTCAGAGAGTGTCAGAGTGTGTCAGAGAGTCTCAGAGAGTGACAGAGAGTGACAGAGAGTGTCAGAGAGTGTCAGAGTGCGTCAGAGAGTGTCAGAGAGTGAAAGAGAATGTCAGAGAGTGATAGAGAGTGTCAGAGAGTGTCAGAGATTGTCAGAGAGTAATAGAGAGTGATAGAGAGTGTCTGAGAGTTTCAGAGAGTAATAGAGAGTTTCAGAGTGTCAGAGAGTGAAAGAGAGTGCCTGAGAGTGTCAGAGAGTGATAGAGAGTGTATGAGAGTGTCAGAGAGTGATAGAGAGTGTCTTAGAGTTTCTCAGAGAGTCAGAGAGTGTCAAAGAGTGTCTGAGAGTGATAGAGAGTAATAGAGAGCGTCTGAGAGTGACAGAGAGTGTCTGAGAGTGTCTGAGAGTGTCAGTGAGTGTCAGAGAGTTGTAGAGTGTGTCTGAGACTGTCTGAGAGTGTCAGAGATTGTCAGAGAGTGTCAGAGAGTGATAGAGAGTTTCAGAGAGTGTCAGAGAGTGTCAGAGAGTGTCAGAGTATGTCAGAGAGTGTCAGAGAGTGATAGAGAGCGATTGAGAGTGTCTGATTATGTCAGAGAGTGATAGAGAGTGACAGAGAGTGATAGAGAGTGATAGAGAGTTTCAGAGAGTGTCACAGAGTGTCAGAGAGTGTCAGAGTGTGATAGAGAGTGTCTGAGAGTGTCAGAGATTGTCAGAGTGTGATAGAGAGTGTCTGAGAGTGTCTGCGTGTGTCAGAGATTGTTAGAGTGTGTCAGAGAGTGATAGAGAGTGATAGAGAGTGATAGAGAGTGTCAGAGAGTGATACAGAGTGATAGAGAGTGTCAGAGAGTGATAGAGAGTGTCTGAGAGTATCTGAGAGTGTCAGAGAGTGATAAAGAGTTTCAGAGAGTGCCAGAGAGTGTCAGAGAGTGATAGAGAGTGTCTGAGAGTGTCAGAGAGTGTCAGAGAGTGATAGAGATGGTCAGAGAGTGTCAGAGAGTGTCTGAGAGTGTCAGAGAGTGTCAGAGAGTGTCAGAGAGTGTCAAAAAGTGTGTCAGAGAGCGATAGAGCGTGTCTGAGAGTGTCTGAGAGTGACAGAGAGTGTCTGAGAGTGTCAGTGAGTGTCAGAGTGTGATAGAGAGTCTCTGAGAGTGTCTGAGAGTGTCAGAGATTGTCAGAGTGTGATAGAGAGTGTCTAAGAGTGTCTGTGAGTGTCAGAGATTGTCAGAGTGTGTCAGAGAGGGATAGAGAGTGATAGAGCGTGATAGAGAGTGTCAGAGAGTGTCAGAGAGTGAAAGAGAGTGATAGAGAGTGTGTGAGAGTGTCAGAGAGTAATAGAGAGTGTCAGAGAGTGTCAGAGAGTGATAGAGAGTGTCTGAGAGTGTCAGAGAGTGATAGAGAGTGTCAGAGAGTGTCAGAGATTGTCAGAGTGTGATAGAGAGTGTCTGAGAGTGTCTGAGAGTGTCAGAGAGTGTCAGAGTATGTCAGAGAGTGTCAGAGAGCGATAGAGAGTGTCTGAGAGTGTCTGAGAGTGACAGAGAGTGTCTGAGAGTGTCAGTGAGTGTCAGTGTGTGATAGAGTGTGTCTGAGAGTGTCTGAGAGTGTCAGAGATTGTCAGAGTGTGATGGAGAGTGTCTGAGTGTGTCTGTGAGTGTCAGAGATTGTCAGAGTGTGTCAGAGAGGGATAGAGAGTGATAGAGCGTGATAGAGAGTGTCAGAGAATGTCAGAGTGTGAAAGAGAGTGATAGAGAGTGTCTGAGAGTGTCAGAGAGTAATAGAGAGTGTCTGAGAGTGTCAGAGAGTGATAGAGAGTGTCTGCGATTGTCTCAGAGACTCACAGAGTGTCAGAGAGTATCAGAGAGTGATAGAGAGTGATAGAGAGTGATAGAGAGTGTCTGAAATTGTCAGTGAGTGTCAGAGAGTGATAGAGAGTGTCAGAGAGTGTCACAGAGTGATAGAGAGCGACAGAGAGCGATAGAGAGTGATAGAGAGTGTCTGAGTGTGTCAGAGAGCGATAGAGAGTGTCTTAGTGTGTCAGAGAGTGATAGAGAGTGATAGAGAGTGTCAGAGAGTGATAGAGAGTGATAGAGAGTGTCTGAAAGTGTCAGCGAGTGTCAGAGAGTGACAGAGAGTTTCAGAGAGTGTCACAGAGTGATAGAGAGCGACAGAGAGCGATAGAGAGTGATAGAGAGTGTCTGAGTGTGTCAGAGAGCGATAGAGAGTGTCTGAGTGTGTCAGAGAGTGATAGAGAGTGATAGAGAGTGATAGAGAGTGTCTGAGAGTGTCAGAGAGTGTCAGAGAGTGATAAAGAGTTTCAGAGAGTGCCAGAGAGTGTCAGAGAGCGATAGAGAGTGTCTGAGAGTGTCAGAGAGTGTCAGAGAGTGATAGAGAGTGTCTGAGAGTGTCAGAGAGTGTCATAGAGTGATAGAGAGGGTCTGAGAGTGTCTCAGAGAGTCACAGAGTGTCAGAGAGTGTCAGAGAGTGTCAGTGAGTGTCAGAGTGTAACAGAGAGTGTCTGAGAGTGTCTGAGAGTGTCAGAGATTGTCAGAGTGTGTCAGAGAGTGATAGAGAGCGATAGAGAGTGTCAGAGAGTGTCAGAGAGTGATAGAGAGTGATAGAGAGTGTCTGAGAGTGTCAGGGTTTGATAGAGAGTGATAGAGAGTGAAAGAGAGTGATAGAGAGTTTCAGAGAGAGTCAAACAGTGTCAGAGAGTGATCGAGAGTGTCTGAGAGTGTCAGAGAGTGTCAGAGAGTGATAAAGAGTTTCAGAGAGTGCCAGAGAGTGTCAGAGAGTGATAGAGAGTGATAGAGAGTGATAGAGAGTGTCAGAGAGTGATAGAGAGTGATAGAGAGTGTCAGAGAGTGATAGAGTGTGTCTGAGAGTGTCAGAGAGTGTCAGAGAGTGATAAAGAGTTTCAGAGAGTGCCAGAGAGTGTCAGAGAGTGATAGAGAGTGTCAGAGAGTGATAGAGAGTGATAGAGAGTGATAGAGAGTTTCAGAGAGTGTCACAGAGTGTCTGAGAGTGTCAGAGAGTGTCATAGAGTGATAGAGAGTGTCAAAGAGTGTCAGAGAGTGTCTGAGATTGTCAGAGAGTGTCAGTGTATGTGAGAGAGTGTCAGAGAGTGATAGAGAGTGTCTGCGAGTGTCTGAGAATGACAGAGAGTGTCTGAGAGTGTCAGAGAGTGTCAGAGAATGATAGAGTTTGATAGAGAGTGTCTGAGAGTGTCTGAGAGTGTCTGAGATTGTCAGAGTGTGTTAGAGTGTGATAGGGTGTGATAGAGAGTGTCAGAGAGTGTCAGAGAGTGTCAGAGAGTGATAGAGAGTGTCTGAGAGTGTCAGTGAGTGTCAGAGAGTGATAGAGAGTGTCTGAGAGTGTCTGAGAGTGTCTGAGAGTGTCAGAGATTGTCAGAGTGTGTCAGAGAGTGATATAGAGTGTCAGAGAGTGTCAGAGTGTGTCAGAGAGTGTCAGAGAGTGATAGAGAGTGTCAGAGAGTGGTAGAGAGTGTCTGAGGCTGTCAGAGAGTGATAGAGAGTGTCAGAGTGTGTCAGAGAGTGATAGAGACTGTCAGAGAGTGATAGAGAGTGCCTGAGAGTGTCAGAGAGTGATAGAGAATGTCTGAGAGTGTCGGAGAGTGTCAGGGAGTCACAGAGAGTGATAGAGATTGTCTGAGAGCGTCAGAGAGTGTCAGAGTGTGTCAGAGAGTGTAAGAGAGTGTCTGAGAGTGTCAGAGAGTGAAAGAGAGTGTCAGAGTGTGTCAGAGAATGTCAGAGAGTGATAAAGTATGTCAGAGCGTGATAGAGAGTGTTTGAGAGTGTCAGAGTGTGCCAGAGAGTGTCAGAGAGTGTCAGAGAGTGATAGAGAGTGTCTGAGAGTGTCAGAGTTTGATAGAGAGTGATAGAGAGTGAAAGAGAGAGATAGAGAGTGTCAGAGAGTGATAGAGAGTGTCTGAGAGTGTCAGAGAGTGATAGAGAGTGATAGAGAGTGATAGAGAGTGATAGAGAGTGATAGAGAGTGATAGAGAGTGAAAGAGAGTGAAAGAGAGTGTCAGAGAATGATAGAGAGTGATAGAGAGTGTCAGAGAGTGATAGAGTGTGTCTGAGAGTGTCAGAGAGTGTCAGAGAGTGATAAAGAGTTTCAGAGAGTGCCAGAGAGCGTCAGAAAGTGATAGAGAGTGTCTGAGAGTGTCAGAGAGTGATAGAGAGTGATAGAGAGTTTCAGAGACTGTCACAGAGTGTCTGAGAGTGTCAGAGAGTTCCATAGAGTGATAGAGAGTGTCAGAGAGTGTCAGAGAGTGTCTGAGAGTGTCAGAGAGTGTCAGTGTATGTGAGAGAGTGTCAGAGAGTGATAGAGAGTATCTGAGAGTGTCTGAGAGTGACAGAGAGTGTCTGAGAGTGTCAGTGAGTGTCAGAGAATGATAGAGTGTGATAGAGAGTGTCTGAGAGTGTCTGAGAGTGTCAGAGATTGTCAGAGTGTGTTAGAGTGTGATAGGGTGTGATAGAGATTGTCAGAGAGTGTCAGAGAGTGTCAGAGAGTGTCAGAGAGTGATAGAGAGTGTCTGAGAGTGTCAGTGAGTGTCAGAGAGTGATAGAGAGTGTCTGAGAGTGTCTGAGAGTGTCAGAGATTGTCAGAGTGTGTCAGAGAGTGATAGAGAGTGATATAGAGTGTCAGAGAGTGTCAGAGAGTGATAGAGAGTGATAGAGAGTGATAGAGAGTGTCTGAGAGTGTCTGAGAGTGTCAGATAGTGTCTGAATGTGTCAGAGAGTTATAGAGAGTGATAGAGAGTGTCAGAGTGTGATAGAGAGTGATAGCGACTGTCTGAGAATGTCAGAGAGTGTCTGAGTGTGTCAGAGAGTGTCAGAGAGTGATAGAGAGTGATAGAGAGTGTCAGAGAGCGTCATATTGTGATGGAGAGTTTCAGAGAGCGTCATAGAGCGACAGAGAGTGATAGAGAGTGTCAGAGTGTGTCAGAGAGTGATAGAGAGTGTCTGAGAGCGTCAGAGAGTATCTGAGGATGTCAGAGAGTGATAGAGAGTGTCAGAGTGTGTCAGAGAGTGATAGAGACTGTCAGAGAGTGATAGAGAGTGCCTGAGAGTGTCAGAGAGTGATAGAGAATGTCTGAGAGTGTCGGAGAGTGTCAGGGAGTCACAGAGAGTGATAGAGATTGTCTGAGAGCGTCAGAGTGTGTCAGAGTGTATCAGAGAGTGTAAGAGAGTGTCTGAGAGTGTCAGAGAGTGAAAGAGAGTGTCAGAGTGTGTCAGAGAATGTCAGAGAGTGATAAAGTATGTCAGAGCGTGATAGAGAGTGTTTGAGAGTGTCAGAGATAGACAGAGAGTGTCAGAGAGTGTCTGAGAGTGTCAGTGAGTGTCAGAGAGTGATGGAGTGTGTCTAAGACTGTCGGAGAGTGTCAGAGATTGTCAGAGTGTGATAGAGTGTCTGAGAGTGTCTGTGAGTGTCAGAGATTGTCAGAGAGTGTCAGAGAGTGATAGAGAGTGTCTGAGAGTGTCAGAGTTTGATAGAGAGTGATAGAGAGTGAAAGAGAGAGATAGAGAGTTTCAGAGAGTGTCACGGAGTGTCAGAGAGTGATCGAGAGTGTCTGAGAGTGTCAGAGAGTGTCAGAGAGTGATAAAGAGTTTCAGAGAGTGCCAGAGAGTGTCAGAGAGTGATAGAGAGTGTCTGAGAGTGTCAGAGAGTGATAGAGAGTGATAGAGAGTGATAGAGAGTGTCAGAGAGTGATAGAGAGTGATAGAGAGTGTCAGAGAGTGATAGAGTGTGTCTGAGAGTGTCAGAGAGTGTCAGAGAGTGATAAAGAGTTTCAGAGAGTGCCAGAGAGTGTCAGAGAGTGATAGAGAGTGTCAGAGAGTGTCAGAGAGTGTCTGAGAGTGTCAGAGAGTGTCAGTGTATGTGAGAGAGTGTCAGACAGTGATAGAGAGTATCTGAGAGTGTCTGAGAGTGACAGAGAGTGTCATAGAGTGATAGAGAGTGTCAGAGAGTGTCAGAGAGTGTCTGAGAGTGTCAGAGAGTGTCAGTGTATGTGAGAGAGTTTCAGAGAGTGTTAGAGAGTATCTGAGAGTGTCTGAGAGTGACAGAGAGTGTCTGAGAGTGTCAGTGAGTGTCAGAGAATGATAGAGTGTGATAGAGAGTGTCTGAGAGTGTCTGAGAGTGTCAGAGATTGTCAGAGTGTGTTAGAGTGTGATAGGGTGTGATAGAGAGTGTCAGAGAGTGTCAGAGAGTGATAGAGAGTGTCTGAGAGTGATAGAGAGTGTCTGAGAGTGTCAGTGAGTGTCAGAGAGTGATAGAGAGTGTCTGAGAGTGTCTGAGATTGTCAGAGTGTGTCAGAGAGTGATAGAGAGTGATATAGAGTGTCAGAGAGTGTCAGAGAGTGATAGAGAGTGATAGAGAGTGTCAGAGAGTGTCAGAGAGTGATAGAGAGTGATAGAGAGTGTCTGAGAGTGTCAGAGAGTGTCTGAGTGTGTCAGAGAGTTATAGAGAGTGATAGAGAGTGTCAGAGAGTGATAGAGAGTGATAGCGACTGTCTGAGAGTGTCAGAGAGTGTCTGAGTGTGTCAGAGAGTGTCAGAGAGTGATAGAGAGTGATAGAGAGTGTCAGAGAGCGTCATATTGTGATGGAGAGTTTCAGAGAGCGTCATAGAGCGACAGAGAGTGATAGAGAGTGTCAGAGAGTGATAGAGAGTGATAGAGAGTTTCTGAGAGTGACAGAGTGTGTCAGAGAGTGATGGAGAGTGTCTGAGAGCATCAGAGAGTGTCAGGGTGTGTCAGAGTGTGTCAGAGAGTCATACAGAGTGTCAGAGAGTGTCAGAGTGTGTCAGTGTGTGTCAGAGAGTGTCAGAGAGTGATAGAGAGTGTCAGAGAGTGATAGAGAGTGTCTGAGGCTGTCAGAGAGTGATAGAGAGTGTCAGAGTGTGTCAGAGAGTGATAGAGACTGTCAGAGAGTGATAGAGAGTGCCTGAGAGTGTCAGAGAGTGATAGAGAATGTCTGAGAGTGTCGGAGAGTGTCTGGGAGTCACAGAGAGTGATAGAGATTGTCTGAGAGCGTCAGAGAGTGTCAGAGTGTGTCAGAGAGTGTAAGAGAGTTTCAGAGAGTGTCAGAGTGTGAAAGAGAGTGTCAGAGTGTGTCAGAGAATGTCAGAGAGTGATAAAGTATGTCAGAGCGTGATAGAGAGTGTCTGAGAGTGTCAGAGATAGACAGAGAGTGCCAGAGAGTGTCTGAGAGTGTCAGTGAGTGTCAGAGTGTGATAGAGTGTCTGAGAGTGTCTGTGAGTGTCAGAGATTGTCAGAGTGTGTCAGAGAGTGATAGAGAGTGATAGAGAGTGTCAGAGAGTGTCAGAGAGTGTCAGAGAGTGATAGAGAGTGTCTGAGAGTGTCTGAGAGTGTCAGAGTTTGATAGAGAGTGATAGAGAGTGAAAGAGAGTGATAGAGAGTTTCAGAGAGTGTCACAGAGTGTCAGAGAGTGATCGAGAGTGTCTGAGAGTATCAGAGAGTGTCAGAGAGTGATAAAGAGTTTCAGAGAGTGCTAGAGAGTGTCAGAGAGTGATAGAGAGTGTCTGAGAGTGTCAGAGAGTGATAGAGAGTGATAGAGAGTGATAGAGAGTGATAGTGAGTGTCAGAGAGTGACAGAGAGTGATAGAGAGTGTCAGAGAGTGATAGAGTGTGTCTGAGAGTGTCAGAGAGTGTCAGAGAGTGATAAAGAGTTTCAGAGAGTGCCAGAGAGTGTCAAAGAGTGATAGAGAGGGTCTGAGAGTGTCAGAGAGTGTCAGAGAGTGATAGAGAGTGATAGAGAGTGATAGAGAGTGTCAGAGAGTGATAGAGAGTAATAGAGAGTGATAGAGAGTGTCTGAGAGTGTCAGAGAGTGTCTGAGTGTGTCAGAGAGTTATAGAGAGTGATAGAGAGTGTCAGAGAGTGATAGAGAGTGATAGCGACTGTCTGAGAGTGTCAGAGAGTGTCTGAGTGTGTCAGAGAGTGTCAGAGAGTGATAGAGAGTGTCAGAGAGCGTCATATTGTGATGGAGAGTTTCAGAGAGCGTCATAGAGCGACAGAGAGTGATAGAGAGTGTCAGAGAGTGATAGAGAGTGATAGAGAGTTTCTGAGAGTGTCAGAGTGTGTCAGAGAGTGATAGAGAGTGATAGAGAGTGATAGAGAGTGTCTGAGAGTGTCAGAGAGTGTCTGAGTGTGTCAGAGAGTTATAGAGAGTGATAGAGAGTGTCAGAGAGTGATAGAGAGTGATAGCGACTGTCTGAGAGTGTCAGAGAGTGTCTGAGTGTGTCAGAGAGTGTCAGAGAGTGATAGAGAGTGATAGAGAGTGTCAGAGAGCGTCATATTGTGATGGAGAGTTTCAGAGAGCGTCATAGAGCGACAGAGAGTGATAGAGAGTGTCAGAGAGTGATAGAGAGTGATAGAGAGTTTCTGAGAGTGTCAGAGTGTGTCAGAGAGTGATAGAGAGTGTCTGAGAGCGTCAGAGAGTGTCAGGGTGTGTCAGAGTGTGTCAGAGAGTCATACAGAGTGTCAGAGAGTGTCAGAGTGTGTCAGAGTGTGTCAGAGAGTGTCAGAGAGTGATAGAGAGTGTCAGAGAGTGATAGAGAGTGTCTGAGGGTGTCAGAGAGTGATAGAGAGTGTCAGAGTGTGTCAGAGAGTGATAGAGACTGTCAGAGAGTGATAGAGAGTGCCTGAGAGTGTCAGAGAGTGATAGAGAATGTCTGAGAGTGTCGGAGAGTGTCAGGGAGTCACAGAGAGTGATAGAGATTGTCTGAGAGCTTCAGAGAGTGTCAGAGTGTGTCAGAGAGTGTAAGAGAGTGTCTGAGAGTGTCAGAGAGTGTCAGAGAGTGAAAGGGAGTGTCAGAGTGTGTCAGAGAATGTCAGAGAGTGATAAAGTATGTCAGAGCGTGATAGAGAGTGTCTGAGAGTGTCAGAGATAGACAGAGAGTGCCAGAGAGTGTCTGAGAGTGTCAGTGAGTGTCAGAGTGTGATAGAGTGTCTGAGAGTGTCTGTGAGTGTCAGAGATTGTCAGAGTGTGTCAGAGAGTGATAGAGAGTGATGAGAGTGTCAGAGAGTGTCAGAGAGTGATAGAGAGTGATAGAGAGTGTCTGAGAGTGTCAGAGTTTGGTAGAGAGTGAAAGAGAGTGAAAGAGAGTGATAGAGAGTTTCAGAGAGTGTCACAGAGTGTCAGAGAGTGATCGAGAGTGTCTGAGAGTATCAGAGAGTGTCAGAGAGTGATAAAGAGTTTCAGAGAGTGCCAGAGAGTGTCAGAGAGTGATAGAGAGTGTCTGAGATTGTCAGAGAGTGATAGAGAGTGATAGAGACTGATAGAGAGTGATAGAGAGTGTCAGAGAGTGACAGAGAGTGATAGAGAGTGTCATAGAGTGATGGAGAGTGTCAGAGTGTGTCACAGAGTGTCTGATTGTGCCAGAGAGTGTCAGAGAGTGATAGAGACTGTCACAGAGTGTCATTGAGTGACAGAGAGTGTCAGAGAGTGTCAGAGAGTGATAGAGACTGATAGAGAGTTCCTGAGAGTGTCTGTGATTGTCAGAGAGTGTCTGAGAGTGTCAGAGAGTGTCAGAGAGTGATAAAGAGTGATAGAGAGTGTCTGAGAATGTCAGAGAGTGTCAGAGAGTGATAGAGAGTGTCAGAGAGTGTCATTGAGTGATGGAGCGTGTCAGAGAGTGATAGAGAGTGTCAGAAAGTGATACAGAGTGTCAGAGAGTGATAGAGACTGTCACAGAGTGTCAGAGAGTAATAGAGAGTGTCTTAGAGTGTCTGAGAGTGACAGAGAGTGACAGAGAGCGTCTGAGAGTGTAAGTGATAGTCAGAGAGTGATAGAGAGTGTCTGAGAGTGTCAGAGAGTGATAAAGAGTGATAGAGAGCTTCTGAGATTGTCAGATAGTGTCAGAGAGTGATAGAGAGTGTCAGAGAGTGTCAGAGAGTGTCAGAGACTGTCAGAGTGTGTCAGAGTGTGTCAGAGGCTGGCAGAGAGTGTCAGAGAGTGATAGAGAGTGTCAGAGACTGATAGAGAGTGTCAGAGAGTGTCAGAGGTTGTCAGAGAGTATCAGAGAGTGTCAGAGAGTGATAGAGAGTGTCAGAGATTGTCATAGAGTGATGGAGAGTGTCAGAGAGTGAAACAGAGTGTCAGAGTGTGTCAGAGAGTGTCAGAGCGTCATCGAGAGTGATAGAGAGCGTCAGCGAGTGTCAGAGAGTGATAGAGAGTGATAGAGAGTGTCAGAGAGAGTCAGAGAGTGATAGAGATTGACAGAGAGTGTCAGAGAGTGTTAGAGAGTGAGATAGAGTGTCAGAGAGTGATAGAGAGTGTCATTGGGTGTCAGAGAGTGATACGGAGTGTGATCGAGAGTGTCTGAGAGTGTCAGAGTGTGTCAGAGAGTGTCAGAGAGTGATGGAGAGTGATAGAGAGTGTCACAGAGTGTCATCGAGTGATGGAGAGTGTCAGAGAGTGTCAGAGAGTGATAGAGAGTGTCAGATATTGTCAGACAGTGATAGTGAGTGTCAGAGAGTGATAGAGAGTGTCAGAGTGAGTCACAGAGTGTCTGAGTGTGTCAGAGAGTGTCACAGAGTGATAGAGAATGATAGAGAGTGTCAGAGAGTGTCAGAGAGTTTCAGAGAGTGTCAGAGAGTGATAGAGAGTGTCACAGAGTGTCATCGAGTGATGGAGAGTGTCGGAGAGTGATAGAGAGTGTCAGAGAGTGTCAGAGAGTGATAGAGAGTGTCAGAGTGAGGCACAGAGTGCCTGAGTGTGTCACAGAGTGTCAGAGAGTGATAGAGAATGATAGAGAGTGTCAGAGAGTGTCAGAGAGTTTCAGAGAGTGATAGAGAGTGTCAGAGCGTGATAGAGAGTGTCAGAGATTGCCAGAGAGTGTCAGAGAGTGATAAAGAGTGATCGAGTGTGCCTGAGAGTGATAGAGAGTTTCAGAGAGAGTCATTGAGTGATAGAGTGTGTCAGAGAGTGTCAGAGAGTGATAGAGAGTGTCTGAGAGTGTCTGTGATTGTCAGAGAGTGTCTGAGAGTGTCAGAGAGTGTCGGAGAGTGATAGAGAGTGTCTGAGAGTGTCTGAGAGTGTCTGAGAGTGTCAGAGAGTGTCTGAGAGTGTCTGAGAGAGTCAGAGAGTGATAGAGAGTGTCTGAGAGTGTCTGAGAGTGTCAGAGAGTGTCAGAGAGTGATAGAGTGTGTCAGAGAGTGTCATTGAGTGATAGAGAGTGTCAGAGAGTGATAGAGAGTGTCAGAAAGTGATAGAGAGTGATAGAGAGTGTCAGAGAGTGTCAGAGAGTGTCAGAGAGTGATAGAGAGTGTCACAGAGTGTCATCGAGTGATGGAGAGTGTCAGAGAGTGTCAGAGAGTGATACAGAGTGATAGAGAGTGTCAGAGAGTGTCAGAGAGTGATAGAGAGTGTCAGAGTGAGGCACAGAGTGTCTGAGTGTGTCACAGAGTGTCAGAGAGTGAGAGAGAATGATAGAGAGTGTCAGAGAGTGTCAGAGAGTGATAGAGTGTGTCAGAGCGTGATAGAGAGTGTCAGAGATTGTCAGAGAGTGTCAGAGAGTGATAAAGAGTGATAGAGAGTGCCTGAGAGTGATAGAGAGTGTCAGAGAGAGTCATTGGGTGATAGAGTGTGTCAGAGAGTGTCAGAGAGTGATAGAGAGTCTCAGAGAGTGATAAAAGTGATAGCCGGTGTCTGAGAGTGTATGTGATTGTCAGAGAGTGTCTGAGAGTGTCAGAGAGTGTCAGAGAGTGATACAGAGTGTCTGAGAGTGTCTGAGAGTGTCAGAGAGTGTCTGAGAGTGTCTGAGAGAGTCAGAGAGTGATAGAGAGTGATAGAGAGTGTCAGAGAGTGATAAAGTGTGTCAGAGATTTGTCAGAGAGTGATAGAGTGTGTCAGAGAGTGTCATTGAGTGATCGAGAGTGTCAGAGAGTGATAGAGAGTGTCAGAAAGTGATAGAGAGTGATAGAGAGTGTCAGAGAGTGTCAGAGAGTGTCAGAGAGTGTCAGAGAGTGATAGAGAGTGTCAGAGAGTGATAGAGTGTGTCACAGAGTGTCATCGAGTGATGGAGTGTGTCAGAGAGTGTCAGAGAGTGATAGATAGTGATAGAGAGTGTCAGAGAGTGTCAGAGAGTGTCAGAGAGTGATAGAGAGTGTCAGAGTGAGTCACAGAGTGTCTGAGTGTGTCAGAGAGTGTCTGAGAGTGTCTGAGAGTGATGGAGAGTGTCAGAGAGTGTCTGTGATTGTCAGAGAGTGTCTGAGAGTGTCAGAAAGTGTCAGAGAGTGTCTGAGAGTGTCTGAGAGTGATGGAGAGTGTCAGAGAGTGATAGAGAGTGATAGAGAGTGTCAGAGAGAGTCAGAGAGTGATAGAGATTGACAGAGAGTGTCAGAGAGTGTTGGAGAGTGAGATAGAGTGTCAGAGAGTGATAGAGAGTGTCATTGGGTGTCAGAGAGTGATACGGAGTGTGATCGAGAGTGTCTGAGAGTGTCAGAGTGTGTCAGAGAGTGATGGAGAGTGATAGAGAGTGTCACAGAGTGTCATCGAGTGATGGAGAGTGTCAGAGAGTGTCAGAGAGTGATAGTGAGTGTCAGATATTGTCAGACAGTGATAGTGATTGTCAGAGAGTGATAGAGAGTGTCAGAGTGAGTCACAGAGTGTCTGAGTGTGTCAGAGAGTGTCACAGAGTGATAGAGAGTGATGGAGAGTGTCAGAGAGTGTCTGTGATAGTCAGAGAGTGTCTGAGAGTGTCAGAAAGTGTCAGAGAGTGTCTGAGAGTGTCTGAGAGTGATGGAGAGTGTCAGAGAGTGATAGAGAGTGATAGAGAGTGTCTGAGAGTGTCAGAGAGTGTCAGAGAGTGTCAGAGAGTATCAGAGAGTGATAGAGAGTGTCAGAGAGTGTCATTGAGTGATAGAGAGTGTCAGAGAGTGTCAGAGAGTGATAGAGAGTGTCAGAAAGTGATAGAGAGTGTTAGAGAGTGTCAGAGAGTGTCAGAGAATGATAGAGAGTGTCAGAGAGTGATAGAGTGTGTCACAGAGTGTCATCGAGTGATGGAGAGTGTCAGAGAGTGTCAGAGAGTGATAGAGAGTGACAGAGAGTGTCAGAGAGTGTCAGATAGTGTCAGAGAGTGATAGAGAGTGTCAGAGTGAGTCACAGAGTGTCTGAGTGTGTCATAGAGAGTGTCAGAGAGTGATAAAGAGTGATAGAGAGCCTCTGAGATTGTCAGATAGTGTCAGAGAGTGATAGAGAGTGTCAGAGAGTGTCAGAGAGTGTCAGAGATTGTCAGAGTGTGTCAGAGTGTGTCAGAGGCTGGCAGAGAGTGTCAGAGAGTGATAGAGAGTGTCAGAGACTGATAGAGAGTGTCAGAGAGTGTCAGAGGTTGTCAGAGAGTGTCAGAGGGTGACAGAGAGTGATAGAGAGTGTCAGAGATTGTCATAGAGTGATGGAGAGTGTCAGAGAGTGAAACAGAGTGTCAGAGTGTGTCAGAGAGTGTCAGAGCGTCATCGAGAGTGATAGAGAGCGTCAGCGAGTGTCAGAGAGTGATAGAGAATGATAGAGAGTGTCAGAGAGAGTCAGAGAGTGATAGAGAGTGAGATAGAGTGTCAGAGAGTGATAGAGAGTGTCATTGGGTGTCAGAGAGTGATACGGAGTGTGATCGAGGGTGTCTGAGAGTGTCAGAGTGTGTCAGAGAGTGTCAGAGAGTGATGGAGAGTGATAGAGAGTGTCACAGAGTGTCATCGAGTGATGGAGAGTGTCAGAGAGTGTCAGAGAGTGTCAGAGAGTGATAGAGAGTGTCAGAGTGAGTCACAGAGTGTCTGAGTGTGTCAGAGAGTGTCACAGAGTGATAGAGAATGATAGAGAGTGTCAGAGAGTGTCAGAGAGTGATAGAGAGTGTCACAGAGTGTCATCGAGTGATGGAGAGTGTCAGAGAGTGTCAGAGAGTGATAGAGAGTGATAGAGAGTGTCAGAGAGTGTCAGAGAGTGTCAGAGAGTGATAGAGAGTGTCAGAGTGAGGCACAGAGTGTCTGAGTGTTTCGCAGAGTGTCAGAGAGTGATAGAGAATGATAGAGAGTGTCAGAGAGTGTCAGAGAGTGATAGAGAGTGATAGAGAGTGTCAGAGTGAGTCACAGAGTGTCTGAGTGTGTCATAGAGAGTGTCAGAGAGTGATAAAGAGTGATAGAGAGCCTCTGAGATTGTCAGATAGTGTCTGAGAGTGATAGAGAGTGTCAGAGAGTGTCAGAGAGTGTCAGAGATTGTCAGAGTGTGTCAGAGTGTGTCAGAGGCTGGCAGAGAGTGTCAGAGAGTGATAGAGAGTGTCAGAGACTGATAGAGAGTGTCAGAGAGTGTCAGAGGTTGTCAGAGAGTGTCAGAGGGTGACAGAGAGTGATAGAGAGTGTCAGAGATTGTCATAGAGTGATGGAGAGTGTCAGAGAGTGAAACAGAGTGTCAGAGTGTGTCAGAGAGTGTCAGAGCGTCATCGAGAGTGATAGAGAGCGTCAGCGAGTGTCAGAGAGTGATAGAGAGTGATAGAGAGTTTCAGAGAGAGTCAGAGAGTGATAGAGAGTGAGATAGAGTGTCAGAGAGTGATAGAGAGTGTCATTGGGTGTCAGAGAGTGATACGGAGTGTGATCGAGGGTGTCTGAGAGTGTCAGAGTGTGTCAGAGAGTGTCAGAGAGTGATGGAGAGTGATAGAGAGTGTCACAGAGTGTCATCGAGTGATGGAGAGTGTCAGAGAGTGTCAGAGAGTGTCAGAGAGTGATATAGAGTGTCAGAGTGAGTCACAGAGTGTCTGAGTGTGTCAGAGAGTGTCACAGAGTGATAGAGAATGATAGAGAGTGTCAGAGAGTGTCAGAGAGTGATAGAGAGTGTCACAGAGTGTCATCGAGTGATGGAGAGTGTCAGAGAGTGTCAGAGAGTGATAGAGAGTGATAGAGAGTGTCAGAGAGTGTCAGAGAGTGTCAGAGAGTGATAGAGAGTGTCAGAGTGAGGCACAGAGTGTCTGAGTGTTTCACAGAGTGTCAGAGAGTGATAGAGAATGATAGAGAGTGTCAGAGAGTGTCAGAGAGTGATAGAGAGTGTCAGAGCGTGATAGAGAGTGTCAGAGAGTGTCTGTGATTGTCAGAGAGTGTCTGAGAGTGTCAGAAAGTGTCAGAGAGTGATAGAGAGTGTCTGAGAGTGTCAGAGAGTGTCTGAGAGTGTCTGAGAGTGATGGAGAGTGTCAGAGAGTGATAGAGAGTGATAGAGAGTGTCTGAGAGTGTCAGAGAGTGTCAGAGAGTGTCAAAGAGTATCAGAGAGTGATAGAGAGTGTCAGAGAGTGTCATTGAGTGATAGAGAGTGTCGGAGAGTGTCAGAGAGTGATAGAGAGTGTCAGAAAGTGATAGAGAGTGATAGAGAGTGTCAGAGAGTGTCAGAGAATGATAGAGAGTGTCAGAGAGTGATAGAGTGTGTCACAGAGTGTCATCGAGTGATGGAGAGTGTCAGAGAGTGTCAGAGAGTGATAGAGAGTGACAGAGAGTGTCAGAGAGTGACAGAGAGTGTCAGAGAGTGATAGAGAGTGTCAGAGTGAGTCACAGAGTGTCTGAGTGTGTCACAGAGAGTGTCAGAGAGTGATAAAGAGTGATAGAGAGCCTCTGAGATTGTCAGATAGTGTCAGAGAGTGATAGAGAGTGTCAGAGAGTGTCAGAGAGTGTCAGAGATTGTCAGAGTGTGTCAGAGTGTGTCAGAGGCTGGCAGAGAGTGTCAGAGAGTGATAGAGAGTGTCAGAGACTGATAGAGAGTGTCAGAGAGTGTCAGAGGTTGTCAGAGAGTGTCAGAGGGTGACAGAGATTGATAGAGAGTGTCAGAGATTGTCATAGAGTGATGGAGAGTGTCCGAGAGTGAAACAGAGTGTCAGAGTGTGTCAGAGAGTGTCAGAGCGTCATCGAGAGTGATAGAGAGCGTCAGCGAGTGTCAGAGAGTGATAGAGAGTGATAGAGAGTGTCAGAGAGAGTCAGAGAGTGATAGAGAGTGAGATAGAGTGTCAGAGAGTGATAGAGAGTGTCATTGGGTGTCAGTGAGTGATACGGAGTGTGATCGAGGGTGTCTGAGAGTGTCAGAGTGTGTCAGAGAGTGTCAGAGAGTGATGGAGAGTGATAGAGAGTGTCACAGAGTGTCATCGAGTGATGGAGAGTGTCAGAGAGTGTCAGAGAGTGTCAGAGAGTGATAGAGAGTGTCAGAGTGAGTCACAGAGTGTCTGAGTGTGTCAGAGAGTGTCACAGAGTGATAGAGAATGATAGAGAGTGTCAGAGAGTGTCAGAGAGTGTCAGAGAGTGATAGAGAGTGTCACAGAGTGTCATCGAGTGATGGAGAGTGTCAGAGAGTGTCAGAGAGTGATAGAGAGTGATAGAGAGTGTCAGAGAGTGTCAGAGAGTGTCAGAGAGTGATAGAGAGTGTCAGAGTGAGGCACAGAGTGTCTGAGTGTGTCGCAGAGTGTCAGAGAGTGATAGAGAATGATAGAGAGTGTCAGAGAGTGTCAGAGAGTGATAGAGAGTGTCAGAGCGTGATAGAGAGTGTCAGAGATTGTCAGAGAGTGTCAGAGAGTGATAAAGAGTGAACGAGAGTGCCTGAGAGTGATAGAGAGTGTCAGAGAGAGTCATTGAGTGATAGAGTGTGTCAGAGAGTGTCAGAGAGTGATAGAGAGTCTCAGAGAGTGATAAGAGTGATAGAGAGTGTCAGAGACTGTCTGTGATTGTCAGAGAGTGTCTGAGAGTGTCAGAAAGTGTCAGAGAGTGATAGAGAGTGTCTGAGAGTGTCAGAGAGTGTCTGAGAGTGTCTGAGAGTGATGGAGAGTGTCAGAGAGTGATAGAGAGTGATAGAGAGTGTCTGAGAGTGTCAGAGATTGTCAGAGAGTGTCAGATAGTATCAGAGAGTGATAGAGAGTGTCAGAGAGTGTCATTGAGTGATAGAGAGTGTCAGAGAGTGTCAGAGAGTGATAGAGAGTGTCAGAAAGTGATAGAGAGTGATAGAGAGTGTCAGAGAGTGTCAGAGAGTGTCAGAGAATGATAGAGAGTGTCAGAGAGTGATAGAGTGTGTCACAGAGTGTCATCGAGTGATGGAGAGTGTCAGAGAGTGTCAGAGAGTGATAGAGAGTGACAGAGAGTGTCAGAGAGTGTCAGAGAGTGTCAGAGAGTGATAGAGAGTGTCAGAGTGAGTCACAGAGTGTCTGAGTGTGTCACAGAGAGTGTCAGAGAGTGATAAAGAGTGATAGAGAGCCTCTTAGATTGTCAGATAGTGTCAGAGAGTGATAGAGAGTGTCAGAGAGTGTCAGAGAGTGTCAGAGATTGTCAGAGTGTGTCAGAGTGTGTCAGAGGCTGGCAGAGAGTGTCAGAGAGTGATAGAGAGTGTCAGAGACTGATAGAGAGTGTCAGAGAGTGTCAGAGGTTGTCAGAGAGTGTCAGAGGGTGACAGAGAGTGACAGAGAGTGTCAGATATTGTCATAGAGGGATGGAGAGTGTCAGAGAGTGAAACAGAGTGTCAGAGTGTGTCAGAGAGTGTCAGAGCGTCATCGAGAGTGATAGAGAGCGTCAGCGAGTGTCAGAGAGTGATAGAGAGTGATAGAGAGTGTCAGAGAGAGTCAGAGAGTGATAGAGAGTGAGATAGAGTGTCAGAGAGTGATAGAGAGTGTCATTGGGTGTCAGAGAGTGATACGGAGTGTGATCGAGGGTGTCTGAGAGTGTCAGAGTGTGTCAGAGAGTGTCAGAGAGTGATGGAGAGTGATAGAGAGTGCCACAGAGTGTCATCGAGTGATGGAGAGTGTCAGAGAGTGTCAGAGAGTGTCAGAGAGTGATAGAGAGTGTCAGAGTGAGTCACAGAGTGTCTGAGTGTGTCAGAGAGTGTCACAGAGTGATAGAGAATGATAGAGAGTGTCAGAGAGTGTCAGAGAGTGATAGAGAGTGTCACAGAGTGTCATCGAGTGATGGAGAGTGTCAGAGAGTGTCAGAGAGTGATAGAGAGTGATAGAGAGTGTCAGAGAGTGTCAGAGAGTGTCAGAGAGTGATAGAGAGTGTCAGAGTGAGGCACAGAGTGTCTGAGTGTTTCGCAGAGTGTCAGAGAGTGATAGAGAATGATAGAGAGTGTCAGAGAGTGATAGAGAGTGATAGAGAGTGTCAGAGTGAGTCACAGAGTGTCTGAGTGTGTCATAGAGAGTGTCAGAGAGTGATAAAGAGTGATAGAGAGCCTCTGAGATTGTCAGATAGTGTCAGAGAGTGATAGAGAGTGTCAGAGAGTGTCAGAGAGTGTCAGAGATTGTCAGAGTGTGTCAGAGTGTGTCAGAGGCTGGCAGAGAGTGTCAGAGAGTGATAGAGAGTGTCAGAGACTGATAGAGAGTGTCAGAGAGTGTCAGAGGTTGTCAGAGAGTGTCAGAGGGTGACAGAGAGTGATAGAGAGTGTCAGAGATTGTCATAGAGTGATGGAGAGTGTCAGAGAGTGAAACAGAGTGTCAGAGTGTGTCAGAGAGTGTCAGAGCGTCATCGAGAGTGATAGAGAGCGTCAGCGAGTGTCAGAGAGTGATAGAGAGTGATAGAGAGTGTCAGAGAGAGTCAGAGAGTGATAGAGAGTGAGATAGAGTGTCAGAGAGTGATAGAGAGTGTCATTGGGTGTCAGAGAGTGATACGGAGTGTGATCGAGGGTGTCTGAGAGTGTCAGAGTGTGTCAGAGAGTGTCAGAGAGTGATGGAGAGTGATAGAGAGTGTCACAGAGTGTCATCGAGTGATGGAGAGTGTCAGAGAGTGTCAGAGAGTGTCAGAGAGTGATAGAGAGTGTCAGAGTGAGTCACAGAGTGTCTGAGTGTGTCAGAGAGTGTCACAGAGTGATAGAGAATGATAGAGAGTGTCAGAGAGTGTCAGAGAGTGATAGAGAGTGTCACAGAGTGTCATCGAGTGATGGAGAGTGTCAGAGAGTGTCAGAGAGTGATAGAGAGTGATAGAGAGTGTCAGAGAGTTTCAGAGAGTAATAGAGAGTTTCAGAGTGTCAGAGAGTGAAAGAGAGTGCCTGAGAGTGTCAGAGAGTGATAGAGAGTGTATGAGAGTGTCAGAGAGTGATAGAGAGTGTCTTAGAGTTTCTCAGAGAGTCAGAGAGTGTCAAAGAGTGTCTGAGAGTGATAGAGAGTAATAGAGAGCGTCTGAGAGTGACAGAGAGTGTCTGAGAGTGTCTGAGAGTGTCAGTGAGTGTCAGAGAGTTGTAGAGTGTGTCTGAGACTGTCTGAGAGTGTCAGAGATTGTCAGAGAGTGTCAGAGAGTGATAGAGAGTTTCAGAGAGTGTCAGAGAGTGTCAGAGAGTGTCAGAGTATGTCAGAGAGTGTCAGAGAGTGATAGAGAGCGATTGAGAGTGTCTGATTATGTCAGAGAGTGATAGAGAGTGACAGAGAGTGATAGAGAGTGATAGAGAGTTTCAGAGAGTGTCACAGAGTGTCAGAGAGTGTCAGAGTGTGATAGAGAGTGTCTGAGAGTGTCAGAGATTGTCAGAGTGTGATAGAGAGTGTCTGAGAGTGTCTGCGTGTGTCAGAGATTGTTAGAGTGTGTCAGAGAGTGATAGAGAGTGATAGAGAGTGATAGAGAGTGTCAGAGAGTGATACAGAGTGATAGAGAGTGTCAGAGAGTGATAGAGAGTGTCTGAGAGTATCTGAGAGTGTCAGAGAGTGATAAAGAGTTTCAGAGAGTGCCAGAGAGTGTCAGAGAGTGATAGAGAGTGTCTGAGAGTGTCAGAGAGTGTCAGAGAGTGATAGAGATGGTCAGAGAGTGTCAGAGAGTGTCTGAGAGTGTCAGAGAGTGTCAGAGAGTGTCAGAGAGTGTCAAAAAGTGTGTCAGAGAGCGATAGAGCGTGTCTGAGAGTGTCTGAGAGTGACAGAGAGTGTCTGAGAGTGTCAGTGAGTGTCAGAGTGTGATAGAGAGTCTCTGAGAGTGTCTGAGAGTGTCAGAGATTGTCAGAGTGTGATAGAGAGTGTCTAAGAGTGTCTGTGAGTGTCAGAGATTGTCAGAGTGTGTCAGAGAGGGATAGAGAGTGATAGAGCGTGATAGAGAGTGTCAGAGAGTGTCAGAGAGTGAAAGAGAGTGATAGAGAGTGTGTGAGAGTGTCAGAGAGTAATAGAGAGTGTCAGAGAGTGTCAGAGAGTGATAGAGAGTGTCTGAGAGTGTCAGAGAGTGATAGAGAGTGTCAGAGAGTGTCAGAGATTGTCAGAGTGTGATAGAGAGTGTCTGAGAGTGTCTGAGAGTGTCAGAGAGTGTCAGAGTATGTCAGAGAGTGTCAGAGAGCGATAGAGAGTGTCTGAGAGTGTCTGAGAGTGACAGAGAGTGTCTGAGAGTGTCAGTGAGTGTCAGTGTGTGATAGAGTGTGTCTGAGAGTGTCTGAGAGTGTCAGAGATTGTCAGAGTGTGATGGAGAGTGTCTGAGTGTGTCTGTGAGTGTCAGAGATTGTCAGAGTGTGTCAGAGAGGGATAGAGAGTGATAGAGCGTGATAGAGAGTGTCAGAGAATGTCAGAGTGTGAAAGAGAGTGATAGAGAGTGTCTGAGAGTGTCAGAGAGTAATAGAGAGTGTCTGAGAGTGTCAGAGAGTGATAGAGAGTGTCTGCGATTGTCTCAGAGACTCACAGAGTGTCAGAGAGTATCAGAGAGTGATAGAGAGTGATAGAGAGTGATAGAGAGTGTCTGAAATTGTCAGTGAGTGTCAGAGAGTGATAGAGAGTGTCAGAGAGTGTCACAGAGTGATAGAGAGCGACAGAGAGCGATAGAGAGTGATAGAGAGTGTCTGAGTGTGTCAGAGAGCGATAGAGAGTGTCTTAGTGTGTCAGAGAGTGATAGAGAGTGATAGAGAGTGTCAGAGAGTGATAGAGAGTGATAGAGAGTGTCTGAAAGTGTCAGCGAGTGTCAGAGAGTGACAGAGAGTTTCAGAGAGTGTCACAGAGTGATAGAGAGCGACAGAGAGCGATAGAGAGTGATAGAGAGTGTCTGAGTGTGTCAGAGAGCGATAGAGAGTGTCTGAGTGTGTCAGAGAGTGATAGAGAGTGATAGAGAGTGATAGAGAGTGTCTGAGAGTGTCAGAGAGTGTCAGAGAGTGATAAAGAGTTTCAGAGAGTGCCAGAGAGTGTCAGAGAGCGATAGAGAGTGTCTGAGAGTGTCAGAGAGTGTCAGAGAGTGATAGAGAGTGTCTGAGAGTGTCAGAGAGTGTCATAGAGTGATAGAGAGGGTCTGAGAGTGTCTCAGAGAGTCACAGAGTGTCAGAGAGTGTCAGAGAGTGTCAGTGAGTGTCAGAGTGTAACAGAGAGTGTCTGAGAGTGTCTGAGAGTGTCAGAGATTGTCAGAGTGTGTCAGAGAGTGATAGAGAGCGATAGAGAGTGTCAGAGAGTGTCAGAGAGTGATAGAGAGTGATAGAGAGTGTCTGAGAGTGTCAGGGTTTGATAGAGAGTGATAGAGAGTGAAAGAGAGTGATAGAGAGTTTCAGAGAGAGTCAAACAGTGTCAGAGAGTGATCGAGAGTGTCTGAGAGTGTCAGAGAGTGTCAGAGAGTGATAAAGAGTTTCAGAGAGTGCCAGAGAGTGTCAGAGAGTGATAGAGAGTGATAGAGAGTGATAGAGAGTGTCAGAGAGTGATAGAGAGTGATAGAGAGTGTCAGAGAGTGATAGAGTGTGTCTGAGAGTGTCAGAGAGTGTCAGAGAGTGATAAAGAGTTTCAGAGAGTGCCAGAGAGTGTCAGAGAGTGATAGAGAGTGTCAGAGAGTGATAGAGAGTGATAGAGAGTGATAGAGAGTTTCAGAGAGTGTCACAGAGTGTCTGAGAGTGTCAGAGAGTGTCATAGAGTGATAGAGAGTGTCAAAGAGTGTCAGAGAGTGTCTGAGATTGTCAGAGAGTGTCAGTGTATGTGAGAGAGTGTCAGAGAGTGATAGAGAGTGTCTGCGAGTGTCTGAGAATGACAGAGAGTGTCTGAGAGTGTCAGAGAGTGTCAGAGAATGATAGAGTTTGATAGAGAGTGTCTGAGAGTGTCTGAGAGTGTCTGAGATTGTCAGAGTGTGTTAGAGTGTGATAGGGTGTGATAGAGAGTGTCAGAGAGTGTCAGAGAGTGTCAGAGAGTGATAGAGAGTGTCTGAGAGTGTCAGTGAGTGTCAGAGAGTGATAGAGAGTGTCTGAGAGTGTCTGAGAGTGTCTGAGAGTGTCAGAGATTGTCAGAGTGTGTCAGAGAGTGATATAGAGTGTCAGAGAGTGTCAGAGTGTGTCAGAGAGTGTCAGAGAGTGATAGAGAGTGTCAGAGAGTGGTAGAGAGTGTCTGAGGCTGTCAGAGAGTGATAGAGAGTGTCAGAGTGTGTCAGAGAGTGATAGAGACTGTCAGAGAGTGATAGAGAGTGCCTGAGAGTGTCAGAGAGTGATAGAGAATGTCTGAGAGTGTCGGAGAGTGTCAGGGAGTCACAGAGAGTGATAGAGATTGTCTGAGAGCGTCAGAGAGTGTCAGAGTGTGTCAGAGAGTGTAAGAGAGTGTCTGAGAGTGTCAGAGAGTGAAAGAGAGTGTCAGAGTGTGTCAGAGAATGTCAGAGAGTGATAAAGTATGTCAGAGCGTGATAGAGAGTGTTTGAGAGTGTCAGAGTGTGCCAGAGAGTGTCAGAGAGTGTCAGAGAGTGATAGAGAGTGTCTGAGAGTGTCAGAGTTTGATAGAGAGTGATAGAGAGTGAAAGAGAGAGATAGAGAGTGTCAGAGAGTGATAGAGAGTGTCTGAGAGTGTCAGAGAGTGATAGAGAGTGATAGAGAGTGATAGAGAGTGATAGAGAGTGATAGAGAGTGATAGAGAGTGAAAGAGAGTGAAAGAGAGTGTCAGAGAATGATAGAGAGTGATAGAGAGTGTCAGAGAGTGATAGAGTGTGTCTGAGAGTGTCAGAGAGTGTCAGAGAGTGATAAAGAGTTTCAGAGAGTGCCAGAGAGCGTCAGAAAGTGATAGAGAGTGTCTGAGAGTGTCAGAGAGTGATAGAGAGTGATAGAGAGTTTCAGAGACTGTCACAGAGTGTCTGAGAGTGTCAGAGAGTTCCATAGAGTGATAGAGAGTGTCAGAGAGTGTCAGAGAGTGTCTGAGAGTGTCAGAGAGTGTCAGTGTATGTGAGAGAGTGTCAGAGAGTGATAGAGAGTATCTGAGAGTGTCTGAGAGTGACAGAGAGTGTCTGAGAGTGTCAGTGAGTGTCAGAGAATGATAGAGTGTGATAGAGAGTGTCTGAGAGTGTCTGAGAGTGTCAGAGATTGTCAGAGTGTGTTAGAGTGTGATAGGGTGTGATAGAGATTGTCAGAGAGTGTCAGAGAGTGTCAGAGAGTGTCAGAGAGTGATAGAGAGTGTCTGAGAGTGTCAGTGAGTGTCAGAGAGTGATAGAGAGTGTCTGAGAGTGTCTGAGAGTGTCAGAGATTGTCAGAGTGTGTCAGAGAGTGATAGAGAGTGATATAGAGTGTCAGAGAGTGTCAGAGAGTGATAGAGAGTGATAGAGAGTGATAGAGAGTGTCTGAGAGTGTCTGAGAGTGTCAGATAGTGTCTGAATGTGTCAGAGAGTTATAGAGAGTGATAGAGAGTGTCAGAGTGTGATAGAGAGTGATAGCGACTGTCTGAGAATGTCAGAGAGTGTCTGAGTGTGTCAGAGAGTGTCAGAGAGTGATAGAGAGTGATAGAGAGTGTCAGAGAGCGTCATATTGTGATGGAGAGTTTCAGAGAGCGTCATAGAGCGACAGAGAGTGATAGAGAGTGTCAGAGTGTGTCAGAGAGTGATAGAGAGTGTCTGAGAGCGTCAGAGAGTATCTGAGGATGTCAGAGAGTGATAGAGAGTGTCAGAGTGTGTCAGAGAGTGATAGAGACTGTCAGAGAGTGATAGAGAGTGCCTGAGAGTGTCAGAGAGTGATAGAGAATGTCTGAGAGTGTCGGAGAGTGTCAGGGAGTCACAGAGAGTGATAGAGATTGTCTGAGAGCGTCAGAGTGTGTCAGAGTGTATCAGAGAGTGTAAGAGAGTGTCTGAGAGTGTCAGAGAGTGAAAGAGAGTGTCAGAGTGTGTCAGAGAATGTCAGAGAGTGATAAAGTATGTCAGAGCGTGATAGAGAGTGTTTGAGAGTGTCAGAGATAGACAGAGAGTGTCAGAGAGTGTCTGAGAGTGTCAGTGAGTGTCAGAGAGTGATGGAGTGTGTCTAAGACTGTCGGAGAGTGTCAGAGATTGTCAGAGTGTGATAGAGTGTCTGAGAGTGTCTGTGAGTGTCAGAGATTGTCAGAGAGTGTCAGAGAGTGATAGAGAGTGTCTGAGAGTGTCAGAGTTTGATAGAGAGTGATAGAGAGTGAAAGAGAGAGATAGAGAGTTTCAGAGAGTGTCACGGAGTGTCAGAGAGTGATCGAGAGTGTCTGAGAGTGTCAGAGAGTGTCAGAGAGTGATAAAGAGTTTCAGAGAGTGCCAGAGAGTGTCAGAGAGTGATAGAGAGTGTCTGAGAGTGTCAGAGAGTGATAGAGAGTGATAGAGAGTGATAGAGAGTGTCAGAGAGTGATAGAGAGTGATAGAGAGTGTCAGAGAGTGATAGAGTGTGTCTGAGAGTGTCAGAGAGTGTCAGAGAGTGATAAAGAGTTTCAGAGAGTGCCAGAGAGTGTCAGAGAGTGATAGAGAGTGTCAGAGAGTGTCAGAGAGTGTCTGAGAGTGTCAGAGAGTGTCAGTGTATGTGAGAGAGTGTCAGACAGTGATAGAGAGTATCTGAGAGTGTCTGAGAGTGACAGAGAGTGTCATAGAGTGATAGAGAGTGTCAGAGAGTGTCAGAGAGTGTCTGAGAGTGTCAGAGAGTGTCAGTGTATGTGAGAGAGTTTCAGAGAGTGTTAGAGAGTATCTGAGAGTGTCTGAGAGTGACAGAGAGTGTCTGAGAGTGTCAGTGAGTGTCAGAGAATGATAGAGTGTGATAGAGAGTGTCTGAGAGTGTCTGAGAGTGTCAGAGATTGTCAGAGTGTGTTAGAGTGTGATAGGGTGTGATAGAGAGTGTCAGAGAGTGTCAGAGAGTGATAGAGAGTGTCTGAGAGTGATAGAGAGTGTCTGAGAGTGTCAGTGAGTGTCAGAGAGTGATAGAGAGTGTCTGAGAGTGTCTGAGATTGTCAGAGTGTGTCAGAGAGTGATAGAGAGTGATATAGAGTGTCAGAGAGTGTCAGAGAGTGATAGAGAGTGATAGAGAGTGTCAGAGAGTGTCAGAGAGTGATAGAGAGTGATAGAGAGTGTCTGAGAGTGTCAGAGAGTGTCTGAGTGTGTCAGAGAGTTATAGAGAGTGATAGAGAGTGTCAGAGAGTGATAGAGAGTGATAGCGACTGTCTGAGAGTGTCAGAGAGTGTCTGAGTGTGTCAGAGAGTGTCAGAGAGTGATAGAGAGTGATAGAGAGTGTCAGAGAGCGTCATATTGTGATGGAGAGTTTCAGAGAGCGTCATAGAGCGACAGAGAGTGATAGAGAGTGTCAGAGAGTGATAGAGAGTGATAGAGAGTGATAGAGAGTTTCTGAGAGTGACAGAGTGTGTCAGAGAGTGATGGAGAGTGTCTGAGAGCATCAGAGAGTGTCAGGGTGTGTCAGAGTGTGTCAGAGAGTCATACAGAGTGTCAGAGAGTGTCAGAGTGTGTCAGTGTGTGTCAGAGAGTGTCAGAGAGTGATAGAGAGTGTCAGAGAGTGATAGAGAGTGTCTGAGGCTGTCAGAGAGTGATAGAGAGTGTCAGAGTGTGTCAGAGAGTGATAGAGACTGTCAGAGAGTGATAGAGAGTGCCTGAGAGTGTCAGAGAGTGATAGAGAATGTCTGAGAGTGTCGGAGAGTGTCTGGGAGTCACAGAGAGTGATAGAGATTGTCTGAGAGCGTCAGAGAGTGTCAGAGTGTGTCAGAGAGTGTAAGAGAGTTTCAGAGAGTGTCAGAGTGTGAAAGAGAGTGTCAGAGTGTGTCAGAGAATGTCAGAGAGTGATAAAGTATGTCAGAGCGTGATAGAGAGTGTCTGAGAGTGTCAGAGATAGACAGAGAGTGCCAGAGAGTGTCTGAGAGTGTCAGTGAGTGTCAGAGTGTGATAGAGTGTCTGAGAGTGTCTGTGAGTGTCAGAGATTGTCAGAGTGTGTCAGAGAGTGATAGAGAGTGATAGAGAGTGTCAGAGAGTGTCAGAGAGTGTCAGAGAGTGATAGAGAGTGTCTGAGAGTGTCTGAGAGTGTCAGAGTTTGATAGAGAGTGATAGAGAGTGAAAGAGAGTGATAGAGAGTTTCAGAGAGTGTCACAGAGTGTCAGAGAGTGATCGAGAGTGTCTGAGAGTATCAGAGAGTGTCAGAGAGTGATAAAGAGTTTCAGAGAGTGCTAGAGAGTGTCAGAGAGTGATAGAGAGTGTCTGAGAGTGTCAGAGAGTGATAGAGAGTGATAGAGAGTGATAGAGAGTGATAGTGAGTGTCAGAGAGTGACAGAGAGTGATAGAGAGTGTCAGAGAGTGATAGAGTGTGTCTGAGAGTGTCAGAGAGTGTCAGAGAGTGATAAAGAGTTTCAGAGAGTGCCAGAGAGTGTCAAAGAGTGATAGAGAGGGTCTGAGAGTGTCAGAGAGTGTCAGAGAGTGATAGAGAGTGATAGAGAGTGATAGAGAGTGTCAGAGAGTGATAGAGAGTAATAGAGAGTGATAGAGAGTGTCTGAGAGTGTCAGAGAGTGTCTGAGTGTGTCAGAGAGTTATAGAGAGTGATAGAGAGTGTCAGAGAGTGATAGAGAGTGATAGCGACTGTCTGAGAGTGTCAGAGAGTGTCTGAGTGTGTCAGAGAGTGTCAGAGAGTGATAGAGAGTGTCAGAGAGCGTCATATTGTGATGGAGAGTTTCAGAGAGCGTCATAGAGCGACAGAGAGTGATAGAGAGTGTCAGAGAGTGATAGAGAGTGATAGAGAGTTTCTGAGAGTGTCAGAGTGTGTCAGAGAGTGATAGAGAGTGATAGAGAGTGATAGAGAGTGTCTGAGAGTGTCAGAGAGTGTCTGAGTGTGTCAGAGAGTTATAGAGAGTGATAGAGAGTGTCAGAGAGTGATAGAGAGTGATAGCGACTGTCTGAGAGTGTCAGAGAGTGTCTGAGTGTGTCAGAGAGTGTCAGAGAGTGATAGAGAGTGATAGAGAGTGTCAGAGAGCGTCATATTGTGATGGAGAGTTTCAGAGAGCGTCATAGAGCGACAGAGAGTGATAGAGAGTGTCAGAGAGTGATAGAGAGTGATAGAGAGTTTCTGAGAGTGTCAGAGTGTGTCAGAGAGTGATAGAGAGTGTCTGAGAGCGTCAGAGAGTGTCAGGGTGTGTCAGAGTGTGTCAGAGAGTCATACAGAGTGTCAGAGAGTGTCAGAGTGTGTCAGAGTGTGTCAGAGAGTGTCAGAGAGTGATAGAGAGTGTCAGAGAGTGATAGAGAGTGTCTGAGGGTGTCAGAGAGTGATAGAGAGTGTCAGAGTGTGTCAGAGAGTGATAGAGACTGTCAGAGAGTGATAGAGAGTGCCTGAGAGTGTCAGAGAGTGATAGAGAATGTCTGAGAGTGTCGGAGAGTGTCAGGGAGTCACAGAGAGTGATAGAGATTGTCTGAGAGCTTCAGAGAGTGTCAGAGTGTGTCAGAGAGTGTAAGAGAGTGTCTGAGAGTGTCAGAGAGTGTCAGAGAGTGAAAGGGAGTGTCAGAGTGTGTCAGAGAATGTCAGAGAGTGATAAAGTATGTCAGAGCGTGATAGAGAGTGTCTGAGAGTGTCAGAGATAGACAGAGAGTGCCAGAGAGTGTCTGAGAGTGTCAGTGAGTGTCAGAGTGTGATAGAGTGTCTGAGAGTGTCTGTGAGTGTCAGAGATTGTCAGAGTGTGTCAGAGAGTGATAGAGAGTGATGAGAGTGTCAGAGAGTGTCAGAGAGTGATAGAGAGTGATAGAGAGTGTCTGAGAGTGTCAGAGTTTGGTAGAGAGTGAAAGAGAGTGAAAGAGAGTGATAGAGAGTTTCAGAGAGTGTCACAGAGTGTCAGAGAGTGATCGAGAGTGTCTGAGAGTATCAGAGAGTGTCAGAGAGTGATAAAGAGTTTCAGAGAGTGCCAGAGAGTGTCAGAGAGTGATAGAGAGTGTCTGAGATTGTCAGAGAGTGATAGAGAGTGATAGAGACTGATAGAGAGTGATAGAGAGTGTCAGAGAGTGACAGAGAGTGATAGAGAGTGTCATAGAGTGATGGAGAGTGTCAGAGTGTGTCACAGAGTGTCTGATTGTGCCAGAGAGTGTCAGAGAGTGATAGAGACTGTCACAGAGTGTCATTGAGTGACAGAGAGTGTCAGAGAGTGTCAGAGAGTGATAGAGACTGATAGAGAGTTCCTGAGAGTGTCTGTGATTGTCAGAGAGTGTCTGAGAGTGTCAGAGAGTGTCAGAGAGTGATAAAGAGTGATAGAGAGTGTCTGAGAATGTCAGAGAGTGTCAGAGAGTGATAGAGAGTGTCAGAGAGTGTCATTGAGTGATGGAGCGTGTCAGAGAGTGATAGAGAGTGTCAGAAAGTGATACAGAGTGTCAGAGAGTGATAGAGACTGTCACAGAGTGTCAGAGAGTAATAGAGAGTGTCTTAGAGTGTCTGAGAGTGACAGAGAGTGACAGAGAGTGTCTGAGAGTGTAAGTGATAGTCAGAGAGTGATAGAGAGTGTCTGAGAGTGTCAGAGAGTGATAAAGAGTGATAGAGAGCTTCTGAGATTGTCAGATAGTGTCAGAGAGTGATAGAGAGTGTCAGAGAGTGTCAGAGAGTGTCAGAGACTGTCAGAGTGTGTCAGAGTGTGTCAGAGGCTGGCAGAGAGTGTCAGAGAGTGATAGAGAGTGTCAGAGACTGATAGAGAGTGTCAGAGAGTGTCAGAGGTTGTCAGAGAGTATCAGAGAGTGTCAGAGAGTGATAGAGAGTGTCAGAGATTGTCATAGAGTGATGGAGAGTGTCAGAGAGTGAAACAGAGTGTCAGAGTGTGTCAGAGAGTGTCAGAGCGTCATCGAGAGTGATAGAGAGCGTCAGCGAGTGTCAGAGAGTGATAGAGAGTGATAGAGAGTGTCAGAGAGAGTCAGAGAGTGATAGAGATTGACAGAGAGTGTCAGAGAGTGTTAGAGAGTGAGATAGAGTGTCAGAGAGTGATAGAGAGTGTCATTGGGTGTCAGAGAGTGATACGGAGTGTGATCGAGAGTGTCTGAGAGTGTCAGAGTGTGTCAGAGAGTGTCAGAGAGTGATGGAGAGTGATAGAGAGTGTCACAGAGTGTCATCGAGTGATGGAGAGTGTCAGAGAGTGTCAGAGAGTGATAGAGAGTGTCAGATATTGTCAGACAGTGATAGTGAGTGTCAGAGAGTGATAGAGAGTGTCAGAGTGAGTCACAGAGTGTCTGAGTGTGTCAGAGAGTGTCACAGAGTGATAGAGAATGATAGAGAGTGTCAGAGAGTGTCAGAGAGTTTCAGAGAGTGTCAGAGAGTGATAGAGAGTGTCACAGAGTGTCATCGAGTGATGGAGAGTGTCGGAGAGTGATAGAGAGTGTCAGAGAGTGTCAGAGAGTGATAGAGAGTGTCAGAGTGAGGCACAGAGTGCCTGAGTGTGTCACAGAGTGTCAGAGAGTGATAGAGAATGATAGAGAGTGTCAGAGAGTGTCAGAGAGTTTCAGAGAGTGATAGAGAGTGTCAGAGCGTGATAGAGAGTGTCAGAGATTGCCAGAGAGTGTCAGAGAGTGATAAAGAGTGATCGAGTGTGCCTGAGAGTGATAGAGAGTTTCAGAGAGAGTCATTGAGTGATAGAGTGTGTCAGAGAGTGTCAGAGAGTGATAGAGAGTGTCTGAGAGTGTCTGTGATTGTCAGAGAGTGTCTGAGAGTGTCAGAGAGTGTCGGAGAGTGATAGAGAGTGTCTGAGAGTGTCTGAGAGTGTCTGAGAGTGTCAGAGAGTGTCTGAGAGTGTCTGAGAGAGTCAGAGAGTGATAGAGAGTGATAGAGAGTGTCTGAGAGTGTCTGAGAGTGTCAGAGAGTGTCAGAGAGTGATAGAGTGTGTCAGAGAGTGTCATTGAGTGATAGAGAGTGTCAGAGAGTGATAGAGAGTGTCAGAAAGTGATAGAGAGTGATAGAGAGTGTCAGAGAGTGTCAGAGAGTGTCAGAGAGTGATAGAGAGTGTCACAGAGTGTCATCGAGTGATGGAGAGTGTCAGAGAGTGTCAGAGAGTGATACAGAGTGATAGAGAGTGTCAGAGAGTGTCAGAGAGTGATAGAGAGTGTCAGAGTGAGGCACAGAGTGTCTGAGTGTGTCACAGAGTGTCAGAGAGTGAGAGAGAATGATAGAGAGTGTCAGAGAGTGTCAGAGAGTGATAGAGTGTGTCAGAGCGTGATAGAGAGTGTCAGAGATTGTCAGAGAGTGTCAGAGAGTGATAAAGAGTGATAGAGAGTGCCTGAGAGTGATAGAGAGTGTCAGAGAGAGTCATTGGGTGATAGCGTGTGTCAGAGAGTGTCAGAGAGTGATAGAGAGTCTCAGAGAGTGATAAAAGTGATAGCCGGTGTCTGAGAGTGTATGTGATTGTCAGAGAGTGTCTGAGAGTGTCAGAGAGTGTCAGAGAGTGATACAGAGTGTCTGAGAGTGTCTGAGAGTGTCAGAGAGTGTCTGAGAGTGTCTGAGAGAGTCAGAGAGTGATAGAGAGTGATAGAGAGTGTCAGAGAGTGATAAAGTGTGTCAGAGATTTGTCAGAGAGTGATAGAGTGTGTCAGAGAGTGTCATTGAGTGATCGAGAGTGTCAGAGAGTGATAGAGAGTGTCAGAAAGTGATAGAGAGTGATAGAGAGTGTCAGAGAGTGTCAGAGAGTGTCAGAGAGTGATAGAGAGTGTCAGAGAGTGATAGAGTGTGTCACAGAGTGTCATCGAGTGATGGAGTGTGTCAGAGAGTGTCAGAGAGTGATAGATAGTGATAGAGAGTGTCAGAGAGTGTCAGAGAGTGTCAGAGAGTGATAGAGAGTGTCAGAGTGAGTCACAGAGTGTCTGAGTGTGTCAGAGAGTGTCTGAGAGTGTCTGAGAGTGATGGAGAGTGTCAGAGAGTGTCTGTGATTGTCAGAGAGTGTCTGAGAGTGTCAGAAAGTGTCAGAGAGTGTCTGAGAGTGTCTGAGAGTGATGGAGAGTGTCAGAGAGTGATAGAGAGTGATAGAGAGTGTCAGAGAGAGTCAGAGAGTGATAGAGATTGACAGAGAGTGTCAGAGAGTGTTGGAGAGTGAGATAGAGTGTCAGAGAGTGATAGAGAGTGTCATTGGGTGTCAGAGAGTGATACGGAGTGTGATCGAGAGTGTCTGAGAGTGTCAGAGTGTGTCAGAGAGTGATGGAGAGTGATAGAGAGTGTCACAGAGTGTCATCGAGTGATGGAGAGTGTCAGAGAGTGTCAGAGAGTGATAGTGAGTGTCAGATATTGTCAGACAGTGATAGTGATTGTCAGAGAGTGATAGAGAGTGTCAGAGTGAGTCACAGAGTGTCTGAGTGTGTCAGAGAGTGTCACAGAGTGATAGAGAGTGATGGAGAGTGTCAGAGAGTGTCTGTGATAGTCAGAGAGTGTCTGAGAGTGTCAGAAAGTGTCAGAGAGTGTCTGAGAGTGTCTGAGAGTGATGGAGAGTGTCAGAGAGTGATAGAGAGTGATAGAGAGTGTCTGAGAGTGTCAGAGAGTGTCAGAGAGTGTCAGAGAGTATCAGAGAGTGATAGAGAGTGTCAGAGAGTGTCATTGAGTGATAGAGAGTGTCAGAGAGTGTCAGAGAGTGATAGAGAGTGTCAGAAAGTGATAGAGAGTGTTAGAGAGTGTCAGAGAGTGTCAGAGAATGATAGAGAGTGTCAGAGAGTGATAGAGTGTGTCACAGAGTGTCATCGAGTGATGGAGAGTGTCAGAGAGTGTCAGAGAGTGATAGAGAGTGACAGAGAGTGTCAGAGAGTGTCAGATAGTGTCAGAGAGTGATAGAGAGTGTCAGAGTGAGTCACAGAGTGTCTGAGTGTGTCATAGAGAGTGTCAGAGAGTGATAAAGAGTGATAGAGAGCCTCTGAGATTGTCAGATAGTGTCAGAGAGTGATAGAGAGTGTCAGAGAGTGTCAGAGAGTGTCAGAGATTGTCAGAGTGTGTCAGAGTGTGTCAGAGGCTGGCAGAGAGTGTCAGAGAGTGATAGAGAGTGTCAGAGACTGATAGAGAGTGTCAGAGAGTGTCAGAGGTTGTCAGAGAGTGTCAGAGGGTGACAGAGAGTGATAGAGAGTGTCAGAGATTGTCATAGAGTGATGGAGAGTGTCAGAGAGTGAAACAGAGTGTCAGAGTGTGTCAGAGAGTGTCAGAGCGTCATCGAGAGTGATAGAGAGCGTCAGCGAGTGTCAGAGAGTGATAGAGAATGATAGAGAGTGTCAGAGAGAGTCAGAGAGTGATAGAGAGTGAGATAGAGTGTCAGAGAGTGATAGAGAGTGTCATTGGGTGTCAGAGAGTGATACGGAGTGTGATCGAGGGTGTCTGAGAGTGTCAGAGTGTGTCAGAGAGTGTCAGAGAGTGATGGAGAGTGATAGAGAGTGTCACAGAGTGTCATCGAGTGATGGAGAGTGTCAGAGAGTGTCAGAGAGTGTCAGAGAGTGATAGAGAGTGTCAGAGTGAGTCACAGAGTGTCTGAGTGTGTCAGAGAGTGTCACAGAGTGATAGAGAATGATAGAGAGTGTCAGAGAGTGTCAGAGAGTGATAGAGAGTGTCACAGAGTGTCATCGAGTGATGGAGAGTGTCAGAGAGTGTCAGAGAGTGATAGAGAGTGATAGAGAGTGTCAGAGAGTGTCAGAGAGTGTCAGAGAGTGATAGAGAGTGTCAGAGTGAGGCACAGAGTGTCTGAGTGTTTCGCAGAGTGTCAGAGAGTGATAGAGAATGATAGAGAGTGTCAGAGAGTGTCAGAGAGTGATAGAGAGTGATAGAGAGTGTCAGAGTGAGTCACAGAGTGTCTGAGTGTGTCATAGAGAGTGTCAGAGAGTGATAAAGAGTGATAGAGAGCCTCTGAGATTGTCAGATAGTGTCTGAGAGTGATAGAGAGTGTCAGAGAGTGTCAGAGAGTGTCAGAGATTGTCAGAGTGTGTCAGAGTGTGTCAGAGGCTGGCAGAGAGTGTCAGAGAGTGATAGAGAGTGTCAGAGACTGATAGAGAGTGTCAGAGAGTGTCAGAGGTTGTCAGAGAGTGTCAGAGGGTGACAGAGAGTGATAGAGAGTGTCAGAGATTGTCATAGAGTGATGGAGAGTGTCAGAGAGTGAAACAGAGTGTCAGAGTGTGTCAGAGAGTGTCAGAGCGTCATCGAGAGTGATAGAGAGCGTCAGCGAGTGTCAGAGAGTGATAGAGAGTGATAGAGAGTTTCAGAGAGAGTCAGAGAGTGATAGAGAGTGAGATAGAGTGTCAGAGAGTGATAGAGAGTGTCATTGGGTATCAGAGAGTGATACGGAGTGTGATCGAGGGTGTCTGAGAGTGTCAGAGTGTGTCAGAGAGTGTCAGAGAGTGATGGAGAGTGATAGAGAGTGTCACAGAGTGTCATCGAGTGATGGAGAGTGTCAGAGAGTGTCAGAGAGTGTCAGAGAGTGATATAGAGTGTCAGAGTGAGTCACAGAGAGTCTGAGTGTGTCAGAGAGTGTCACAGAGTGATAGAGAATGATAGAGAGTGTCAGAGAGTGTCAGAGAGTGATAGAGAGTGTCACAGAGTGTCATCGAGTGATGGAGAGTGTCAGAGAGTGTCAGAGAGTGATAGAGAGTGATAGAGAGTGTCAGAGAGTGTCAGAGAGTGTCAGAGAGTGATAGAGAGTGTCAGAGTGAGGCACAGAGTGTCTGAGTGTTTCGCAGAGTGTCAGAGAGTGATAGAGAATGATAGAGAGTGTCAGAGAGTGTCAGAGAGTGATAGAGAGTGTCAGAGCGTGATAGAGAGTGTCAGAGAGTGTCTGTGATTGTCAGAGAGTGTCTGAGAGTGTCAGAAAGTGTCAGAGAGTGATAGAGAGTGTCTGAGAGTGTCAGAGAGTGTCTGAGAGTGTCTGAGAGTGATGGAGAGTGTCAGAGAGTGATAGAGAGTGATAGAGAGTGTCTGAGAGTGTCAGAGAGTGTCAGAGAGTGTCAAAGAGTATCAGAGAGTGATAGAGAGTGTCAGAGAGTGTCATTGAGTGATAGAGAGTGTCGGAGAGTGTCAGAGAGTGATAGAGAGTGTCAGAAAGTGATAGAGAGTGATAGAGAGTGTCAGAGAGTGTCAGAGAATGATAGAGAGTGTCAGAGAGTGATAGAGTGTGTCACAGAGTGTCATCGAGTGATGGAGAGTGTCAGAGAGTGTCAGAGAGTGATAGAGAGTGACAGAGAGTGTCAGAGAGTGACAGAGAGTGTCAGAGAGTGATAGAGAGTGTCAGAGTGAGTCACAGAGTGTCTGAGTGTGTCACAGAGAGTGTCAGAGAGTGATAAAGAGTGATAGAGAGCCTCTGAGATTGTCAGATAGTGTCAGAGAGTGATAGAGAGTGTCAGAGAGTGTCAGAGAGTGTCAGAGATTGTCAGAGTGTGTCAGAGTGTGTCAGAGGCTGGCAGAGAGTGTCAGAGAGTGATAGAGAGTGTCAGAGACTGATAGAGAGTGTCAGAGAGTGTCAGAGGTTGTCAGAGAGTGTCAGAGGGTGACAGAGATTGATAGAGAGTGTCAGAGATTGTCATAGAGTGATGGAGAGTGTCCGAGAGTGAAACAGAGTGTCAGAGTGTGTCAGAGAGTGTCAGAGCGTCATCGAGAGTGATAGAGAGCGTCAGCGAGTGTCAGAGAGTGATAGAGAGTGATAGAGAGTGTCAGAGAGAGTCAGAGAGTGATAGAGAGTGAGATAGAGTGTCAGAGAGTGATAGAGAGTGTCATTGGGTGTCAGTGAGTGATACGGAGTGTGATCGAGGGTGTCTGAGAGTGTCAGAGTGTGTCAGAGAGTGTCAGAGAGTGATGGAGAGTGATAGAGAGTGTCACAGAGTGTCATCGAGTGATGGAGAGTGTCAGAGAGTGTCAGAGAGTGTCAGAGAGTGATAGAGAGTGTCAGAGTGAGTCACAGAGTGTCTGAGTGTGTCAGAGAGTGTCACAGAGTGATAGAGAATGATAGAGAGTGTCAGAGAGTGTCAGAGAGTGTCAGAGAGTGATAGAGAGTGTCACAGAGTGTCATCGAGTGATGGAGAGTGTCAGAGAGTGTCAGAGAGTGATAGAGAGTGATAGAGAGTGTCAGAGAGTGTCAGAGAGTGTCAGAGAGTGATAGAGAGTGTCAGAGTGAGGCACAGAGTGTCTGAGTGTGTCGCAGAGTGTCAGAGAGTGATAGAGAATGATAGAGAGTGTCAGAGAGTGTCAGAGAGTGATAGAGAGTGTCAGAGCGTGATAGAGAGTGTCAGAGATTGTCAGAGAGTGTCAGAGAGTGATAAAGAGTGAACGAGAGTGCCTGAGAGTGATAGAGAGTGTCAGAGAGAGTCATTGAGTGATAGAGTGTGTCAGAGAGTGTCAGAGAGTGATAGAGAGTCTCAGAGAGTGATAAGAGTGATAGAGAGTGTCAGAGACTGTCTGTGATTGTCAGAGAGTGTCTGAGAGTGTCAGAAAGTGTCAGAGAGTGATAGAGAGTGTCTGAGAGTGTCAGAGAGTGTCTGAGAGTGTCTGAGAGTGATGGAGAGTGTCAGAGAGTGATAGAGAGTGATAGAGAGTGTCTGAGAGTGTCAGAGATTGTCAGAGAGTGTCAGATAGTATCAGAGAGTGATAGAGAGTGTCAGAGAGTGTCATTGAGTGATAGAGAGTGTCAGAGAGTGTCAGAGAGTGATAGAGAGTGTCAGAAAGTGATAGAGAGTGATTGAGAGTGTCAGAGAGTGTCAGAGAGTGTCAGAGAATGATAGAGAGTGTCAGAGATTGATAGAGTGTGTCACAGAGTGTCATCGAGTGATGGAGAGTGTCAGAGAGTGTCAGAGAGTGATAGAGAGTGACAGAGAGTGTCAGAGAGTGTCAGAGAGTGTCAGAGAGTGATAGAGAGTGTCAGAGTGAGTCACAGAGTGTCTGAGTGTGTCACAGAGAGTGTCAGAGAGTGATAAAGAGTGATAGAGAGCCTCTGAGATTGTCAGATAGTGTCAGAGAGTGATAGAGAGTGTCAGAGAGTGTCAGAGAGTGTCAGAGATTGTCAGAGTGTGTCAGAGTGTGTCAGAGGCTGGCAGAGAGTGTCAGAGAGTGATAGAGAGTGTCAGAGACTGATAGAGAGTGTCAGAGAGTGTCAGAGGTTGTCAGAGAGTGTCAGAGGGTGACAGAGAGTGACAGAGAGTGTCAGATATTGTCATAGAGGGATGGAGAGTGTCAGAGAGTGAAACAGAGTGTCAGAGTGTGTCAGAGAGTGTCAGAGCGTCATCGAGAGTGATAGAGAGCGTCAGCGAGTGTCAGAGAGTGATAGAGAGTGATAGAGAGTGTCAGAGAGAGTCAGAGAGTGATAGAGAGTGAGATAGAGTGTCAGAGAGTGATAGAGAGTGTCATTGGGTGTCAGAGAGTGATACGGAGTGTGATCGAGGGTGTCTGAGAGTGTCAGAGTGTGTCAGAGAGTGTCAGAGAGTGATGGAGAGTGATAGAGAGTGCCACAGAGTGTCATCGAGTGATGGAGAGTGTCAGAGAGTGTCAGAGAGTGTCAGAGAGTGATAGAGAGTGTCAGAGTGAGTCACAGAGTGTCTGAGTGTGTCAGAGAGTGTCACAGAGTGATAGAGAATGATAGAGAGTGTCAGAGAGTGTCAGAGAGTGATAGAGAGTGTCACAGAGTGTCATCGAGTGATGGAGAGTGTCAGAGAGTGTCAGAGAGTGATAGAGAGTGATAGAGAGTGTCAGAGAGTGTCAGAGAGTGTCAGAGAGTGATAGAGAGTGTCAGAGTGAGGCACAGAGTGTCTGAGTGTTTCGCAGAGTGTCAGAGAGTGATAGAGAATGATAGAGAGTGTCAGAGAGTGATAGAGAGTGATAGAGAGTGTCAGAGTGAGTCACAGAGTGTCTGAGTGTGTCATAGAGAGTGTCAGAGAGTGATAAAGAGTGATAGAGAGCCTCTGAGATTGTCAGATAGTGTCAGAGAGTGATAGAGAGTGTCAGAGAGTGTCAGAGAGTGTCAGAGATTGTCAGAGTGTGTCAGAGTGTGTCAGAGGCTGGCAGAGAGTGTCAGAGAGTGATAGAGAGTGTCAGAGACTGATAGAGAGTGTCAGAGAGTGTCAGAGGTTGTCAGAGAGTGTCAGAGGGTGACAGAGAGTGATAGAGAGTGTCAGAGATTGTCATAGAGTGATGGAGAGTGTCAGAGAGTGAAACAGAGTGTCAGAGTGTGTCAGAGAGTGTCAGAGCGTCATCGAGAGTGATAGAGAGCGTCAGCGAGTGTCAGAGTGTGATAGAGAGTGATAGAGAGTGTCAGAGAGAGTCAGAGAGTGATAGAGAGTGAGATAGAGTGTCAGAGAGTGATAGAGAGTGTCATTGGGTGTCAGAGAGTGATACGGAGTGTGATCGAGGGTGTCTGAGAGTGTCAGAGTGTGTCAGAGAGTGTCAGAGAGTGATGGAGAGTGATAGAGAGTGTCACAGAGTGTCATCGAGTGATGGAGAGTGTCAGAGAGTGTCAGAGAGTGTCAGAGAGTGATAGAGAGTGTCAGAGTGAGTCACAGAGTGTCTGAGTGTGTCAGAGAGTGTCACAGAGTGATAGAGAATGATAGAGAGTGTCAGAGAGTGTCAGAGAGTGATAGAGAGTGTCACAGAGTGTCATCGAGTGATGGAGAGTGTCAGAGAGTGTCAGAGAGTGATAGAGAGTGATAGAGAGTGTCAGAGAGTGTCAGAGAGTGTCAGAGAGTGATAGAGAGTGTCAGAGTGAGGCACAGAGTGTCTGAGTGTTTCGCAGAGTGTCAGAGAGTGATAGAGAATGATAGAGAGTGTCAGAGAGTGTCAGAGAGTGATAGAGAGTGTCAGAGCGTGATAGAGAGTGTCAGAGAGTGTCTGTGATTGTCAGAGAGTGTCTGAGAGTGTCAGAAAGTGTCAGAGAGTGATAGAGAGTGTCTGAGAGTGTCAGAGAGTGTCTGAGAGTGTCTGAGAGTGATGGAGAGTGTCAGAGAGTGATAGAGAGTGATAGAGAGTGTCTGAGAGTGTCAGAGAGTGTCAGAGAGTGTCAAAGAGTATCAGAGAGTGATAGAGAGTGTCAGAGAGTGTCATTGAGTGATAGAGAGTGTCAGAGAGTGTCAGAGAGTGATAGAGAGTGTCAGAAAGTGATAGAGAGTGATAGAGAGTGTCAGAGAGTGTCAGAGAATGATAGAGAGTGTCAGAGAGTGATAGAGTGTGTCACAGAGTGTCATCGAGTGATGGAGAGTGTCAGAGAGTGTCAGAGAGTGATAGAGAGTGACAGAGAGTGTCAGAGAGTGTCAGAGAGTGTCAGAGAGTGATAGAGAGTGTCAGAGTGAGTCACAGAGTGTCTGAGTGTGTCACAGAGAGTGTCAGAGAGTGATAAAGAGTGATAGAGAGCCTCTGAGATTGTCAGATAGTGTCAGAGAGTGATAGAGAGTGTCAGAGAGTGTCAGAGAGTGTCAGAGATTGTCAGAGTGTGTCAGAGTGTGTCAGAGGCTGGCAGAGAGTGTCAGAGAGTGATAGAGAGTGTCAGAGACTGATAGAGAGTGTCAGAGAGTGTCAGAGGTTGTCAGAGAGTGTCAGAGGGTGACAGAGAGTGATAGAGAGTGTCAGAGATTGTCATAGAGTGATGGAGAGTGTCCGAGAGTGAAACAGAGTGTCAGAGTGTGTCAGAGAGTGTCAGAGCGTCATCGAGAGTGATAGAGAGCGTCAGCGAGTGTCAGAGAGTGATAGAGAGTGATAGAGAGTGTCAGAGAGAGTCAGAGAGTGATAGAGAGTGAGATAGAGTGTCAGAGAGTGATAGAGAGTGTCATTGGGTGTCAGTGAGTGATACGGAGTGTGATCGAGGGTGTCTGAGAGTGTCAGAGTGTGTCAGAGAGTGTCAGAGAGTGATGGAGAGTGATAGAGAGTGTCACAGAGTGTCATCGAGTGATGGAGAGTGTCAGAGAGTGTCAGAGAGTGTCAGAGAGTGATAGAGTGTGTCAGAGTGAGTCACAGAGTGTCTGAGTGTGTTAGAGAGTGTCACAGAGTGATAGAGAATGATAGAGAGTGTCAGAGAGTGTCAGAGAGTGTCAGAGAGTGATAGAGAGTGTCAGAGCGTGATAGAGAGTGTCAGAGATTGTCAGAGAGTGTCAGAGAGTGATAAAGAGTGATAGAGAGTGCCTGAGAGTGATGGAGAGTGTCGGAGAGAGTCATTGAGTGATAGAGTGTGTCAGAGAGTGTCAGAGAGTGATAGAGAGTCTCAGAGAGTGATAAGAGTGATAGAGATTGTCTGAGAGTGTCTGTGATTGTCAGAGAGTGTCTGAGAGTGTCAGAGAGTGTCAGAGAGTGATAGAGAGTGTCTGAGAGTGTCTGAGAGTGTCAGAGAGTGTCTGAGAGTGTCTGAGAGAGACAGAGATTGATAGAGAGTGTCTGAGAGTGTCTGAGAGTGTCAGAGAGTGTCAGAGAGTGATGCAGTGTGTCAGAGAGTGTCAGAGAGTGATAGATAGTGATAGAGAGTGTCAGAGAGTGTCAGAGAGTGATAGAGAATGATAGAGAGTGTCTGAGAGTGTCTGTGATTGTCAGAGAGTGTCTGAGAGTGTCAGAGAGTGTCAGAGAGTGTCAGAGAGTGTCAGAGAGTGTCAGAGAGTGATAGAGAGTGATCGAGAGTGTCAGAGAGTGTCAGAGAGTGTCAGAGAGTGTCAGAGAGTGATAGAGAGTGATCGAGAGTGATAGAGAGTGTCTGAGAGTGTCAGAGAGTGTCATAGAGTATCAGAGAGTGATAGAGAGTGTCAGAGAGTGTCATTGAGTAATAGAGAGTGTCAGAGAGTGTCAGAGAGTGAGAGAGAGTGTCAGAAAGTGATAGAGAGTGATAGAGAGTGTCAGAGAGTGTCAGAGAGTTTCAGAGAGTGTCAGAGAGTGATCAAGAGTGTCAGAGAGTGATAGAGTGTGTCACAGAGTGTCATCGAGTGATGGAGAGTGTCAGAGAGTGTCAGAGGTGTCAGAGAGTGATAGAGAGTGTCAGAGTGAGTCACAGAGTGTCTGAGTGTGTCAGAGAGTGTCAGAGAGTGATAGAGAATGATAGAGAGTGATAGAGAGTGTCAGAGAGTGTCAGAGAGTGATAGAGAGTGTCAGAGCGTGATCGAGAGTGTCAGAGATTGTCAGAGAGTGTCAGAGAGTGATAAAGAGTGATAGAGAGTGCCAGAGAGTGATAGAGAGTGTCAGAGAGAGTCATTGAGTGATAAAGTGTGTCAGAGAGTGTCAGAGAGTGATCGAGAGTGTCAGAGAGTGATAGAGAGTCTCAGAGAGTGATAGAGAGTGATAGAGAGTGTCTGAGAGTGTCTGTGATTGTCTGAGAGTGTCTGAGAGTGTCAGAGACTGTCAGAGAGTGATAGAGAGTGATAGAGAGTGTCTGAGAGTATCTGAGAGTGTCAGAGAGTGTCAGAGAGTTTCAGAGAGTGATAGAGAGTGTCAGAGAGTGTCATTGAGTGATGGAGAGTGTCAGAGAGTGTCAGAGAGTGATAGAGAGTGTCAGAAAGTGATAGAGAGTGATAGAGAGTGTCAGAGAGTGTCAGAGAGTGATAGAGAGTGTCAGAGAGTGATAGAGAGTGTCAGAGAGTGTCTGAGAGTGACAGAGAGTGACAGAGGGTCTCTGAGAGTGTCATATAGTGATAGAGAGCCTCTGAGAGTTTCAGAGAGTGTCAGAGAGTGATAGAGAGTGTCAGAGAGTGTCGGAGTGTGTCAGAGTGTGTCAGAGGGTGTCAGAGAGTGTCAGAGAGTGGTAGAGAGTGTCAGAGAGTGATAGAGAGTGTCAGAGAGTGTCAGAGTGTGTTAGAGGTTGTCAGAGTGTGTCAGAGAGTGATAGAGAGTGATAGAAAGTGTCAGAGAGTGCCCTAGAGTGATGGAGAGTGTCACAGAGTGATAGAGAGTGTCAGAGTGTGTCAGAGAGTGTCAGAGCGTAATAGAGAGTGATGGAGAGCGTCAGAGAGTGTCAGAGAGATAGAGAGTGTCAGAGTGTGTCACAGAGTGTCTGAGTGTGTCAGAGAGTGTCTCAGAGTGATAGAGAATGATAGAGAGTGTCAGAGAGTGTCAGAGAGTGTCAGAGAGTGATAGAGAGTGATAGAGAGTGTCAGAGAGTGCCAGAGATTGATAGAGAGTGTCAGAGCGTGATAGAGAGTGTCAGAGATTGTCAGAGAGTGTCAGAGAGTGATAAAGAGTGATATAGAGTGCCTGAGAGCGATAGAGAGTGTCAGAGAGAGTCATTGAGTGATAGAGTGTGTCAGAGAGTGTCAGAGAGTGATAGAGAGTCTCAGAGAGTGATAAGAGTGATAGAGAGTATCTGAGAGTGTCTGTGATTGTCACAGAATGTCTGAGAGTGTCAGAGAGTGTCAGAGAGTGATAGAGAGTGTCTGAGAGTGTCTGAGAGTGTCAGAGAGTGTCTGAGAGTGTCTGAGAGAGTCAGAGAGTGATAGAGAGTGTCTGAGAGTGTCTGAGAGTGTCAGAGAGTGTCAGAGAGTGATAGAGTGTGTCAGAGAGTGTCATTGAGTGATAGAGAGTGTCAGAGAGTGTCAGAGAGTGATAGAGAGTGTCAGAGTGAGGCACAGAGTGTCTGAGTGTGTCGCAGAGTGTCAGAGAGTGATAGAGAATGATAGAGAGTGTCAGAGAGTGTCAGAGAGTGATAGAGAGTGTCAGAGCGTGATAGAGAGTGTCAGAGATTGTCAGAGAGTGTCAGAGAGTGATAAAGAGTGATATAGAGTGCCTGAGAGTGATAGAGAGTGTCAGAGAGAGTCATTGAGTGATAGAGTGTGTCAGAGAGTGTCAGAGAGTGATAGAGAGTCTCAGAGAGTGATAAGAGTGATAGAGAGTGTCTGAGAGTGTCTGTGATTGTCACAGAGTGTCTGAGAGTGTCAGAGAGTGTCAGAGAGTGATAGAGAGTGTCTGAGAGTGTCTGAGAGTGTCAGAGAGTGTCTGAGAGTGTCTGAGAGAGTCAGAGAGTGATAGAGAGTGTCTGAGAGTGTCTGAGAGTGTCAGAGAGTGTCAGAGAATGATAGAGTGTGTCAGAGAGTGTCATTGAGTGATAGAGAGTGTCAGAGAGTGATAGAAAGTGTCAGAAAGTGATAGAGAGTGATAGAGAGTGTCAGAGAGTGTCAGAGAGTGTCAGAGAGTGTCAGAGAGTGACAGAGAGTGTCAGAGAGTGATAGAGTGTGTCACAGAGTGTCATCGAGTGATGGAGTGTGTCAGAGAGTGTCAGAGAGTGTCAGAGAGTGAAAGAGAGTGTCAGAGTGAGTCACAGAGTGTCTGAGTGTGTCAGAGAGTGTCAGAGAGTGATAGAGAATGATAGAGAGTTTCTGAGAGTGTCTGTGATTGTCAGAGAGTGTCTGAGAGTGTCAGAGAGTGTCAGAGAGTGATAGCGAGTGTCTGAGAGTGTCTGAGAGTGTCAGAGAGTGTCAGAGAGTGTCTGAGAGTGTCAGAGAGTGATAGAGAGTGATAGAGAGTGTCTGTGAGTGTCAGAGAGTGTCAGAGAGTATCAGAGAGTGATAGAGAGTGTCAGAGAGTGTCATTGAGTGATAGAGAGTGTCAGAGAGTGTCAGAGAGTGATAGAGAGTGTCAGAAAGTGATAGAGAGTGATAGAGAGTGTCAGAGAGTGTCAGAGAGTTTCAGAGAGTGTCAGAGAGTGATAGAGAGTGTCAGAGAGTGATAGAGTGTGTCACAGAGTGTCATCAAGTGATGGAGAGTGTCAGAGAGTGTCAGAGGTGTCAGAGAGTGATAGAGAGTGTCAGAGAGTGTCATTGAGAGATAGAGAGTGTCAGAGAGTGTCAGAGAGTGATAGAGAGTGTCAGAAAGTGATAGAGAGTGATAGAGAGTGTCAGAGAGTGTCAGAGAGTGTCAGAGAGTGTCAGAGAGTATCAGAGAGTGATAGAGAGTGTCAGAGAGTGTCATTGAGTGATAGAGAGTGTCAGAGAGTGTCAGAGAGTGATAGAGAGTGTCAGAAAGTGATAGAGAGTGATAGAGAGTGTCAGAGAGTGTCAGAGAGTTTCAGAGAGTGTCAGAGAGTGATAGAGAGTGTCAGAAAGTGATAGAGAGTGTCAGAGAGTGTCAGAGAGTGATAGAGAGTGTCGGAGAGTGATAGAGAGTGTCAGAGAGTGTCTGAGAGTGACAGAGAGTGACAGAGGGTGTCTGAGAGTGTCAGATAGTGATAGAGAGCCTCTGAGAGTTTCAGAGAGTGTCAGAGAGTGATAGAGAGTGTCAGAGAGTGTCAGAGAGTGTCAGAGTGTGTCAGAGTGTGTCAGAGGGTGTCAGAGAGTGTCAGAGAGTGGTAGAGAGTGTCAGAGAGTGATAGAGAGTGTCAGAGAGTGTCAGAGTGTGTTAGAGGTTGTCAGAGTGTGTCAGAGAGTGATAGAGTGTGATAGAGAGTGTCAGAGAGTGTCCTAGAGTGATGGAGAGTGTCACAGAGTGATAGAGAGTGTCAGAGTGTGTCAGAGAGTGTCAGAGGGTAATAGAGAGTGATGGAGAGCGTCAGAGAGTGTCAGAGTGATAGAGAGTGTCAGAGTGTGTCACAGAGTGTCTGATTGTGTCAGAGAGTGATAGAGAGTGTCACAGAGTGTCATTAAGTGATAGAGAGTGTCAGAGAGTGTCAGAGAATGATAGAGAGTGTCAGAGAGTGTCAGAGTGTGTCAGAGTGTGTCAGAGGGTGTCAGAGAGTGTCAGAGAGTGGTAGAGAGTGTCAGAGAGTGATAGAGAGTGATAGAGAGCGTCAGAGAGTGTCATAGAGTGATAGAGAGTGTCAGAGTGTGTCACAGAGTGTCTGATTGTGTCAGGGAGTGTCAGAGAGTGACAGAGAGTGTCACAGAGTGTCATTGAGTGATAGAGAGTGTCAGAGAGTGATAGAGAGTGATCGAGAGAGTCAGAGAGAGTCAGAGAGTGACAGAGAGTGATAGAGAGTGTCTGAGAGTGTCAGAGAGTGTCTGAGAGTGTCTGTGATTGTCAGAGACAGTCTGAGAGTGTCAGAGAGTGTCAGAGAGTGATAGAGAGTGTCTGAGAGTGTCTGAGAGTGTCAGAGAGTGTCAGAGAGTGATAGAGAGTGATAGAGAGCGTCTGAGAGTGTCTGAGAGTGTCAGAGAGTGTCAGAGAGTGATAGAGTGTGTCAGAGAGTGTCATTGAGTGATAGAGTGTGTCAGAGAGTGTCAGAGAGTGATATAGAGTGTCAGAAAGTGATAGAGATTGATAGAGAGTGTCAGAGAGTGTCAGAGAGTGTCAGAGAGTGTCAGAGAGTGATAGAGAGTGTCAGAGAGTGATAGAGTGTGTCACAGAGTGTCATCGAGTGATGGAGAGTGTCAGAGAGTGTCAGAGAGTGATAGAGAGTGATAGAGAGTGTCAGAGAGTGTCAGAGAGTGATAGAGAGTGTCAGAGTGTGTCACAGAGTGATAGAGAATGATAGAGAGTGTCTGAGAGTGTCTGTGATTGTCAGAGAGTGTCTGAGAGTGTCAGAGAGTGTCAGAGAGTAATAGAGAGTGTCTGAGAGTGTCTGAGAGTGTCAGAGAGTGTCTGAGAGTGTCTGAGAGTGTCAGAGAGTGTCAGAGAGTGATACAGAGTGTCAGAGAGTGTCATTGAGTGATAGAGAGTTTCAGAGAGTGACAGAGAGTGATAGAGAGTGTCAGAAAGTGATAGAGAGTGATGGAGAGTGTCAGAGAGTGTCAGAGAGTGATAGAGAGTGTCAGAGAGTGATAGAGTGTGTCACAGAGTGTCAGAGAGTGATAGAGAATGATAGAGAGTGTCAGAGAGTATCAGAGAGTGATAGAGAATGTCAGAGCGTGATAGAGAGTGTCAGACATTGTCAGAGAGTGTCAGAGAGTGATAAAGAGTGATAGAGAGTGCCAGAGAGTGTTCGAGAGTGTCAGAGAGAGTCATTGAGTGATAGAGTGTGTCAGAGAGTGTCGTGGAGTGATCGAGAGCGTCAGAGAGTGATAGAGAGTCTCAGAGAGTGATAGAGAGTGATAGAGAGTGTCTGAGAGTGTCTGTGATTGTCAGAGAGTGTCTGAGAGTGTCAGAGAGTGTCAGAGAGTGATAGAGAGTGTCTGAGAGTATCTGAGAGTGTCAGAGAGTGTCAGAGAGTGTCAGAGAGTGATAGAGAGTGTCAGAGTGAGTCACAGAGTGTCTGAGTGTGTCAGAGAGTGTCAGAGAGTGATAGAGAATGATAGAGAGTTTCTGAGAGTGTCTGTGATTGTCAGAGAGTGTCTGAGAGTGTCAGAGAGTGTCAGAGAGTGATAGAGAGTGTCTGAGAGTGTCTGAGAGTGTCTGAGAGTGTCTGAGAGTGTCAGAGAGTGATAGAGAGTGATAGAGAGTGATAGAGAGTGTCAGAGAGTGTCAGAGAGTATCAGAGAGTGATAGAGAGTGTCAGAGAGTGTCATTGAGTGATAGAGAGTGTCAGAGAGTGTCAGAGAGTGATAGAGAGTGTCAGAATGTGATAGAGAGTGATAGAGAGTGTCAGAGAGTGTCATTGAGTGATAGAGAGTGTCAGAGAGTGTCAGAGAGTGATAGAGAGTGTCAGAAAGTGATAGAGAGTGATAGAGATTGTCAGAGAGTGTCAGAGAGTTTCAGAGAGTGTCAGAGAGTGATAGATAGTGATAGAGAGTGTCAGAGAGTGTCAGAGAGTGATAGAGAGTGTCAGAGTGAGTCACAGAGTGTCTGAGTGTGTCAGAGAGTGTCAGAGAGTGATAGAGAATGATAGAGAGTTTCTGAGAGTGTCTGTGATTGTCAGAGAGTGTCTGAGAGTGTCAGAGAGTGTCAGAGAGTGATAGAGAGTGTCAGAGTGTGTCACAGAGTGATAGAGAATGATAGAGAGTGTCTGAGAGTGTCTGTGATTGTCAGAGAGTGTCTGAGAGTGTCAGAGAGTGTCAGAGAGTAATAGAGAGTGTCTGAGAGTGTCTGAGAGTGTCAGAGAGTGTCTGAGAGTGTCTGAGAGTGTCAGAGAGTGTCAGAGAGTGATAGAGAGTGTCAGAGAGTGTCATTGAGTGATAGAGAGTTTCAGAGAGTGACAGAGAGTGATAGAGAGTGTCAGAAAGTGATAGAGAGTGATGGAGAGTGTCAGAGAGTGTCAGAGAGTGTCAGAGAGTGTCAGAGAGTGATAGAGAGTGTCAGAGAGTGATAGAGTGTGTCACAGAGTGTCATCGAGTGATGGAGAGTGTCAGAGAGTGTCAGAGAGTGATAGAGAGTGCTAGAGAGTGTCAGAGAGTGTCTGAGTGTGTCAGAGAATGTCAGAGAGTGATAGAGAATGATAGAGAGTGTCAGAGAGTATCAGAGAGTGATAGAGAATGTCAGAGCGTGATAGAGAGTGTCAGACATTGTCAGAGAGTGTCAGAGAGTGATAAAGAGTGATAGAGAGTGCCAGAGAGTGTTCGAGAGTGTCAGAGAGAGTCATTGAGTGATAGAGTGTGTCAGAGAGTGTCAGAGAGTGATAGAGAGTGTCTGAGAGTATCTGAGAGTGTCAGAGAGTGTCAGAGAGTGTCAGAGAGTGATAGAGAGTGTCAGAGTGAGTCACAGAGTGTCTGAGTGTGTCAGAGAGTGTCAGAGAGTGATAGAGAATGATAGAGAGTTTCTGAGAGTGTCTGTGATTGTCAGAGAGTGTCTGAGAGTGTCAGAGAGTGTCAGAGAGTGATAGAGAGTGTCTGAGAGTGTGTGAGTGTGTCTGAGAGTGTCTGAGAGTGTCTGAGAGTGTCAGAGAGTGATAGAGAGTGATAGAGAGTGTCTGAGAGTGTCAGAGAGTGTCAGAGAGTATCAGAGAGTGATAGAGAGTGTCAGAGAGTGTCATTGAGTGATAGAGAGTGTCAGAGAGTGTCAGAGAGTGATAGAGAGTGTCAGAATGTGATAGAGAGTGATAGAGAGTGTCAGAGAGTGTCAGAGAGTTTCAGAGAGTGTCAGAGAGTGATAGAGAGTGTCAGAGAGTGATAGAGTGTGTCACAGAGTGTCATCGAGTGATGGAGAGTGTCAGAGAGTGTCAGAGGTGTCAGAGAGTGATAGAGAGTGTCAGAGAGTGTCATTGAGTGATAGAGAGTGTCAGAGAGTGTCAGAGAGTGATAGAGAGTGTCAGAAAGTGATAGAGAGTGATAGAGAGTGTCAGAGAGTGTCAGAGAGTGTCAGAGAGTATCAGAGAGTGATAGAGAGTGTCAGAGAGTGTCATTGAGTGATAGAGAGTGTCAGAGAGTGTCAGAGAGTGATAGAGAGTGTCAGAAAGTGATAGAGAGTGATAGAGAGTGTCAGAGAGTGTCAGAGAGTTTCAGAGAGTGTCAGAGAGTGATAGATAGTGATACAGAGTGTCAGAGAGTGTCAGAGAGTGATAGAGAGTGTCAGAGTGAGTCACAGAGTGTCTGAGTGTGTCAGAGAGTGTCAGAGAGTGATAGAGAATGATAGAGAGATTCTGAGAGTGTCTGTGATTGTCAGAGAGTGTCTGAGAGTGTCAGAGAGTGTCAGAGAGTGATAGAGAGTGTCTGAGAGTGTCTGAGAGTGTCAGAGAGTGTCTGAGAGTGTCTGAGAGTGTCAGAGGGTGATAGAGAGTGATAGAGAGTGTCTGGGAGTGTCAGAGAGTGTCAGAGAGTATCAGAGAGTGATAGAGAGTGTCAGAGAGTGTCATTGAGTGATAGAGAGTGTCAGAGAGTGTCAGAGAGTGATAGAGAGTGTCAGAAAGTGATAGAGAGTGATAGAGAGTGTCAGAGAGTGTCAGAGAGTTTCAGAGAGTGTCAGAGAGTGATAGAGAGTGTCAGAGAGTGATAGAGTGTGTCACAGAGTGTCATCGAGTGATGGAGAGTGTCAGAGAGTGTCAGAGGTGTCAGAGAGTGATAGAGAGTGTCAGAGAGTGTCATTGAGTGATAGAGAGTGTCAGAGAGTGTCAGAGAGTGATAGAGAGTGTCAGAAAGTGATAGAGAGTGATAGAGAGTGTCAGAGAGTGTCAGAGAGTGTCAGAGAGTATCAGAGAGTGATAGAGAGTGTCAGAGAGTGTCATTGAGTGATAGAGAGTGTCAGAGAGTGTCAGAGAGTGATAGAGAGTGTCAGAAAGTGATAGAGATTGATAGAGAGTGTCAGAGAGTGTCAGAGAGTTTCAGAGAGTGTCAGAGAGTGATAGAGAGTGTCAGAGAGTGATAGAGTGTGTCACAGAGTGTCATCGAGTGATGGAGAGTGTCAGAGAGTGTCAGAGGTGTCAGAGAGTGATAGAGAGTGTCAGAGAGTGTCATCGAGTGATAGAGAGTGTCAGAGAGTGTCAGAGAGTGATAGAGAGTGTCAGAAAGTGATAGAGAGTGATAGAGAGTGTCAGAGAGTGTCAGAGAGTGATAGAGAGTGTCGGAGAGTGATAGAGAGTGTCAGAGAGTGTCTGAGAGTGACAGAGAGTGACAGAGGGTGTCTGAGAGTGTCAGATAGTGATAGAGAGCCTCTGAGAGTTTCAGAGAGTGTCAGAGAGTGATAGAGAGTGTCAGAGAGTGTCAGAGAGTGTCAGAGTGTGTCAGAGTGTGTCAGAGGGTGTCAGAGAGTGTCAGAGAGTGGTAGAGAGTGTCAGAGAGTGATAGAGAGTGTCAGAGAGTGTCAGAGTGTGTTAGAGGTTGTCAGAGTGTGTCAGAGAGTGATAGAGTGTGATAGAGAGTGTCAGAGAGTGTCCTAGAGTGATGGAGAGTGTCACAGAGTGATAGAGAGTGTCAGAGTGTGTCAGAGAGTGTCAGAGGGTAATAGAGAGTGATGGAGAGCGTCAGAGAGTGTCAGAGTGATAGAGAGTGTCAGAGTGTGTCACAGAGTGTCTGATTGTGTCAGAGAGTGTCAGAGAGTGATAGAGAGTGTCACAGAGTGTCATTGAGTGATAGAGAGTGTCAGAGAGTGTCAGAGAATGATAGAGAGTGTCAGAGAGTGTCAGAGAGTGTCAGAGTGTGTCAGAGTGTGTCAGAGGGTGTCAGAGAGTGTCAGAGAGTGGTAGAGAGTGTCAGAGAGTGATAGAGAGTGAGAGAGCGTCAGAGAGTGTCATAGAGTGATAGAGAGTGTCAGAGTGTGTCACAGAGTGTCTGAATGTGTCAGAGAGTGTCAGAGAGTGACAGAGAGTGTCACAGAGTGTCATTGAGTGATAGAGAGTGTCAGAGAGTGATAGAGAGTGATCGAGAGAGTCAGAGAGAGTCAGAGAGTGACAGAGAGTGATAGAGAGTGTCTGAGAGTGTCAGAGAGTGTCTGAGAGTGTCTGTGATTGTCAGAGACTGTCTGAGAGTGTCAGAGAGTGTCAGAGAGTGATAGAGAGTGTCTGAGAGTGTCTGAGAGTGTCAGAGAGTGTCAGAGAGTGATAGAGAGTGATAGAGAGCGTCTGAGAGTGTCTGAGAGTGTCAGAGAGTGTCAGAGAGTGATAGAGTGTGTCAGAGAGTGTCATTGAGTGATAGAGAGTGTCAGAGAGTGTCAGAGAGTGATAGAGAGTGTCAGAAAGTGATAGAGAGTGATAGAGAGTGTCAGAGAGTGTCAGAGAGTGTCAGAGAGTGATAGAGAGTGTCAGAGAGTGATAGTGTGTGTCACAGAGTGTCATCGAGTGATGGAGAGTGTCAGAGAGTGTCAGAGAGTGATAGAGAGTGTCAGAGAGTGTCAGAGAGTGTCAGAGAGTGATAGAGAGTGTCAGAGTGTGTCACAGAGTGTCTGAGTGTGTCAGAGAGTGTCAGATAGTGATAGAGAATGATAGAGAGTGTCTGAGAGTGTCTGTGATTGTCAGAGAGTGTCTGAGAGTGTCAGAGAGTGTCAGAGAGTAATAGAGAGTGTCTGAGAGTGTCTGAGAGTGTCAGAGAGTGTCTGAGAGTGTCTGAGAGTGTCAGAGAGTGTCAGAGAGTGATAGAGAGTGTCAGAGAGTGTCATTGAGTGATAGAGAGTTTCAGAGAGTGACAGAGAGTGATAGAGAGTGTCAGAAAGTGATAGAGAGTGATGGAGAGTGTCAGAGAGTGTCAGAGAGTGTCATTGAGTGATAGAGAGTTTCAGAGAGTGACAGAGAGTGATAGAGAGTGTCAGAAAGTGATAGAGAGTGATCGAGAGAGTCAGAGAGTGTCAGAGAGTGTCTGAGAGTGTCTGTGATTGTCAGAGACTGTCTGAGAGTGTCAGAGAGTGTCAGAGAGTGATAGAGAGTGTCTGAGAGTGTCTGAGAGTGTCAGAGAGTGTCAGAGAGTGATAGAGAGTGATAGAGAGCTTCTGAGAGTGTCTCAGAGTGTCAGAGAGTGTCAGAGAGTGATAGAGTGTGTCAGAGAGTGTCATTGAGTGATAGAGAGTGTCAGAGAGTGTCAGAGAGTGATAGAGAGTGTCAGAAAGTGATAGAGAGTGATAGAGAGTGTCAGAGAGTGTCAGAGAGTGTCAGAGAGTGATAGAGAGTGTCAGAGAGTGATAGAGTGTGTCACAGAGTGTCATCGAGTGATGGAGAGTGTCAGAGAGTGTCAGAGAGTGTCAGAGAGTGTCAGAGAGTGATAGAGTGTGTCAGAGAGTGTCATTGAGTGATAGAGAGTGTCAGAGAGTGTCAGAGAGTGACAGAGAGTGTCAGAAAGTGATAGAGAGTGATAGAGAGTGTCAGAGAGTGTCAGAGAGTTTCAGAGAGTGTCAGAGAGTGATAGAGAGTGTCAGAGAGTGATAGAGTGTGTCACAGAGTGTCATCGAGTGATGGAGAGTGTCAGAGAGTGTCAGAGGTGTCAGAGAGTGATAGAGAGTGTCAGAGAGTGTCATTGAGTGATAGAGAGTGTCAGAGAGTGTCAGAGAGTGATAGAGAGTGTCAGAAAGTGATAGAGAGTGATAGAGAGTGTCAGAGAGTGTCAGAGAGTGTCAGAGAGTATCAGAGAGTGATAGAGAGTGTCAGAGAGTGTCATTGAGTGATAGAGAGTGTCAGAGAGTGTCAGAGAGTGTCAGAGAGTTTCAGAGAGTGTCAGAGAGTGATAGAGAGTGTCAGAGAGTGATAGAGTGTGTCACAGAGTGTCATCGAGTGATGGAGAGTGTCAGAGAGTGTCAGAGGTGTCAGAGAGTGATAGAGAGTGTCAGAGAGTTTCATTGAGTGATAGAGAGTGTCAGAGAGTGTCAGAGAGTGATAGAGAGTGTCAGAAAGTGATAGAGAGTGATAGAGAGTGTCAGAGAGTGTCAGAGAGTGATAGAGATTGTCGGAGAGTGATAGAGAGTGTCAGAGAGTGTCTGAGAGTGACAGAGAGTGACAGAGGGTGTCTGAGAGTGTCAGATAGTGATAGAGAGCCTCTGAGAGTTTCAGAGAGTGTCAGAGAGTGATAGAGAGTGTCAGAGAGTGTCAGAGAGTGTCAGAGTGTGTCAGAGTGTGTCAGAGGGTGTCAGAGAGTGTCAGAGAGTGGTAGAGAGTGTCAGAGAGTGATAGAGAGTGTCAGAGAGTGTCAGAGTGTGTTAGAGGTTGTCAGAGTGTGTCAGAGAGTGATAGTGTGTGATAGAGAGTGTCAGAGAGTGTCCTAGAGTGATGGAGAGTTTCACAGAGTGATAGAGAGTGTCAGAGTGTGTCAGAGAGTGTCAGAGGGTAATAGAGAGTGATGGAGAGCGTCAGAGAGTGTCAGAGTGATAGAGAGTGTCAGAGTGTGTCACAGAGTGTCTGATTGTGTCAGAGAGTGTCAGAGAGTGATAGAGAGTGTCACAGAGTGTCATTGAGTGATAGAGAGTGTCAGAGAGTGTCAGAGAATGATAGAGAGTGTCAGAGTGTGTCAGAGGGTGTCAGAGAGTGTCAGAGAGTGGTAGAGAGTGTCAGAGAGTGATAGAGAGTGATAGAGAGCGTCAGAGAGTGTCATAGAGTGATAGAGAGTGTCAGAGTGTGTCACAGAGTGTCTGATTGTGTCAGAGAGTGTCAGAGATTGATAGAGAGTGTCACAGAGTGTCATTGAGTGATAGAGAGTGTCAGAGAGTGTCAGAGAGTGATAGAGAGTGATCGAGAGAGTCAGAGAGAGTCAGAGAGTGACAGAGAGTGATAGAGAGTGTCTGAGAGTGTCAGAGAGTGTCTGAGAGTGTCTGTGATTGTCAGAGACTGTCTGAGAGTGTCAGAGAGTGTCAGAGAGTGATAGAGAGTGTCTGAGAGTGTCTGAGAGTGTCAGAGAGTGTCAGAGAGTGATAGAGAGTGATAGAGAGCGTCTGAGAGTGTCTGAGAGTGTCAGAGAGTGTCAGAGAGTGATAGAGTGTGTCAGAGAGTGTCATTGAGTGATAGAGAGTGTCAGAGAGTGTCAGAGAGTGATAGTGTCAGAAAGTGATAGAGAGTGATAGAGAGTGTCAGAGAGTGTCAGAGAGTGTCAGAGAGTGTCAGAGAGTGATGGAGAGTGTCAGAGAGTGATAGAGTGTGTCACAGAGTGTCATCGAGTGATGGAGATTGTCAGAGAGTGTCAGAGAGTGATAGAGAGTGATAGAGAGTGATAGCGAGTGTCAGAGAGTGTCAGAGAGTGATAGAGAGTGTCAGAGTGAGTCACAGAGTGTCTGAGTGTGTCAGAGAGTGTCAGAGAGTGATAGAGAATGATAGAGAGTGTCTGAGAGTGTCTGTGATTGTCAGAGAGTGTCTGAGAGTGTCAGAGAATGTCAGAGAGTAATAGAGAGTGTCTGAGAGTGTCTGAGAGTGTCAGAGAGTGTCATTGAGTGATAGAGAGTGTCAGAGAGTGTCAGAGAGTGATAGAGAGTGTCAGAAAGTGATAGAGAGTGATAGAGAGTGTCAGAGAGTGTCAGAGAGTTTCAGAGAGTGTCAGAGAGTGATAGAGAGTGTCAGAGAGTGATAGAGTGTGTCACAGAGTGTCATCGAGTGATGGAGAGTGTCAGAGAATGTCAGAGGTGTCAGAGAGTGATAGAGAGTGTCAGAGAGTGTCATCGAGTGATAGAGAGTGTCAGAGAGTGTCAGAGAGTGATAGAGAGTGTCAGAAAGTGATAGAGAGTGATAGAGAGTGTCAGAGAGTGTCAGAGAGTGACAGAGAGTGTCGGAGAGTGATAGAGAGTGTCAGAGAGTGTCTGAGAGTGACAGAGAGTGACAGAGGGTGTCTGAGAGTGTCAGATAGTGATAGAGAGCCTCTGAGAGTTTCAGAGAGTGTCAGAGAGTGATAGAGAGTGTCAGAGAGTGTCAGAGAGTGTCAGAGTGTGTCAGAGTGTGTCAGAGGGTGTCAGAGAGTGTCAGAGAGTGGTAGAGAGTGTCAGAGAGTGATAGAGAGTGTCAGAGAGTGTCAGAGTGTGTTAGAGGTTGTCAGAGTGTGTCAGAGAGTGATAGAGTGTGATAGAGAGTGTCAGAGAGTGTCCTAGAGTGATGGAGAGTGTCACAGAGTGATAGAGAGTGTCAGAGTGTGTCAGAGAGTGTCAGAGGGTAATAGAGAGTGATGGAGAGCGTCAGAGAGTGTCAGAGTGATAGAGAGTGTCAGAGTGTGTCACAGAGTGTCTGATTGTGTCAGAGAGTGTCAGAGAGTGATAGAGAGTGTCACAGAGCGTCATTGAGTGATAGAGAGTGTCAGAGAGTGTCAGAGAATGATAGAGAGTGTCAGAGAGTGTCAGAGAGTGTCAGAGTGTGTCAGAGTGTGTCAGAGGGTGTCAGAGAGTGTCAGAGAGTGGTAGAGAGTGTCAGAGAGTGATAGAGAGTGATAGAGAGCGTCAGAGAGTGTCATAGAGTGATAGAGAGTGTCAGAGTGTGTCACAGAGTGTCTGAATGTGTCAGAGAGTGTCAGAGAGTGACAGAGAGTGTCACAGAGTGTCATTGAGTGATAGAGAGTGTCAGAGAGTGATAGAGAGTGATCGAGAGAGTCAGAGAGAGTCAGAGAGTGACAGAGAGTGATAGAGAGTGTCTGAGAGTGTCAGAGAGTGTCTGAGAGTGTCTGTGATTGTCAGAGACTGTCTGAGAGTGTCAGAGAGTGTCAGAGAGTGATAGAGAGTGTCTGAGAGTGTCTGAGAGTGTCAGAGAGTGATAGAGAGTGATAGAGAGCGTCTGAGAGTGTCTGAGAGTGTCAGAGAGTGTCAGAGAGTGATAGAGTGTGTCAGAGAGTGTCATTGAGTGATAGAGAGTGTCAGAGAGTGTCAGAGAGTGATAGAGAGTGTCAGAAAGTGATAGAGAGTGATAGAGAGTGTCAGAGAGTTTCAGAGAGTGTCAGAGAGTGATAGAGAGTGTCAGAGAGTGATAGTGTGTGTCACAGAGTGTCATCGAGTGATGGAGAGTGTCAGAGAGTGTCAGAGAGTGATAGAGAGTGATAGAGAGTGTCAGAGAGTGTCAGAGAGTGTCAGAGAGTGATAGAGAGTGTCATAGTGTGTCACAGAGTGTCTGAGTGTGTCAGAGAGTGTCAGAGAGTGATAGAGAATGATAGAGAGTGTCTGAGAGTGTCTGTGATTGTCAGAGAGTGTCTGAGAGTGTCTGAGAGTGTCAGAGAGTGTCTGAGAGTGTCTGAGAGTGTCAGAGAGTGTCAGAGAGTGATAGAGAGTGTCAGAGAGTGTCATTGAGTGATAGAGAGTTTCAGAGAGTGACAGAGAGTGATAGAGAGTGTCAGAAAGTGATAGAGAGTGATGGAGAGTGTCAGAGAGTGTCAGAGAGTGATAGAGAGTGCTAGAGAGTGTCAGAGAGTGTCAGAGAGTGATAGAGAGTGTCAGAGTGAGTCACAGAGTGTCTGAGTGTGTCAGAGAGAGTCAGAGAGTGATAGAGAATGATAGAGAGTGTCAGAGAGTATCAGCGAGTGATAGAGAATGTCAGAGCGTGATAGAGAGTGTCAGACATTGTCAGAGAGTGTCAGAGAGTGATAAAGAGTGATAGAGAGTGCCAGAGAGTGATCGAGAGTGTCAGAGAGAGTCATTGAGTGATTGAGTGTGTCAGAGAGTGTCAGAGAGTGATCGAGAGTGTCAGAGAGTGATAGAGAGTCTCAGAGAGTGATAGAGAGTGATAGAGAGTGTCTGAGAGTGTCTGTGATTGTCAGAGAGTGTCAGAGAGTGATAGAGAGTGTCTGAGAGTATCTGAGAGTGTCAGAGAGTGTCAGAGAGTGTCAGAGAGTGATAGAGAGTGTCAGAGTGAGTCACAGAGTGTCTGAGTGTGTCAGAGAGTGTCAGAGAGTGATAGAGAATGATAGAGAGTTTATGAGAGTGTCTGTGATTGTCAGAGAGTGTCTGAGAGTGTCTGAGAGTGTCAGAGAGTGTCTGAGAGTGTCTGAGAGTGTCAGAGAGTGATAGAGAGTGATAGAGAGTGTCTGAGAGTGTCAGAGAGTGTCAGAGAGTATCAGAGAGTGATAGAGAGTGTCAGAGAGTGTCATTGAGTGATAGAGAGTGTCAGAGAGTGTCAGAGAGTGATAGAGAGTGTCAGAAAGTGATAGAGAGTGATAGAGAGTGTCAGAGAGTGTCAGAGAGTTTCAGAGAGTGTCAGAGAGTGATAGAGAGTGTCAGAGAGTGATAGAGTGTGTCACAGAGTGTCATCGAGTGATGGAGAGTGTCAGAGAGTGTCAGAGGTGTCAGAGAGTGATAGAGAGTCTCAGAGAGTGTCATTGAGTGATAGAGAGTGTCAGAGAGTGTCAGAGAGTGATAGAGAGTGTCAGAAAGTGATAGAGAGTGATAGAGAGTGTCAGAGAGTGTCAGAGAGTGTCAGAGAGTATCAGAGAGTGATAGAGAGTGTCAGAGAGTGTCATTGAGTGATAGAGAGTGTCAGAGAGTGTCAGAGAGTGATAGAGAGTGTCAGAAAGTGATAGAGAGTGATAGAGAGTGTCAGAGAGTGTCAGAGAGTTTCAGAGAGAGTCAGAGAGTGACAGAGAGTGTCAGAGAGTGATAGAGTGTGTCACAGAGTGTCATCGAGTGATGGAGAGTGTCAGAGAGTGTCAGAGGTGTCAGAGAGTGATAGAGAGTGTCAGAGAGTGTCATTGAGTGATAGAGAGTGTCAGAGAGTGTCAGAGAGTGATAGAGAGTGTCAGAAAGTGATAGAGAGTGATAGAGAGTGTCAGAGAGTGTCAGAGAGTTTCAGAGAGAGTCAGAGAGTGATAGAGAGTGTCAGAGAGTGATAGAGTGTGTCACAGAGTGTCATCGAGTGATGGAGAGTGTCAGAGAGTGTCAGAAGTGTCAGAGAGTGATAGAGAGTGTCAGAGAGTGTCATTGAGTGATAGAGAGTGTCAGAGAGTGTCAGAGAGTGATAGAGAGTGTCAGAAAGTGACAGAGAGTGACAGAGGGTGTCTGAGAGTGTCAGATAGTGATAGAGAGCCTCTGAGAGTTTCAGAGAGTGTCAGAGCGTGATAGAGAGTGTCAGAGAGTGTCAGAGAGTGTCAGAGTGTGTCAGAGTGTGTCAGAGGGTGTCAGAGAGTGTCAGAGAGTGGTAGAGAGTGTCAGAGAGTGATAGAGAGTGTCAGAGTGTGTTAGAGGTTGTCAGAGTGTGTCAGAGAGTGATAGAGTGTGATAGAGAGTGTCAGAGAGTGTCCTAGAGTGATGGAGAGTGTCACAGAGTGATAGCGAGTGTCAGAGTGTGTCAGAGAGTGTCAGAGGGTAATAGAGAGTGATGGAGAGCGTCAGAGAGTGTCAGAGTGATAGAGAGTGTCAGAGTGTGTCACAGAGTGTCTGATTGTGTCAGAGAGTGTCAGAGAGTGATAGAGAGTGTCACAGAGTGTCATTGAGTGATAGAGAGTGTCAGAGAGTGTCAGAGAATGATAGAGAGTGTCAGAGAGTGTCAGAGTGTGTCAGAGTGTGTCAGAGGGTGTCAGAGAGTGTCAGAGAGTGGTAGAGAGTGTCAGAGAGTGATAGAGAGTGATAGAGAGCGTCAGAGAGTGTCATAGAGTGATAGAGAGTGTCAGAGTGTGTCACAGAGTGTCTGATTGTGTCAGAGAGTGTCAGAGAGTGATAGAGAGTGTCACAGAGTGTCATTGAGTGATAGAGAGTGTCAGAGAGAGTCAGAGAGTGACAGAGAGTGATAGAGAGTGTCTGAGAGTGTCAGAGAGTGTCTGAGAGTGTCTGTGATTGTCAGAGAATGTCTGAGAGTGTCAGAGAGTGTCAGAGAGTGATAGAGAGTGTCTGAGAGTGTCTGAGAGTGTCAGAGAGTGTCAGAGAGTGATAGAGAGTGATAGAGAGCGTCTGAGAGTGTCTCAGAGTGTCAGAGAGTGTCAGAGAGTGATAGAGTGTGTCAGAGAGTGTCATTGAGTGATAGAGAGTGTCAGAGAGTGTCAGAGAGTGATAGAGAGTGTCAGAAAGTGATAGAGAGTGATAGAGAGTGTCAGAGAGTGTCAGAGAGTGTCAGAGAGTGATAGAGAGTGTCAGAGAGTGATAGAGTGTGTCAGAGAGTGATAGAGTGTGTCACAGAGTGTCATCGAGTGATGGAGAGTGTCAGAGAGTGTCAGAGAGTGTCAGAGAGTATCAGAGAGTGATAGAGAGTGTCAGAGAGTGTCATTGAGTGATAGAGAGTGTCAGAGAGTGTCAGAGAGTGTCAGAGAGTTTCAGAGAGTGTCAGAGAGTGATAGAGAGTGTCAGAGAGTGATAGAGTGTGTCACAGAGTGTCATCGAGTGATGGAGAGTGTCAGAGAGTGTCAGAGGTGTCAGAGAGTGATAGAGAGTGTCAGAGAGTTTCATTGAGTGATAGAGAGTGTCAGAGAGTGTCAGAGAGTGATAGAGAGTGTCAGAAAGTGATAGAGAGTGATAGAGAGTGTCAGAGAGTGTCACAGAGTGTCTGATTGTGTCAGAGAGTGTCAGAGAGTGATAGAGAGTGTCAGAGAGTGTCAGAGTGATAGAGAGTGTCAGAGTGTGTCACAGAGTGTCTGATTGTGTCAGAGAGTGTCAGAGAGTGATAGAGAGTGTCAGAGAGTGTCATTGAGTGATAGAGAGTTTCAGAGAGTGACAGAGAGTGATAGAGAGTGTCAGAAAGTGATAGAGAGTGATAGAGAGTTTCAGAGAGTGTCAGAGAGTGTCAGAGAGTGATAGAGAGTGTCAGAGAGTGATAGAGTGTGTCACAGAGTGTCATCGAGTGATGGAGAGTGTCAGAGAGTGTCAGAGAGTGATAGAGAGTGCTAGAGAGTGTCAGAGAGTGTCAGAGAGTGATAGAGCGTGTCAGAGTGAGTCACAGAGTGTCTGAGTGTGTCAGAGAGTGTCAGAGAGTGATAGAGAATGATAGAGAGTGTCAGAGAGTATCAGAGAGTGATAGAGAATGTCAGAGCGTGATAGAGAGTGTCAGACATTGTCAGAGAGTGTCAGAGAGTGATAAAGAGTGATAGAGAGTGCCAGAGAGTGATCGAGAGTGTCAGAGAGAGTCATTGAGTGATAGAGTGTGTCAGAGAGTGTCAGAGAGTGATCGAGAGTGTCAGAGAGTGATAGAGAGTCTCAGAGAGTGATAGAGAGTGTCAGAGAGTGTCTGAGAGTGACAGAGAGTGACAAAGGGTGTCTGAGAGTGTCAGATAGTGATAGAGAGCCTCTGAGAGTTTCAGAGAGTGTCAGAGAGTGATAGAGAGTGTCAGAGAGTGTCAGAGTGTTTCAGAGTGTGTCAGAGGGTGTCAGAGAGTGTCAGAGAGTGTCAGAGAGTGTCAGAGAGTGTCAGAGTGTGTTAGAGGTTGTCAGAGTGTGTCAGAGAGTGATAGAGAGTGATAGAGAGTGTCAGAGAGTGTCCTAGAGTGATGGAGAGTGTCACAGAGTGATAGAGAGTGTCAGAGTGTGTCAGAGAGTGTCAGAGCGTAATAGAGAGTGATGGAGAGCGTCAGAGAGTGTCAGAGTGATAGAGAGTGTCAGAGAGTGTCACAGAGTGTCTGATTGTGTCAGAGAGTGTCAGAGAGTGATAGAGAGTGTCACAGAGTGTCATTGAGTGTTAGAGAGTGTCAGAGAGTGTCAGAGAATGATAGAGAGTGTCAGAGAGTGTCAGAGTGTGTCAGAGGGTGTCAGAGAGTGTCAGAGAGTGGTAGAGAGTGTCAGAGAGTGATAGAGAGTGATCGAGAGAGTCAGAGAGAGTCAGAGAGTGACAGAGAGTGATAGAGAGTGTCTGAGAGTGTCAGAGAGTGTCTGAGAGTGTCAGAGAGTGTCAGAGAGTGATAGAGAGTGATAGAGAGCGTCTGAGAGTGTCTGAGAGTGTCTGTGATTGTCAGAGAGTGTCTGAGAGTGTCAGAGAGTGTCAGAGAGTGATAGAGAGTGTCTGAGAGTATCTGAGAGTGTCAGAGAGTGTCAGAGAGTGTCAGAGAGTGATAGAGAGTGTCAGAGAGTGTCATTGAGTGATAGAGAGTGTCAGAGTGTCAGAGAGTGATAGAGAGTGTCAGAAAGTGATAGAGAGTGATAGAGAGTGTCAGAGAGTGATAGAGAGTGTCAGAGAGTGATAGAGAGTGTCAGAGAGTGTCTGAGAGTGACAGAGAGTGACAAAGGGTGTCTGAGAGTGTCAGATAGTTATAGAGAGCCTCTGAGAGTTTCAGAGAGTGTCAGAGAGTGATAGAGAGTGTCAGAGAGTGTCAGAGAGTGTCAGAGTGTGTCAGAGTGTGTCAGAGGGTGTCAGAGAGTGTCAGAGAGTGGTAGAGAGTGTCAGAGAGTGATAGAGAGTGTCAGAGAGTGTCAGAGAGTGTCAGAGAGTGTCAGAGTGTGTTAGAGGTTGTCAGAGTGTGTCAGAGAGTGATAGAGAGTGATAGAGAGTGTCAGAGAGTGTCCCAGATTGATGGAGAGTGTCACAGAGTGATAGAGAGTGTCAGAGTGTGTCAGAGAGTGTCAGAGCGTAATAGAGAGTGATGGAGAGCGTCAGAGAGTGTCAGAGTGATAGAGAGTGTCAGAGAGTGTCACAGAGTGTCTGATTGTGTCAGAGAGTGTCAGAGAGTGATAGAGAGTGTCACAGAGTGTAATTGAGTGTTAGAGAGTGTCAGAGAGTGTCAGAGAATGATAGAGAGTGTCAGAGAGTGTCAGAGTGTGTCAGAGGGTGTCAGAGAGTGTCAGAGAGTGGTAGAGAGTGTCAGAGAGTGATAGAGAGTGATCGAGAGAGTCAGAGAGAGTCAGAGAGTGACAGAGAGTGATAGAGAGTGTCTGAGAGTGTCAGAGAGTGTCTGAGAGTGTCTGTGATTGTCAGAGACTGTCTGAGAGAGTCAGAGAGTGTCAGAGAGTGATAGAGAGTGTCTGAGAGTGTCTGAGAGTGTCAGAGAGTGATAGAGAGTGATAGAGAGCGTCTGAGAGTGTCTGAGAGTGTCAGAGAGTGTCAGAGAGTGATAGAGTGTGTCAGAGAGTGTCATTGAGTGATAGAGAGTGTCAGAGAGTGTCAGAGAGTGATAGAGAGTGTCAGAAAGTGATAGAGAGTGATAGAGAGTGTCGGAGAGTGTCAGAGAGTGTCAGAGAGTGTCAGAGAGTGATAGAGAGTGTCAGAGAGTGATAGAGTGTGTCACAGAGTGTCATCGAGTGATGGAGAGTGTCAGAGAGTGTCAGAGAGTGATAGAGAATGATAGAGAGTGTCAGAGAGTATCAGAGAGTGATAGAGAATGTCAGAGCGTGATTGAGAGTGTCAGACATTGTCAGAGAGTGTCAGAGAGTGATAAAGAGTGATAGAGAGTGCCAGTAGGTGATCGAGAGTGTCAGAGAGAGTCATTGAGTGATAGAGTGTGTCAGAGAGTGTCAGAGAGTGATCGAGAGTGTCAGAGAGTGATAGAGAGTCTCAGAGAGTGATAGAGAGTGATAGAGAGTGTCTGAGAGTGTCTGTGATTGTCAGAGAGTGTCTGAGAGTGTCAGAGAGTGTCAGAGAGAGATAGAGACTGTCTGAAAGTATCTGAGAGTGTCAGAGAGTGTCAGAGAGTGTCAGAGAGTGATAGAGAGTGTCAGAGAGTGTCATTGAGTGATAGAGAGTGTCAGAGAGTGTCAGAGAGTGATAGAGAGTGTCAGAAAGTGATAGAGAGTGATAGAGTGTCAGAGAGTGTCAGAGAGTGATAGAGAGTGTCACAGAGTGTCATTGAGTGATAGAGAGTGTCAGAGAGTGTCAGAGAATGATAGAGAGTGTCAGAGTGTGTCAGAGGGTGTCAGAGAGTGTCAGAGAGTGGTAGAGAGTGTCAGAGAGTGATAGAGAGTGATAGAGAGCGTCAGAGAGTGTCATAGAGTGATAGAGAGTGTCAGAGTGTGTCACAGAGTGTCTGATTGTGTCAGAGAGTGTCAGAGAGTGATAGAGAGTGTCACTGAGTGTCATTGAGTGATAGAGAGTGTCAGAGAGTGTCAGAGAGTGATAGAGAGTGATCGAGAGAGTCAGAGAGAGTCAGAGAGTGACAGAGAGTGATAGAGAGTGTCTGAGAGTGTCAGAGAGTGTCTGAGAGTGTCTGTGATTGTCAGAGACTGTCTGAGAGTGTCAGAGAGTGTCAGAGAGTGATAGAGAGTGTCTGAGAGTGTCTGAGAGTGTCAGAGAGTGATAGAGAGTGATAGAGAGCGTCTGAGAGTGTCTGAGAGTGTCAGAGAGTGTCAGAGAGTGATAGAGTGTGTCAGAGAGTGTCATTGAGTGATAGAGAGTGTCAGAGAGTGTCAGAGAGTGATAGAGAGTGTCAGAAAGTGATAGAGAGTGTCGGAGAGTGTCAGAGAGTGTCAGAGAGTGTCAGAGAGTGATAGAGAGTGTCAGAGAGTGATAGAGTGTGTCACAGAGTGTCATCGAGTGATGGAGAGTGTCAGAGAGTGTCAGAGAGTGATAGAGAATGATAGAGAGTGTCAGAGAGTATCAGAGAGTGATAGAGAATGTCAGAGCGTGATTGAGAGTGTCAGACATTGTCAGAGAGTGTCAGAGAGTGATAAAGAGTGATAGAGAGTGCCAGAGAGTGATCGAGAGTGTCAGAGAGAGTCATTGAGTGATAGAGTGTGTCAGAGAGTGTCAGAGAGTGATCGAGAGTGTCAGAGAGTGATAGAGAGTCTCAGAGAGTGATAGAGAGTGATAGAGAGTGTCTGAGAGTGTCTGTGATTGTCAGAGAGTGTCTGAGAGTGTCAGAGAGTGTCAGAGAGAGATAGGGACTGTCTGAAAGTATCTGAGAGTGTCAGAGAGTGTCAGAGAGTGTCAGAGAGTGATAGAGAGTGTCAGAGAGTGTCATTGAGTGATAGAGAGTGTCAGAGAGTGTCAGAGAGTGATAGAGAGTGTCAGAAAGTGATAGAGAGTGATAGAGAGTGTCAGAGAGTGTCAGAGAGTGATAGAGAGTGTCACAGAGTGTCATTGAGTGATAGAGAGTGTCAGAGAGTGTCAGAGAATGATAGAGAGTGTCAGAGTGTGTCAGAGGGTGTCAGAGAGAGTCAGAGAGTGGTAGAGAGTGTCAGAGAGTGATAGAGAGTGATAGAGAGCGTCAGAGAGTGTCATAGAGTGATAGAGAGTGTCAGAGTGTGTCACAGAGTGTCTGATTGTGTCAGAGAGTGTCAGAGAGTGATAGAGAGTGTCACTGAGTGTCATTGAGTGATAGAGAGTGTCAGAGAGTGTCAGAGAGTGATAGAGAGTGATCGAGAGAGTCAGAGAGAGTCAGAGAGTGACAGAGAGTGATAGAGAGTGTCTGAGAGTGTCAGAGAGTGTCTGAGAGTGTCTGTGATTGTCAGAGACTGTCTGAGAGTGTCAGAGAGTGTCAGAGAGTGATAGAGAGTGTCTGAGAGTGTCTGAGAGTGTCAGAGAGTGTCAGAGAGTGATAGAGAGTGATAGAGAGCGTCTGAGAGTGTCTGAGAGTGTCAGAGAGTGTCAGAGAGTGATAGAGTGTTTCAGAGTGTGTCATTGAGTGATAGAGAGTGTCAGAGAGTGTCAGAGAGTGATAGAGAGTGTCAGAAAGTGATAGAGAGTGATAGAGAGTGTCAGAGAGTGTCAGAGAGTGTCAGAGAGTGTCAGAGAGTGATGGAGAGTGTCAGAGAGTGATAGAGTGTGTCACAGAGTGTCATCGAGTGATGGAGAGTGTCAGAGAGTGTCAGAGAGTGATAGAGAGTGATAGAGAGTGTCAGAGAGTGTCAGAGAGTGATAGAGAGTGTCAGAGTGAGTCACAGAGTGTCTGAGTGTGTCAGAGAGTGTCAGAGAGTGATAGAGAATGATAGAGAGTGTCTGAGAGTGTCTGTGATTGTCAGAGAGTGTCTGAGAGTGTCAGACAGTGTCAGAGAGTGTCCTAGAGTGATGGAGAGTGTCACAGAGTGATAGAGAGTGTCAGAGAGTGATAGAGAGTGTCAGAGTGAGTCACAGAGTGTCTGAGTGTGTCAGAGAGTGTCAGAGAGTGATAGAGAATGATAGAGAGTGTCAGAGAGTATCAGAGAGTGATAGAGAATGTCAGAGCGTGATAGAGAGTGTCAGACATTGTCAGAGAGTGTCAGAGAGTGATAAAGAGTGATAGAGAGTGCCAGAGAGTGATCGAGAGTGTCAGAGAGAGTCATTGAGTGATAGAGTGTGTCAGAGAGTGTCAGAGAGTGATCGAGAGTGTCAGAGAGTGATAGAGAGTCTCAGAGAGTGATAGAGAGTGTCAGAGAGTGTCTGAGAGTGACAGAGAGTGGCAAAGGGTGTCTGAGAGTGTCAGATAGTGATAGAGAGCCTCTGAGAGTTTCAGAGAGTGTCAGAGAGTGATAGAGAGTGTCAGAGAGTGTCAGAGAGTGTCAGAGTGTGTCAGAGTGTGTCAGAGGGTGTCAGAGAGTGTCAGAGAGTGGTAGAGAGTGTCAGAGAGTGATAGAGAGTGTCAGAGAGTGTCAGAGAGTGTCAGAGTGTGTTAGAGGTTGTCAGAGTGTGTCAGAGAGTGATAGAGAATGATAGAGAGTGTCAGAGAGTGTCCTAGAGTGATGGAGAGTGTCACAGAGTGATAGAGAGTGTCAGAGTGTGTCAGAGAGTGTCAGAGCGTAATAGAGAGTGATGGAGAGCGTCAGAGAGTGTCAGAGTGATGGAGAGTGTCAGAGAGTGTCACAGAGTGTCTGATTGTGTCAGAGAGTGTCAGAGAGTGATAGAGAGTGTCACAGAGTGTCATTGAGTGTTAGAGAGTGTCAGAGAGTGTCAGAGAATGATAGAGAGTGATCGAGAGAGTCAGAGAGAGTCAGAGAGTGACAGAGAGTGATAGAGAGTGTCTGAGAGTGTCAGAGAGTGTCTGAGAGTGTCTGTGATTGTCAGAGACTGTCTGAGAGTGTCAGAGAGTGTCAGAGAGTGATAGAGAGTGTCTGAGAGTGTCTGAGAGTGTCAGAGAGTGTCAGAGAGTGATAGAGAGTGATAGAGAGCGTCTGAGAGTGTCTGAGAGTGTCTGTGATTGTCAGAGAGTGTCTGAGAGTGTCAGAGAGTGTCAGAGAGTGATAGAGAGTGTCTGAGAGTATCTGAGAGTGTCAGAGAGTGTCAGAGAGTGATAGAGAGTGTCAGAGAGTGTCATTGAGTGATAGAGAGTGTCAGAGAGTGTCAGAGAGTGATAGAGAGTGTCAGAAAGTGATAGAGAGTGATAGAGAGTGTCAGAGAGTGTCAGAGAGTGATAGAGAGTGTCAGAGAGTGATAGAGAGTGTCAGAGAGTGTCTGAGAGTGACAGAGAGTGACAAAGGGTGTCTGAGAGTGTCAGATAGTTATAGAGAGCCTCTGAGAGTTTCAGAGAGTGTCAGAGAGTGATAGAGAGTGTCAGAGAGTGTCAGAGAGTGTCAGAGTGTGTCAGAGTGTGTCAGAGGGTGTCAGAGAGTGTCAGAGAGTGGTAGAGAGTGTCAGAGAGTGATAGAGAGTGTCAGAGAGTGTCAGAGAGTGTCAGAGAGTGTCAGAGTGTGTTAGAGGTTGTCAGAGTGTGTCAGAGAGTGATAGAGAGTGATAGAGAGTGTCAGAGAGTGTCCTAGAGTGATGGAGAGTGTCACATAGTGATAGAGAGTGTCAGAGTGTGTCAGAGAGTGTCAGAGCGTAATAGAGAGTGATGGAGAGCGTCAGAGAGTGTCAGAGTGATAGAGAGTGTCAGAGAGTGTCACAGAGTGTCTGATTGTGTCAGAGAGTGTCAGAGAGTGTCAGAGAATGATAGAGAGTGTCAGAGAGTGTCAGAGTGTGTCAGAGGGTGTCAGAGAGTGTCAGAGAGTGGTAGAGAGTGTCAGAGAGTGATAGAGAGTGATCGAGAGAGTCAGAGAGAGTCAGAGAGTGACAGAGAGTGATAGAGAGTGTCTGAGAGTGTCAGAGAGTGTCTGAGAGTGTCTGTGATTGTCAGAGACTGTCTGAGAGTGTCAGAGAGTGTCAGAGAGTGTCAGAGAGTGATAGAGAGTGTCTGAGAGTGTCTGAGAGTGTCAGAGAGTGTCAGAGAGTGATAGAGAGTGATAGAGAGCGTCTGAGAGTGTCTGAGAGTGTCAGAGAGTGATAGAGTGTGTCAGAGAGTGTCATTGAGTGATAGAGAGTGTCAGAGAGTGTCAGAGAGTGATAGAGAGTGTCAGAAAGTGATAGAGAGTGATAGAGAGTGTCAGAGAGTGTCAGAGAGTGTCAGAGAGTGTCAGAGAGTGATAGAGAGTGTCAGAGAGTGATAGAGTGTGTCACAGAGTGTCATCGAGTGATGGAGAGTGTCAGAGAGTGTCAGAGAGTGATAGAGAATGATAGAGAGTGTCAGAGAGTATCAGAGAGTGATAGAGAATGTCAGAGCGTGATAGAGAGTGTCAGACATTGTCAGAGAGTGTCAGAGAGTGATAAAGAGTGATAGAGAGTGCCAGAGAGTGATGGAGAGTGTCAGAGAGAGTCATTGAGTGATAGAGTGTGTCAGAGAGTGTCAGAGAGTGATCGAGAGTGTCAGAGAGTGATAGAGAGTCTCAGAGAGTGATAGAGAGTGATAGAGAGTGTCTGAGAGTGTCTGTGATTGTCAGGGAGTGTCTGAGAGTGTCAGAGAGTGTCAGAGAGTGATAGAGAGTGTCTGAGAGTATCTGAGAGTGTCAGAGAGTGTCAGAGAGTGTCAGAGAGTGATAGAGAGTGTCAGAGAGTGTCATTGAGTGATAGAGAGTGTCAGAGAGTGTCAGAGAGTGATAGAGAGTGTCAGAAAGTGAAAGAGAGTGATAGAGAGTGTCAGAGAGTGTCAGAGAGTGATAGAGAGTGTCAGAGAGTGATAGAGAGTGTCAGAGAGTGTCTGAGAGTGACAGAGTGACAAAGGGTGTCTGAGAGTGTCAGATAGTGATAGAGAGCCTCTGAGAGTTTCAGAGAGTGTCAGAGAGTGATAGAGAGTGTCAGAGAGTGTCAGAGAGTGTCAGAGTGTGTCAGAGTGTGTCAGAGGGTGTCAGAGAGTGTCAGAGAGTGGTAGAGAGTGTCAGAGAGTGATAGAGAGTGTCAGAGAGTGTCAGAGAGTGTCAGAGAGTGTCAGAGTGTGTTAGAGGTTGTCAGAGTGTGTCAGAGAGTGATGGAGAGTGATAGAGAGTGTCAGAGAGTGTCCTAGAGTGATGGAGAGTGTCACAGAGTGATAGAGAGTGTCAGAGTGTGTCAGAGAGTGTCAGAGCGTAATAGAGAGTGATGGAGAGCGTCAGAGAATGTCAGAGTGATAGAGAGTGTCAGAGAGTGTCACAGAGTGTCTGATTGTGTCAGAGAGTGTCAGAGAGTGATAGAGAGTGTCACAGAGTGTCATTGAGTGTTAGAGAGTGTCAGAGAGTGTCAGAGAATGATAGAGAGTGTCAGAGAGTGTCAGAGTGTGTCAGAGGGTGTCAGAGAGTGTCAGAGAGTGGTAGAGAGTGTCAGAGAGTGATAGAGAGAGATCGAGAGAGTCAGAGAGAGTCAGAGAGTGACAGAGAGTGATAGAGAGTGTCTGAGAGTGTCAGAGAGTGTCTGAGAGTGTCTGTGATTGTCAGAGACTGTCTGAGAGTGTCAGAGAGTGTCAGAGAGTGATAGAGAGTGTCTGAGAGTGTCTGAGAGTGTCAGAGAGTGTCAGAGAGTGTCAGAGAGTGATAGAAAGTGATAGAGAGCGTCTGAGAGTGTCTGAGAGTGTCAGAGAGTGTCAGAGAGTGATAGAGTGTGTCAGAGAGTGTCATTGAGTGATAGAGAGTGTCAGAGAGTGTCAGAGAGTGATAGAGAGTGTCAGAAAGTGATAGAGAGTGATAGAGAGTGTCAGAGAGTGTCAGAGAGTGTCAGAGAGTGATAGAGAGTGTCAGAGAGTGATAGAGTGTGTCACAGAGTGTCATCGAGTGATGGAGAGTGTCAGAGAGTGATAGAGAGTGATAGAGAGTGTCAGAGTGTGTCAGAGAGTGTCAGAGAGTGATAGAGAATGATAGAGAGTGTCTGAGAGTGTCTGTGATTGTCAGAGAGTGTCTGAGAGTGTCAGAGAGTGTCAGAGAGTAATAGAGAGTGTCTGAGAGTGTCTGAGAGTGTCTGAGAGTGTCTGAGAGTGTCAGAGAGTGTCAGAGAGTGATATAGAGTGTCAGAGAGTGTCATTGAGTGATAGAGAGTTTCAGAGAGTGACAGAGAGTGATAGAGAGTGTCAGAAAGTGATAGAGAGTGATAGAGAGTGTCAGAGAGTGTCAGAGAGTGTCAGAGAGTGATAGAGAGTGTCAGAGAGTGATAGAGTGTGTCACAGAGTGTCATCGAGTGATGGAGAGTGTCAGAGAGTGTCAGAGAGTGATAGAGAGTGCTAGAGAGTGTCAGAGAGTGTCAGAGAGTGATAGAGAGTGTCAGAGTGAGTCACAGAGTGTCTGAGTGTGTCAGAGGGTGTCAGAGAGTGTCAGAGAGTGGTAGAGAGTGTCAGAGAGTGATAGAGAGTGATCAAGAGAGTCAGAGAGAGTCAGAGAGTGACAGAGAGTGATAGAGAGTGTCTGAGAGTGTCAGAGAGTGTCTGAGAGTGTCTGTGATTGTCAGAGACTGTCTGAGAGTGTCAGAGAGTGTCAGAGAGTGATAGAGAGTGTCTGAGAGTGTCTGAGAGTGTCAGAGAGTGTCAGAGAGTGATAGAGAGTGATAGAGAGCGTCTGAGAGTGTCTGAGAGTGTCAGAGGGTGTCAGAGAGTGATAGAGTGTGTCCGAGAGTGTCATTGAGTGATAGAGAGTGTCAGAGAGTGTCAGAGAGTGATAGAGAGTGTCAGAAAGTGATAGAGAGTGTCAGAGAGTGTCAGAGAGTGATAGAGAGTGTCAGAAAGTGATAGAGAGTGATAGAGAGTGTCAGAGAGTGTCAGAGAGTGTCAGAGAGTGTCAGAGAGTGATAGAGAGTGTCAGAGAGTGATAGAGTGTGTCACAGAGTGTCATCGAGTGATGGAGAGTGTCAGAGAGTGTCAGAGAGTGATAGAGAGTGTCAGAGAGTGTCAGAGAGTGTCAGAGAGTGATAGAGAGTGTCAGAGTGAGTCACAGAGTGTCTGAGTGTGTCAGAGAGTGTCAGAGAGTGATAGAGAATGATAGAGAGTGTCTGAGAGTGTCTGTGATTGTCAGAGAGTGTCTGAGAGTGTAAGAGAGTGTCAGAGAGTAATAGAGAGTGTCTGAGAGTGTCTGAGAGTGTCAGAGAGTGTCTGAGAGTGTCAGAGAGTGTCAGAGAGTGATAGAGAGTGTCAGAAAGTGATAGAGAGTGATAGAGAGTGTCAGAGAGTGTCAGCGAGTGTCAGAGAGTGTCAGAGAGTGATAGAGAGTGTCAGAGAGTGATAGAGTGTGTCACAGAGTGTCATCGAGTGATGGAGAGTGTCAGAGAGTGTCAGAGAGTGATAGAGAGTGATAGAGAGTGTCAGAGAGTGATAGAGTGTGTCACAGAGTGTCATCGAGTGATGGAGAGTGTCAGAGAGTGTCAGAGAGTGATAGAGAGTGATAGAGAGTGTCAGAGTGAGTCACAGAGTGTCTAAGTGTGTCAGAGAGTGTCAGAGAGTGATAGAGAATGATGGAGAGTGTCAGAGAGTATCAGAGAGTGATAGGGAATGTCAGAGCGTGATAGAGAGTGTCAGACATTGTCAGAGAGTGTCAGAGAGTGATAAAGAGTGATAGAGAGTGCCAGAGAGTGATTGAGAGTGTCAGAGAGAGTCATTGAGTGATAGAGTGTGTCAGAGAGTGTCAGAGAGTGATCGAGAGTGTCAGAGAGTGTCTGTGATTGTCAGAGAGTGTCTGAGAGTGTCAGAGAGTGTCAGAGAGTGATAGAGAGTGTCTGAGAGTATCTGAGAGTGTCAGAGAGTGTCAGAGAGTGATAGAGAGTGTCAGAGAGTGTCATTGAGTGATAGAGAGTGTCAGAGAGTGTCAGAGAGTGATAGAGAGTGTCAGAAAGTGATAGAGAGTGATAGAGAGTGTCAGAGAGTGTCAGAGAGTGATAGAGAGTGTCATTGAGTGATAGAGAGTGTCAGAGAGTGTCAGAGAGTGATAGAGAGTGTCAGAAAGTGATAGAGAGTGATAGAGAGTGTCAGAGAGTGTCAGAGAGTGTCAGAGAGTGATAGAGAGTGTCGGAGAGTGATAGAGAGTGTCAGAGAGTGTCTGAGAGTGACAGAGGGTGTCTGAGAGTGTCAGATAGTGATCGAGAGTGTCAGAGAGTGATAGAGAGTCTCAGAGAGTGATAGAGAGTGATAGAGAGTGTCTGAGAGTGTCTGTGATTGTCAGAGAGTGTCTGAGAGTGTCAGAGAGTGTCAGAGAGTGATAGAGAGTGTCAGAAAGTGATAGAGAGTGATAGAGAGTGTCAGAGAGTGTCAGAGAGTGATAGAGAGTGTCATTGAGTGATAGAGAGTGTCAGAGAGTGATAGAGAGTGTCAGAAAGTGATAGAGAGTGATAGAGAGTGTCAGAGAGTGTCAGAGAGTGATAGAGAGTGTCGGAGAGTGATAGAGAGTGTCAGAGAGTGTCTGAGAGTGACAGAGGGTGTCTGAGAGTGTCAGATAGTGATAGAGAGCCTCTGAGAGTTTCAGAGAGTGTCAGAGAGTGATAGAGAGTGTCAGAGAGTGTCAGAGAGTGTCAGAGTGTGTCAGAGTGTGTCAGAGGATGTGAGAGAGTGTCAGAGAGTGGTAGAGAGTGTCAGAGAGTGATAGAGAGTGTCTGAGAGTGTCAGAGTGTGTTAGAGGTTGTCAGAGTGTGTCAGAGAGTGATGGAGTGTGATAGAGAGTGTCAGAGAGTGTCCTAGAGTGATGGAGAGTTTCACAGAGTGATAGAGAGTGTCAGAGTGTGTCAGAGAGTGTCAGAGGGTAATAGAGAGTGATGGAGAGCGTCAGAGAGTGTCAGAGTGACAGAGAGTGTCAGAGTGTGTCACAGAGTGTCTGATTGTGTCAGAGAGTGTCAGAGAGTGATAGAGAGTGTCACAGAGTGTCATTGAGTGATAGAGAGTGTCAGAGAGTGTCAGAGAATGATAGAGAGTGTCAGAGTGTGTCAGAGTGTGTCAGAGGGTGTCAGAGAGTGTCAGAGAGTGGTAGAGAGTGTCAGAGAGTGATAGAGAGTGATAGAGAGCGTCAGAGAGTGTCATAGAGTGATAGAGAGTGTCAGAGTGTGTCACAGAGTGTCTGATTGTGTCAGAGAGTGTCAGAGAGTGATAGAGAGTGTCACAGAGTGTCATTGAGTGATAGAGAGTGTCAGAGAGTGTCAGAGAGTGATAGAGAGTGATCGAGAGAGTCAGAGAGAGTCAGAGAGTGACAGAGAGTGATAGAGAGTGTCTGAGAGTGTCAGAGAGTGTCTGAGAGTGTCTGTGATTGTCAGAGACTGTCTGAGAGTGTCAGAGAGTGTCAGAGAGTGATAGAGAGTGTCTGAGAGTGTCTGAGAGTGTCAGAGAGTGTCAGAGAGTGATAGAGAGTGATAGAGAGCGTCTGAGAGTGTCTGAGAGTGTCAGAGAGTGTCAGAGAGTGATAGAGTGTGTCAGAGAGTGTCATTGAGTGATAGAGAGTGTCAGAGAGTGTCAGAGAGAGATAGAGAGTGTCAGAAAGTGATAGAGAGTGATAGAGAGTGTCAGAGAGTGTCAGAGAGTGTCAGAGAGTGTCAGAGAGTGATAGAGAGTGTCAGAGAGTGATAGAGTGTGTCACAGAGTGTCATCGAGTGATGGAGAGTGTCAGAGAGTGTCAGAGAGTGATAGAGAGTGATAGAGAGTGTCAGAGAGTGTCAGAGAGTGTCAGAGAGTGTCAGAGAGTGATAGAGAGTGATAGAGAGTGTCAGAGAGTGTCAGAGAGTGTCAGAGAGTGATAGAGAGTGTCAGAGTGAGTCACAGAGTGTCTGAGTGTGTCAGAGAGTGTCAGAGAGTGATAGAGAATGATAGAGAGTGTCTGAGAGTGTCTGTGATTGTCAGAGAGTGTCTGAGAGTGTCAGAGAGTGTCAGAGAGTAATAGAGAGTGTCTGAGAGTGTCTGAGAGTGTCAGAGAGTGTCTGAGAGTGTCTGAGAGTGTCAGAGAGTGTCAGAGAGTGATAGAGAGTGTCAGAGAGTGTCATTGAGTGATAGAGAGTTTCAGAGAGTGACAGAGAGTGATAGCGAGTGTCAGAAAGTGATAGAGAGTGATAGAGAGTGTCAGAGAGTGTCAGAGAGTGTCAGAGAGTGTCAGAGAGTGATAGAGAGTGTCAGAGAGTGATAGAGTGTGTCACAGAGTGTCATCGAGTGATGGAGAGTGTCAGAGAGTGTCAGAGAGTGATAGAGAGTGCTAGAGAGTGTCAGAGAGTGTCAGAGAGTGATAGAGAGTGTCAGAGTGAGTCACAGAGTGTCTGAGTGTGTCAGAGAGTGTCAGAGAGTGATAGAGAATGATAGAGAGTGTCAGAGAGTATCAGAGAGTGATAGAGAATGTCAGAGCGTGATAGAGAGTGTCAGACATTGTCAGAGAGTGTCAGAGAGTGATAAAGAGTGATAGAGAGTGCCAGAGAGTGATCGAGAGTGTCAGAGAGAGTCATTGAGTGATAGAGTGTGTCAGAGAGTGTCAGAGACTGATCGAGAGTGTCAGAGAGTGATAGAGAGTCTCAGAGAGTGATAGAGAGTGATAGAGAGTGTCTGAGAGTGTCTGTGATTGTCAGAGAGTGTCTGAGAGTGTCAGAGAGTGTCAGAGAGTGATAGAGAGTGTCTGAGAGTATCTGAGAGTGTCAGAGAGTGTCAGAGAGTGATAGAGAGTGTCAGAGAGTGTCATTGAGTGATAGAGAGTGTCAGAGAGTGTCAGAGAGTGATAGAGAGTGTCAGAAAGTGATAGAGAGTGATAGAGAGTGTCAGAGAGTGTCAGAGAGTGATAGAGAGTGTCAGAGAGTGATAGAGAGTGTCAGAGAGTGTCTGAGAGTGACAGAGAGTGACAAAGGGTGTCTGAGAGTGTCAGATAGTGATAGAGAGCCTCTGAGAGTTTCAGAGAGTGTCAGAGAGTGATAGAGAGTGTCAGAGAGTGTCAGAGAGTGTCAGAGTGTGTCAGAGTGTGTCAGAGGGTGTCAGAGAGTGTCAGAGAGTGGTAGAGAGTGTCAGAGAGTGATAGAGAGTGTCAGAGAGTGTCAGAGAGTGTCAGAGTGTGTTAGAGGTTGTCAGAGTGTGTCAGAGAGTGATAGAGAGTGATAGAGAGTGTCAGAGAGTGTCCTAGAGTGATGGAGAGTGTCACAGAGTGATAGAGAGTGTCAGAGTGTGTCAGAGAGTGTCAGAGAGTGATAGAGAATGATAGAGAGTGTCTGAGAGTGTTAGTGATTGTCAGAGAGTGTCTGAGAGTGTCAGAGAGTGTCAGAGAGTAATAGAGAGTGTCTGAGAGTGTCTGAGAGTGTCAGAGAGTGTCTGAGAGTATCTGAGAGTGTCAGAGAGTGTCAGAGAGTGATAGAGAGTGTCAGAGAGTGTCATTGAGTGATAGAGAGTTTCAGAGAGTGACAGAGAGTGATAGAGAGTGTCAGAAAGTGATAGAGAGTGATAGAGAGTGTCAGAGAGTGTCAGAGAGTGATAGAGAGTGTCAGAGAGTGATAGAGTGTGTCACAGAGTGTCATCGAGTGATGGAGAGTGTCAGAGAGTGTCAGAGAGTGATAGAGAGTGCTAGAGAGTGTCAGAGAGTGTCTGAGAGTATCTGAGAGTGTCAGAGAGTGTCTGAGAGTGATAGAGAGTGTCAGAGAGTGTCATTGAGTGATAGAGAGTTTCAGAGGGTGTCAGAGAGTAACAGAGAGTGTCTGAGAGTGTCTGAGACTGTCAGAGAGTGTCTGAGAGTGTCTGAGAGTGTCAGAGAGTGTCAGAGAGTGATAGAGAGTGTCAGAGAGTGTCATTGAGTGATAGAGAGTTTCAGAGAGTGACAGAGAGTGATAGAGAGTGTCAGAAAGTGATAGAGAGTGATAGAGAGTGTCAGAGAGTGTCAGAGAGTGTCAGAGAGTGATAGAGAGTGTCAGAGAGTGATAGAGTGTGTCACAGAGTGTCATCGAGTGATGGAGAGTGTCAGAGAGTGTCAGAGAGTGATAGAGAGTGCTAGAGAGTGTCAGAGAGTGTCAGAGAGTGATAGAGAGTGTCAGAGTGTGTCACAGAGTGTCTGAGTGTGTCAGAGAGTGTCAGAGAGTGATAGAGAATGATAGAGAGTGTCAGAGAGTATCAGAGAGTGATAGAGAATGTCAGAGCGTGATAGAGAGTGTCAGACATTGTCAGAGAGTGTCAGAGAGTGATAAAGAGTGATAGAGAGTGCCAGAGAGTGATCGAGAGTGTCAGAGAGAGTCATTGAGTGATAGAGTGTGTCAGAGAGTGTCAGAGAGTGATCGAGCGTGTCAGAGAGTGATAGAGAGTCTCAGAGAGTGATAGAGAGTGATAGAGAGTGTCTGAGAGTGTCTGTGATTGTCAGAGAGTGTCTGAGAGTGTCAGAGAGTGATATAGAGTGTCTGAGAGTATCTGAGAGTGTCAGAGAGTGATAGAGAGTGTCAGAGAGTGTCATTGAGTGATAGAGAGTGTCAGAGAGTGTCAGAGAGTGATAGAGAGTGTCAGAAAGTGATAGAGGGTGATAGAGAGTGTCAGAGAGTGTCAGAGAGTGATAGAGAGTCTCAGAGATTGATAGAGAGTGTCAGAGAGTGTCAGAGAGTGTCTGAGAGTGACAGAGAGTGACAAAGGGTGTCTGAGAGTGTCAGATAGTGATAGAGAGCCTCTGAGAGTTTCAGAGAGTGTCAGAGAGTGATAGAGAGTGTCAGAGAGTGTCAGAGAGTGTCAGAGTGTGTCAGAGGGTGTCAGAGGGTGTCAGAGAGTGTCAGAGAGTGGTAGAGAGTGTCAGAGAGTGATAGAGAGTGTCAGAGAGTGTCAGAGAGTGTCAGAGAGTGTCAGAGAGTGTCAGAGTGTGTTAGAGGTTGTCAGAGTGTGTCAGAGAGTGATAGAGAGTGATAGAGAGTGTCAGAGAGTGTCCTAGAGTGATGGAGAGTGTCACAGAGTGATAGAGAGTGTCAGAGTGTGTCAGAGAGTGTCAGAGCGTAATAGAGAGTGATGGAGAGCGTCAGAGAGTGTCAGAGAGTGATAGAGAGTGTCAGAGAGTGTCACAGAGTGTCTGATTGTGTCAGAGTGTGTCTGAGAGTGATAGAGAGTGTCACAGAGTGTCAGAGAGTGTCAGAGAGTGTCAGAGAGTGTCAGAGAATGATAGAGAGTGTCAGAGAGTGTCAGAGTGTGTCAGAGGGTGTCAGAGAGTGTCAGAGAGTGATAGAGAGTGATAGAGAGTGATAGTGAGCGTCAGAGAGTGTCAGAGTGTGTCACAGAGTGTCAGAGTGTGTCACAGAGTGTCTGATTGTGTCAGAGAGTGTCAGAGAGTGATAGAGAGTGATAGAGAGTGTCATTGAGTGATAGAGAGTGTCAGAGTGTGTCAGAGAGTGATAGAGAGTGATCGAGAGTGTCATAGAGAGTCAGAGAGTGATAGAGAGTGTCAGATAGTGTCAGAGAGTGATAGAGAGTGATATAGAGTGTCAGAGAGTGATAGAGAGTGTCATTGGGTGTCAGAGAGTGATACAGAGTGTGATAGCGAGTGTCTGAGAGTGTCAGAGAGTGATGGAGAGTGATAGAGAGTGTCACAGAGTGTCAGAGTGTGATGGAGAGTGATAGAGAGTGTCACAGAGTTTCATTGAGTAATGGAGAGTGTCAGATAGTGTCAGAGAGTGATAGAGAGTGATAGAGAGTGTCAGAGAGTGATAGAGAGTGTCAGAGTGACTCACAGAGTGTCTGAGTGTGTCAGAGAGTGTCAGAGAGTGATCGAGAGTGATAGAGAGTGTCAGAGAGTGTCAGAGAGTGTCAGAGCGTGATAGAGAGTGTCAGAGATTGTCAGAGAGTGTCAGAGAGTGATAAAGAGTGATAGAGAGTGCCTGAGAGTGATAGAGAGTGTCAGAGAGAGTCATTGAGTGATAGAGTGTGTCAGAGAGTGTCAGAGAGTGATAGAGAGTCTCAGAGAGTGATAAGAGTGATAGAGAGTGTCTGAGAGTGTCTGTGATTGTCAGAGAGTGTCTGAGAGTGTCAGTGAGTGTCAGAGAGTGATAGAGAGTGTCAGAGAGTGTCTGAGAGTGTCAGAGAGTGTCTGAGAGTGTCTGAGAGAGTCAGAGATTGATAGAGAGTGTCTGAGAGTGTCTGAGAGTGTCAGAGAGTGTCAGAGAGTGATAGAGTGTGTCAGAGAGTGTCATTGAGTGATAGAGAGTGTCAGAGAGTGATAGAGAGTGTCAGAAAGTGATAGAGAGTGATAGAGAGTGTCAGAGAGTGTCAGAGAGTGTCAGAGAGTGACAGAGAGTGTCAGAGAGTGATAGAGTGTGTCACAGAGTGTCATCGAGTGATGGAGTGTGTCAGAGAGTGTCAGAGAGTGATAGATAGTGATAGAGAGTGTCAGAGAGTGTCAGAGAGTGTCAGAGAGTGTCAGAGAGTGATAGAGAGTGATAGAGAGTGTCTGAGAGTGTCAGTGAGTGTCAGAGAGTATCAGAGAGTGATAGAGAGTGTCAGAGAGTGTCATTGAGTAATAGAGAGTGTCAGAGAGTGTCAGAGAGTGATAGAGAGTGTCAGAAAGTGATAGAGAGTGATAGAGAGTGTCAGAGAGTGTCAGAGAGTTTCAGAGAGTGTCAGAGAGTGATCGAGAGTGTCAGAGAGTGATAGAGTGTGTCACAGAGTGTCATCGAGTGATGGAGAGTGTCAGAGAGTGTCAGAGGTGTCAGAGAGTGATAGAGAATGATAGAGAGTGTCAGAGAGTGTCAGAGAGTGATAGAGAGTGTTAGAGCGTGATAGAGAGTGTCAGAGATTGTCAGAGAGTGTCAGAGATTGATAAAGAGTGATAGAGAGTGCCGGAGAGTGATAGAGAGTGTCAGAGAGAGTCATTGAGTGATAGAGTGTGTCAGAGAGTGTCAGAGAGTGATAGAGAGTCTCAGAGAGTGATAAGAGTGATAGAGAGTGTCTGAGAGTGTCTGTGATTGTCAGAGAGTGTCTGAGAGTGTCAGTGAGTGTCAGAGAGTGATAGAGAGTGTCTGAGAGTGTCTGAGAGTGTCAGAGAGTGTCTGAGAGTGTCTGAGAGAGTCAGAGATTGATAGAGAGTGTCTGAGAGAGTCAGAGAGTGTCAGAGAGTGATAGAGTGTGTCAGAGAGTGTCATTGAGTGACAGAGAGTGTCGGAGAGTGATAGAGAGTGTCAGAAAGTAATAGAGAGTGACAGAGAGTGTCAGAGAGTGTCAGAGAGTTTCAGAGAGTGTCAGAGAGTGATCGAGAGTGTCAGAGAGTGATAGAGTGTGTCACAGAGTGTCATCGAGTGATGGAGAGTGTCAGAGAGTGTCAGAGGTGTCAGAGAGTGATAGAGAATGATAGAGAGTGTCAGAGAGTGTCAGAGAGTGATAGAGAGTGTCAGAGCGTGATAGAGAGTGTCAGAGATTGTCAGAGAGTGTCAGAGATTGATAAAGAGTGATAGAGAGTGCCTGAGAGTGATAGAGAGTGTCAGAGAGAGTCATTGAGTGATAGAGTGTGTCAGAGAGTGTCAGAGAGTGATAGAGAGTCTCAGAGAGTGATAAGAGTGATAGAGAGTGTCTGAGAGTGTCTGTGATTGTCAGAGAGTGTCTGAGAGTGTCAGTGAGTGTCAGAGAGTGATAGAGAGTGTCTGAGAGTGTCTGAGAGTGTCAGAGAGTGTCTGAGAGTGTCTGAGAGAGTCAGAGATTGATAGAGAGTGTCTGAGAGAGTCAGAGAGTGTCAGAGAGTGATAGAGTGTGTCAGAGAGTGTCATTGAGTGACAGAGAGTGTCAGAGAGTGATAGAGAGTGTCAGAAAATGATAGAGAGTGATAGAGAGTGTCAGAGAGTGTCAGAGAGTGATAGAGAATGATAGAGAGTGTCAGAGAGTGTCAGAGAGTGATAGAGAGTGTCAGAGCGTGATAGAGAGTGTCAGAGATTGTCAGAGAGTGTCAGAGAGTGATAAAGAGTGATAGAGAGTGCCTGAGAGTGATAGAGAGTGTCAGAGAGTGTCATTGAGTAATAGAGAGTGTCAGAGAGTGTCAGAGAGTGATAGAGAGTGTCAGAAAGTGATAGAGAGTGATAGAGAGTGTCAGAGAGTGTCAGAGAGTTTCAGAGAGTGTCAGAGAGTGATCGAGAGTTTCAGAGAGTGATAGAGTGTGTCACAGAGTGTCATCGAGTGATGGAGAGTGTCAGAGAGTGTCAGAGAGTGTCAGAGGTGTCAGAGAGTGATAGAGAATGATAGAGAGTGTCAGAGAGTGTCAGAGAGTGATAGAGAGTGTCAGAGCGTGATAGAGAGTGTCAGAGATTGTCAGAGAGTGTCAGAGAGTGATAAAGAGTGATAGAGAGTGCCTGAGAGTGATAGAGAGTGTCAGAGAGAGTCATTGAGTGATAGAGTGTGTCAGAGAGTGTCAGAGAGTGATAGAGAGTCTCAGAGAGTGATAAGAGTGATAGAGAGTGTCTGAGAGTGTATGTGATTGTCAGAGAGTGTCTGAGAGTGTCAGTGAGTGTCAGAGAGTGATAGAGAGTGTCTGAGAGTGTCTGAGAGTGTCAGAGAGTGTCTGAGAGTGTCTGAGAGAGTCAGAGATTGATAGAGAGTGTCTGAGAGTGTCTGAGAGTGTCAGAGAGTGTCAGACAGTGATAGAGTGTGTCAGAGAGTGTCATTGAGTGATAGAGAGTGTCAGAGAGTGATAGAGAGTGTCAGAAAGTGATAGAGAGTGATAGAGAGTGTCAGAGAGTGTCAGAGAGTGATAGAGAATGATAGAGAGTGTCAGAGAGTGTCAGAGAGTGATAGAGAGTGTCAGAGTGTGATAGAGAGTGTCAGAGATTGTCAGAGAGTGTCAGAGAGTGATAAAGAGTGATAGAGAGTGCCTGAGAGTGATAGAGAGTGTCAGAGAGAGTCATTGAGTGATAGAGTGTGTCAGAGAGTGTCAGAGAGTGATAGAGAGTCTCAGAGAGTGATAAGAGTGATAGAGAGTGTCTGAAAGTGTCAAAGAGTGTCTGAGAGTGTCTGAGAGAGCCAGAGATTGATAGAGAGTGTCTGAGAGTGTCTGAGAGTGTCAGAGAGTGTCAGAGAGTGATAGAGTGTGTCAGAGAGTGTCATTGAGTGATAGAGAGTGTCAGAGAGTGATAGAGAGTGTCAGAAAGTGATAGAGAGTGATAGAGAGTGTCAGAGAGTGTCAGAGAGTGTCAGAGAGTGTCAGAGAGTGACAGAGAGTGTCAGAGAGTGATAGAGTGTGTCACAGAGTGTCATCGAGTGATGGAGTGTGTCAGAGAGTGTCAGAGAGTGATAGATAGTGATAGAGAGTGTCAGAGAGTGTCAGAGAGTGATAGAGAATGATAGAGAGTGTCTGAGAGTGTCTGTGATTGTCAGAGTGTGTCTGAGAGTGTCAGAGAGTGTCAGAGAGTGTCTGAGAGTGTCAGAGAGAGTCAGAGAGTGATAGAGAGTGATAGAGAGTGATAGAGAGTGTCTGAGAGTGTCAGAGAGTGTCAGAGAGTATCAGAGAGTGATAGAGAGTGTCAGAGAGTGTCATTGAGTAATAGAGAGTGTCGGAGAGTGTCAGAGAGTGATAGAGAGTGTCAGAAAGTGATAGAGAGTGATAGAGAGTGTCAGAGAGTGTCAGAGAGTTTCAGAGAGTGTCAGAGAGTGATCGAGAGTGTCAGAGAGTGATAGAGTGTGTCAGAGAGTGTCATCGAGTGATGGAGAGTGTCAGAGAGTGTCAGAGGTGTCAGAGAGTGATAGAGAGTGTCAGAGTGAGTCACAGAGTGTCTGAGTGTGTCAGAGCGTGTCAGAGAGTGATAGAGAATGATAGAGAGTGATAGAGAGTGTCAGAGAGTGTCAGAGAGTGATAGAGAGTGTCAGAGCGTGATCGAGAGTGTCAGAGATTGTCAGAGAGTGTCAGAGAGTGATAAAGAGTGAGAGAGAGTGCCAGAGAGTGATAGAGAGTGTCAGAGAGAGTCATTGAGTGATAAAGTGTGTCAGAGAGTGTCAGAGAGTGATCGAGAGTGTCAGAGAGTGATAGAGAGTCTCAGAGAGTGATAGAGAGTGATAGAGAGTGTCTGAGAGTGTCTGTGATTGTCAGAGAGTGTCTGAGAGTGTCAGAGAGTGTCAGAGAGTGATAGAGAGTGTCTGAGAGTATCTGAGAGTGTCAGAGAGTGTCAGAGAGTGTCAGAGAGTGTCAGAGAGTGATAGATAGTGTCAGAGAGTGTCATTGAGTGATAGAGAGTGTCAGAGACTGTCAGAGAGTGATAGAGAGTGTCAGAAAGTAATAGAGAGTGATAGAGAGTGTCAGAGAGTGTCAGAGAGTGATAGAGAGTGTCAGAGAGTGATAGAGAGTGTCAGAGAGTGTCTGAGAGTGACAGAGAGTGACAGAGAGTGATAGAGAGTGTCAGAGAGTGTCAGAGTGTGTCAGCGTGTGTCAGAGGGTGTCAGAGAGTGTCAGAGAGTGGTAGAGAGTGTCAGAGAGTGATAGAGTGTGTCAGAGAGTGTCAGAGTGTGTTAGAGGTTGTCAGAGTGTGTCAGAGAGTGATAGAGAGTGATAGAGAGTGTCAGAGAGTGTCAGAGTGTGTCAGCGTGTGTCAGAGGGTGTCAGAGAGTGTCAGAGAGTGGTAGAGAGTGTCAGAGAGTGATAGAGAGTGTCAGAGAGTGTCAGAGTGTGTTAGAGGTTGTCAGAGTGTGTCAGAGAGTGATAGAGAGTGTCAGAGATTGTCAGAGAGTGTCAGAGAGTGATAAAGAGTGATAGAGAGTGCCTGAGAGTGATAGAGAGTGTCAGAGAGAATCATTGAGTGATAGAGTGTGTCAGAGAGTGTCAGAGAGTGATAGAGAGTCTCAGAGAGTGATAAGAGTGATAGAGAGTGTCTGAGAGTGTCTGTGATTGTCAGAGAGTGTCTGAGAGTGTCAGTGAGTGTCAGAGAGTGATAGAGAGTGTCTGAGAGTGTCTGAGAGTGTCAGAGAGTGTCTGAGAGTGTCTGAGAGAGTCAGAGATTGATAGAGAGTGTCTGAGAGAGTCAGAGAGTGTCAGAGAGTGATAGAGTGTGTCAGAGAGTGTCATTGAGTGACAGAGAGTGTCAGAGAGTGATAGAGAGTGTCAGAAAGTGATAGAGAGTGATAGAGAGTGTCAGAGAGTGTCAGAGAGTGATAGAGAATGATAGAGAGTGTCAGAGAGTGTCAGAGAGTGATAGAGAGTGTCAGAGCGTGATAGAGAGTGTCAGAGATTGTCAGAGAGTGTCAGAGAGTGATAAAGAGTGATAGAGAGTGCCTGAGAGTGATAGAGAGTGTCAGAGAGTGTCATTGAGTAATAGAGAGTGTCAGAGAGTGTCAGAGAGTGATAGAGAGTGTCAGAGAGTGTCAGAGAGTTTCAGAGAGTGTCAGAGAGTGATCGAGAGTGTCAGAGCGTGATAGAGAGTGTCAGAGATTGTCAGAGAGTGTCAGAGAGTGATAAAGAGTGATAGAGAGTGCCTGAGAGTGATAGAGAGTGTCAGAGAGAGTCATTGAGTGATAGAGTGTGTCAGAGAGTGTCAGAGAGTGATAGAGAGTCTCAGAGAGTGATAAGAGTGATAGAGAGTGTCTGAGAGTGTCTGTGATTGTCAGAGAGTGTCTGAGAGTGTCAGTGAGTGTCAGAGAGTGATAGAGAGTGTCTGAGAGTGTCTGAGAGTGTCAGAGAGTGTCTGAGAGTGTCTGAGAGAGTCAGAGATTGATAGAGAGTGTCTGAGAGTGTCTGAGAGTGTCAGAGAGTGTCAGAGAGTGATAGAGTGTGTCAGAGAGTGTCATTGAGTGATAGAGAGTGTCAGAGAGTGATAGAGAGTGTCAGAAAGTGATAGAGAGTGATAGAGAGTGTCAGAGAGTGTCAGAGAGTGATAGAGAATGATAGAGAGTGTCAGAGAGTGTCAGAGAGTGATAGAGAGTGTCAGAGCGTGATAGAGAGTGTCAGAGATTGTCAGAGAGTGATAAAGAGTGATAGAGAGTGCCTGAGAGTGATAGAGAGTGTCAGAGAGAGTCATTGAGTGATAGAGTGTGTCAGAGAGTGTCAGAGAGTGACAGAGAGTCTCAGAGAGTGATAAGAGTGATAGAGAGTGTCTGAGAGTGTCTGAGAGTGTCAGAGAGTGTCTGAGAGTGTCTGAGAGAGCCAGAGATTGATAGAGAGTGTCTGAGAGTGTCTCAGAGTGTCAGAGAGTGTCAGAGAGTGATAGAGTGTGTCAGAGAGTGTCATTGAGTGATAGAGAGTGTCAGAGAGTGATAGAGAGTGTCAGAAAGTGATAGAGAGTGATAGAGAGTGTCAGAGAGTGTCAGAGAGTGTCAGAGAGTGTCAGAGAGTGACAGAGAGTGTCAGAGAGTGATAGAGTGTGTCACAGAGTGTCATCGAGTGATGGAGTGTGTCAGAGAGTGTCAGAGAGTGATAGATAGTGATAGAGAGTGTCAGAGAGTGTCAGAGAGTGATAGAGAATGATAGAGAGTGTCTGAGAGTGTCTGTGATTGTCAGAGAGTGTCTGAGAGTGTCAGAGAGTGTCAGAGAGTGTCTGAGAGTGTCAGAGAGTGTCAGAGAGTGATAGAGAGTGATAGAGAGTGTCTGAGAGTGTCAGAGAGTGTCAGAGAGTGTCAGAGAGTATCAGAGAGTGATAGAGAGTGTCAGAGAGTGTCATTGAGTAATAGAGAGTGTCAGAGAGTGTCAGAGAGTGATAGACAGTGTCAGAAAGTGATAGAGAGTGATAGAGAGTGTCAGAGAGTGTCAGAGAGTTTCAGAGAGTGTCAGAGAGTGATCAAGAGTGTCAGAGAGTGATAGAGTGTGTCAGAGAGTGTCATCGAGTGATGGAGAGTGTCAGAGAGTGTCAGAGGTGTCAGAGAGTGATAGAGAGTGTCAGAGAGTGTCATTGAGTGATAGAGAGTGTCAGAGTGAGTCACAGAGTGTCTGAGTGTGTCAGAGAGTGTCAGAGAGTGATAGAGAATGATAGAGAGTGATAGAGAGTGTCAGAGAGTGTCAGAGAGTGATAGAGAGTGTCAGAGCGTGATCGAGAGTGTCAGAGATTGTCAGAGAGTGTCAGAGAGTGATAAAGAGTGATAGAGAGTGCCAGAGAGTGATAGAGAGTGTCAAAGAGAGTCATTGAGTGATAAAGTGTGTCAGAGAGTGTCAGAGAGTGATCGAGAGTGTCAGAGAGTGATAGAGAGTCTCAGAGAGTGATAGAGAGTGATAGAGAGTGTCTGAGAGTGTCTGTGATTGTCAGAGAGTGTCTGAGAGTGTCAGAGAGTGTCAGAGAGTGATAGAGAGTGATAGAGAGTGTCTGAGAGTATCTGAGAGTGTCAGAGAGTGTCAGAGAGTGTCAGAGATGATAGAGAGTGTCAGAGAGTGTCATTGAGTGATAGAGAGTGTCAGAGAGTGATAGAGAGTGTCAGAAAGTAATAGAGAGTGATAGAGAGTGTCAGAGAGTTTCAGAGAGTGATAGAGAGTGTCAGAGAGTGTCTGAGAGTGACAGAGAGTGACAGAGGGTCCCTGAGAGTGTCAGATCGTGATAGAGAGCCTCTGAGAGTTTCAGAGAGTGTCAGAGAGTGATAGAGAGTGTCAGAGAGTGTCAGAGTGTATCAGCGTGTGTCAGAGGGTGTCAGAGAGTGTCAGAGAGTGGTAGAGAGTGTCAGAGAGTGATAGAGAGTGTCAGAGAGTGTCAGAGTGTGTTAGAGGTTGTCAGAGAGTGTCAGAGCGTAATAGAGAGTGATGGAGAGCGTCAGAGAGTGTCAGAGAGATAGAGAGTGTCAGAGTGTGTCACAGAGTGTCTGAGTGTGTCAGAGAGTGTCTCAGAGTGATAGAGAATGATACAGAGTGTCTGAGAGTGTCAGAGAGTGTCAGAGAGTGATAGAGAGTGTCACAGAGTGTCATAGAGTGATGGAGAGTGTCAGAGAGTGTCAGAGAGTGATAGAGAGTGATAGAGAGTGATAGAGAGTGTCAGAGAGTGTCAGAGAGTGATAGAGAGTGTCAGAGTGAGGCACAGAGTGTCTGAGTGTGTCGCAGAGTGTCAGAGAGTGATAGAGAATGATAGAGAGTGTCAGAGAGTGTCAGAGAGTGATAGAGAGTGTCAGAGCGTGATAGAGAGTGTCAGAGATTGTCAGAGAGTGTCAGAGAGTGATAGAGAGTGTCTGAGAGTGTCTGTGATTGTCACAGAGTGTCTGAGGGTGTCAGAGAGTGTCAGAGAGTGATAGAGAGTGTCTGAGAGTGTCTGAGAGTGTCAGAGAGTGTCTGAGAGTGTCTGAGAGAGTCAGAGAGTGATAGAGAGTGTCTGAGAGTGTCTGAGAGTGTCAGAGAGTGTCAGAGAGTGATAGAGTGTGTCAGAGAGTGTCATTGAGTGATAGAGAGTGTCAGAGAGTGATAAAGAGTGTCAGAAAGTGATAGAGAGTGATAGAGAGTGTCAGAGAGTGTCAGAGAGTGTCAGAGAGTGTCAGAGAGTGACAGAGAGTGTCAGAGAGTGATAGAGTGTGTCACAGAGTGTCATCGAGTGATGGAGTGTGTCAGAGAGTTTCAGAGAGTGATAGATAGTGATAGAGAGTGTCAGAGAGTGTCAGAGAGTGATGAAGAGTGTCAGAGTGAGTCACAGAGTGTCTGAGTGTGTCAGAGAGTGTCAGAGAGTGATAGAGAATGATAGAGAGATTCTGAGAGTGTCTGTGATTGTCAGAGAGTGTCTGAGAGTGTCAGAGAGTGTCAGAGAGTGATAGAGAGTGTCTGAGAGTGTCTGAGAGTGTCAGAGAGTGTCTGAGAGTGTCAGAGAGTGATAGAGAGTGATAGAGAGTGTCTGAGAGTGTCAGAGAGTGTCAGAGAGTATCAGAGAGTTATAGAGAGTGTCAGAGAGTGTCATTGAGTGATAGAGAGTGTCAGAGAGTGCCAGAGAGTGATAGAGAGTGTCAGAAAGTGATAGAGAGTGATAGAGAGTGTCAGAGAGTGTCAGAGAGTTTCAGACAGTGTCAGAGAGTGTTAGAGAGTGTCAGAGAGTGACAGAGTGTGTCACAGAGTGTCATCGAGTGATGGAGAGTGTCAGAGAGTGTCAGAGGTGTCAGAGAGTGTCATTGAGTGATAGAGAGTGTCAGAGAGTGTCAGAGAGTGATAGAGAGTGTCAGAAAGTGATAGAGAGTGATAGAGAGTGTCAGAGAGTGTCAGAGCGTGTCAGAGAGTATCAGAGAGTGATAGAGAGTGTCAGAGAGTGTCATTGAGTGATAGAGTGTGTCAGAGAGTGTCAGAGAGTGATAGAGTTTGTCAGAGAGTGTCATTGAGTGATACAGAGTGTCAGAGAGTGATAAAGAGTGTCAGAAAGTGATAGAGAGTGATAGAGAGTGTCAGAGAGTGTCAGAGAGTGTCAGAGAGTGACAGAGAGTGTCAGAGAGTGATAGAGTGTGTCACAGAGTGTCATCGAGTGATGGAGTGTGTCAGAGAGTGTCAGAGAGTGATAGATAGTGATAGAGAGTGTCAGAGAGTGTCAGAGAGTGATAGAGAGTGTCAGAGTGAGTCACAGAGTGTCTGAGTGTGTCAGAGAGTGTCAGAGAGTGATAGAGAATGATAGAGAGTTTCTGAGAGTGTCTGTGATTGTCAGAGAGTGTCTGAGAGTGTCAGAGAGTGTCAGAGAGTGATAGAGAGTGTCTGAGAGTGTCTGAGAGTGTCAGAGAGTGTCTGAGAGTGTCAGAGAGTGATAGAGAGTGATAGAGAGTGTCTGAGAGTGTCAGAGAGTGTCAGAGAGTATCAGAGAGTGATAGAGAGTGTCAGAGAGTGTCATTGAGTGGTAGAGAGTGTCAGAGAGTGTCAGAGAGTGATAGAGAGTGTCAGAAAGTGATAGAGAGTGATAGAGAGTGTCAGAGAGTGTCAGAGAGTTTCAGAGAGTGTCAGAGAGTGTTAGAGAGTGTCAGAGAGTGATAGAGTGTGTCACAGAGTGTCATCGAGTGATGGAGAGTGTCAGAGAGTGTCAGAGGTGTCAGAGAGTGATAGAGAGTGTCAGAGAGTGTCATTGAGTGATAGAGAGTGTCAGAGAGTGTCAGAGAGTGATAGAGAGTGTCAGAAAGTGATAGAGAGTGATAGAGAGAGTCAGAGAGTGTCAGAGAGTGTCACAGAGTATCAGAGAGTGATAGAGAGTGTCAGAGAGTGTCATTGAGTGATAGAGAGTGTCAGAGAGTGTCAGAGAGTGATAGAGAGTGTCAGAAAGTGATAGAGAGTGATAGAGAGTGTCAGAGAGTGTCAGAGAGTTTCAGAGAGTGTCAGAGAGTGATAGAGAGTGTCAGAGAGTGATAGCGTGTGTCACAGAGTGTCATCGAGTGATGGAGAGTGTCAGAGAGTGTCAGAGGTGTCAGAGAGTGATAGAGAGTGTCAGAGAGTGTCATTGAGTGATAGAGAGTGTCAGAGAGTATCAGAGAGTGATAGAGAGTGTCAGAAAGTGATAGAGAGTGATAGAGAGTGTCAGAGAGTGTCAGAGAGTGATAGAGAGTGTCGGAGAGTGATAGAGAGTGTCAGAGAGTGTCTGAGAGTGACAGAGAGTGACAGAGGGTGTCTGAGAGTGTCAGATAGTGATAGAGAGCCTCTGAGAGTTTCAGAGAGTGTCAGAGAGTGATAGAGAGTGTCAGAGAGTGTCAGAGAGTGTCAGAGTGTGTCAGAGTGTGTTAGAGGTTGTCAGAGTGTGTCAGAGAGTGATATAGTGTGATAGAGAGTGTCAGAGAGTGTCCTAGAGTGATGGAGAGTGTCACAGAGTGATAGAGAGTGTCAGAGTGTGTCAGAGAGTGTCAGAGGGTAATAGAGAGTGATGGAGAGCGTCAGAGAGTGTCAGAGTGATAGAGAGTGTCAGAGTGTGTCACAGAGTGTCTGATTGTGTCAGAGAGTGTCAGAGAGTGAAAGAGAGTGTCACAGAGTGTCATTGAGTGATAGAGAGTGTCAGAGAGTGTCAGAGAATGATAGAGAGTGTCAGAGAGTGTCAGAGTGTGTCAGAGTGAGTCAGAGGGTGTCAGAGAGTGTCAGAGAGTGGTAGAGAGTGTCAGAGAGTGATAGAGAGTGATAGAGAGCGTCAGAGAGTGTCATAGAGTGTCATAGAGTGATAGAGAGTGTCAGAGTGTGTCACAGAGTGTCTGATTGTGTCAGAGAGTGTCAGAGAGTGATAGAGAGTGTCACAGAGTGTCATTGAGTGATAGAGAGTGTCAGAGAGTGTCAGAGAGTGATAGAGAGTGATCGAGAGAGTCAGAGAGAGTCAGAGAGTGACAGAGAGTGATAGAGAGTGTCTGAGAGTGTCTGAGAGTGTCTGTGATTGTCAGAGACTGTCTGAGAGTGTCAGAGAGTGTCAGAGAGTGATAGAGAGTGTCTGAGAGTGTCTGAGAGTGTCAGAGAGTGATAGAGAGTGATAGAGAGCGTCTGAGAGTGTCTGAGAGTGTCAGAGAGTGTCAGAGAGTGATAGAGTGTGTCAGAGAGTGTCAGAGAGTGATAGAGAGTGATAGAGAGTGATGGAGAGTGTCAGAGAGTGTCAGAGAGTGATAGAGAGTGATAGAGAGTGATAGAGAGTGTCAGAGAGTGTCAGAGAGTGATAGAGAGTGTCAGAGTGAGGCACAGAGTGTCTGAGTGTGTCGCAGAGTGTCAGAGAGTGATAGAGAATGATAGAGAGTGTCAGAGAGTGTCAGAGAGTGATAGAGAGTGTCAGAGCGTGATAGAGAGTGTCAGAGATTGTCAGAGAGTGTCAGAGAGTGATAGAGAGTGTCTGAGAGTGTCTGTGATTGTCACAGAGTGTCTGAGGGTGTCAGAGAGTGTCAGAGAGTGATAGAGAGTGTCTGAGAGTGTCTGAGAGTGTCAGAGAGTGTCTGAGAGTGTCTGAGAGAGTCAGAGAGTGATAGAGAGTGTCTGAGAGTGTCTGAGAGTGTCAGAGAGTGTCAGAGAGTGATAGAGTGTGTCAGAGAGTGTCATTGAGTGATAGAGAGTGTCAGAGAGTGATAAAGAGTGTCAGAAAGTGATAGAGAGTGATAGAGAGTGTCAGAGAGTGTCAGAGAGTGTCAGAGAGTGTCAGAGAGTGACAGAGAGTGTCAGAGAGTGATAGAGTGTGTCACAGAGTGTCATCGAGTGATGGAGTGTGTCAGAGAGTTTCAGAGAGTGATAGATAGTGATAGAGAGTGTCAGAGAGTGTCAGAGAGTGATGGAGAGTGTCAGAGTGAGTCACAGAGTGTCTGAGTGTGTCAGAGAGTGTCAGAGAGTGATAGAGAATGATAGAGAGATTCTGAGAGTGTCTGTGATTGTCAGAGAGTGTCTGAGAGTGTCAGAGAGTGTCAGAGAGTGATAGAGAGTGTCTGAGAGTGTCTGAGAGTGTCAGAGAGTGTCTGAGAGTGTCAGAGAGTGATAGAGAGTGATAGAGAGTGTCTGAGAGTGTCAGAGAGTGTCAGAGAGTATCAGAGAGTTATAGAGAGTGTCAGAGAGTGTCATTGAGTGATAGAGAGTGTCAGAGAGTGCCAGAGAGTGATAGAGAGTGTCAGAAAGTGATAGAGAGTGATAGAGAGTGTCAGAGAGTGTCAGAGAGTTTCAGACAGTGTCAGAGAGTGTTAGAGAGTGTCAGAGAGTGACAGAGTGTGTCACAGAGTGTCATCGAGTGATGGAGAGTGTCAGAGAGTGTCAGAGGTGTCAGAGAGTGTCATTGAGTGATAGAGAGTGTCAGAGAGTGTCAGAGAGTGATAGAGAGTGTCAGAAAGTGATAGAGAGTGATAGAGAGTGTCAGAGAGTGTCAGAGCGTGTCAGAGAGTATCAGAGAGTGATAGAGAGTGTCAGAGAGTGTCATTGAGTGATAGAGTGTGTCAGAGAGTGTCAGAGAGTGATAGAGTTTGTCAGAGAGTGTCATTGAGTGATAGAGAGTGTCAGAGAGTGATAAAGAGTGTCAGAAAGTGATAGAGAGTGATGGAGTGTGTCAGAGAGTGTCAGAGAGTGATAGATAGTGATAGAGAGTGTCAGAGAGTGTCAGAGAGTGATAGAGAGTGTCAGAGTGAGTCACAGAGTGTCTGAGTGTGTCAGAGAGTGTCAGAGAGTGATAGAGAATGATAGAGAGTTTCTGAGAGTGTCTGTGATTGTCAGAGAGTGTCTGAGAGTGTCAGAGAGTGATAGAGAGTGTCTGAGAGTGTCTGAGAGTGTCAGAGAGTGTCTGAGAGTGTCAGAGAGTGATAGAGAGTGATAGAGAGTGTCTGAGAGTGTCAGAGAGTGTCAGAGAGTATCAGAGAGTGATAGAGAGTGTCAGAGAGTGTCATTGAGTGGTAGAGAGTGTCAGAGAGTGTCAGAGAGTGATAGAGAGTGTCAGAAAGTGATAGAGAGTGATAGAGAGTGTCAGAGAGTGTCAGAGAGTTTCAGAGAGTGTCAGAGAGTGTTAGAGAGTGTCAGAGAGTGATAGAGTGTGTCACAGAGTGTCATCGAGTGATGGAGAGTGTCAGAGAGTGTCAGAGGTGTCAGAGAGTGATAGAGAGTGTCAGAGAGTGTCATTGAGTGATAGAGAGTGTCAGAGAGTGTCAGAGAGTGATAGAGAGTGTCAGAAAGTGATAGAGAGTGATAGAGAGAGTCAGAGAGTGTCAGAGAGTGTCACAGAGTATCAGAGAGTGATAGAGAGTGTCAGAGAGTGTCATTGAGTGATAGAGAGTGTCAGAGAGTGTCAGAGAGTGATAGAGAGTGTCAGAAAGTGATAGAGAGTGATAGAGAGTGTCAGAGAGTGTCAGAGAGTTTCAGAGAGTGTCAGAGAGTGATAGAGAGTGTCAGAGAGTGATAGAGTGTGTCACAGAGTGTCATCGAGTGATGGAGAGTGTCAGAGAGTGTCAGAGGTGTCAGAGAGTGATAGAGAGTGTCAGAGAGTGTCATTGAGTGATAGAGAGTGTCAGAGAGTGATAGAGAGTGTCAGAAAGTGATAGAGAGTGATAGAGAGTGTCAGAGAGTGTCAGAGAGTGATAGAGAGTGTCGGAGAGTGATAGAGAGTGTCAGAGAGTGTCTGAGAGTGACAGAGAGTGACAGAGGGTGTCTGAGAGTGTCAGATAGTGATAGAGAGCCTCTGAGAGTTTCAGAGAGTGTCAGAGAGTGATAGAGAGTGTCAGAGAGTGTCAGAGAGTGTCAGAGTGTGTCAGAGTGTGTTAGAGGTTGTCAGAGTGTGTCAGAGAGTGATATAGTGTGATAGAGAGTGTCAGAGAGTGTCCTAGAGTGATGGAGAGTGTCACAGAGTGATAGAGAGTGTCAGAGTGTGTCACAGAGTGTCTGATTGTGTCAGAGAGTGTCAGAGAGTGAAAGAGTGTGTCACAGAGTGTCATTGAGTGATAGAGAGTGTCAGAGAGTGTCAGAGAATGATAGAGAGTGTCAGAGAGTGTCAGAGTGTGTCAGAGTGAGTCAGAGGGTGTCAGAGAGTGTCAGAGAGTGGTAGAGAGTGTCAGAGAGTGATAGAGAGTGATAGAGAGCGTCAGAGAGTGTCATAGAGTGTCATAGAGTGATAGAGAGTGTCAGAGTGTGTCACAGAGTGTCTGATTGTGTCAGAGAGTGTCAGAGAGTGATAGAGAGTGTCACAGAGTGTCATTGAGTGATAGAGAGTGTCAGAGAGTGTCAGAGAGTGATAGAGAGTGATCGAGAGAGTCAGAGAGAGTCAGAGAGTGACAGAGAGTGATAGAGAGTGTCTGAGAGTGTCTGAGAGTGTCTGTGATTGTCAGAGACTGTCTGAGAGTGTCAGAGAGTGTCAGAGAGTGATAGAGAGTGTCTGAGAGTGTCTGAGAGTGTCAGAGAGTGATAGAGAGTGATAGAGAGCGTCTGAGAGTGTCTGAGAGTGTCAGAGAGTGTCAGAGAGTGATAGAGTGTGTCAGAGAGTGTCATTGAGTGATAGAGAGTGTCAGAGAGTGTCAGAGAGTGATAGAGAGTGTCAGAAAGTGATAGAGTGATAGAGAGTGTCAGAGAGTGTCAGAGAGTGTCAGAGAGTGTCAGAGAGTGATAGAGAGTGTCAGAGAGTGATAGTGTGTGTCACAGAGTGTCATCGAGTGATGGAGAGTTTCAGAGAGTGTCAGAGAGTGATAGAGAGTGATAGAGAGTGTCAGAGAGTGTCAGAGAGTGTCAGAGAGTGTCAGAGAGTGTCAGAGAGTGTCAGAGAGTGATAGAGAGTGTCAGAGAGTGATAGAGTGTGTCACAGAGTGTCATCGAGTGATGGAGAGTGTCAGAGAGTGTCAGAGAGTGATAGAGAGTGATAGAGTGTGTCAGAGAGTGTCATTGAGTGATAGAGAGTGTCAGAGAGTGTCAGAGAGTGATAGAGAGTGTCAGAAAGTGTCAGAGAGTGTCAGAGAGTGTCAGAGAGTGATAGAGAGTGTCAGAGAGTGATAGAGTGTGTCACAGAGTGTCATCGAGTGATGGAGAGTGTCAGAGAGTGTCAGAGAGTGATAGAGAGTGATAGAGAGTGTCAGAGAGTGTCAGAGAGTGTCATAGAGTGTCATAGAGTGATAGAGAGTGTCAGAGTGAGTCACAGAGTGTCTGAGTGTGTCAGAGAGTGATAGAGAATGATAGAGAGTGTCTGAATGTGTCTGTGATTGTCAGAGAGTGTCTGAGAGTTTCAGAGGGTGTCAGAGAGTAATAGAGAGTGTCTGAGAGTGTCTGAGACTGTCAGAGAGTGTCTGAGAGTGTCTGAGAGTGTCAGAGAGTGTCAGAGAGTGATAGAGAGTGTCAGAGAGTGTCATTGAGTGATAGAGAGTTTCAGAGAGTGACAGAGAGTGATAGAGAGTGTCAGAAAGTGATAGAGAGTGATAGAGAGTGTCAGAGAGTGTCAGAGAGTGTCAGAGAGTGATAGAGAGTGTCAGAGAGTGATAGAGTGTGTCACAGAGTGTCATCGAGTGATGGAGAGTGTCAGAGAGTGTCAGAGAGTGATAGAGAGTGTCAGAAAGTGATAGAGAGTGATAGAGAGTGTCAGAGAGTGTCAGAGAGTGATAGAGAGTGTCGGAGAGTGATAGAGAGTGTCAGAGAGTGTCTGAGAGTGACAGAGAGTGACAGAGGGTGTCTGAGAGTGTCAGATAGTGATAGAGAGCCTCTGAGAGTTTCAGAGAGTGTCAGAGAGTGATAGAGAGTGTCAGAGAGTGTCAGAGAGTGTCAGAGTGTGTCAGAGTGTGTTAGAGGTTGTCAGAGTGTGTCAGAGAGTGATATAGTGTGATAGAGAGTGTCAGAGAGTGTCCTAGAGTGATGGAGAGTGTCACAGAGTGATAGAGAGTGTCAGAGTGTGTCAGAGAGTGTCAGAGGGTAATAGAGAGTGATGGAGAGCGTCAGAGAGTGTCAGAGTGATAGAGAGTGTCAGAGTGTGTCACAGAGTGTCTGATTGTGTCAGAGAGTGTCAGAGAGTGAAAGAGAGTGTCACAGAGTGTCATTGAGTGATAGAGAGTGTCAGAGAGTGTCAGAGAATGATAGAGAGTGTCAGAGAGTGTCAGAGTGTGTCAGAGTGAGTCAGAGGGTGTCAGAGAGTGTCAGAGAGTGGTAGAGAGTGTCAGAGAGTGATAGAGAGTGATAGAGAGCGTCAGAGAGTGTCATAGAGTGTCATAGAGTGATAGAGAGTGTCAGAGTGTGTCACAGAGTGTCTGATTGTGTCAGAGAGTGTCAGAGAGTGATAGAGAGTGTCACAGAGTGTCATTGAGTGATAGAGAGTGTCAGAGAGTGTCAGAGAGTGATAGAGAGTGATCGAGAGAGTCAGAGAGAGTCAGAGAGTGACAGAGAGTGATAGAGAGTGTCTGAGAGTGTCTGAGAGTGTCTGTGATTGTCAGAGACTGTCTGAGAGTGTCAGAGAGTGTCAGAGAGTGATAGAGAGTGTCTGAGAGTGTCTGAGAGTGTCAGAGAGTGATAGAGAGTGATAGAGAGCGTCTGAGAGTGTCTGAGAGTGTCAGAGAGTGTCAGAGAGTGATAGAGTGTGTCAGAGAGTGTCATTGAGTGATAGAGAGTGTCAGAGAGTGTCAGAGAGTGATAGAGAGTGTCAGAAAGTGATAGAGTGATAGAGAGTGTCAGAGAGTGTCAGAGAGTGTCAGAGAGTGTCAGAGAGTGATAGAGAGTGTCAGAGAGTGATAGTGTGTGTCACAGAGTGTCATCGAGTGATGGAGAGTTTCAGAGAGTGTCAGAGAGTGATAGAGAGTGATAGAGAGTGTCAGAGAGTGTCAGAGAGTGTCAGAGAGTGTCAGAGAGTGTCAGAGAGTGTCAGAGAGTGATAGAGAGTGTCAGAGAGTGATAGAGTGTGTCACAGAGTGTCATCGAGTGATGGAGAGTGTCAGAGAGTGTCAGAGAGTGATAGAGAGTGATAGAGTGTGTCAGAGAGTGTCATTGAGTGATAGAGAGTGTCAGAGAGTGTCAGAGAGTGATAGAGAGTGTCAGAAAGTGTCAGAGAGTGTCAGAGAGTGTCAGAGAGTGATAGAGAGTGTCAGAGAGTGATAGAGTGTGTCACAGAGTGTCATCGAGTGATGGAGAGTGTCAGAGAGTGTCAGAGAGTGATAGAGAGTGATAGAGAGTGTCAGAGAGTGTCAGAGAGTGTCATAGAGTGTCATAGAGTGATAGAGAGTGTCAGAGTGAGTCACAGAGTGTCTGAGTGTGTCAGAGAGTGATAGAGAATGATAGAGAGTGTCTGAATGTGTCTGTGATTGTCAGAGAGTGTCTGAGAGTTTCAGAGGGTGTCAGAGAGTAATAGAGAGTGTCTGAGAGTGTCTGAGACTGTCAGAGAGTGTCTGAGAGTGTCTGAGAGTGTCAGAGAGTGTCAGAGAGTGATAGAGAGTGTCAGAGAGTGTCATTGAGTGATAGAGAGTTTCAGAGAGTGACAGAGAGTGATAGAGAGTGTCAGAAAGTGATAGAGAGTGATAGAGAGTGTCAGAGAGTGTCAGAGAGTGTCAGAGAGTGATAGAGAGTGTCAGAGAGTGATAGAGTGTGTCACAGAGTGTCATCGAGTGATGGAGAGTGTCAGAGAGTGTCAGAGAGTGATAGAGAGTGCTAGAGAGTGTCAGAGAGTGTCAGAGAGTGATAGAGAGTGTCAGAGTGAGTCACAGAGTGTCTGAGTGTGTCAGAGAGTGTCAGAGAGTGATAGAGAATGATAGAGAGTGTCAGAGAGTATCAGAGAGTGATAGAGAATGTCAGAGCGTGATAGAGAGTGTCAGACATTGTCAGAGAGTGTCAGAGAGTGATAAAGAGTGATAGAGAGTGCCAGAGAGTGATCGAGAGTGTAAGAGAGAGTCATTGAATGATAGAGTGTGTCAGAGAGTGTCAGAGAGTGATCGAGAGTGTCAGAGAGTGATAGAGAGTCTCAGAGAGTGATAGAGTGTGATAGAGAGTGTCTGAGAGTGTCTGTGATTGTCAGAGAGTGTCTGAGAGTGTCAGAGAGTGTCAGAGAGTGATAGAGAGTGTCTGAGAGTATCTGAGAGTGTCAGAGAGTGTCAGAGAGTGATAGAGAGTGTCAGAGAGTGTCATTGAGTGATAGAGAGTGTCAGAGAGTGTCAGAGAGTGATAGAGAGTGTCAGAAATTGATAGAGAGTGATAGAGAGTGTCAGAGAGTGTCAGAGAGTGATAGAGAGTGTCAGAGAGTGATAGAGAGTGTCAGAGAGTGTCTGAGAGTGACAGAGAGTGACAAAGGGTGTCTGAGAGTGTCAGATAGTGATAGAGAGCCTCTGAGAGTTTCAGAGAGTGTCAGAGAGTGATAGAGAGTGTCAGAGAGTGTCAGAGAGTGTCAGAGTGTGTCAGAGTGTGTCAGAGGGTGTCAGAGAGTGTCAGAGAGTGGTAGAGAGTGTCAGAGAGTGATAGAGAGTGTCAGAGAGTGTCAGAGTGTGTTAGAGGTTGTCAGAGTGTGTCAGAGAGTGATAGAGAGTGATAGAGAGTGTCAGAGAGTGTCCTAGAGTGATGGAGAGTGTCACAGAGTGATAGAGAGTGTCAGAGTGTGTCAGAGAGTGTCAGAGCGTAATAAGGAGTGATGGAGAGCGTCAGAGAGTGTCAGAGTGATAGAGAGTGTCAGAGAGTGTCACAGAGTGTCTGATTGTGTCAGAGAGTGTCGGAGAGTGATAGAGGGTGTCACAGATTGTCATTGAGTGTTAGAGAGTGTCAGAGAGTGTCAGAGAATGATAGAGAGTGTCAGAGAGTGTCAGAGTGTGTCAGAGGGTGTCAGAGAGTGTCAGAGAGTGGTAGAGAGTGTCAGAGAGTGATAGAGAGTGATAGAGAGCGTCAGAGAGTGGCATAGAGTGATAGAGAGTGTCAGAGTGTGTCACAGAGTGTCTGATTGTGTCAGAGAGTGTCAGAGAATGATAGAGAGTGATACAGAGTGTCATTGAGTGATAGAGAGTGTCAGAGTGTGTCAGAGAGTGATAAAGAGTTATCGAGAGTTTCAGAGAGTGTCAGAGAGTGATAGAGAGTGATAGGGAGTGTCAGAGATTGTCATTGAGTGTCAGAGAGTGTCAGAGAGTTTCAGAGAGTGATATAGTGTGTCAGAGAGTGATAGAGAGTGATAGAGAGTGTCAGAGAGTGTCAGAGAATGATAGAGAGTGTCAGAGAGTGTCAGAGTGTGTCAGAGTGTGTCAGAGGGTGTCAGAGAGTGTCAGAGAGTGGTAGAGAGTGTCAGAGAGTTATAGAGAGTGATAGAGAGCGTCAGAGAGTGTCATAGAGTGTCATAGAGTGATAGAGAGTGTCAGAGTGTGTCACAGAGTGTCTGATTGTGTCAGAGAGTGTCAGAGAGTGATAGAGAGTGTCACAGAGTGTCATTGAGTGATAGAGAGTGTCAGAGAGTGATAGAGAGTGATCGAGAGAGTCAGAGAGAGTCAGAGAGTGACAGAGAGTGACAGAGAGTGATAGAGAGTGTCTGAGAGTGTCTGAGAGTGTCTGAGAGTGTCTGTGATTGTCAGAGACTGTCTGAGAGTGTCAGAGAGTGTCAGAGAGTGACAGAGAGTGTCTGAGAGTGTCTGAGAGTGTCAGAGAGTGTCAGAGAGTGATAGAGAGTGATAGAGAGCGTCTGAGAGTGTCTGAGAGTGTCAGAGAGTGTCAGAGTGTGATAGAGTGTGTCAGAGAGTGTCATTGAGTGATAGAGAGTGTCAGAGAGTGTCAGAGAGTGATAGAGAGTGTCAGAAAGTGATAGAGAGTGATAGAGAGTGTCAGAGAGTGTCAGAGAGTGTCAGAGAGTGTCAGAGATTGTCAGAGAGTGATAGAGTGTGTCACAGAGTGTCATCGAGTGATGGAGAGTGTCAGAGAGTGTCAGAGAGTGATAGAGAGTGATAGAGAGTGTCAGAGAGTGTCAGAGAGTGTCATAGAGTGATAGAGAGTGTCAGAGTGAGTCACAGAGTGTCTGAGTGTGTCAGAGAGTGATAGAGAATGATAGAGAGTGTCTGAATGTGTCTGTGATTGTCAGAGAGTGTCTGAGAGTTTCAGAGAGTGTCAGAGAGTAATAGAGAGTGTCTGAGAGTGTCTGAGACTGTCAGAGAGTGTCTGAGAGTGTCTGAGAGTGTCAGAGAGTGTCAGAGAGTGATAGAGAGTGTCAGAGAGTGTCATTGAGTGATAGAGAGTTTCAGAGAGTGACAGAGAGTGATAGAGAGTGTCAGAAAGTGATAGAGAGTGATAGAGAGTGTCAGAGAGTGTCAGAGAGTGTCAGAGAGTGATAGAGAGTGTCAGAGAGTGATAGAGTGTGTCACAGAGTGTCATCGAGTGATGGAGAGTGTCAGAGAGTGTCAGAGAGTGATAGAGAGTGCTAGAGAGTGTCAGAGAGTGTCAGAGAGTGATAGAGAGTGTCAGAGTGAGTCACAGAGTGTCTGAGTGTGTCAGAGAGTGTCAGAGAGTGATAGAGAATGATAGAGAGTGTCAGAGAGTATCAGAGAGTGATAGAGAATGTCAGAGCGTGATAGAGAGTGTCAGACATTGTCAGAGAGTGTCAGAGAGTGATAAAGAGTGATAGAGAGTGCCAGAGAGTGATCGAGAGTGTAAGAGAGAGTCATTGAATGATAGAGTGTGTCAGAGAGTGTCAGAGAGTGATCGAGAGTGTCAGAGAGTGATAGAGAGTCTCAGAGAGTGATAGAGTGTGATAGAGAGTGTCTGAGAGTGTCTGTGATTGTCAGAGAGTGTCTGAGAGTGTCAGAGAGTGTCAGAGAGTGATAGAGAGTGTCTGAGAGTATCTGAGAGTGTCAGAGAGTGTCAGAGAGTGATAGAGAGTGTCAGAGAGTGTCATTGAGTGATAGAGAGTGTCAGAGAGTGTCAGAGAGTGATAGAGAGTGTCAGAAAGTGATAGAGAATGATAGAGAGTGTCAGAGAGTGTCAGAGAGTGATAGAGAGTGTCAGAGAGTGATAGAGAGTGTCAGAGAGTGTCTGAGAGTGACAGAGAGTGACAAAGGGTGTCTGAGAGTGTCAGATAGTGATAGAGAGACTCTGAGAGTTTCAGAGAGTGTCAGAGAGTGATAGAGAGTGTCAGAGAGTGTCAGAGAGTGTCACAGAGTGTCTGATTGTGTCAGAGAGTGTCGGAGAGTGATAGAGGGTGTCACAGATTGTCATTGAGTGTTAGAGAGTGTCAGAGAGTGTCAGAGAATGATAGAGAGTGTCAGAGAGTGTCAGAGTGTGTCAGAGGGTGTCAGAGAGTGTCAGAGAGTGGTAGAGAGTGTCAGAGAGTGATAGAGAGTGATAGAGAGCGTCAGAGAGTGGCATAGAGTGATAGAGAGTGTCAGAGTGTGTCACAGAGTGTCTGATTGTGTCAGAGAGTGTCAGAGAGTGATAGAGAGTGATACAGAGTGTCATTGAGTGATAGAGAGTGTCAGAGTGTGTCAGAGAGTGATAAAGAGTTATCGAGAGTTTCAGAGAGTGTCAGAGAGTGATAGAGAGTGATAGGGAGTGTCAGAGATTGTCATTGAGTGTCAGAGAGTGTCAGAGAGTTTCAGAGAGTGATATAGTGTGTCAGAGAGTGATAGAGAGTGATAGAGAGTGTCAGAGAGTGTCAGAGAATGATAGAGAGTGTCAGAGAGTGTCAGAGTGCGTCAGAGTGTGTCAGAGGGTGTCAGAGAGTGTCAGAGAGTGGTAGAGAGTGTCAGAGAGTTATAGAGAGTGATAGAGAGCGTCAGAGAGTGTCATAGAGTGTCATAGAGTGATAGAGAGTGTCAGAGTGTGTCACAGAGTGTCTGATTGTGTCAGAGAGTGTCAGAGAGTGATAGAGAGTGTCACAGAGTGTCATTGAGTGATAGAGAGTGTCAGAGAGTGTCAGAGAGTGATAGAGAGTGATCGAGAGAGTCAGAGAGTGACAGAGAGTGATAGAGAGTGTCTGAGAGTGTCTGAGAGTGTCTGAGAGTGTCTGTGATTGTCAGAGACTGTCTGAGAGTGTCAGAGAGTGTCAGAGAGTGATAGAGAGTGTCTAAGAGTGTCTGAGAGTGTCAGAGAGTGTCAGAGAGTGATAGAGAGTGATAGAGAGCGTCTGAGAGTGTCTGAGAGTGTCAGAGAGTGTCAGAGTGTGATAGAGTGTGTCAGAGAGTGTCATTGAGTGATAGAGAGTGTCAGAGAGTGTCAGAGAGTGATAGAGAGTGTCAGAAAGTGATAGAGAGTGATAGAGAGTGTCAGAGAGTGTCAGAGAGTGTCAGAGCGTAATAGGGAGTGATGGAGAGCGTCAGAGAGTGTCAGAGTGATAGAGAGTGTCAGAGAGTGTCACAGAGTGTCTGATTGTGTCAGAGAGTGTCGGAGAGTGATAGAGGGTGTCACAGATTGTCATTGAGTGTTAGAGAGTGTCAGAGAGTGTCAGAGAATGATAGAGAGTGTCAGAGAGTGTCAGAGTGTGTCAGAGGGTGTCAGAGAGTGTCAGAGAGTGGTAGAGAGTGTCAGAGAGTGATAGAGAGTGATAGAGAGCGTCAGAGAGTGGCATACAGTGGTAGAGAGTGTCAGAGTGTGTCACAGAGTGTCTGATTGTGTCAGAGAGTGTCAGAGAGTGATAGAGAGTGATACAGAGTGTCATTGAGTGATAGAGAGTGTCAGAGTGTGTCAGAGAGTGATAAAGAGTTATCGAGAGTTTCAGAGAGTGTCAGAGAGTGATAGAGAGTGATAGGGAGTGTCAGAGATTGTCATTGAGTGTCAGAGAGTGTCAGAGAGTGTCAGAGAGTGATAGAGAACGTTAGAGAGCGTCTGAGAGTGTCTGAGAGTGTCAGAGAGTGTCAGAGTGTGATAGAGTGTGTCAGAGAGTGTCATTGAGTGATAGAGAGTGTCAGAGAGTGTCAGAGAGTGATAGAGAGTGTCAGAAAGTGATAGAGAGTGATAGAGAGTGTCAGAGTGTGTCAGAGAGTGTCAGAGCGTAATAGGGAGTGATGGAGAGCGTCAGAGAGTGTCAGAGTGATAGAGAGTGTCAGAGAGTGTCAGAGAATGATAGAGAGTGTCAGAGAGTGTCAGAGTGTGTCAGAGGGTGTCAGAGAGTGTCAGAGAGTGGTAGAGAGTGTCAGAGAGTGATAGAGAGTGATGGAGAGCGTCAGAGAGTGGCATAGAGTGATAGAGAGTGTCAGAGTGTGTCACAGAGTGTCTGATTGTGTCAGAGACTGTCAGAGAGTGATAGAGAGTGATACAGAGTGTCATTGAGTGATAGAGAGTGTCAGAGTGTGTCAGAGAGTGATAAAGAGTTATCGAGAGTTTCAGAGAGTGTCAGAGAGTGATAGAGAGTGATAGGGAGTGTCAGAGATTGTCATTGAGTGTCAGAGAGTGTCAGAGAGTTTCAGAGAGTGATATAGTGTGTCAGAGAGTGATAGAGAGTGATAGAGAGTGTCAGAGAGTGTCAGAGAATGATAGAGAGTGTCAGAGAGTGTCAGAGTGTGTCAGAGTGTGTCAGAGAGTTATAGAGAGTGATAGAGAGCGTCAGAGAGTGTCATAGAGTGTCATAGAGTGATAGAGAGTGTCAGAGTGTGTCACAGAGTGTCTGATTGTGTCAGAGAGTGTCAGAGAGTGATAGAGAGTGTCACAGAGTGTCATTGAGTGATAGAGAGTGTCAGAGAGTGTCAGAGAGTGATAGAGAGTGATCGAGAGAGTCAGAGAGAGTCAGAGAGTGACAGAGAGTGATAGAGAGTGTCTGAGAGTGTCTGAGAGTGTCTGAGAGTGTCTGTGATTGTCAGAGACTGTCTGAGAGTGTCAGAGAGTGTCAGAGAGTGATAGAGAGTGTCAGAGAGTGTCAGAGAGTGTCAGAGAGTGTCAGAGAGTGATAGAGAGTGATAGAGAGCGTCTGAGAGTGTCTGAGAGTGTCAGAGAGTGTCAGAGTGTGATAGAGTGTGTCAGAGAGTGTCATTGAGTGATAGAGAGTGTCAGAGAGTGTCAGAGAGTGATAGAGAGTGTCAGAAAGTGATAGAGAGCGATAGAGAGTGTCAGAGAGTGTCAGAGAGTGTCAGAGAGTGATAGAGAGTGTCAGAGAGTGATAGAGTGTGTCACAGAGTGTCATCGAGTGATGGAGAGTGTCAGAGAGTGTCAGAGAGTGATAGAGAGTGATAGAGAGTGTCAGAGAGTGTCAGAGAGTGTCATAGAGTGATAGAGAGTGTCAGAGTGAGTCACAGAGTGTCTGAGTGTGTCAGAGAGTGATAGAGAATGATAGAGAGTGTCTGAATGTGTCTGTGATTGTCAGAGAGTGTCTGAGAGTTTCAGAGAGTGTCAGAGAGTAATAGAGAGTGTCTGAGAGTGCCTGAGACTTTCAGAGAGTGTCTGAGAGTGTCTGAGAGTGTCAGAGAGTGTCAGAGAGTGATAGAGAGTGTCAGAGAGTGTCATTGAGTGATAGAGAGTTTCAGAGAGTGACAGAGAGTGATAGAGAGTGTCAGAAAGTGATAGAGAGTGATAGAGAGTGTCAGAGAGTGTCAGAGAATGTCAGAGAGTGATAGAGAGTGTCAGAGAGTGATAGAGTGTGTCACAGAGTGTCATCGAGTGATGGAGAGTGTCAGAGAGTGTCAGAGAGTGATAGAGAGTGCTAGAGAGTGTCAGAGAGTGTCAGAGAGTGATAGAGAGTGTCAGAGTGAGTCACAGAGTGTCTGAGTGTGTCAGAGAGTGTCAGAGAGTGATAGAGAATGATAGAGAGTGTCAGAGAGTATCAGAGAGTGATAGAGAATGTCAGAGCGTGATAGAGAGTGTCAGACATTGTCAGAGAGTGTCAGAGAGTGATAAAGAGTGATAGAGAGTGCCAAAGAGTGATCGAGAGTGTAAGAGAGAGTCATTGAATGATAGAGTGTGTCAGAGAGTGTCAGAGAGTGATCGAGAGTGTCAGAGAGTGATAGAGAGTCTCAGAGAGTGATAGAGTGTGATAGAGAGTGTCTGAGAGTGTCTGTGATTGTCAGAGAGTGTCTGAGAGTGTCAGAGAGTGTCAGAGAGTGATAGAGAGTGTCTGAGAGTATCTGAGAGTGTCAGAGAGTGTCAGAGAGTGATAGAGAGTGTCAGAGAGTGTCATTGAGTGATAGAGAGTGTCAGAGAGTGTCAGAGAGTGATAGAGAGTGTCAGAAAGTGATAGAGAATGATAGAGAGTGTCAGAGAGTGTCAGAGAGTGATAGAGAGTGTCAGAGAGTGATAGAGAGTGTCAGAGAGTGTCTGAGAGTGACAGAGAGTGACAAAGGGTGTCTGAGAGTGTCAGATAGTGATAGAGAGACTCTGAGAGTTTCAGAGAGTGTCAGAGAGTGATAGAGAGTGTCAGAGAGTGTCAGAGAGTGTCAGAGTGTGTCAGAGTGTGTCAGAGGGTGTCAGAGAGTGGTAGAGAGTGTCAGAGAGTGATAGAGAGTGTCAGAGAGTGTCAGAGAGTGTCAGAGAGTGTCAGAGTGTGTTAGAGGTTGTCAGAGTGTGTCAGAGAGTGATAGAGAGTGATAGAGAGTGTCAGAGAGTGTCCTAGAGTGATGGAGAGTGTCAGAGAGTGTCAGAGTGTGTTAGAGGTTGTCAGAGTGTGTCAGAGAGTGATAGAGAGTGTCAGAGTGTGTCAGAGAGTGTCAGAGCGTAATAGGGAGTGATGGAGAGCGTCAGAGAGTGTCAGAGTGATAGAGAGTGTCAGAGAGTGTCACAGAGTGTCTGATTGTGTCAGAGAGTGTCGGAGAGTGATAGAGGGTGTCACAGATTGTCATTGAGTGTTAGAGAGTGTCAGAGAGTGTCAGAGAATGATAGAGAGTGTCAGAGAGTGTCAGAGTGTGTCAGAGGGTGTCAGAGAGTGTCAGAGAGTGGTAGAGAGTGTCAGAGAGTGATAGAGAGTGATAGAGAGTGATAGAGAGCGTCAGAGAGTGGCATAGAGTGATAGAGAGTGTCAGAGTGTGTCACAGAGTGTCTGATTGTGTCAGAGAGTGTCAGAGAGTGATAGAGAGTGATACAGAGTGTCATTGAGTTATCGAGAGTTTCAGAGAGTGTCAGAGAGTGATAGAGAGTGATAGGGAGTGTCAGAGATTGTCATTGAGTGTCAGAGAGTGTCAGAGAGTTTCAGAGAGTGATATAGTGTGTCAGAGAGTGATAGAGAGTGATAGAGAGTGTCAGAGAGTGATAGAGAGTGATGGAGCGTGTCAGAGAGTGATATAGAGTGATTGTGAGTGTCAGAGAGTGGTTAAGAGTGATAGGGAGTGTCAGAGAGTGTCATTGATTGTCAGAGAGTGTCAGAGAGTTTCAGAGAGTGATAGAGAGTGTCAGAGAGTGATATAGAGTGATAGTGAGTGTCAGAGAGTGGTTAAGAGTGATAGGGAGTGTCAGAGAGTGTCAGTGAGAGTCAGAGAGTGTCAGAGAGTTTCAGAGAGTGATATAGTGTGTCAGAGAGTGATAGAGAGTGATAGAGAGTGTCAGAGAGTGTCAGAGAATGATAGAGAGTGTCAGAGAGTGTCAGAGTGTGTCAGAGTGTGTCAGAGAGTTATAGAGAGTGATAGAGAGCGTCAGAGAGTGTCATAGAGTGTCATAGAGTGATAGAGAGTGTCAGAGTGTGTCACAGAGTGTCTGATTGTGTCAGAGAGTGTCAGAGAGTGATAGAGAGTGTCACAGAGTGTCATTGAGTGATAGAGAGTGTCAGAGAGTGTCAGAGAGTGATAGAGAGTGATCGAGAGAGTCAGAGAGAGTCAGAGAGTGACAGAGAGTGATAGAGAGTGTCTGAGAGTGTCTGAGAGTGTCTGAGAGTGTCTGTGATTGTCAGAGACTGTCTGAGAGTGTCAGAGAGTGTCAGAGAGTGATAGAGAGTGTCTGAGAGTGTCTGAGAGTGTCAGAGAGTGTCAGAGAGTGATAGAGAGTGATAGAGAGCGTCTGAGAGTGTCTGAGAGTGTCAGAGAGTGTCAGAGTGTGATAGAGTGTGTCAGAGAGTGTCATTGAGTGATAGAGAGTGTCAGAGAGTGTCAGAGAGTGATAGAGAGTGTCAGAAAGTGATAGAGAGTGATAGAGAGTGTCAGAGAGTGTCAGAGAGTGTCAGAGAGTGATAGAGAGTGTCAGAGAGTGATAGAGTGTGTCACAGAGTGTCATCGAGTGATGGAGAGTGTCAGAGAGTGTCAGAGAGTGATAGAGAGTGATAGAGAGTGTCAGAGAGTGTCAGAGAGTGTCATAGAGTGATAGAGAGTGTCAGAGTGAGTCACAGAGTGTCTGAGTGTGTCAGAGAGTGATAGAGAATGATAGAGAGTGTCTGAATGTGTCTGTGATTGTCAGAGAGTGTCTGAGAGTTTCAGAGAGTGTCAGAGAGTAATAGAGAGTGTCTGAGAGTGTCTGAGACTTTCAGAGAGTGTCTGAGAGTGTCTGAGAGTGTCAGAGAGTGTCAGAGAGTGATAGAGAGTGTCAGAGAGTGTCATTGAGTGATAGAGAGTTTCAGAGAGTGACAGAGAGTGATAGAGAGTGTCAGAAAGTGATAGAGAGTGATAGAGAGTGTCAGAGAGTGTCAGAGAGTGTCAGAGAGTGATAGAGAGTGTCAGAGAGTGATAGAGTGTGTCACAGAGTGTCATCGAGTGATGGAGAGTGTCAGAGAGTGTCAGAGAGTGATAGAGAGTGCTAGAGAGTGTCAGAGAGTGTCAGAGAGTGATAGAGAGTGTCAGAGTGAGTCACAGAGTGTCTGAGTGTGTCAGAGAGTGTCAGAGAGTGATAGAGAATGATAGAGAGTGTCAGAGAGTATCAGAGAGTGATAGAGAATGTCAGAGCGTGATAGAGAGTGTCAGACATTGTCAGAGAGTGTCAGAGAGTGATAAAGAGTGATAGAGAGTGCCAGAGAGTGATCGAGAGTGTAAGAGAGAGTCATTGAATGATAGAGTGTGTCAGAGAGTGTCAGAGAGTGATCGAGAGTGTCAGAGAGTGATAGAGAGTCTCAGAGAGTGATAGAGTGTGATAGAGAGTGTCTGAGAGTGTCTGTGATTGTCAGAGAGTGTCTGAGAGTGTCAGAGAGTGTCAGAGAGTGATAGAGAGTGTCTGAGAGTATCTGAGAGTGTCAGAGAGTGTCAGAGAGTGATAGAGAGTGTCAGAGAGTGTCATTGAGTGATAGAGAGTGTCAGAGAGTGTCAGAGAGTGATAGAGAGTGTCAGAAAGTGATAGAGAATGATAGAGAGTGTCAGAGAGTGTCAGAGAGTGATAGAGAGTGTCAGAGAGTGATAGAGAGTGTCAGAGAGTGTCTGAGAGTGACAGAGAGTGACAAAGGGTGTCTGAGAGTGTCAGATAGTGATAGAGAGACTCTGAGAGTTTCAGAGAGTGTCAGAGAGTGATAGAGAGTGTCAGAGAGTGTCAGAGAGTGTCAGAGTGTGTCAGAGTGTGTCAGAGGGTGTCAGAGAGTGTCAGAGAGTGGTAGAGAGTGTCAGAGAGTGATAGAGAGTGTCAGAGAGTGTCAGAGAGTGTCAGAGTGTGTTAGAGGTTGTCAGAGTGTGTCAGAGAGTGATAGAGAGTGATAGAGAGTGTCAGAGAGTGTCCTAGAGTGATGGAGAGTGTCAGAGAGTGTCAGAGTGTGTTAGAGGTTGTCAGAGTGTGTCAGAGAGTGATAGAGAGTGTCAGAGTGTGTCAGAGAGTGTCAGAGCGTAATAGGGAGTGATGGAGAGCGTCAGAGAGTGTCAGAGTGATAGAGAGTGTCAGAGAGTGTCACAGAGTGTCTGATTGTGTCAGAGAGTGTCGGAGAGTGATAGAGGGTGTCACAGATTGTCATTGAGTGTTAGAGAGTGTCAGAGAGTGTCAGAGAATGATAGAGAGTGTCAGAGAGTGTCAGAGTGTGTCAGAGGGTGTCAGAGAGTGTCAGAGAGTGGTAGAGAGTGTCAGAGAGTGATAGAGAGTGATAGAGAGCGTCAGAGAGTGGCATAGAGTGATAGAGAGTGTCAGAGTGTGTCACAGAGTGTCTGATTGTGTCAGAGAGTGTCAGAGAGTGATAGAGAGTGATACAGAGTGTCATTGAGTTATCGAGAGTTTCAGAGAGTGTCAGAGAGTGATAGAGAGTGATAGGGAGTGTCAGAGATTGTCATTGAGTGTCAGAGAGTGTCAGAGAGTTTCAGAGAGTGATATAGTGTGTCAGAGAGTGATAGAGAGTGATAGAGAGTGTCAGAGAGTGATAGAGAGTGATAGAGAGTGATAGAGCGTGTCAGAGAGTGATATAGAGTGATTGTGAGTGTCAGAGAGTGGTTAAGAGTGATAGGGAGTGTCAGAGAGTGTCATTGATTGTCAGAGAGTGTCAGAGAGTTTCAGAGAGTGATAGAGAGTGTCAGAGAGTGATATAGAGTGATAGTGAGTGTCAGAGAGTGGTTAAGAGTGATAGGGAGTGTCAGAGAGTGTCAGTGAGTGTCAGAGAGTGTCAGAGAGTTTCAGAGAGTGAAAGAGAGTGTCAGAGATTGATAGAGAGTGATAGAGAGTGTCAGAGAGTGATAGAGAATGATAGGGAGATTCAGAGAGTGTCATTGAGTGTCAGAGAGTGTCTGAGAGTGTCAGAGAGTGTCAGAGAGTGATATAGAGTGTCTGAGAGTGTCAGAGAGTGTCAGAGAGTGATGGGGAGTGTCTGAAAGTGAAAGAGAGTGTCTGAGAGTGTCAGAGAGTGTCAGAGAGTGATAGAGAGTGTCAGAGAGTGATACAGAGTGATAGAGAGTGTCAGAGAGTGTCTGAGCGTGATAGAGTGTGATAGAGCGTGTCTGAGTGTGTCAGAGAGTGATAGAGAGTGATCGAGAGTGTCAGAGATTGTCAGAGAGTGACAGAGAGTTTCTCAGTGTGTCAGAGAGTGTCAGAGAGTGATAGAGTGTGATAGAGAGTGATAGAGAGTGTCAGAGTGTGTCAGAGAGTGTCAGAGAGCTTTAGAGAGTGTTAGAGAGTGATAGAGAGCGTCAGAGAGTGTCATAGAGTGACAGAGAGAGTCAGAGTGTGTCAAAGAATGTCTGAGAGCGTCAGAGAGTGTCAGAGATTGATAAAGAGTGATAGATAGTGTATGAGAGTGTCAGAGTGTGTCAGAGAGTATCAGAGAGTGATAGAGAGTGAGAGAGAGTGATAGAGAGTGCCATAGAGTGTCATTGAGTGATAGAGAGTGTCAGAGAGCGTCAGAGAGTGATCGAGAGTGTCAGAGAGTGATAGCGAGTGTCAGAGAATGATAGAGAGTGTCAGAGAGTGATAGAGATTGATAGAGAGTGTCAGAGAGTGATAGAGAGTGATAGGGAGAGTCAGAGAGTGTCATTGAGTGTCAGAGAGTGTCAGAGAGATTCAGAGAGTGATTGAGAGTGTCAGAGAGTGTCAGATAGTGATAGAGAGTGATAGAGAGTGTCAAAGAGTAATAGAGATTGATAGAGAGTGTCTGAGAGTGTCAGAGTGTGTCAGAGAGTGTCAGAGAGTGATAGAGAGTGATGGACAGTGTCAGAGAGTGATAGAGAGTGATAGGGAGTGTCTGAGAGTGTCAGAGAGTGTCAGAGAGTGATAGCGAGTGATAGGGAATGTCAGAGATTTTCATTGAGTGTCAGAGAGTGTCAGAGAGTTTCAGAGAGTGATAGAGAGTGATAGAGAGTGATAGAGAGTGATAGAGAGTGATAGTGCGTGTCTGAGTGTGTCAGAGAGTGTCAGAGTGATAGAGAGTGATTCGAGAGAGTCAGAGAGTGTCATAGAGTGATAGAGATTGTCAGAGAGTGTCAGAGTGTGTCAGAGAATAATAGAGAGTGATAGTGTCAGAGAGTGTCATAGAGTGATAGAGAGTGTCAAAGAGTGTCAGAGAGTGATAGAAAGTGATTGAATGTGTCTGAGAGTGTCAGAGACTGTCAGAGAGTGCCAGACAGTGATAAAAAGTATTAGAGAGTGTCTGAGAGTGTCAGAGAGTGTCAGAGAGTGTCAGACGGTGATAGAGAGTGTTAGAGAGTGTCAGAGAGTGATAGAGAGTGATAGGTAGCGTCTGATAGTGTCAGAGAGTGTCAGAGAGTGATAGAGAGTGATAGAGAGTTGTAGGGAGTGTCAGAGAATGTCATTGAGTGTCAGAGAGTGTCAGAGAGTTTCAGAGAGTGTTTGAAAATGTCAGAGAATGTCAGAGAGTGATAGAGAGTGTCAGAGAGTGATATAGAGTGATAGTGAGTGTCAGAGAGTGGTTAAGAGTGATAGGGAGCGTCAGAGAGTGTCAGTGAGTGTCAGAGAGTGTCAGAGAGTTTCAGAGAGTGAAAGAGAGTGTCAGAGATTGATAGAGAGTGATAGAGAGTGTCAGAGAGTGATAGAGAGTGATAGTGAGTGTCTGAGAGTGTCAGAGAGTGATAGAGAGTGATAGGGAGATTCAGAGAGTGTCATTGAGTGTCAGAGAGTGTCTGAGAGTGTCAGAGAGTGTCAGAGAGTGATAGAGAGTGTCTGAGAGTGTCAGGGAGTGTCTGAGAGTGTCAGAGAGTGTTAGAGAGTGATAGAGAGTGTCAGAGAGTGATACAGAGTGATAGAGAGTGTCAGAGAGTGATTGAGAATGTCTGAGAGTGTCAGAGAGTGTCTGAGCGTGATAGAGCGTGTCTGAGTGTGTCAGGGAGTGATAGAGAGTGATCGAGAGTGTCAGAGAGTGTCAAAGAGTGACAGAGAGTTTCACAGAGTGATTGAGAGTGTCAGAGAGTGATAGAGTGTGATAGAGAGTGATAGAGAGTGTCAGAGTGTGTCAGAGAGTGTCAGAGAGTGTTAGAGAGTGTTAGAGAGTGATAGAGAGCGCCAGAGAGTGTCATAGAGTGACAGAGAGAGTCAGAGTGTGTCAAAGAATGTCTGAGAGCGTCAGAGAGTGTCAGAGATTGATAAAGAGTGATAGAGAGTGTCTGAGAGTGTCAGAGTGTGTCAGAGAGTATCAGAGAGTGTCAGAGAGTGAGAGAGAGTGATAGAGAGTGTCATAGAGTGTCATTGAGTGATAGAGAGTGTCAGAGAGCGTCACAGAGTGATCGAGAGTGTCAGAGAGTGATAGCGAGTGTCAGAGAATGATAGAGAGTGTCAGAGAGTGATAGAGATTGATAGAGAGTGTCAGAGAGTGATAGAGAGTGATAGGGAGAGTCAGAGAGTGTCATTGAGTGTCAGAGAGTGTCAGAGAGTGATAGAGAGTGATAGGGAGAATCAGAGAGTGTCATTGAGTGTCATTGAGTGTCAGAGAGTGTCAGAGAGATTCAGAGAGTGATTGAGAGTGTCAGAGAGTGTCAGATAGTGATGGAGAGTGATAGAGAGTGTCAAAGAGTAATAGAGATTGATAGCGAGTGTCTGAGAGTGTCAGAGTGTGTCAGAGAGTGTCAGAGAGTGATAGAGAGTGATAGAGAGTGATAGACAGTGTCAGAGAGTGATAGAGAGTGATAGGGAGTGTCTGAGAGTGTCAGAGAGTGTCAGAGAGTGATAGCGAGTGATAGGGAATGTCAGAGATTTTCATTGAGTGTCAGAGAGTGTCAGAGAGTTTCAGAGAGTGATAGAGAGTGATAGAGAGTGATAGAACGTGTCTGAGTGTGTCTGAGAGTGTCAGAGTGATAGAGAGTGATAGAGAGAGTCAGAGAGTGTCATAGACTGATAGAGAGTGTCAGAGAGTGTCAGAGTGTGTCAGAGAATAATAGAGAGTGATCGTGTCAGAGAGTGTCATAGAGTGATAGAGAGTGTCAAAGAGTGTCAGAGAGTGATAGAAAGTGATTGAATGTGTCTGAGAGTGTCAGAGACTGTCAGAGAGTGCCAGAGAGCGATAAAGAGTATTAGAGAGTGTCTGAGAGTGTCAGAGAGTGTCAGAGAGTGATAGTGAGTGTTAGAGATTGTCAGAGAGTGATAGAGAGTGATAGAGAGCGTCTGAGAGTGTCAGAGACTGTCAGAAAGTGATAGCCTTTGATAGAGAGTTGTAGGGAGTGTCAGAGAGTGTCATTGAGTGTCAGAGAGTGTCAGAGAGTTTCAGAGAGTGATTGAAAATGTCAGAGAGTGTCAGAAAGTGATAGAGAGTGATAAAATGTGATAGAGAGTGTCAGAGAGTGATAGAGAGTGTCTGAGAGTGTCTGAGAGTGTCAGAGAGTGTCAGAGAGTGTCAGAGAGAGATAGAGAGTGTCAGAGATTGTCAGAGAGTGATAGAGAGTGTCTGAGAGTGCCAGAGAGTGTCAGAGAGTGATAGAGAGTGATAGGGAGTGTCAGAGATTGTCATTGAGTGTCAGAGAGTGTCAGAGTGTGTCAGAGAGTGATAGAGAGTGTCAGAGAGTGATAGAGAGTGATAGAGAGTGTCGGAGAGTTTCAGAGAGTGATAGAGAGTGTCAGAGAGTGATATAGAGTGATAGTGAGTGTCAGAGAGTGGTTAAGAGTGATAGGGAGTGTCAGAGAGTGTCAGTGAGTGTCAGAGAGTGTCAGAGAGTTTCAGAAAGTGAAAGAGAGTGTCAGAGATAGAGAGTGATAGAGAGTGTCAGAGAATGATAGAGAGTGATAGTGAGTGTCTGAGAGCGTCAGAGAGTGATAAAGAGTGATAGGGAGAGTCAGAGAGTGTCATTGAGTGTCAGAGAGTGAAAGAGAGTGTCTGAGAGTGTCAGAGAGTGTCAGAGAGTGATAGAGAGTGTCAGAGAGTGAAAGAGAGTGTCTGAGAGTGATAGAGATTGATAGAGAGTGTCAGAGAGTGATAGAGAGTGATAGGGAGAGTCAGAGAGTGATCGAGAGTTTCAGAGAGTGATAGCGAGTGTCAGAGAATGATAGAGAGTGTCAGAGAGTGATAGAGATTGATAGAGAGTGTCAGAGAGTGATAGAGAGTGATAGGGAGAGTCAGAGAGTGTCATTGAGTGTCAGAGAGTGTCAGAGAGTGTCAGAGAGTGTTAGAGAGTGTTAGAGAGTGATAGAGAGCGTCAGAGAGTGTCATAGAGTGACAGAGAGAGTCAGAGTGTGTCAAAGAATGTCTGAGAGCGTCAGAGAGTGTCAGAGATTGATAAAGAGTGATAGAGAGTGTCTGAGAGTGTCAGAGTGTGTCAGAGAGTATCAGAGAGTGTCAGAGAGTGAGAGAGAGTGATAGAGAGTGTCATATAGTGTCATTGAGTGATAGAGAGTGTCAGAGAGCGTCAGAGAGTGATCGAGAGTGTCAGAGAGTGATAGCGAGTGTCAGAGAATGATAGAGAGTGTCAGAGAGTGATAGAGATTGATAGAGAGTGTCAGAGAGTGATAGAGAGTGATAGGGAGAGTCAGAGAGTTTCATTGAGTGTCAGAGAGTGTCAGAGAGTGATACCGAGTGTCAGAGAATGATAGAGAGTGTCAGAGAGTGATAGAGATTGATAGAGAGTGTCAGAGAGTGATAGAGAGTGATAGGGAGAGTCAGAGAGTGTCATTGAGTGTCAGAGAGTGTCAGAGAGATTCAGAGAGTGATTGAGAGTGTCAGAGAGTGTCAGATAGTGATAGAGAGTGATAGAGAGTGTCAAAGAGTGATAGAGAGTGATAGGGAGAGTCAGAGAGTGTCATTGAGTGTCAGAGAGTGTCAGAGAGATTCAGAGAGTGATTGAGAGTGTCAGAGAGTGTCAGATAGTGATAGAGAGTGATAGAGAGTGTCAAAGAGTAATAGAGATTGATAGCGAGTGTCTGAGAGTGTCAGAGTGTGTCAGAGAGTGTCACAGAGTGTCTGAGTGTGTCAGAGAGTGATAGAGAATGATAGAGAGTGTCTGAATGTGTCTGTGATTGTCAGAGAGTGTCTGAGAGTTTCAGAGAGTGTCAGAGAGTAATAGAGAGTGTCTGAGAGTGTCTGAGACTTTCAGAGAGTGTCTGAGAGTGTCTGAGAGTGTCAGAGAGTGTCAGAGAGTGATAGAGAGTGTCAGAGAGTGTCATTGAGTGATAGAGAGTTTCAGAGAGTGACAGAGAGTGATAGAGAGTGTCAGAAAGTGATAGAGAGTGATAGAGAGTGTCAGAGAGTGTCAGAGAGTGTCAGAGAGTGATAGAGAGTGTCAGAGAGTGATAGAGTGTGTCACAGAGTGTCATCGAGTGATGGAGAGTGTCAGAGAGTGTCAGAGAGTGATAGAGAGTGCTAGAGAGTGTCAGAGAGTGTCAGAGAGTGATAGAGAGTGTCAGAGTGAGTCACAGAGTGTCTGAGTGTGTCAGAGAGTGTCAGAGAGTGATAGAGAATGATAGAGAGTGTCAGAGAGTATCAGAGAGTGATAGAGAATGTCAGAGCGTGATAGAGAGTGTCAGACATTGTCAGAGAGTGTCAGAGAGTGATAAAGAGTGATAGAGAGTGCCAGAGAGTGATCGAGAGTGTAAGAGAGAGTCATTGAATGATAGAGTGTGTCAGAGAGTGTCAGAGAGTGATCGAGAGTGTCAGAGAGTGATAGAGAGTCTCAGAGAGTGATAGAGTGTGATAGAGAGTGTCTGAGAGTGTCTGTGATTGTCAGAGAGTGTCTGAGAGTGTCAGAGAGTGTCAGAGAGTGATAGAGAGTGTCTGAGAGTATCTGAGAGTGTCAGAGAGTGTCAGAGAGTGATAGAGAGTGTCAGAGAGTGTCATTGAGTGATAGAGAGTGTCAGAGAGTGTCAGAGAGTGATAGAGAGTGTCAGAAAGTGATAGAGAATGATAGAGAGTGTCAGAGAGTGTCAGAGAGTGATAGAGAGTGTCAGAGAGTGATAGAGAGTGTCAGAGAGTGTCTGAGAGTGACAGAGAGTGACAAAGGGTGTCTGAGAGTGTCAGATAGTGATAGAGAGACTCTGAGAGTTTCAGAGAGTGTCAGAGAGTGATAGAGAGTGTCAGAGAGTGTCAGAGAGTGTCAGAGTGTGTCAGAGTGTGTCAGAGGGTGTCAGAGAGTGTCAGAGAGTGGTAGAGAGTGTCAGAGAGTGATAGAGAGTGTCAGAGAGTGTCAGAGAGTGTCAGAGTGTGTTAGAGGTTGTCAGAGTGTGTCAGAGAGTGATAGAGAGTGATAGAGAGTGTCAGAGAGTGTCCTAGAGTGATGGAGAGTGTCAGAGAGTGTCAGAGTGTGTTAGAGGTTGTCAGAGTGTGTCAGAGAGTGATAGAGAGTGTCAGAGTGTGTCAGAGAGTGTCAGAGCGTAATAGGGAGTGATGGAGAGCGTCAGAGAGTGTCAGAGTGATAGAGAGTGTCAGAGAGTGTCACAGAGTGTCTGATTGTGTCAGAGAGTGTCGGAGAGTGATAGAGGGTGTCACAGATTGTCATTGAGTGTTAGAGAGTGTCAGAGAGTGTCAGAGAATGATAGAGAGTGTCAGAGAGTGTCAGAGTGTGTCAGAGGGTGTCAGAGAGTGTCAGAGAGTGGTAGAGAGTGTCAGAGAGTGATAGAGAGTGATAGAGAGCGTCAGAGAGTGGCATAGAGTGATAGAGAGTGTCAGAGTGTGTCACAGAGTGTCTGATTGTGTCAGAGAGTGTCAGAGAGTGATAGAGAGTGATACAGAGTGTCATTGAGTTATCGAGAGTTTCAGAGAGTGTCAGAGAGTGATAGAGAGTGATAGGGAGTGTCAGAGATTGTCATTGAGTGTCAGAGAGTGTCAGAGAGTTTCAGAGAGTGATATAGTGTGTCAGAGAGTGATAGAGAGTGATAGAGAGTGTCAGAGAGTGATAGAGAGTGATAGAGAGTGATAGAGCGTGTCAGAGAGTGATATAGAGTGATTGTGAGTGTCAGAGAGTGGTTAAGAGTGATAGGGAGTGTCAGAGAGTGTCATTGATTGTCAGAGAGTGTCAGAGAGTTTCAGAGAGTGATAGAGAGTGTCAGAGAGTGATATAGAGTGATAGTGAGTGTCAGAGAGTGGTTAAGAGTGATAGGGAGTGTCAGAGAGTGTCAGTGAGTGTCAGAGAGTGTCAGAGAGTTTCAGAGAGTGAAAGAGAGTGTCAGAGATTGATAGAGAGTGATAGAGAGTGTCAGAGAGTGATAGAGAATGATAGGGAGATTCAGAGAGTGTCATTGAGTGTCAGAGAGTGTCTGAGAGTGTCAGAGAGTGTCAGAGAGTGATATAGAGTGTCTGAGAGTGTCAGAGAGTGTCAGAGAGTGATGGGGAGTGTCTGAAAGTGAAAGAGAGTGTCTGAGAGTGTCAGAGAGTGTCAGAGAGTGATAGAGAGTGTCAGAGAGTGATACAGAGTGATAGAGAGTGTCAGAGAGTGTCTGAGCGTGATAGAGTGTGATAGAGCGTGTCTGAGTGTGTCAGAGAGTGATAGAGAGTGATCGAGAGTGTCAGAGATTGTCAGAGAGTGACAGAGAGTTTCTCAGTGTGTCAGAGAGTGTCAGAGAGTGATAGAGTGTGATAGAGAGTGATAGAGAGTGTCAGAGTGTGTCAGAGAGTGTCAGAGAGCTTTAGAGAGTGTTAGAGAGTGATAGAGAGCGTCAGAGAGTGTCATAGAGTGACAGAGAGAGTCAGAGTGTGTCAAAGAATGTCTGAGAGCGTCAGAGAGTGTCAGAGATTGATAAAGAGTGATAGATAGTGTATGAGAGTGTCAGAGTGTGTCAGAGAGTATCAGAGAGTGATAGAGAGTGAGAGAGAGTGATAGAGAGTGCCATAGAGTGTCATTGAGTGATAGAGAGTGTCAGAGAGCGTCAGAGAGTGATCGAGAGTGTCAGAGAGTGATAGCGAGTGTCAGAGAATGATAGAGAGTGTCAGAGAGTGATAGAGATTGATAGAGAGTGTCAGAGAGTGATAGAGAGTGATAGGGAGAGTCAGAGAGTGTCATTGAGTGTCAGAGAGTGTCAGAGAGATTCAGAGAGTGATTGAGAGTGTCAGAGAGTGTCAGATAGTGATAGAGAGTGATAGAGAGTGTCAAAGAGTAATAGAGATTGATAGAGAGTGTCTGAGAGTGTCAGAGTGTGTCAGAGAGTGTCAGAGAGTGATAGAGAGTGATGGACAGTGTCAGAGAGTGATAGAGAGTGATAGGGAGTGTCTGAGAGTGTCAGAGAGTGTCAGAGAGTGATAGCGAGTGATAGGGAATGTCAGAGATTTTCATTGAGTGTCAGAGAGTGTCAGAGAGTTTCAGAGAGTGATAGAGAGTGATAGAGAGTGATAGAGAGTGATAGAGAGTGATAGTGCGTGTCTGAGTGTGTCAGAGAGTGTCAGAGTGATAGAGAGTGATTCGAGAGAGTCAGAGAGTGTCATAGAGTGATAGAGATTGTCAGAGAGTGTCAGAGTGTGTCAGAGAATAATAGAGAGTGATAGTGTCAGAGAGTGTCATAGAGTGATAGAGAGTGTCAAAGAGTGTCAGAGAGTGATAGAAAGTGATTGAATGTGTCTGAGAGTGTCAGAGACTGTCAGAGAGTGCCAGACAGTGATAAAAAGTATTAGAGAGTGTCTGAGAGTGTCAGAGAGTGTCAGAGAGTGTCAGACGGTGATAGAGAGTGTTAGAGAGTGTCAGAGAGTGATAGAGAGTGATAGGTAGCGTCTGATAGTGTCAGAGAGTGTCAGAGAGTGATAGAGAGTGATAGAGAGTTGTAGGGAGTGTCAGAGAATGTCATTGAGTGTCAGAGAGTGTCAGAGAGTTTCAGAGAGTGTTTGAAAATGTCAGAGAATGTCAGAGAGTGATAGAGAGTGTCAGAGAGTGATATAGAGTGATAGTGAGTGTCAGAGAGTGGTTAAGAGTGATAGGGAGCGTCAGAGAGTGTCAGTGAGTGTCAGAGAGTGTCAGAGAGTTTCAGAGAGTGAAAGAGAGTGTCAGAGATTGATAGAGAGTGATAGAGAGTGTCAGAGAGTGATAGAGAGTGATAGTGAGTGTCTGAGAGTGTCAGAGAGTGATAGAGAGTGATAGGGAGATTCAGAGAGTGTCATTGAGTGTCAGAGAGTGTCTGAGAGTGTCAGAGAGTGTCAGAGAGTGATAGAGAGTGTCTGAGAGTGTCAGGGAGTGTCTGAGAGTGTCAGAGAGTGTTAGAGAGTGATAGAGAGTGTCAGAGAGTGATACAGAGTGATAGAGAGTGTCAGAGAGTGATTGAGAATGTCTGAGAGTGTCAGAGAGTGTCTGAGCGTGATAGAGCGTGTCTGAGTGTGTCAGGGAGTGATAGAGAGTGATCGAGAGTGTCAGAGAGTGTCAAAGAGTGACAGAGAGTTTCACAGAGTGATTGAGAGTGTCAGAGAGTGATAGAGTGTGATAGAGAGTGATAGAGAGTGTCAGAGTGTGTCAGAGAGTGTCAGAGAGTGTTAGAGAGTGTTAGAGAGTGATAGAGAGCGCCAGAGAGTGTCATAGAGTGACAGAGAGAGTCAGAGTGTGTCAAAGAATGTCTGAGAGCGTCAGAGAGTGTCAGAGATTGATAAAGAGTGATAGAGAGTGTCTGAGAGTGTCAGAGTGTGTCAGAGAGTATCAGAGAGTGTCAGAGAGTGAGAGAGAGTGATAGAGAGTGTCATAGAGTGTCATTGAGTGATAGAGAGTGTCAGAGAGCGTCACAGAGTGATCGAGAGTGTCAGAGAGTGATAGCGAGTGTCAGAGAATGATAGAGAGTGTCAGAGAGTGATAGAGATTGATAGAGAGTGTCAGAGAGTGATAGAGAGTGATAGGGAGAGTCAGAGAGTGTCATTGAGTGTCAGAGAGTGTCAGAGAGTGATAGAGAGTGATAGGGAGAATCAGAGAGTGTCATTGAGTGTCATTGAGTGTCAGAGAGTGTCAGAGAGATTCAGAGAGTGATTGAGAGTGTCAGAGAGTGTCAGATAGTGATGGAGAGTGATAGAGAGTGTCAAAGAGTAATAGAGATTGATAGCGAGTGTCTGAGAGTGTCAGAGTGTGTCAGAGAGTGTCAGAGAGTGATAGAGAGTGATAGAGAGTGATAGACAGTGTCAGAGAGTGATAGAGAGTGATAGGGAGTGTCTGAGAGTGTCAGAGAGTGTCAGAGAGTGATAGCGAGTGATAGGGAATGTCAGAGATTTTCATTGAGTGTCAGAGAGTGTCAGAGAGTTTCAGAGAGTGATAGAGAGTGATAGAGAGTGATAGAACGTGTCTGAGTGTGTCTGAGAGTGTCAGAGTGATAGAGAGTGATAGAGAGAGTCAGAGAGTGTCATAGACTGATAGAGAGTGTCAGAGAGTGTCAGAGTGTGTCAGAGAATAATAGAGAGTGATCGTGTCAGAGAGTGTCATAGAGTGATAGAGAGTGTCAAAGAGTGTCAGAGAGTGATAGAAAGTGATTGAATGTGTCTGAGAGTGTCAGAGACTGTCAGAGAGTGCCAGAGAGCGATAAAGAGTATTAGAGAGTGTCTGAGAGTGTCAGAGAGTGTCAGAGAGTGATAGTGAGTGTTAGAGATTGTCAGAGAGTGATAGAGAGTGATAGAGAGCGTCTGAGAGTGTCAGAGACTGTCAGAAAGTGATAGCCTTTGATAGAGAGTTGTAGGGAGTGTCAGAGAGTGTCATTGAGTGTCAGAGAGTGTCAGAGAGTTTCAGAGAGTGATTGAAAATGTCAGAGAGTGTCAGAAAGTGATAGAGAGTGATAAAATGTGATAGAGAGTGTCAGAGAGTGATAGAGAGTGTCTGAGAGTGTCTGAGAGTGTCAGAGAGTGTCAGAGAGTGTCAGAGAGAGATAGAGAGTGTCAGAGATTGTCAGAGAGTGATAGAGAGTGTCTGAGAGTGCCAGAGAGTGTCAGAGAGTGATAGAGAGTGATAGGGAGTGTCAGAGATTGTCATTGAGTGTCAGAGAGTGTCAGAGTGTGTCAGAGAGTGATAGAGAGTGTCAGAGAGTGATAGAGAGTGATAGAGAGTGTCGGAGAGTTTCAGAGAGTGATAGAGAGTGTCAGAGAGTGATATAGAGTGATAGTGAGTGTCAGAGAGTGGTTAAGAGTGATAGGGAGTGTCAGAGAGTGTCAGTGAGTGTCAGAGAGTGTCAGAGAGTTTCAGAAAGTGAAAGAGAGTGTCAGAGATAGAGAGTGATAGAGAGTGTCAGAGAATGATAGAGAGTGATAGTGAGTGTCTGAGAGCGTCAGAGAGTGATAAAGAGTGATAGGGAGAGTCAGAGAGTGTCATTGAGTGTCAGAGAGTGAAAGAGAGTGTCTGAGAGTGTCAGAGAGTGTCAGAGAGTGATAGAGAGTGTCAGAGAGTGAAAGAGAGTGTCTGAGAGTGATAGAGATTGATAGAGAGTGTCAGAGAGTGATAGAGAGTGATAGGGAGAGTCAGAGAGTGATCGAGAGTTTCAGAGAGTGATAGCGAGTGTCAGAGAATGATAGAGAGTGTCAGAGAGTGATAGAGATTGATAGAGAGTGTCAGAGAGTGATAGAGAGTGATAGGGAGAGTCAGAGAGTGTCATTGAGTGTCAGAGAGTGTCAGAGAGTGTCAGAGAGTGTTAGAGAGTGTTAGAGAGTGATAGAGAGCGTCAGAGAGTGTCATAGAGTGACAGAGAGAGTCAGAGTGTGTCAAAGAATGTCTGAGAGCGTCAGAGAGTGTCAGAGATTGATAAAGAGTGATAGAGAGTGTCTGAGAGTGTCAGAGTGTGTCAGAGAGTATCAGAGAGTGTCAGAGAGTGAGAGAGAGTGATAGAGAGTGTCATATAGTGTCATTGAGTGATAGAGAGTGTCAGAGAGCGTCAGAGAGTGATCGAGAGTGTCAGAGAGTGATAGCGAGTGTCAGAGAATGATAGAGAGTGTCAGAGAGTGATAGAGATTGATAGAGAGTGTCAGAGAGTGATAGAGAGTGATAGGGAGAGTCAGAGAGTTTCATTGAGTGTCAGAGAGTGTCAGAGAGTGATACCGAGTGTCAGAGAATGATAGAGAGTGTCAGAGAGTGATAGAGATTGATAGAGAGTGTCAGAGAGTGATAGAGAGTGATAGGGAGAGTCAGAGAGTGTCATTGAGTGTCAGAGAGTGTCAGAGAGATTCAGAGAGTGATTGAGAGTGTCAGAGAGTGTCAGATAGTGATAGAGAGTGATAGAGAGTGTCAAAGAGTGATAGAGAGTGATAGGGAGAGTCAGAGAGTGTCATTGAGTGTCAGAGAGTGTCAGAGAGATTCAGAGAGTGATTGAGAGTGTCAGAGAGTGTCAGATAGTGATAGAGAGTGATAGAGAGTGTCAAAGAGTAATAGAGATTGATAGCGAGTGTCTGAGAGTGTCAGAGTGTGTCAGAGAGTGTCAGAGAGTGTCAGAGAGTGATAGAGAGTGATAGAGAGTGATAGACAGTGTCAGAGAGTGATAGAGAGTGATAGGGAGTGTCTGAGAGTGTCAGAGAGTGTCAGAGAGTGATAGAGAGTGATAGAGCGTGTCTGAGTGTGTCAGAGAGTGTCAGAGTGATAGAGAGTGATAGAGAGAGTCAGAGAGTGTCATAGACTGATAGAGAGTGTCAGAGAGTGTCAGAGAGTGATAGAGAGTGATAGGGAGAGCCAGAGAGTGTCATTGAGTGTCAGAGAGTGTCAGAGAGTGTCAGAGAGTGTTAGAGAGTGTTAGAGAGTGATAGAGAGCGTCAGAGAGTGTCATAGAGTGACAGAGAGAGTCAGAGTGTGTCAAAGAATGTCTGAGAGCGTCAGAGAGTGTCAGAGATTGATAAAGAGTGATAGAGAGTGTCTGAGAGTGTCAGAGTGTGTCAGAGAGTATCAGAGAGTGTCAGAGAGTGAGAGAGAGTGATAGAGAGTGTCATATAGTGTCATTGAGTGATAGAGAGTGTCAGAGAGCGTCAGAGAGTGATCGAGAGTGTCAGAGAGTGATAGCGAGTGTCAGAGAATGATAGAGAGTGTCAGAGAGTGATAGAGAGTGATAGACAGTGTCAGAGAGTGATAGAGAGTGATAGGGAGTGTCTGAGAGTGTCAGAGAGTGTCAGAGAGTGATAGAGAGTGATAGAGCGTGTCTGAGTGTGTCAGAGAGTGTCAGAGTGATAGAGAGTGATAGAGAGAGTCAGAGAGTGTCATAGACTGATAGAGAGTGTCAGAGAGTGTCAGAGAGTGATAGAGAGTGATAGGGAGAGTCAGAGAGTGTCATTGAGTGTCAGAGAGTGTCAGAGAGTGTCAGAGAGTGTTAGAGAGTGTTAGAGAGTGATAGAGAGCGTCAGAGAGTGTCATAGAGTGACAGAGAGAGTCAGAGTGTGTCAAAGAATGTCTGAGAGCGTCAGAGAGTGTCAGAGATTGATAAAGAGTGATAGAGAGTGTCTGAGAGTGTCAGAGTGTGTCAGAGAGTATCAGAGAGTGTCAGAGAGTGAGAGAGAGTGATAGAGAGTGTTATATAGTGTCATTGAGTGATAGAGAGTGTCAGAGAGCGTCAGAGAGTGATCGAGAGTGTCAGAGAGTGATAGCGAGTGTCAGAGAATGATAGAGAGTGTCAGAGAGTGATAGAGATTGATAGAGAGTGTCAGAGAGTGATAGAGAGTGATAGGGAGAGTCAGAGAGTTTCATTGAGTGTCAGAGAGTGTCAGAGAGTGATACCGAGTGTCAGAGAATGATAGAGAGTGTCAGAGAGTGATAGAGATTGATAGAGAGTGTCAGAGAGTGATAGAGAGTGATAGGGAGAGTCAGAGAGTGTCATTGAGTGTCAGAGAGTGTCAGAGAGATTCAGAGAGTGATTGAGAGTGTCAGAGAGTGTCAGATAGTGATAGAGAGTGATAGAGAGTGTCAAAGAGTGATAGAGAGTGATAGGGAGAGTCAGAGAGTGTCATTGAGTGTCAGAGAGTGTCAGAGAGATTCAGAGAGTGATTGAGAGTGTCAGAGAGTGTCAGATAGTGATAGAGAGTGATAGAGAGTGTCAAAGAGTAATAGAGATTGATAGCGAGTGTCTGAGAGTGTCAGAGTGTGTCAGAGAGTGTCAGAGAGTGTCAGAGAGTGATAGAGAGTGATAGAGAGTGATAGACAGTGTCAGAGAGTGATAGAGAGTGATAGGGAGTGTCTGAGAGTGTCAGAGAGTGTCAGAGAGTGATAGAGAGTGATAGAGCGTGTCTGAGTGTGTCAGAGAGTGTCAGAGTGATAGAGAGTGATAGAGAGAGTCAGAGAGTGTCATAGACTGATAGAGAGTGTCAGAGAGTGTCAGAGAGTGATAGAGAGTGATAGAGAGTGATAGAGAGTGATAGACAGTGTCAGAGAGTGATAGAGAGTGATAGGGAGTGTCTGAGAGTGTCAGAGAGTGTCAGAGAGTGATAGCGAGTGATAGGGAATGTCAGAGATTTTCATTGAGTGTCAGAGAGTGTCAGAGAGTTTCAGAGAGTGATAGAGAGTGATAGAGAGTGATAGAGCGTGTCTGAGTGTGCCAGAGAGTGTCAGAGTGATAGAGAGTGATAGAGAGAGTCAGAGAGTGTCATAGACTGATAGAGAGTGTCAGAGAGTGTCAGAGTGTGTCAGAGAATAATAGAGAGTGATAGTGTCAGAGAGTGTCATAGAGTGATAGAGAGTGTCAAAGAGTGTCAGAGAGTGATAGAAAGTGATTGAATGTGTCTGAGAGTGTCAGAGACTGTCAGAGAGTGCCAGAGAGTGATAAAGAGTGTCAGAGAGTGATGGAGAGTGTCTGAGAGTGTCTGATAGTGTCAGAGAGTGTCAGAGAGTGTCAGAGAGTGATAGAGAGTGTCAGAGATTGTCAGAGAGTGATAGAGAGTGTCTGAGAGTGCCAGAGAGTGTCAGAGAGTGATAGAGAGTGATAGGGAGTGTCAGAGATTGTCATTGAGTGTCAGAGAGTGTCAGAGAGTGATAGAGAGTGTCAGAGAGTGATAGAGAGTGATAGAGAGTGTCGGAGAGTTTCAGAGAGTGATAGAGAGTGTCAGAGAGTGATATAGAGTGATAGTGAATGTCAGAGAGTGGTTAAGAGTGATAGGGAGTGTCAGAGAGTGTCAGTGAGTGTCAGAGAGTGTCAGAGAGTTTCAGAAAGTGAAAGAGAGTGTCAGAGATAGAGAGTGATAGAGAGTGTCAGAGAATGATAGAGAGTGATAGTGAGTGTCTGAGAGTGTCAGAGAGTGATAGAGAGTGATAGGAAGAGTCAGAGAGTGTCATTGAGTGTCAGAGAGTGTCAGAGAGTGAAAGAGAGTGTCTGAGAGTGTCAGAGAGTGTCAGAGAGTGATAGAGAGTGTCAGAGAGTGAAAGAGAGTGTCTGAGAGTGATAGAGATTGATAGAGAGTGCCAGAGAGTGATAGAGAGTGATAGGGAGAGTCAGAGAGTGATCGAGAGTTTCAGAGAGTGATAGCGAGTGTCAGAGAATGATCGAGAGTGTCAGAGAGTGATAGAGATTGATAGAGAGTGTCAGAGAGTGATAGAGAGTGATAGGGAGAGTCAGAGAGTGTCATTGAGTGTCAGAGAGTGTCAGAGAGATTCAGAGAGTGATTGAGAGTGTCAGAGAGTGTCAGATAGTGACAGAGAGTGATAGAGAGTGTCAAAGAGTAATAGAGATTGATAGAGAGTGTCTGAGAGTGTCAGAGTGTGTCAGAGAGTGTCAGAGAGTGATAGAGAGTGATAGACAGTGTCAGAGAGTGATAGAGAGTGATAGGGAGTGTCTGAGAGTGTCAGAGAGTGTCAGAGAGTGATAGCGAGTGATAGGGAATGTCAGAGATTTTCATTGAGTGTCAGAGAGTGTCAGAGAGTTTCAGAGAGTGATAGAGAGTGATAGAGAGTGATAGAGAGTGATAGAGAGTGATAGAGCGTGTCTGAGTGTGTCAGAGAGTGTCAGAGTGATAGAGAGTGATAGAGAGAGTCAGAGAGTGTCATAGAGTGATAGAGAGTGTCAGAGAGTGTCAGAGTGTGTCAGAGAATAATAGAGAGTGATAGTGTCAGAGAGTGTCATAGAGTGATAGAGAGTGTCAAAGAGTGTCAGAGAGTGATAGAAAGTGATTGAATGTGTCTGAGAGTGTCAGAGACTGTCAGAGAGTGCCAGACAGTGATAAAGAGTATTAGAGAGTGTCTGAGAGTGTCAGAGAGTGTCAGAGAGTGTCAGAGAGTGATAGAGAGTGTTAGAGAGTGTCAGAGAGTGATAGAGAGTGATAGGTAGCGTCTGAGAGTGTCAGAGAGTGTCAGAGAGTGATAGAGAGTGATAGAGAGTTGTAGGGAGTGTCAGAGAGTGTCATTGAGTGTCAGAGAGTGTCAGAGAGTTTCAGAGAGTGATTGAAAATGTCAGAGAGTGTCAGAGAGTGATAGAGAGTGTCAGAGAGTGATATAGAGTGATAGTGAGTGTCAGAGAGTGGTTAAGAGTGATAGGGAGTGTCAGAGAGTGTCAGTGAGTGTCAGAGAGTGTCAGAGAGTTTCAGAGAGTGAAAGAGAGTGTCAGAGATTGATAGAGAGTGATAGAGAGTGTCAGAGAGTGATAGAGAGTGATAGTGAGTGTCTGAGAGTGTCAGAGAGTGATAGAGAGTGATAGGGAGATTCAGAGAGTGTCATTGAGTGTCAGAGAGTGTCTGAGAGTGTCAGAGAGTGTCAGAGAGTGATAGAGAGTGTCTGAGAGTGTCAGAGAGTGTCAGAGAGTGATCGAGAGTGTCTGAAAGTGAAAGAGAGTGTCTGAGAGTGTCAGAGAGAGTCAGAGAGTGATTGAGAGTTTCTGAGAGTGTCAGGGAGTGTCTGAGAGTGTCAGAGAGTGTCAGAGAGTGATAGAGAGTGTCAGAGAGTGATACAGAGTGATAGAGAGTGTCAGAGAGTGATTGAGACTGTCTGAGAGTGTCAGAGAGTGTCTGAGCGTGATAGAGTGTGATAGAGCGTGTCTGAGTGTGTCAGAGAGTGATAGAGAGTGATCGAGAGTGTCAGAGAGTGTCAGAGAGTGACAGAGAGTTTCACAGAGTGTCAGAGAATGTCAGAGAGTGATAGAGTGTGATAGAGAGTGATAGAGAGTGTCAGAGTGTGTAGGAGAGTGTCAGAGAGTGTTAGAGAGTGTTAGAGAGTGATAGAGAGCGTCAGAGAGTGTCATGGAGTGACAGAGAGAGTCAGAGTGTGTCAAAGAATGTCTGAGAGCGTCAGAGAGTGTCAGAGATTGATAAAGAGTGATAGAGAGTGTCTGAGAGTGTCAGAGTGTGTCAGAGAGTATCAGAGAGTGATAGAGAGTGAGAGAGAGTGATAGAGAGTGTCATAGAGTGTCATTGAGTGATAGAGAGTGTCAGAGAGCGTCAGAGAGTGATAGCGAGTGTCAGAGTATGATAGAGAGTGATAGAGAGTGATAGAGATTGATAGAGAGTGTCAGAGAGTGATAGAGAGTGATAGGGAGAGTCAGAGTGTGTCATTGAGTGTCAGAGAGTGTCAGAGAGTGTCAGAGAGATTCAGAGAGTGATTGAGAGTGTCAGAGAGTGTCAGATAGTGATAGAGAGTGATAGAGAGTGTCAAAGAGTAATAGAGATTGATAGCGAGTGTCTGAGAGTGTCAGAGTGTGTCAGAGAGTGTCAGAGAGTGTCAGAGTGTGATAGAGAGTGATAGAGAGTGATAGACAGTGTCAGAGAGTGATAGAGAGTGATAGGGAGTGTCTGAGAGTGTCAGAGAGTGTCAGAGAGTAATAGAGAGTGATAGAGCGTGTCTGACTGTGTCAGAGAGTGTCAGAGTGATAGAGAGTGATAGAGAGAGTCAGAGAGTGTCATAGACCGATAGAGAGTGTCAGAGAGTGTCAGAGAGTGATAGAGAGTGATAGAGAGTGATAGACAGTGTCAGAGAGTGATAGAGAGTGATAGGGAGTGTCTGAGAGTGTCAGAGAGTGTCAGAGAGTGATAGCGAGTGATAGGGAATGTCAGAGATTTTCATTGAGTGTCAGAGAGTGTCAGAGAGTTTCAGAGAGTGATAGAGAGTGATAGAGAGTGATAGAGCGTGTCTGAGTGTGTCAGAGAGTGTCAGAGTGATAGAGAGTGATAGAGAGAGTCAGAGAGTGATATAGAGTGATAGTGAGTGTCAGAGAGTGGTTAAGAGTGATAGGGAGTGTCAGAGAGTGTCAGTGAGTGTCAGAGAGTGTCAGAGAGTTTCAGAGAGTGAAAGAGAGTGTCAGAGATTGATAGAGAGTGATAGAGAGTGTCAGAGAGTGATAGAGAGTGATAGTGAGTGTCTGAGAGTGTCAGAGAGTGATAGAGAGTGATAGGGAGATTCAGAGAGTGTCATTGAGTGTCAGAGAGTGTCTGAGAGTGTCAGAGAGTGTCAGAGAGTGATAGAGAGTGTCTGAGAGTGTCAGAGAGTGTCAGAGAGTGATCGAGAGTGTCTGAAAGTGAAAGAGAGTGTCTGAGAGTGTCAGAGAGAGTCAGAGAGTGATTGAGAGTTTCTGAGAGTGTCAGGGAGTGTCTGAGAGTGTCAGAGAGTGTCAGAGAGTGATAGAGAGTGTCAGAGAGTGATACAGAGTGATAGAGAGTGTCAGAGAGTGATTGAGACTGTCTGAGAGTGTCAGAGAGTGTCTGAGCGTGATAGAGTGTGATAGAGCGTGTCTGAGTGTGTCAGAGAGTGATAGAGAGTGATCGAGAGTGTCAGAGAGTGTCAGAGAGTGACAGAGAGTTTCACAGAGTGTCAGAGAATGTCAGAGAGTGATAGAGTGTGATAGAGAGTGATAGAGAGTGTCAGAGTGTGTCAGAGAGTGTCAGAGAGTGTTAGAGAGTGTTAGAGAGTGATAGAGAGCGTCAGAGAGTGTCATGGAGTGACAGAGAGAGTCAGAGTGTGTCAAAGAATGTCTGAGAGCGTCAGAGAGTGTCAGAGATTGATAAAGAGTGATAGAGAGTGTCTGAGAGTGTCAGAGTGTGTCAGAGAGTATCAGAGAGTGATAGAGAGTGAGAGAGAGTGATAGAGAGTGTCATAGAGTGTCATTGAGTGATAGAGAGTGTCAGAGAGCGTCAGAGAGTGATAGCGAGTGTCAGAGTATGATAGAGAGTGATAGAGAGTGATAGAGATTGATAGAGAGTGTCAGAGAGTGATAGAGAGTGATAGGGAGAGTCAGAGTGTGTCATTGAGTGTCAGAGAGTGTCAGAGAGTGTCAGAGAGATTCAGAGAGTGATTGAGAGTGTCAGAGAGTGTCAGATAGTGATAGAGAGTGATAGAGAGTGTCAAAGAGTAATAGAGATTGATAGCGAGTGTCTGAGAGTGTCAGAGTGTGTCAGAGAGTGTCAGAGAGTGTCAGAGTGTGATAGAGAGTGATAGAGAGTGATAGACAGTGTCAGAGAGTGATAGAGAGTGATAGGGAGTGTCTGAGAGTGTCAGAGAGTGTCAGAGAGTAATAGAGAGTGATAGAGCGTGTCTGACTGTGTCAGAGAGTGTCAGAGTGATAGAGAGTGATAGAGAGAGTCAGAGAGTGTCATAGACCGATAGAGAGTGTCAGAGAGTGTCAGAGAGTGATAGAGAGTGATAGAGAGTGATAGACAGTGTCAGAGAGTGATAGAGAGTGATAGGGAGTGTCTGAGAGTGTCAGAGAGTGTCAGAGAGTGATAGCGAGTGATAGGGAATGTCAGAGATTTTCATTGAGTGTCAGAGAGTGTCAGAGAGTTTCAGAGAGTGATAGAGAGTGATAGAGAGTGATAGAGCGTGTCTGAGTGTGTCAGAGAGTGTCAGAGTGATAGAGAGTGATAGAGAGAGTCAGAGAGTGTCATAGACTGATAGAGAGTGTCAGAGAGTGTCAGAGTGTGTCAGAGAATAATAGAGAGTGATAGTGTCAGAGAGTGTCATAGAGTGGTAGAGAGTGTCAAAGAGTGTCAGAGAGTGATAGAAAGTGATTGAATGTGTCTGAGAGTGTCAGAGACTGTCCGAGAGTGCCAGAGAGTGATAAAGAGTGTCAGAGAGTGATGGAGAGTGTCTGAGAGTGTCTGATAGTGTCAGAGAGTGTCAGAGAGTGTCAGAGAGTGATAGAGAGTGTCAGAGATTGTCAGAGAGTGATAGAGAGTGTCTGAGAGTGCCAGAGAGTGTCAGAGAGTGATAGAGAGTGATAGGGAGTGTCAGAGATTGTCATTGAGTGTCAGAGAGTGTCAGAGAGTGATAGAGAGTGTCAGAGAGTGATAGAGAGTGATAGAGAGTGTCGGAGAGTTTCAGAGAGTGATGGAGAGTGTCAGAGAGTGATATAGAGTGATAGTGAATGTCAGAGAGTGGTTAAGAGTGATAGGGAGTGTCAGAGAGTGTCAGTGAGTGTCAGAGAGTGTCAGAGAGTTTCAGAAAGTGAAAGAGAGTGTCAGAGATAGAGAGTGATAGAGAGTGTCAGAGAATGATAGAGAGTGATAGTGAGTGTCTGAGAGTGTCAGAGAGTGATAGAGAGTGATAGGGAGAGTCAGAGAGTGTCATTGAGTGTCAGAGAGTGTCAGAGAGTGAAAGAGAGTGTCTGAGAGTGTCAGAGAGTGTCAGAGAGTGATAGAGAGTGTCAGAGAGTGAAAGAGAGTGTCTGAGAGTGATAGAGATTGATAGAGAGTGCCAGAGAGTGATAGAGAGTGATAGGGAGAGTCAGAGAGTGATCGAGAGTTTCAGAGAGTGATAGCGAGTGTCAGAGAATGATCGAGAGTGTCAGAGAGTGATAGAGATTGATAGAGAGTGTCAGAGAGTGATAGAGAGTGATAGGGAGAGTCAGAGAGTGTCATTGAGTGTCAGAGAGTGTCAGAGAGATACAGAGAGTGATTGAGAGTGTCAGAGAGTGTCAGATAGTGACAGAGAGTGATAGAGAGTGTCAAAGAGTAATAGAGATTGATAGAGAGTGTCTGAGAGTGTCAGAGTGTGTCAGAGAGTGTCAGAGAGTGATAGAGAGTGATAGACAGTGTCAGAGAGTGATAGAGAGTGATAGGGAGTGTCTGAGAGTGTCAGAGAGTGTCAGAGAGTGATAGCGAGTGATAGGGAATGTCAGAGATTTTCATTGAGTGTCAGAGAGTGTCAGAGAGTTTCAGAGAGTGATAGAGAGTGATAGAGAGTGATAGAGAGTGATAGAGAGTGATAGAGCGTGTCTGAGTGTGTCAGAGAGTGTCAGAGTGATAGAGAGTGATAGAGAGAGTCAGAGAGTGTCATAGAGTGATAGAGAGTGTCAGAGAGTGTCAGAGAGTGTCAGAGTGTGTCAGAGAATAATAGAGAGTGATAGTGTCAGAGAGTGTCATAGAGTGATAGAGAGTGTCAAAGAGTGTCAGAGAGTGATAGAAAGTGATTGAATGTGTCTGAGAGTGTCAGAGACTGTCAGAGAGTGCCAGACAGTGATAAAGAGTATTAGAGAGTGTCTGAGAGTGTCAGAGAGTGTCAGAGAGTGTCAGAGAGTGATAGAGAGTGTTAGAGAGTGTCAGAGAGTGATAGAGAGTGATAGGTAGCGTCTGAGAGTGTCAGAGAGTGTCAGAGAGTGATAGAGAGTGATAGAGAGTTGTAGGGAGTGTCAGAGAGTGTCATTGAGTGTCAGAGAGTGTCAGAGAGTGATAGAGAGTGTCAGAGAGTGATATAGAGTGATAGTGAGTGTCAGAGAGTGGTTAAGAGTGATAGGGAGTGTCAGAGAGTGTCAGTGAGTGTCAGAGAGTGTCAGAGAGTTTCAGAGAGTGAAAGAGAGTGTCAGAGATTGATAGAGAGTGATAGAGAGTGTCAGAGAGTGATAGAGAGTGATAGTGAGTGTCTGAGAGTGTCAGAGAGTGATAGAGAGTGATAGGGAGATTCAGAGAGTGTCATTGAGTGTCAGAGAGTGTCTGAGAGTGTCAGAGAGTGTCAGAGAGTGATAGAGAGTGTCTGAGAGTGTCAGAGAGTGTCAGAGAGTGATCGAGAGTGTCTGAAAGTGAAAGAGAGTGTCTGAGAGTGTCAGAGAGTGTCAGAGAGTGATTGAGAGTTTCTGAGAGTGTCAGGGAGTGTCTGAGAGTGTCAGAGAGTGTCAGAGAGTGATAGAGAGTGTCAGAGAGTGATACAGAGTGATAGAGAGTGTCAGAGAGTGATTGAGACTGTCTGAGAGTGTCAGAGAGTGTCTGAGCGTGATAGAGTGTGATAGAGCGTGTCTGAGTGTGTCAGAGAGTGATAGAGAGTGATCGAGAGTGTCAGAGAGTGTCAGAGAGTGACAGAGAGTTTCACAGAGTGTCAGAGAGTGTCAGAGAGTGATAGAGTGTGATAGAGAGTGATAGAGAGTGTCAGAGTGTGTCAGAGAGTGTCAGAGAGTGTTAGAGAGTGTTAGAGAGTGATAGAGAGCGTCAGAGAGTGTCATGGAGTGACAGAGAGAGTCAGAGTGTGTCAAAGAATGTCTGAGAGCGTCAGAGAGTGTCAGAGATTGATAAAGAGTGATAGAGAGTGTCTGAGAGTGTCAGAGTGTGTCAGAGAGTATCAGAGAGTGATAGAGAGTGAGAGAGAGTGATAGAGAGTGTCATAGAGTGTCATTGAGTGATAGAGAGTGTCAGAGAGCGTCAGAGAGTGATAGCGAGTGTCAGAGAATGATAGAGAGTGATAGAGAGTGATAGAGATTGATAGAGAGTGTCAGAGAGTGATAGAGAGTGATAGGGAGAGTCAGAGTGTGTCATTGAGTGTCAGAGAGTGTCAGAGAGTGTCAGAGAGATTCAGAGAGTGATTGAGAGTGTCAGAGAGTGTCAGATAGTGATAGAGAGTGATAGAGAGTGTCAAAGAGTTATAGAGATTGATAGAGAGTGTCTGAGAGTGTCAGAGTGTGTCAGAGAGTGTCAGAGTGATAGAGAGTGATAGACAGTGTCAGAGAGTGATAGAGAGTGATAGGGAGTGTCTGAGAGTGTCAGAGAGTGTCAGAGAGTGATAGCGAGTGATAGGGAATGTCAGAGATTTTCATTGAGTGTCAGAGAGTGTCAGAGAGTTTCAGAGAGTGATAGAGAGTGATAGAGAGTGATCGAGCGTGTCTGAGTGTGTCAGAGAGTGTCAGAGTGATAGAGAGTGATAGAGAGAGTCAGAGAGTGTCATAGAGTGATAGAGAGTGTCAGAGAGTGTCAGAGTGTGTCAGAGAATAATAGAGAGTGATAGTGTCAGAGAGTGTCATAGAGTGATAGAGAGTGTCAACGAGTGTCAGAGAGTGATAGAAAGTGATTTAATGTGTCTGAGAGTGTCAGAGACTGTCAGAGAGTGCCAGAGAGTGATAAAGAGTATTAGAGAGTGTCTGAGAGTGTCAGAGAGTGTCAGAGAGTGTCAGAGAGTGATAGAGAGTGTTAGAGAGTGTCAGAGAGTGATCGAGAGTGATAGAGAGCGTCTGAGAGTGTCAGAGACTGTCAGAGAGTGACAGAGAGTGATAGAGAGTTGTAGGGAGTGTCAGAGAGTGTCAGAGACTGTCAGAGAGTGACAGAGAGTGATAGAGAGTTGTAGGGAGTGTCAGAGAGTGTCATTGAGTGTCAGAGAGTGTCAGAGAGTTTCAGAGAGTGATTGAAAATGTCAGAGAGTGTCAGAAAGTGATATAGAGTGATAAAGTGTGATCGAGAGTGTCAGAGAGTGATAGAGAGTGTCTGAGAGTGTCTGAGAGTGTCAGAGAGTGTCAGAGAGTGTCAGAGAGTGATAGAGAGTGTCAGAGATTGTCAGAGAGTGATAGAGAGTGTCTGAGAGTGCCAGAGAGTGTCAGAGAGTGATAGAGAGTGATAGGGAGTGTCAGAGATTGTCATTGAGTGTCAGAGAGTGTCAGAGAGTGTCAGAGTGTGTCAGAGAGTGATAGAGAGTGATAGAGAGTGATAGAGAGTGTCAGAGAGTTTCAGAGAGTGATAGAGAGTGTCAGAGAGTGATATAGAGTGATAGTGAGTGTCAGAGAGTGGTTAAGAGTGATAGGGAGTGTCAGAGAGTGTCAGTGAGTGTCAGAGAGTGTCAGAGAGTTTCAGAAAGTGAAAGAGAGTGTCAGAGATAGAGAGTGATAGAGAGTGTCAGAGAATGATAGAGAGTGATAGTGAGTGTCTGAGAGTGTCAGAGAGTGATAGAGAGTGATAGGGAGAGTCAGAGAATGTCATTGAGTGTCAGAGAGTGTCAGAGAGTGAAAGAGAGTGTCTGAGAGTGTCAGACAGTGTCAGGGAGTGTCTGAGAGTGTCAGAGAGTGTCAGAGAGTGATAGAGAGTGTCAGAGAGTGATACAGAGTGATAGAGAGTGTCAGAGAGTGATTGAGTGTGTCTGAGAGTGTTAGAGAGTGTCTGAGCGTGATAGAGCGTGTCTGAGAGTGTCAGAGAGTGATAGAGAGTGATAGAGAGTGTCAGAGAGTGTCAGAGAGTGATAGAGAGGGTCAGAGAGTGTAAGAGAGCGTCAGAGAGTGTCAGAGAGTGTCAGAGAGTGTCAGAGAGTGATAGAGAGTGTCTGAGGTGTCTGAGTGTGTCAGAGAGTGTCAAAGAGTGATAGAGAGTGATAGAGAGTGTCAGAGAGTGTCATAGAGTGATAGAGAGTGTCAGAGAGTGTCAGAGAGCGTCAGAGAGAGTCAGAGAGTGTCAGAGCGTGTCAGACAGTGATAGAGAGTGTCAGAGTGTGTCAGAGAGTGACAGAGAGTGATAGAGAGTGGTAGAGAGTGTCAGAGAGTGTCAGAGAGTGTCAGAGAGTGTCTGAGAGTGTCAGAGACTGCCAGAGTGTGTCAGAGAGAGATAGAGAGTGTCTGAGTGTGTCAGAGAGTGTCAAAGAGTGATAGAGAGTGATAGAGAGTGTCAGAGAGTGTCATAGAGTGATAAAGAGTGTCAGAAAGTGTCAGAGAGCGTCAGAGTGAGTCAGAGAGTGTCAGAGAGTGTCAGAGAGTGATAGAGAGTGTCAGAGAGTGTCAGAGAGTGATAGAGAGTGTCAGAGAGTGATACAGAGTTTTAGAGAGTGTCATAGAGTAATTGAGAGTGATTGAGAGTGATTGAGAGTGTCAGAGAGTGACAGAGAGTTTCTCAGAGTGTCAGAGTGTGTCAGAGAGTGTCAGAGAGTGTTAGAGAGTAATAGAGAGCGTCAGAGAGTGTCATAGAGTGACAGAGAGAGTCAGAGTGTGTCAAAGAATGTCTGAGAGCGTCAGAGAGTGTCAGAGATTGATAAAGAGTGATAGAGAGTGTCTGAGAGTGTCTGAGTGTTTCAGAGAGTATCAGAGAGTGATAGAGTGTGATAGAGAGTGATAGAGAGTGTCATAGAGTGTCATTGAGTGATAGAGAGTGTCAGAGAGCGTCAGAGAGTGATCGAGAGTGTCAGAGAGTGATAGCGAGTGTCAGAGAATGATAGAGAGTGTCAGAGAGTGATAGAGAGTGATAGAGAGTGTCAGAGAGTGATAGAGAGTTTCTGAGAGTGTCAGAGAGTGATGGAGATTGTCAGAGAGTGAAAGAGAATGTCAGAGAGTGATAGAGAGTGATAAAGTGTGATCGAGAGTGTCAGAGAGTGATAGAGAGTGTCTGAGAGTGTCTGAGAGTGTCAGAGAGTGTCAGAGAGTGTCAGAGAGTGATAGAGAGTGTCAGAGATTGTCAGAGAGTGATAGAAAGTGTCTGAGAGTGCCAGAGAGTGTCAGAGAGTGATAGAGAGTGATAGGGAGTGTCAGAGATTGTCATTGAGTGTCAGAGAGTGTCAGAGAGTGTCAGAGTGTGTCAGAGAGTGATAGAGAGTGATAGAGAGTGATAGAGAGTGTCAGAGAGTTTCAGAGAGTGATAGAGAGTGTCAGAGAGTGATATAGAGTGATAGTGAGTGTCAGAGAGTGGTTAAGAGTGATAGGGAGTGTCAGAGAGTGTCAGTGAGTGTCAGAGAGTGTCAGAGAGTTTCAGAAAGTGAAAGAGAGTGTCAGAGATAGAGAGTGATAGAGAGTGTCAGAGAATGATAGAGAGTGATAGTGAGTGTCTGAGAGTGTCAGAGAGTGATAGAGAGTGATAGGGAGAGTCAGAGAGTGTCATTGAGTGTCAGAGAGTGTCAGAGAGTGAAAGAGAGTGTCTGAGAGTGTCAGACAGTGTCAGGGAGTGTCTGAGAGTGTCAGAGAGTGTCAGAGAGTGATAGAGAGTGTCAGAGAGTGATACAGAGTGATAGAGAGTGTCAGAGAGTGATTGAGTGTGTCTGAGAGTGTTAGAGAGTGTCTGAGCGTGATAGAGCGTGTCTGAGAGTGTCAGAGAGTGATAGAGAGTGATAGAGAGTGTCAGAGAGTGTCAGAGAGTGATAGAGAGGGTCAGAGAGTGTAAGAGAGCGTCAGAGAGTGTCAGAGAGTGTCAGAGAGTGTCAGAGAGTGATAGAGAGTGTCTGAGGTGTCTGAGTGTGTCAGAGAGTGTCAAAGAGTGATAGAGAGTGATAGAGAGTGTCAGAGAGTGTCATAGAGTGATAGAGAGTGTCAGAGAGTGTCAGAGAGCGTCAGAGAGAGTCAGAGAGTGTCAGAGCGTGTCAGACAGTGATAGAGAGTGTCAGAGTGTGTCAGAGAGTGACAGAGAGTGATAGAGAGTGGTAGAGAGTGTCAGAGAGTGTCAGAGAGTGTCAGAGAGTGTCTGAGAGTGTCAGAGACTGCCAGAGTGTGTCAGAGAGAGATAGAGAGTGTCTGAGTGTGTCAGAGAGTGTCAAAGAGTGATAGAGAGTGATAGAGAGTGTCAGAGAGTGTCATAGAGTGATAAAGAGTGTCAGAAAGTGTCAGAGAGCGTCAGAGTGAGTCAGAGAGTGTCAGAGAGTGTCAGAGAGTGATAGAGAGTGTCAGAGAGTGTCAGAGAGTGATAGAGAGTGTCAGAGAGTGATACAGAGTTTTAGAGAGTGTCATAGAGTAATTGAGAGTGATTGAGAGTGATTGAGAGTGATTGAGAGTGTCAGAGAGTGACAGAGAGTTTCTCAGAGTGTCAGAGTGTGTCAGAGAGTGTCAGAGAGTGTTAGAGAGTAATAGAGAGCGTCAGAGAGTGTCATAGAGTGACAGAGAGAGTCAGAGTGTGTCAAAGAATGTCTGAGAGCGTCAGAGAGTGTCAGAGATTGATAAAGAGTGATAGAGAGTGTCTGAGAGTGTCTGAGTGTGTCAGAGAGTATCAGAGAGTGATAGAGTGTGATAGAGAGTGATAGAGAGTGTCACAGAGTGTCATTGAGTGATAGAGAGTGTCAGAGAGCGTCAGAGAGTGATCGAGAGTGTCAGAGAGTGATAGCGAGTGTCAGAGAATGATAGAGAGTGTCAGAGAGTGATAGAGAGTGATAGAGAGTGTCAGAGAGTGATAGAGAGTTTCTGAGAGTGTCAGAGAGTGATGGAGATTGTCAGAGAGTGAAAGAGAATGTCAGAGAGTGATAGAGAGTGTCTGAGAGTGTCAGAGAGTGTCTGAGAGTGTCAGAGAGTGATGGAGATTGTCTGAGAGTGAAAGAGAATGTCAGAGAGTGATAGAAAGTGTCAGAGAGAGATAGAGAGTTTCTGAGATTGTCAGAGAGTGACAGAGCGTTTCTGAGAGTGTCAGATAGTGATAAAGTGTGATGGAGAGTGACAGAGAGTGTCAGAGTGTGTCAGAGAGTGTCAGAGAGTGATAGAGAGTGATAGAGAGCATCAGAGAGTGTCATAGAGTGACAGAGAGTGTCAGAGTGTGTCACAGAATGTCTGAGAGTGACAGAGAGCGTCAGAGATTGATAAAGAGTGATGGAGAGTGTCAGAGTGTGTCAGAGAATATCAGAGAGTGATAGAGAGTGTCATAGAGTGTCATTGAGTGATAGAGAGTGTCAGAGAGCGTCATAGAGTGATAGAGAGTGTCAGAGAGTGATAGAGAGTATCAGAGAATGATAGAGAGTGTCAGAGAGTGATAGGGAGTGATAGAGAGTGTCAGAGATTGATTAAGAGTGTCAGTGAGTGTCAGAGAGTGATAGAGAGTGATGGAGAGTGTCTGAGAGTGTCTGAGAGTATCAGAGAGTGTCTGAGAGTGTCAGAGATTGTCAGAGTGTGTCAGAGTGTGTCAGAGAGTGTCAGAGAGTGTCAGAGCGTGATAGAGAGTGATAGAGAATGTCAGAGAGTGTCAGAGAGTGTCAGAGAGTGATAGAGAGTGTCAGAAAGTGACAGAGAGTGATAGAGAGTGTCTGAGAGTGTCTGAAAGTGTCAGCGACTTTCAGAGAGTGTTAGAGTATGAGAATAATAGGGAGTGTCAGAGAGTGTCATTGAGTGTCCGAGAGTGTCAGAGAGTTTCAGAGAGTGTCACAGAATGTCTGAGAGTGTCAGAGAGTGTCAGAGATTGATAAAGAGTGATGGAGAGTGTCTCAGAGTGTCAGAGTGTGTCAGAGTGTATCAGAGAGTGATAGAGAGTGATAGAGAGTGTCACAGAGTGTCATTGATTGATAGAGAGTGTCAGAGAGTGTCAGAGAGTGATAGAGAGTGTCAGAGAGTGAGACAGAGTGATAGAGAGTGTCAGAGAGTGATTGAGAGTGATTGAGAGTGATTGAGAGTGTCTGAGAGTGTCAGAGAGTGTCAGAGAGTTATTGAGAGTGTCTGAGAGTGTCAGAGAGTGACAGAGAGTTTCTCAGAGTGTCAGAGAGTGTCAGAGAGTGATAGAGTGTGATCGAGAGTGTCAGAGAGTGTTAGAGAGTGTTAGAGAGTAATAGAGAGCGTCAGAGAGTGTCATACAGTGACAGAGAGAGTCAGAGTGTGTCAAAGAATGTCTGAGAGCGTCAGAGAGTGTCAGAGATTGATAAAGAGTGATAGAGAGTGTCTGAGAGTGTCTGAGTGTGTCAGAGAGTATCAGAGAGTGATAGAGAGTGATAGAGAGTGATAGAGAGTGTCAGAGAGTGTCATAGAGTGATAAAGAGTGTCAGAAAGTGTCAGAGAGCGTCAGAGTGAGTCAGAGAGTGTCAGAGAGTGTCAGAGAGTGATAGAGAGTGTCAGAGAGTGTCAGAGAGTGATAGAGAGTGTCAGAGAGTGATACAGAGTTTTAGAGAGTGTCATAGAGTAATTGAGAGTGATTGAGAGTGATTGAGAGTGTCAGAGAGTGACAGAGAGTTTCTCAGAGTGTCAGAGTGTGTCAGAGAGTGTCAGAGAGTGTTAGAGAGTAATAGAGAGCGTCAGAGAGTGTCATAGAGTGACAGAGAGAGTCAGAGTGTGTCAAAGAATGTCTGAGAGCGTCAGAGAGTGTCAGAGATTGATAAAGAGTGATAGAGAGTGTCTGAGAGTGTCTGAGTGTGTCAGAGAGTATCAGAGAGTGATAGAGTGTGATAGAGAGTGATAGAGAGTGTCATAGAGTGTCATTGAGTGATAGAGAGTGTCAGAGAGCGTCAGAGAGTGATAGAGAGTGTCAGAGAGTGATAGAGAGTGATAGAGAGTGTCAGAGAGTGATAGAGAGTTTCTGAGAGTGTCAGAGAGTGATGGAGATTGTCAGAGAGTGAAAGAGAATGTCAGAGAGTGATAGAGAGTGTCTGAGAGTGTCAGAGAGTGTCTGAGAGTGTCAGAGAGTGATGGAGATTGTCTGAGAGTGAAAGAGAATGTCAGAGAGTGATAGAAAGTGTCAGAGAGAGATAGAGAGTTTCTGAGAGTGTCAGAGAGTGACAGAGCGTTTCTGAGAGTGTCAGATAGTGATAAAGTGTGATGGAGAGTGACAGAGAGTGTCAGAGTGTGTCAGAGAGTGTCAGAGAGTGATAGAGAGTGATAGAGAGCATCAGAGAGTGTCATAGAGTGACAGAGAGTGTCAGAGTGTGTCACAGAATGTCTGAGAGTGACAGAGAGCGTCAGAGATTGATAAAGAGTGATGGAGAGTGTCAGAGTGTGTCAGAGAATATCAGAGAGTGATAGAGAGTGTCATAGAGTGTCATTGAGTGATAGAGAGTGTCAGAGAGCGTCATAGAGTGATAGAGAGTGTCAGAGAGTGATAGAGAGTGTCAGAGAATGATAGAGAGTGTCAGAGAGTGATAGGGAGTGATAGAGAGTGTCAGAGATTGATTAAGAGTGTCAGTGAGTGTCAGAGAGTGATAGAGAGTGATGGAGAGTGTCTGAGAGTGTCTGAGAGTATCAGAGAGTGTCTGAGAGTGTCAGAGATTGTCAGAGTGTGTCAGAGTGTGTCAGAGAGTGTCAGAGAGTGTCAGAGCGTGATAGAGAGTGATAGAGAATGTCAGAGAGTGTCAGAGAGTGTCAGAGAGTGATAGAGAGTGTCAGAAAGTGACAGAGAGTGATAGAGAGTGTCGGAGAGTGTCTGAAAGTGTCAGCGACTTTCAGAGAGTGTTAGAGTATGAGAATAATAGGGAGTGTCAGAGAGTGTCATTGAGTGTCCGAGAGTGTCAGAGAGTTTCAGAGAGTGTCACAGAATGTCTGAGAGTGTCAGAGAGTGTCAGAGATTGATAAAGAGTGATGGAGAGTGTCTCAGAGTGTCAGAGTGTGTCAGAGTGTATCAGAGAGTGATAGAGAGTGATAGAGAGTGTCACAGAGTGTCATTGATTGATAGAGAGTGTCAGAGAGTGTCAGAGAGTGATAGAGAGTGTCAGAGAGTGAGACAGAGTGATAGAGAGTGTCAGAGAGTGATTGAGAGTGATTGAGAGTGATTGAGAGTGTCTGAGAGTGTCAGAGAGTGTCAGAGAGTTATTGAGAGTGTCAGAGAGTGTCAGAGAGTGACAGAGAGTTTCTCAGAGTGTCAGAGAGTGTCAGAGAGTGATAGAGTGTGATCGAGAGTGATAGAGAGTGTCAGAGTGTGTCAGAGAGTGTCAGAGAGTGTTAGAGAGTGTTAGAGAGTAATAGAGAGCGTCAGAGAGTGTCATACAGTGACAGAGAGAGTCAGAGTGTGTCAAAGAATGTCTGAGAGCGTCAGAGAGTGTCAGAGATTGATAAAGAGTGATAGAGAGTGTCTGAGAGTGTCTGAGTGTGTCAGAGAGTATCAGAGAGTGATAGAGAGTGATAGAGAGTGATAGAGAGTGATAGAGAGTGTCATAGAGTGTCATTGAGTGATAGAGAGTGTCAGAGAGCGTCAGAGAGTGATCGAGAGTGTCAGAGAGTGATAGCGAGTGTCAGAGAATGATAGAGAGTGTCAGAGAGTGATAGAGAATGATAGAGAGTGTCAGAGAGTGATAGAGAGTTTCTGAGAGTGTCAGAGAGTGATGGAGATTGTCTGAGAGTGAAAGAGAATGTCAGAGAGTGATAGAGAGTGTCTGAGAGTGTCAGAGAGTGTCTGAGAGTGTCAGAGAGTGATGGAGATTGTTTGAGAGTGAAAGAGAATGTCAGAGAGTGACAGAGAGTGTCAGAGAGAGATAGAGAGTTTCTGAGCGTGATAGAGTGTGATAGAGCGTGTCTGAGAGTGTCAGAGAGTGATAGAGAGTGATAGAGAGTGTCAGAGAGTGTCAGAGAGTGATAGAGAGGGTCAGAGAGTGTAAGAGAGCGTCAGAGAGTGTCAGAGAGTGTCAGAGAGAGTCAGAGAGTGATAGAGAGTGTCTGAGGTGTCTGAGTGTGTCAGAGAGTGTCAAAGAGTGATAGAGAGTGATAGAGAGTGTCAGAGAGTGTCATAGAGTGATAGAGAGTGTCAGAGAGTGTCAGAGAGCGTCAGAGAGAGTCAGAGAGTGTCAGAGCGTGTCAGACAGTGATAGAGAGTGTCAGAGTGTGTCAGAGAGTGTCAGAGAGTGATAGAGAGTGGTAGAGAGTGTCAGAGAGTGTCAGAGAGTGTCAGAGAGTGTCTGAGAGTGTCAGAGACTGCCAGAGTGTGTCAGAAAGAGATAGAGAGTGTCTGAGTGTGTCAGAGAGTGTCAAAGAGTGATAGAGAGTGATAGAGAGTGTCAGAGAGTGTCATAGAGTGATAAAGAGTGTCAGAAAGTGTCAGAGAGCGTCAGAGTGAGTCAGAGAGTGTCAGAGAGTGTCAGAGAGTGATAGAGAGTGTCAGAGAGTGTCAGAGAGTGATAGAGAGTGTCAGAGAGTGATACAGAGTTTTAGAGAGTGTCATAGAGTGATTGAGAGTGATTGAGAGTGATTGAGAGTGTCAGAGAGTGACAGAGAGTTTCTCAGAGTGTCAGAGTGTGTCAGAGAGTGTCAGAGAGTGTTAGAGAGTGTTAGAGAGTAATAGAGAGCGTCAGAGAGTGTCATAGAGTGACAGAGAGAGTCAGAGTGTGTCAAAGAATGTCTGAGAGCGTCAGAGAGTGTCAGAGATTGATAAAGAGTGATAGAGAGTGTCTGAGAGTGTCTGAGTGTGTCAGAGAGTATCAGAGAGTGATAGAGAGTGATAGAGAGTGATAGAGAGTGTCATAGAGTGTCATTGAGTGATAGAGAGTGTCAGAGAGCGTCAGAGAGTGATCGAGAGTGTCAGAGAGTGATAGCGAGTGTCAGAGAATGATAGAGAGTGTCAGAGAGTGATAGAGAGTGATAGAGAGTGTCAGAGAGTGATAGAGAGTTTCTGAGAGTGTCAGAGAGTGATGGAGATTGTCTGAGAGTGAAAGAGAATGTCAGAGAGTGATAGAGAGTGTCTGAGAGTGTCAGAGAGTGTCTGAGAGTGTCAGAGAGTGATGGAGTTTGTCTGAGAGTGAAAGAGAATGTCAGAGAGTGATAGAAAGTGTCAGAGAGAGATAGAGAGTTTCTGAGAGTGTCAGAGAGTGACAGAGCGTTTCTGAGAGTGTCAGATAGTGATAAAGTGTGATGGAGAGTGACAGAGAGTGTCAGAGTGTGTCAGAGAGTGTCAGAGAGTGTCAGAGAGTGATAGAGAGCATCAGAGAGTGTCATAGAGTGACAGAGAGTGTCAGAGTGTGTCACAGAATGTCTGAGAGTGTCAGAGAGCGTCAGAGATTGATAAAGAGTGATGGAGAGTGTCAGAGTGTGTCAGAGAATATCAGAGAGTGATAGAGAGTGATAGAGAGTGTCATAGAGTGTCATTGAGTGATAGAGAGTGTCAGAGAGCGTCAGAGAGTGATTGAGAGTGTCAGAGAGTGATAGAGAGTGTCAGAGAATGATAGAGAGTGTCAGAGAGTGATAGGGAGTGATAGAGATTGTCAGAGAATGATTAAGAGTGTCAGTGAGTGTCAGAGAGTGATAGAGAGTGATGGAGAGTGTCTGAGAGTGTCTGAGTGTATCAGAGAGTGTCAGAGAGCGTCAGAGATTGATAAAGAGTGATGGAGAGTGTCAGAGTGTGTCAGAGAATATCAGAGAGTGATAGAGAGTGATAGAGAGTGTCATAGAGTGTCATTGAGTGATAGAGAGTGTCAGAGAGCGTCAGAGAGTGATTGAGAGTGTCAGAGAGTGATAGAGAGTGTCAGAGAATGATAGAGAGTGTCAGAGAGTGATAGGGAGTGATAGAGAGTGTCAGAGATTGATTAAGAGTGTCAGTGAGTGTCAGAGAGTGATAGAGAGTGATGGAGAGTGTCTGAGAGTGTCTGAGTGTATCAGAGAGTGTCTGAGAGTGTCAGAGAGTGTCAGAGTGTGTCAGAGTGTGTCAGAGAGTGTCAGAGAGTGTCAGAGCGTGATAGAGAGTGATAGAGAATGTCAGAGAGTGTCAGAGAGTGTCAGAGAGTGATAGAGAGTGTCAGAAAGTGACAGAGAGTGATAGAGAGTGTCTGAGAGTGTCTGAAAGTGTCAGCGACTTTCAGAGAGTGTTAGAGTATGAGAATAATAGGGAGTGTCAGAGAGTGTCATTGAGTGTCCGAGAGTGTCAGAGAGTTTCAGAGAGTGTCACAGAATGTCTGAGAGTGTCAGAGAGTGTCAGAGATTGATAAAGAGTGATGGAGAGTGTCTCAGAGTGTCAGAGTGTGTCAGAGTGTATCAGAGAGTAATAGAGAGTGATAGAGAGTGTCACAGAGTGTCATTGATAGATAGAGAGTGTCAGAGAGTGTCAGAGAGTGATAGAGAGTGTCAGAGAGTGATACAGAGTGATAGAGAGTGTCAGAGAGTGATTGAGAGTGATTGAGAGTGATTGAGAGTGTCTGAGAGTGTCAGAGTGTGTCAGAGAGTGTCAGAGAGTTATTGAGAGTGTCTGAGAGTGTCAGAGAGTGACAGAGAGTTTCTCAGAGTGTCAGAGAGTGTCAGAGAGTGATAGAGTGTGATCGAGAGTGATAGAGAGTGTCAGAGTGTGTCAGAGAGTGTCAGAGAGTGTTAGAGAGTGTTAGAGAGTAATAGAGAGCGTCAGAGAGTGTCATACAGTGACAGAGAGAGTCAGAGTGTGTCAAAGAATGTCTGAGAGCGTCAGAGAGTGTCAGAGATTGATAAAGAGTGATAGAGAGTGTCTGAGAGTGTCTGAGTGTGTCAGAGAGTATCAGAGAGTGATAGAGAGTGATAGAGAGTGATAGAGAGTGTCATAGAGTGTCATTGAGTGATAGAGAGTGTCAGAGAGTGTCAGAGAGTGATCGAGAGTGTCAGAGAGTGATAGCGAGTGTCAGAGAATGATAGAGAGTGTCAGAGAGTGATAGAGAATGATAGAGAGTGTCAGAGAGTGATAGAGAGTTTCTGAGAGTGTCAGAGAGTGATGGAGATTGTCTGAGAGTGAAAGAGAATGTCAGAGAGTGATAGAGAGTGTCTGAGAGTGTCAGAGAGTGTCTGAGAGTGTCAGAGAGTGATGGAGATTGTTTGAGAGTGAAAGAGAATGTCAGAGAGTGATAGAGAGTGTCAGAGAGAGATAGAGAGTTTCTGAGAGTGTCAGAGAGTGACAGAGAGTTTCTGAGAATGTCAGAGAGTGATAAAGTGTGATGGAGAGTGATAGAGAGTGTCAGAGAGTGTCAGAGAGTGTCAGAGAGTGTCAGAGAGTGATAGAGAGTGATAGAGAGCATCAGAGAGTGTCATAGAGTGACAGAGAGTGTCAGAGTGTGTCACAGAATGTGTGAGAGTGATAGAGAGTGTCAGAAAGTGATAGAGAGTGATAGAGAGTGTCAGAGAGTGTCTGAAAGTGTCAGAGAGTGTCAGAGTGTGTCAGAGAGTTATAGAGAGTGATAGAGAGTGTCAGAGAGTGATAGAGAGTGGCTGAGAGTGTCAGCGAGTGATAGAGAGTGTCTGAGAATTTCAGAGAATGTCAGAGAGTGAAAGAGAGTGTCTGACAGTGATAGTGAGTGTCTGAGAGTTATAGAGAGTGTCCGAGAGTGTCAGAGAGTGATAGAGAGTGATAGAGTGTGATAGAGAGTGTGTTCGAGTGTCAGAGAGGGTCAGAGAGTGATAGAGAATGTCAGAGAGTGATCGAGAGTGTCTGAGAGTGTATGTGAGTGACAGAGTATGTCACAGAGTGATAGAGAGTGTCAGAGATAGTCAGGTGTGTGAGAGAGTGTGTCAGAGAGTGTCAGAGAGTGTCGGAGTGTGTCAGAGAGTAACAGAGAGGGATAGAGAGTGTCTGACAGTGTCAGAATGTGTCAGAGTGTGTCAGAGAGTGATAGAGAGTGATAGAGAGTGTCTGAGAGTGTCAGAGTGTGTCAGAGAGTGTCAGAGAGTGATAGAGAGTGTCAGTGAGTGATAGAGAGTGTCGGAGAGTGTCAAAGATTGATAGAGAGTGTCTGAGAGTTTCAGAGAGTGATAGAGAGTGTCAGAGAGTGATAGAAAGTGTCAGAGATTGTCAGAGTGTGTCAGTGATTTTCAGAGAATGTCAGAGTCTGTCAGAGTGCAACAGAGAGTGATAGAGAGTGATAGAGAATGTCATAAAGTGTCAGAAAGTGTCAGAGTGTGTCAGAGAGTGATAGAGAGTGATAGAAAGTGTGAGAGAGTGATGGAGAGTTATAGAGAGTGTCTGAGAGTGATAAAGAGTGTCTGTGAGTGTCAGAGACTGTCAGAGAATGACAGAGAGTGATAGAGAGTGTCAGAGAGTGTCAGAGAGGGTCAGGGAGTGATCGAGAGTGATAGAGAGTGATAGCGAGTGTCTGAGAGTGTCAGAGAGTGTCAGAGTGTGTCAGAGAGTGTCTGAGAGTGTCATAGAGTGATAGAGAGTGTCAGAGAGTGATCGAGAGTGTCTGAGAGTGACAGAGAGTGTCTGAGGGTGTCAGTCAGTGTCAGAGAGTGATAGAGAGTTTCTGATAGTGTCAGAGAGTGTCAGAGTGTGTCAGAGAATGTCAGAGAGCGAAAGAGTGTGTCAGAGTGTGTCACAAAGTGTCAGAGAGTGTCAGAGAGTGATGGAGATTGTCAGAGAGTGTCAGAGTGTGTCAGAGAGTGTCAGAGAGTGTGAGAGAGTGTCAGAGAGAGTGTGAGTGTGTCAGAGAGTTTCAGAGAGTGTCAGAGAGTGAGACAGGATTGTCTGAGAGTGTCTGAGAGATACAGAGAGTGTCTGAGAGTTTCAGTGAGTGTCGGAGAGTGATAGAGAGTGTCTGAGAGTGTCTGAGATTGTCAGCGAGTGATAGAGAGTGATAGAGAGTGTCTGAGAGTGTCTGGGAGTGTCAGCGAGTGATAGAGAGTGATGGATAGTTTCTGAGTATGTCAGAGAGTGTCAGAGAGTGATAGAGAATGATAGAGAGTGTCTGAGAGTGTCAGAGAGTGACAGCGCGTGTCTGAGAGTCTCAGTGAGTGTCAGAGAGTGTTTACAGAGTGTCTGAGAGTGTCAGAGATTGTCAGTGTGTGTCAGAGAGTGATAGAGAGTGACAGAGAGTGTCTGAGAGTGTCTGAGCGTGTCAAAGTGTGTCAGAGAGTGTCAGTGGGTGATAGAGAGTGTCAGAGAGTGATAGAGAGTGTCTGAGAGTGTCACAAAGTGATAGAGAGTGTCAGAGAGTGATAGAGAGTATCAGAGAGTGCCAGAGACAGTCAGAGTGCGTCAGAGAGTGTCAGAGAGTGACAGAGAGTGATAGAGAGTGTCTGAGTCTGTCAGAGTGTGTCAGAGAGTGTCAGATAGTGTCAGAGAGGCTCAGAGTGAGTCAGAGTGTGCCAGAGAGTGACAGAGAGTGATGGAGAGTGTCAGAGAGTTTCATAGAGTGATAGACAGTGTCAGAGAGTGATATAGAGTGATAGAGAGTGTCTGAGAGTGTCTGAGAGAGTCAGAGAGTGTCTGAGAGTGTCGGAAAGTGTCTGACAGTGTCAGAGAGTGTCAGAGAGTGATAGAGAGTGATAGAGAGTGTCAGTGAGTGTCAGAGAGTGTCAGAGACTGTCAGAGTGTGATAGAGAGTGTCAGTGAGTGATAGAGAGTGTCTGAGAGTGTCAGAGTTTGATAGAGAGTGATAGAGAGTGTCTGAGAGTGTCAGAGAGTGATAGAGAGTGTCTGAGAGTTTCAGAGAATGTCAGAGAGTGATAGAGAGTGTCTGAGAGTGATAGAGAGTGTCAGAGATTGTCTGAGATTATCTGAGAGTGTCAGAGAATGTCAGAGAGCGATAGAGTGTGTCAGAGTGAGTCAGAGAGTGTCAGAGAGTGATAGAGAGTGTCAGAGACTGTCTGAGATTATCTGAGAGTGTCGGAGAGTGTCAGAGTGTGATAGAGAGTGTCAGAGAGAGTCTGAGAGGTTCAGAGTGTGATATAAAGTGTCAGAGAGAGTCTGAGAGAGTCTGAGAGAGTCAGAGAGAGTCAGAGAGAGTCAGAGAGTGTCAGAGAGTGGGAGAGAGTGTCCGAGAGTGTCAGAGAGTGATAGAGAGTGATAGAGTGTGATAGAGAGTGTCTTTGTGTGTCAGAGAGTGTCAGAGAGTGATAGAGAATGTCAGAGAGTGATCGAGAGAGTCTGAGAGTGTCTGTGAGTGACAGAGTATGTCAGAGAGTGATAGAGAGTGTTAGAGATTGTCAGGGTGTGTCAGAGTGTGTCAGAGAGTGTCAGAGTGTGTCAGAGTGTGTCAGAGAGTAACAGAGAAGGATAGAGAGTGATAGAGAGTGTCTGAGAGTGTCAAAAAATGTCAGAGTGTGTCAGAGAGTGATAGAGTGTGATAGAGGGTGTCTGAGAGTGTCAGAGAGTGACAGTGAGTGATAGAGAGTGTCTGAGAGTGTCAGAGATTGATAGAGTGTGTCAGAGTATGTCAGAGAGTGTCAGAAAATGTCAGTGTGTCAGAGCGTATCAGAGAGTGATAGAGAGTGTCAGAGTGAGTCAGAGACTGTCAGAGTGTGATATAGAGTGTCAGTGAGTGATAGAGAGTGTCTGAGAGTGTCAGAGTTTGATAGAGAGTGATAGAGAGTGTCTGAGAGTGTCAGAGAGTGATAGAGAGTGTCTGAGAGTTTCAGAGAATGTCAGAGAGTGATAGAGATTGTCTGAGAGTGATAGAGATTGTCTGAGAGTGTCTGAGGGTGTCAGTCAGTGTCAGAGAATGACAGAGAGTGTCTGAGAGTGTCAGAGATTGTCAGATTGTGTCAGAGTGTGTCAGAGAGTGATGGAGAGTGATAGAGAGTGTCTGACAGTGTCAGGGAGCGATAGAGTGTGTCAGAGTGTGTCAGAGAGTGTCAGAGTGTGTCAGAGAGTGTCAGAGAGTGATAGAGAGTGTCAGTGAGTGTTAGAGAGTGTCAGAGTGTGTCAGAGAGTGTCAGAGATTGATAGAGAGTGTCAGAGTGTGTCAGAGAGTGTCAGAGAATGTCAGAGTGTGTCAGAGAGTATCAGAGTGTGATAGAGAGTGTTAGAGAGTGTCAGAGAGTGTCAGAGACTGTCAGAGTGTGATAGAGAGTGTCAGTGAGTGATAGAGAGTGTCTGAGAGTGTCAGAGTTTGATAGAGAGTGATAGAGAGTGTCTGAGAGTGTCAGTGAGTGATAGAGAGTGTCTGAGAGTGTCAGAGTTTGATAGAGAGTGATGGAGAGTGTCTGAGAGTGATAGAGAGTGTCTGAGAGTGTCTGAGGGTGTCAGTCAGTGTCAGAGAATGACAGAGATTGTCTGAGAGTGTCAGAGATTGTCAGATTGTGTCAGGGTGTGTCAGAGAGTGATGGAGAGTGTCAGAGAGTGTCAGACAGTGTCAGAGAGTAACAGAGAGGGATAGAGAGTGATAGAGAGTGTCTGAGAGTGTCAGAAAATGTCAGAGTGTGTCAGAGAGTGATAGAGAGTGTCAGAGAGTGTCAGTGAGTGATAGAGAGTATCAGAGATTGATAGAGAGTGTCAGAGTATGTCAGAGAGTGTCAGAAAATGTCAGAATGTGTCAGAGAGTATCAAAGAGTGATAGAGAGTGTCAGAGAGTGTCAGAGACTGTCAGTGTGTGATATGGAGTGTCAGTGAGTGATAGAGAGTGTCTGAGAGTGTCAGAGTTTGATAGAGAGTGATAGAGAGTGTCTGAGAGTGTCAGAGAATGATAGAGAGTGTCTGCGAGTTTCAGAGAATATCAGAGAGTGATAGAGATTGTCTGAGAGTGATAGAGATTGTCTGCGAGTGTCAGTCAGTGTCAGAGAATGACAGAGCGTGTCTGAGAGTGTCAGAGATTGTCAGATTGTGTCAGAGTGTGTCAGAGAGTGATGGAGAGTGATAGAGAGTGTCAGTGAGTGTTAGAGAGTGTCTGAGAGTGTCAGAGATTGATAGAGAGTGTCAGAGTGTGTCAGAGAGTGTCAGAGAATGTCAGAGTGTGTCAGAGAGTATCAGAGAGCGATAGAGAGCGTTAGAGAGTGTCAGAGAGTGTCAGAGACTGTCAGAGTGTGATAGAGAGTGTCAGTGAGTGATAAAGAGTGATTTAGAGTGTCAGAGTTTGATAGAGAGTGATAGAGAGTGTCTGAGATTGTCAGTGAGTGATAGAGAGTGTCTGAGAGTGTCAGAGTTTGATAGAGAGTGATGGAGAGTGTCTGAGAGTGATAGAGAGTGTCTGAGAGTGTCTGAGGGTGTCAGTCAGTGTCAGAGAATGACAGAGATTGTCTGAGAGTGTCAGAGATTGTCGGATTGTGTCAGGGTGTGTCAGAGACTGATGGAGAGTGTCAGAGAGTGTCAGAGAGTGTCAGAGAGTGATAGAGAGTGTCAGAAATTGTCAGACAGTGTCAGAGAGTAACAGAGAGGGATAGAGAGTGATAGAGAGTGTCTGAGAGTGTCAGAAAATGTCAGAGTGTGTCAGAGAGTGATAGAGAGTGATAGAGAGTGTCAGAGACTGTCAGAGAGTGTCAGTGAGTGATAGAGAGTGTCAGAGATTGATAGAGATTGTCAGAGTATGTCAGAGAGTGTCAGAAAATGTCAGAGTGTGTCAGAGAGTATCAAAGAGTGATATAGAGTGTCAGAGAGTGTCAGAGACTGTCAGAGTGTGATATGGAGTGTCAGTGAGTGATAGAGAGTGTCTGAGAGTGTCAGAGAATGATAGAGAGTGTCTGCGAGTTTCAGAGAATATCAGAGAGTGATAGAGATTGTCTGAGAGTGATAGAGATTGTCTGAGAGTGTCAGTCAGTGTCAGAGAATGACAGAGCGTGTCTGAGAGTGTCAGAGATTTTCAGATTGTGTCAGTGTGTCAGAGAGTGATGGAGAGTGATAGAGAGTGTCTGACAGTGTCAGTGTGTGTCAAAGTGTGTCAGAGAGTGTCAGAGAGTGATAGAGAGTGTCAGAGAGTGTCAGAGTGTGTCAGAGAGTGTCAGAGAGTGATAGAGAGTGCCAGAGAGAGTGTGAGTGTGTCACAGAGTTTCAGAGACTGTCAGAGAGTGAGCGAGAGTGACTGAGAATGTCTGAGAGAGACAGAGAGTGTCTGAGAGTGTCTGAGAGTGTCAGCGAGTGATAAAGAGTGATAGAGAGTGTCTGAGAGTGTCTGAGAGTGTCAGCGAGAGAAAGAGAGTGATAGAGAGTTTCTGAGAATGTCAGAGAGTGTCAGAGAGTGAAAGAGAGTGATAGAGAGTGATAGAGAGTGTCTGAGAGTGACAGAGCGTGTCTGAGAGTGTCAGCGAGTGTTGGAGAGTGATAGAGAGTGTCTAAGAGTGTCAGAGATTGACAGAGTGTGTCAGAGAGTGATAGAGTGTGATAGAGAGTGTCTGCGAGTGTCAGAGTGTGTCAGAGAGTGTCAGTGAGTGATAGAGAGTGTCAGAGAGTGATAGAGAGTGTCTGAGAGTGTCAGAAAGTGATAGAGAGTGTCAGAGAGTGTCAGAGAGTGATAGAGAGTGTCAGAGAGTGTCAGAGACAGTCAGAGTGTGTCAGAGAGTGATAGAGAGTGACAGAGAGTGTCTGAGAGTGTCAGAGAGTGTCAGAGAGTGTCAGAGAGTGTCAGAGTGTGTCAGAGAGTGATAGAGAGTGATAGAGATTGATAGACAGTGATAGAGAGTGATAGAGAGTGTCTGAGTGTGTCAGAGAGTGTCAGATAGTGTCAGAGAGGGTCAGAGTGAGTCAGAGTGTGCCAGAGAGTGATAGAGAGTGATGGAGAGTGTCAGAGAGTTTCATAGAGTGATATATAGTGTCAGAGAGTGATATAGAGTGATAGATAATGTCTGAGAGTGACTGAGAGAGTCAGAGAGTGTCTGAGAGTGTCAGAGAGTGTCTGACAGTGTCATAGAGTGATGGAGAGTGAAAGAGAGTTTCATAGAGAATCTGAGAGTGTTAGGGAGTGATAGGGAGTGTCATAGAGGGATAGAGAGTGAAAGAGAGTGTCTGAGAGTGTCAGAGATTGTCAGAAAGTGTCAGAGAGTGATAGAACGTGTCTGAGACTGTCTGAGATTATCTGAGAGTGTCAGAGAGTGTCAGAGTGTGATAGAAAGTGTCAGCGAGTGTCTGAGAGGTTCAGAGAGTGATATAAAGTGTCAGAGAGTGTCTGAGAGAGTCAGAGAGAGTCAGCGAGTGCAGAGAGTGATAGAGAGTGTCCGAGAGTGTCAGAGAGTGATAGAGATTGATAGAGTGTGATAGAGAGTGTCTTTGAGTGTCAGAGAGTGTCAGAGAGTGATAGAGATTGTCTGAGAGTGTCAGTCAGTGTCAGAGAATGACAGAGCGTGTCTGAGAGTGTCAGAGATTGTCAGATTGTGTCAGGGTGTGTCAGAGAGTGATGGAGAGTGATAGAGAGTGTCTGACAGTGTCAGAGAGTGTCAGAGTGTGTCAGAGAATGTCAGAGAGCGATAGAGTGTGTCAGAGTGAGTCAGAGAGTGTCAGAGAGTGATAGAGAGTGTCAGAGACTGTCTGAGATTATCTGAGAGTGTCGGAGAGTGTCAGAGTGTGATAGAGATTGTCAGAGAGTGTCTGAGAGGTTCAGAGAGTGATATAAAGTGTCAGAGAGAGTCTGAGAGAGTCAGAGAGAGTCAGAGAGAGTCAGAGAGTGTCAGAGAGTGGGAGAGAGTGTCCGAGAGTGTCAGAGAGTGATAGAGAGTGATAGAGTGTGATAGAGAGTGTCTTTGTGTGTCAGAGAGTGTCAGAGAGTGATAGAGAATGTCAGAGAGTGATCGAGAGAGTCTGAGAGTGTCTGTGAGTGACAGAGTATGTCAGAGAGTGATAGAGAGTGTTAGAGATTGTCAGGGTGTGTCAGAGTGTGTCAGAGAGTGTCAGAGTGTGTCAGAGTGTGTCAGAGAGTAACAGAGAGGGATAGAGAGTGATAGAGAGTGTCTGAGAGTGTCAAAAAATGTCAGAGTGTGTCAGAGAGTGATAGAGTGTGATAGAGGGTGTCTGAGAGTGTCAGAGAGTGACAGTGAGTGATAGAGAGTGTCTGAGAGTGTCAGAGATTGATAGAGCGTGTCAGAGTATGTCAGAGAGTGTCAGAAAATGTCAGAGTGTGTCAGAGCGTATCAGAGAGTGATAGAGAGTGTCAGAGTGAGTCAGAGACTGTCAGAGTGTGATATAGAGTGTCAGTGAGTGATAGAGAGTGTCTGAGAGTGTCAGAGTTTGATAGAGAGTGATAGAGAGTGTCTGAGAGTGTCAGAGAGTGATAGAGAGTGTCTGAGAGTTTCAGAGAATGTCAGAGAGCGATAGAGATTGTCTGAGAGTGATAGAGATTGTCTGAGAGTGTCTGAGGGTGTCAGTCAGTGTCAGAGAATGACAGAGAGTGTCTGAGAGTGTCAGAGATTGTCAGATTGTGTCAGAGTGTGTCAGAGAGTGATGGAGAGTGATAGAGAGTGTCTGACAGTGTCAGGGAGCGATAGAGTGTGTCAGAGTGTGTCAGAGAGTGTCAGAGTGTGTCAGAGAGTGTCAGAGAGTGATAGAGAGTGTCAGTGAGTGTTAGAGAGTGTCTGAGAGTGTCAGAGATTGATAGAGAGTGTCAGAGTGTGTCAGAGAGTGTCAGAGAATGTCAGAGTGTGTCAGAGAGTATCAGAGAGTGATAGAGAGTGTTAGTGAGTGTCAGAGAGTGTCAGAGACTGTCAGAGTGTGATAGAGAGTGTCAGTGAGTGATAGAGAGTGTCTGAGAGTGTCAGAGTTTGATAGAGAGTGATAGAGAGTGTCTGAGAGTGTCAGTGAGTGATAGAGAGTGTCTGAGAGTGTCAGAGTTTGATAGAGAGTGATGGAGAGTGTCTGAGAGTGATAGAGAGTGTCTGAGAGTGTCTGAGGGTGTCAGTCAGTGTCAGAGAATGACAGAGATTGTCTGAGAGTGTCAGAGATTGTCAGATTGTGTCAGGGTGTGTCAGAGAGTGATGGAGAGTGTCATAGAGTGTCAGAGAGTGTCAGAGAGTGATAGAGAGTGTCAGAAATTGTCAGACAGTGTCAGAGAGTAACAGAGAGGGATAGAGAGTGATAGAGAGTGTCTGAGAGTGTCAGAAAATGTCAGAGTGTGTCAGAGAGTGATAGAGAGTGTCAGAGAGTGTCAGTGAGTGATAGAGAGTATCAGAGATTGATAGAGAGTGTCAGAGTATGTCAGAGAGTGTCAGAAAATGTCAGAGTGTGTCAGAGAGTATCAAAGAGTGATAGAGAGTGTCAGAGAGTGTCAGAGACTGTCAGTGTGTGATATGGAGTGTCAGTGAGTGATAGAGAGTGTCTGAGAGTGTCAGAGTTTGATAGAGAGTGATAGAGAGTGTCTGAGAGTGTCAGAGAATGATAGAGAGTGTCTGCGAGTTTCAGAGAATATCAGAGAGTGATAGAGATTGTCTGAGAGTGATAGAGATTGTCTGAGAGTGTCAGTCAGTGTCAGAGAATGACAGAGCGTGTCTGAGAGTGTCAGAGATTGTCAGATTGTGTCAGAGTGTGTCAGAGAGTGATGGAGAGTGATAGAGAGTGTCTGACAGTGTCAGAGTGTGTCAAAGTGTGTCAGAGAGTGTCAGAGAGTGATAGAGAGTGTCAGAGAGTGTCAGAGTGTGTCAGAGAGTGTCAGAGAGTGATAGAGAGTGCCAGAGAGAGTGTGAGTGTGTCACAGAGTTTCAGAGACTGTCAGAGAGTGAGCGAGAGTGACTGAGAATGTCTGAGAGAGACAGAGAGTGTCTGAGAGTGTCTGAGAGTGTCAGCGAGTGATAAAGAGTGATAGAGAGTGTCTGAGAGTGTCTGAGAGTGTCAGCGAGAGAAAGAGAGTGATAGAGTGTTTCTGAGAATGTCAGAGAGTGTCAGAGAGTGAAAGAGAGTGATAGAGAGTGATAGAGAGTGATAGAGAGTGTCTGAGAGTGACAGAGCGTGTCTGAGAGTGTCAGCGAGTGTTGGAGAGTGATAGAGAGTGTCTAAGAGTGTCAGAGATTGACAGAGTGTGTCAGAGAGTGATAGAGTGTGATAGAGAGTGTCTGCGAGTGTCAGAGTGTGTCAGAGAGTGTCAGTGAGTGATAGAGAATGTCAGAGAGTGATAGAGAGTGTCTGAGAGTGTCAGAAAGTGATAGAGAGTGTCAGAGAGTGATAGAGAGTGTCAGAGAGTGTCAGAGACAGTCAGAGTGTGTCAGAGAGTGATAGAGAGTGACAGAGAGTGTCTGAGAGTGTCAGAGAGTGTCAGAGAGTGTCAGAGTGTGTCAGAGAGTGATAGAGAGTGATAGAGATTGATAGACAGTGATAGAGAGTGATAGAGAGTGTCTGAGTGTGTCAGAGAGTGTCAGATAGTGTCAGAGAGGGTCAGAGTGAGTCAGAGTGTGCCAGAGAGTGATAGAGAGTGTTGGAGAGTGTCAGAGAGTTTCATAGAGTGATAGATAGTGTCAGAGAGTGATATAGAGTGATAAATAATGTCTGAGAGTGACTGAGAGAGTCAGAGAGTGTCTGAGAGTGTCAGAGAGTGTCTGACAGTGTCATAGAGTGATGGAGAGTGAAAGAGAGTTTCATAGAGAATCTGAGAGTGTTAGGGAGTGATAGGGAGTGTCATAGAGGGATAGAGAGTGAAAGAGAGTGTCTGAGAGTGTCAGAGATTGTCAGAAAGTGTCAGAGAGTGATAGAAAGTGTATGAGACTGTCTGAGATTATCTGAGAGTGTCAGAGAGTGTCAGAGTGTGATAGAAAGTGTCAGCGAGTGTCTGAGAGGTTCAGAGAGTGATATAAAGTGTCAGAGAGTGTCTGAGAGATTCAGAGAGAATCAGCGAGTGCAGAGAGTGATAGAGAGTGTCCAAGAGTGTCAGAGAGTGATAGAGATTGATAGAGTGTGATAGAGAGTGTCTTTGAGTGTCAGAGAGTGTCAGAGAGTGATAGAGAATGTCAGAGAGTGATCGAGAGTGTCTGAGAGTGTCTGTGAGTGACAGAGTATGTCAGAGAGTGATAGAGAGTGTCAGAGATTGTCAGAGTGTGTCAGAGAGTGTCAGAGATTGTCAGAGAGTGTCAGAGAGTGTACAGAGTGTGTCAGAGAGTAACAGAGAGGGATAGAGAGTGATAGAGAGTGTCTGAGAGTGTCAGAAAGTGTCAGAGTGTGTCAGAGAGTGATAGAGAGTGATAGAGAGTGTCTGAGAGTGTCAGAGTGTGTCAGAGTGTCAGAGAGTGATAGAGAGTGTCAGTGAGTGATGGAGAGTGTCTGAGAATGTCAGAGATTGATAGAGTGTCTGAGAGTGTCAGAGAGTGATAGAAAGTGTCAGATATTGTCAGCGTGTGTCAGAGAGTGTCAGAGAATGTCAGAGTGTGTCAGATGTGTCTGAGTTTGATAGAGAGTGAGAGAGAGTGTCTGAGAGTGTCAGAAAGTGTCAGAGTGTGTCAGAGAGTGATAGAGAGTGATAGAAAGTGTCAGAGAGTGATAGAGAGTGTCTGAGAGTGATAGAGAGTGTCTGAGAGTGATAGAGAGTGTCTGAGAGTGTCAGAGACTGTCAGAGACTGTCAGAGAGTGTCAGAGAGTGATGGAGAGTGTCCGAGAGTGTCAGTGAGTGATAGAGAGCGATAGAGAGTGATAGAGTGTGATAGAGAGTGTCTTTGAGTGTGAGAGAGTGATAGAGAATGTCAGAGAGTGATCGAGAGTGTCTGAGAGTCTCTGTGAGTGACAGAGTATGTCAGAGAGTGATAGAGAGTGTCAGAGATTGTCAGAGTGTGTCAGAGAGTGTCAGAGAGTGTCAGAGAGTGTCAGAGTGTGTCAGAGAGTAACAGAGAGTGACAGAGAGTGATAGAGAGTGTCTGAGATTGTCAGACCGTGTCAGAGTGTGTCAGAGAGTGATAGAGAGTGTCTGAGAGTGTCAGAGTGTGTCAGAGAGTGTTAGAGAGTGATAGAGAGTGTCAGTGAGTGCTGGAGAGTGTCTGAGAGTGTCAGAGATTGATAGAAAGTGTCTGAGTGTGTCAGAGAGTGTTAGAGAGTGTCAGAGAGTGATAGAAAGTGTCAGAGATTGTCAGAGTGTGTCAGAGATTGTCAGAGAATGTCAGAGTGTGTCAGAGAGTAACAGAGAGTGATAGAGAGTGATAGAGAATGTCAGAGAGTGTCAGAGACTGTCAGAGTGTGTCAGAGTTTGATAGAGAGTGAGAGAGAGTGTCTGAGAATGTCAGAAAGTGTCAGAGTGTGTCAGAGAGTGATAGAGAGTGATAGAAAGTGTCAGAGAGTGATAGAGAGTGTCTGAGAGTGTCAGAGAGTGATAGGCAGTGTCAGAGAGTGTCAGAGACAGTCAGAGTGTGTCAGAGAGTGTCAGAGAGTGATAGAGAGTGTCAGAGAGTGTCAGAGTGTGTCAGAGAGTGTCAGAGAGTGATAGAGAGTGCCAGAGAGAGTGTGAGTGTGTCACAGAGTTTCAGAGACTGTCAGAGAGTGAGCGAGAGTGACTGAGAGTGTCTGAGAGAGACAGAGAGTGTCTGAGAGTGTCTGAGAGTGTCAGCGAGTGATAAAGAGTGATAGAGAGTGTCTGAGAGTGTCTGAGAGTGTCAGCGAGAGAAAGAGAGTGATAGAGAGTTTCTGAGAATGTCACAGAGAGTCAGAGAGTGAAAGAGAGTGATAGAGAGTGATAGAGAGTGATAGAGAGTGTCTGAGAGTGACAGAGCGTGTCTGAGAGTGTCAGCGAGTGTTGGAGAGTGATAGAGAGTGTCTAAGAGTGTCAGAGATTGACAGAGTGTGTCAGAGAGTGATAGAGTGTGATAGAGAGTGTCTGCGAGTGTCAGAGTGTGTCAGAGAGTGTCAGTGAGTGATAGAGAGTGTCAGAGAGTGATAGAGAGTGTCTGAGAGTGTCAGAAAGTGATAGAGAGTGTCAGAGAGTGTCAGAGAGTGTCAGAGAGTGTCTGAGAGTGTCAGAAAGTGATAGAGAGTGTCAGAGAGTGTCAGAGAGTGATAGAGGGTGTCAGAGAGTGTCAGAGACAGTCAGAGTGTGTCAGAGAGTGATAGAGAGTGACTGAGAGTGTCTGAGAGTGTCAGAGAGTGTCAGAGAGTGTCAGAGTGTGTCAGAGAGTGATAGAGAGTGATAGAGATTGATAGACAGTGATAGAGAGTGATAGAGAGTGTCTGAGTGTGTCAGAGAGTGTCAGATAGTGTCAGAGAGGGTCAGAGTGAGTCAGAGTGTGCCAGAGAGTGATAGAGAGTGATGGAGAGTGTCAGAGAGTTTCATAGAGTGATAGATAGTGTCAGAGAGTGATATAGAGTGATAGATAGTGTCTGAGAGTGACTGAGAGAGTCAGAGAGTGTCTGAGAGTGATAGAGAGTGATAGAGATTGATAGACAGTGATAGAGAGTGATAGAGAGTGTCTGAGTGTGTCAGAGAGTGTCAGATAGTGTCAGAGAGGGTCAGAGTGAGTCAGAGTGTGCCAGAGAGTGATAGAGAGTGTTGGAGAGTGTCAGAGAGTTTCATAGAGTGATAGATAGTGTCAGAGAGTGATATAGAGTGATAGATAGTGTCTGAGAGTGACTGAGAGAGTCAGAGAGTGTCTGAGAGTGTCAGAGAGTGTCTGACAGTGTCATAGAGTGATGGAGAGTGAAAGAGAGTTTCATCGAGAATCTGAGAGTGTTAGGGAGTGATAGGGAGTGTCATAGAGGGATAGAGAGTGAAAGAGAGTGTCTGAGAGTGTCAGAGATTGTCAGAAAGTGTCAGAGAGTGATAGAAAGTGTCTGAGACTGTCTGAGATTATCTGAGAGTGTCAGAGAGTGTCAGAGTGTGATAGAAAGTGTCAGCGAGTGTCTGAGAGGTTCAGAGAGTGATATAAAGTTTCAGAGAGTGTCTGAGAGAGTCAGAGAGAGTCAGCGAGTGCAGAGAGTGATAGAGAGTGTCCGAGAGTGTCAGAGAGTGATAGAGATTGATAGAGTGTGATAGAGAGTGTCTTTGAGTGTCAGAGAGTGTCAGAGAGTGATAGAGAATGTCAGAGAGTGATCGAGAGTGTCTGAGAGTGTCTGTGAGTGACAGAGTATGTCAGAGAGTGATAGAGAGTGTCAGAGATTGTCAGAGTGTGTCAGAGAGTGTCAGAGATTGTCAGAGAGTGTCAGAGAGTGTACAGAGTGTGTCAGAGCGTAACAGAGAGGGATAGAGAGTGATAGAGAGTGTCTGAGAGTGTCAGAAAGTGTCAGAGTGTGTCAGAGAGTGATAGAGAGTGATAGAGAGTGTCTGAGAGTGTCAGAGTGTGTCAGAGTGTCAGAGAGTGATAGAGAGTGTCAGTGAGTGATGGAGAGTGTCTGAGAATGTCAGAGATTGATAGAGAGTGTCTGAGAGTGTCAGAGAGTGATAGAGAGTGTCAGAGAGTGATAGAAAGTGTCAGATATTGTCAGCGTGTGTCAGAGAGTGTCAGAGAATGTCAGAGTGTGTCAGAGAGTAACAGAGAGTGATAGAGAGTGATAGAGAGTGTCAGAGAGTGTCAGAGACTGTCAGATGTGTCAGAGTTTGATAGAGAGTGAGAGAGAGTGTCTGAGAGTGTCAGAAAGTGTCAGAGTGTGTCAGAGAGTGATAGAGAGTGATAGAAATTGTCAGAGAGTGATAGAGAGTGTCTGAGAGTGATAGAGAGTTTCTGAGAGTGATAGAGAGTGTCTGAGAGTGTCAGACACTGTCAGAGACTGTCAGAGAGTGTCAGAGAGTGATGGAGAGTGTCCGAGAGTGTCAGTGAGTGATAGAGAGCGATAGAGAGTGATAGAGTGTGATAGAGAGTGTCTTTGAGTGTGAGAGAGTGATAGAGAATGTCAGAGAGTGATCGAGAGTGTCTGAGAGTGTCTGTGAGTGACAGAGTATGTCAGAGAGTGATAGAGAGTGTCAGAGATTGTCAGAGTGTGTCAGAGAGTGTCAGAGAGTGTCAGAGAGTGTCAGAGAGTGTCAGAGAGTGTCAGGGTGTGTCAGAGCGTAACAGAGAGTGACAGAGAGTGATAGAGAGTGTCTGAAATTGTCGGACCGTGTCAGAGTGTGTCAGAGAGTGATAGAGAGTGATAGAGAGTGTCTGAGAGTGTCAGAGTGTGTCAGAGAGTGTTAGAGAGTGATAGAGAGTGTCAGTGAGTGATGGAGTGTGTCTGAGAGTGTCAGAGATTGATAGAAAGTGTCTGAGAGTGTCAGAGAGTGTTAGAGAGTGTCAGAGAGTGCTAGAAAGTGTCAGAGATTGTCAGAGTGTGTCAGAGATTGTCAGAGAATGTCAGAGTGTGTCAGAGAGTCACAGAGAGTGATAGAGAGTGATAGAGAATGTCAGAGAGTGTCAGAGACTGTCAGAGTGTGTCAGAGTTTGATAGAGAGTGAGAGAGAGTGTCTGAGAGTGTCAGAAAGTGTCAGAGTGTGTCAGAGAGTGATAGAGAGTGATAGAAAGTGTCAGAGAGTGATAGAGAATGTCAGAGAGTGATAGAGACAGTCAGAGTGTGTCAGAGAGTGATAGAGAGTGATAGAGAGTGTCTGAGAGTGATAGAGAGTGATAGAGCGTGTCTGAGAGTGTCAGAGAGTGATAGAGTGTGTCAGAGAGTGTCAGAGAGAGTCAGAGTGTGTCAGAGAGTGATAGAGAGTGTCAGAGAGTGTCAGAGAGTGTCAGAGTGTGTCAGAGAGTGTCAGATAGTGTCAGAGAGGGTCAGACAGATTCAGAGTGTGTCAGAGAGTGATAGAGAGTGTCAGAGAGTGTCAGAGAGTGTCAGAGTGTGTCAGAGAGTGTCAGATAGTGTCAGAGAGGGTAAGAGTGAGTCAGAGTGTGCCAGAGAGTGATGGAGAGTGATGGAGAGTGTCAGAGAGTTTCTCAGAGTGATGGATCGTGTCAGAGAGTGATATAGAGTGATAGATAGTGTCTGAGAGTGTCTGAGAGAGTCAGAGATTGTCTGAGAGTGTCAGAAAGTGTCAGAGTGTGTCAGAGAGTGATAGAGAGTGATAGAGAGTGTCTGAGAGTGTCAGAGTGTTTCAGAGTGTCAGAGAGTGATAGAGAGTGTCAGTGAGTGATAGAAAGTGTCTGAGAGTGTCAGAGATTGATAGAGAGTGTCTGAGAGTGTCAGAGAGTGATAGAGAGTGTCAGAGAGTGATATAAAGTGTCAGATATTGTTAGAGTGTGTCAGAGAGTGTCAGAGAATGTCAGAGTGTGTCAGAGAGTAACAGAGAGTGATAGAGTGTGACAGAGAGTGTCAGAGAGTGTCAGAGACTGTCAGAGTGTGTCAGAGTTTGATAGAGAGTGAGAGAGAGTGTCTGAGAGTGTCAGAAAGTGTCAGAGTGTGTCAGAGAGAGATAGAGAGTGTCTGAGAGTTTCAGAGAATGTCAGAGAGTAATCGAGAGTGTCTGAGAGTGTCTGAGAGTGATAGAGAGTGTCAGAGAATATCAGAGACTGTCAGAGAGTGTCAAAGAGTGATAGAGAATGTCCGAGAGTGTCAGAGAGTGATAGAGAGTGATAGAGTGTGACAGAGAGTGTCTTTGAGTGTCAGAAAGTGTCAGAGAGTGATAGAGAATGTCAGAGAGTGATCGAGAGTGTCTGAGAGTGTCTGTGAGTGACAGCGTATGTCAGAGAGTGAAAGAGAGTGTCAGAGATTGTCAGAGTGTGCCAGAGAGTGATAGAGAGTGTCTGAGAGTGTCTGAGAGAGTCAGAGATTGTCTGAGAGTGTCAGAAAGTGTCAGAGTGTGTCAGAGAGTGACAGAGTATGTCAGAGAGTGATAGAGAGTGTCAGAGATTGTCAGAGTGTGTCAGAGAGTGTCAGAGAGTGTAAAAGTGTGTCAGAGAGTAACAGAGAGGGATAGAGTGTGATAGACAGTGTCTGAGAGTGTCAGAAAATGTCAGAGTGTGTCAGAGAGTGATAGAGATTGTCTGAGAGTGTCAGAGTGTGTCAGAGATTGTCAGAGAGTGATAGAGAGTGTCAGTGAGTGTTAGAGAGTGTCTGAGAGTGTCAGGGATTGATTGAGAGTGTCAGAGTGTGTCAGAGAGTGTCAGAGAATGTCAGAGTGTGTCAGAGAGTATCAGAGAGTGATAGAGAGTGTTCGAGAGTGTCAGAGAGTGTCAGAGACTGTCAGAGTGTGATAGAGAGTGTCAGTGAGTGATAGAGAGTGTCTGAGAGTGTCAGAGTTTGACAGAGAGTGATAGAGAGTGTCTGAGAGTGTCAGAGAGTGATAGAGAGTGTCTGAGAGTTTCAGAGAATGTCAGAGAGTGATAGAGAGTGTCTGAGAGTGATAGAGATTGTCTGAGAGTGTCTGAGGGTGTCAGTCAGTGTCAGAGAATGACAGATAGTGTCTGAGAGTGTCAGAGATTGTCAGATTGTGTCAGGGTCTGTCAGAGAGTGATGGAGAGTGATAGAGAGTCTCTGACAGTGTCAGAGAGTGTCAGAGTGTGTCAGAGAATGTCAGAGAGCGATAGAGTGTGTCAGAGTGAGTCAGAGAGTGTCAGAGAGTGTCAGGGAGTGTCAGAGTGTGTCAGAGAGTGATAGAGAGTGTCAGAGATTGTCAGACAGTGTCAGAGAGTGACAGGAAGTGTCTGAGACTGTCTGAGATTATCTGAGAGTGTCGGAGAGTGTCAGAGTGTGATAGAAAGTGTCAGAGAGTGTCTGAGAGGTTCAGAGAGTGATATAAAGTGTCAGAGAGTGTCTGAGAGAGTCAGATAGAGTCAGAGAGTGTCAGAGAGTGGGAGAGAGTGTCCGGGAGTGTCAGAGAGTGATAGAGAGTGATAGAGTGTGATAGAGAGTGTCTTTGAGTGTCAGAGAGTGTCAGAGAGTGATAGAGAATGTCAGAGAGTGATCGAGAGAGTCTGAGAGTGTCTGTGAGTGACAGAGTATGTCAGAGAGTGATAGACAGTGTCAGAGATTGTCAGAGTGTGTCAGAGTGTGTCAGAGAGTGTCAGAGTGTGTCAGAGAGTAACAGAGAGGGATAGAGAGTGATAGAGAGTGTCTGAGAGTGTCAGAAAATGTCAGAGTGTGTCAGAGAGTGATAGAGAGTGATAGAGAGTGTCAGAGAGTGTCAGAGAGTGTCAGTGAGTGATAGAGAGTGTCTGAGAGTGTCAGAGATTGATAGAGAGTGTCAGAGTGTGTCAGAGAGTATCAAAGAGTGATAGAGAGTGATAGAGAGTGTCAGAGAGTGTCAGAGACTGTCAGAATGTGATATAGAGTGTCAGTGAGTGATAGAGAGTGTCTGAGAGTGTCAGAGTTTGATAGAGAGTGAGAGAGAGTGTCTGAGAGTGTCAGAGAGTGATAGAGAGTGTCTGAGAGTTTCAGAGAATGTCAGAGAGTGATAGAGATTGTCTGAGAGTGATAGAGATTGTCTGAGAGTGTCTGAGGGTGTCAGTCAGTGTCAGAGAATGACAGAGAGTGTCTGAGAGTGTCAGAGATTGTCAGAGAGTGTCAGAGTGTGTCAGAGAATGTCAGAGAGCGATAGAGTGTGTCAAAGTGTGTCAGAGAGTTTCAGAGAGTGTCAGAGAGTGATAGAGAGTGTCAGAGAGTGTCAGAGTGTGTCAGAGAGTGTCAGAGAGTGATAGAGAGTGCCAGAGAGAGTGTGATTGTGTCACAGAGTTTCAGAGACTGTCAAAGAGTGAGCGAGAGTGTCTGAGAGTGTCTGAGAGAGACAGAGAGTGTCTGAGAGTTTCAGTAAGTGTCAGAGAGTGATAGAGAGTGTCTGAGAGTGTCTGAGAGTGTCTGAGAGTGTCAGCGAGTGATAGAGAGTGATAGAGAGTGTCTGAGAGTGTCTGAGAGTGTCAGCGAGAGAAAGAGAGTGATAGAGAGTTTCTGAGAATGTCAGAGAGTGTCAGAGAGTGAAAGAGAGTGATAGAGAGTGATAGAGAGTGTCTGAGAGTGACAGAGCGTGTCTGAGAGTGTCAGTGAGTGTCAGAGAGTGATAGCGAGTGTCTGAGAGTGTCAGAGAGAGTCAGCGAGTGATGGAGAGTGATAGAGAGTGTCTAAGAGTGTCAGAGATTGTCAGAGTGTGTCAGAGAGTGATAGAGTGTGATCGAGAGTGTCTGAGAGTGTCTGCGAGTGTCAGAGTGTGCCAGAGAGTGTCAGTGAGTGATAGAGAGTGTCAGAGAGTGTCAGAGAGTGTCTGAGAGTGTCAGAGAGTATCAGAGAGTGATAGAGAGCATCAGAGTGTGACAGAGAGTGTCTGAGTGTGTCTGTGAGTGACAGAGTGTGTTTTAGAGTGTCAGAGAGTGACATAGAATGCCAGAGAGTGTCAGCGAGTGTGAGAGGGTGTCTCAGAGTGATAGAGAGTGTCAGGGAGTGTCAGAGAGTGATACAGAGTGTCAGAGAGTGTCTGAGAGTGTCAGAGTGTATCAGATGTTTTCAGAGAGTGTCAGAGAGTGATAGAGAGTGTCAGAGAGTGTCTGAGAGTTTCAGCGTGTATCAGAGAGTGTCAGAGATTGTCAGAGAGTGATATAGAGTGTCAGAGAATGATAGACGTGTCAGAGACTGTCTGAGAGTTTCAGAGTGTATCAGAGAGTGTCAGAGATTGTCAGAAAGTGATAGAGAGTCTCAGAGAGTCCCAGAGAGGGCCTGAGAGTTTCAGAGAGTGATAGAGAGTACGAGAGACTGTCGGAGAGTGATGGAGAGTGATAGAGGGTGGCTGAGAGTGCCTGAGAGTGTCAGAGTGTGTCAGAGAGGGTGTGAGAGTGTCAGAGAGTCTCAGAGAGTGTCAGGGATGTCTGAGAGTGTCAGAGTGTGTCAGAGAGTGATAGACGTGTCAGAGACTGTCTGAGAGTGTCAGAGTGTATCAGAGAGTGTCAGAGAGTGTCAGAGAGTGATGCAGAGTGCCAGAGAGAGTCTGAGATTGTCAGAGTGTATCAGAGAGTTTCAGAGAGTGTTGGAGAGTTATAGAGTGTGTCAGAGTGTGTCAGAGAGTGATAGAAGTGTCAGAGACTGTCTGAGAGTGATGCAGTGTGTCAGAGAGTGTCTGAGAGTGTCAGAGAGTGATATAGAGTGTCAGAGAATGATAGACGTGTCAGAGACTGTCTGAGAGTTTCAGAGTGTATCAGAGAGTGTCAGAGATTGTCAGAAAGTGATAGAGAGTCTCAGAGAGTCCCAGAGAGGGCCTGAGAGTTTCAGAGAGTGATAGAGAGTACGAGAGACTGTCGGAGAGTGATGGAGAGTGATAGAGGGTGGCTGAGAGTGCCTGAGAGTGTCAGAGTGTGTCAGAGAGGGTGTGAGAGTGTCAGAGAGTCTCAGAGAGTGTCAGGGATGTCTGAGAGTGTCAGAGTGTGTCAGAGAGTGATAGACGTGTCAGAGACTGTCTGAGAGTGTCAGAGTGTATCAGAGAGTGTCAGAGAGTGTCAGAGAGTGATGCAGAGTGCCAGAGAGAGTCTGAGATTGTCAGAGTGTATCAGAGAGTTTCAGAGAGTGTTGGAGAGTTATAGAGTGTGTCAGAGTGTGTCAGAGAGTGATAGAAGTGTCAGAGACTGTCTGAGAGTGATGCAGTGTGTCAGAGAGTGTCTGAGAGTGTCAGAGTGTATCAGAGAGCTTCAGAGAGTGTCGGAAAGTGATAGAGACTGTCAGAGAGTGCCTGAGAGTTTCAATGTGTATCAGAGAGTGTCAGAGAGCGATAGAGAGTATCAGAGAGTGATAGAGAGTGGCAGAGATGTCTGAGGTGGCAGAGAGCGTCAGAGAGTGATGGAGAGTGAATGAGATTGTCAAACAGAATCTGAGATTTTCAGGGAGTGATAGGGAGTGTCATAGAGTGATAGAGAGGGAAAGAGAGTGTCTGAGAGTGTCAGAGAGTGTCAGAGTGTGTCAGAGAGTGTCTGAGAGTGTCTGAGAGTGTCTGAGAAGTCTCTGATAATATCAGAGAGAGTCAGACAGAGTCAGAGAGTGTCAGAAAGTGATAGAGAGTGTCAGAGAGTCCCAGAGAGTGTCTGAGAGTGTCAGAGAGTGATAGAGAGTATGAGAGAGTGTCGGAGAGTGATGGAGAGTGATAGAGAGTGTCTGAGAGTGCCTGAGAGTTTCAGAGTGTGTCAGAGAGGGTGTGAGAGTGTCAGAGAGTCTCAGAGAGTGTCAGGGACTGTCTGAGAGTGTCTGAGAGTGTCAGAGAGTGTCAGAGATTGTCAGAGAGTGATAGAGAGTGTCAGAGAGTGATAGAAGTGTCAGAGACTGTCTGAGAGTGTCAGAGTGTATCAGAGAGTGTCAGAGAGAGATAGAGAGTGTCAGAGAATGTCAGACAGTGATGCAGAGTGTCAGAGAGTGTCAGAGTGTATCAGAGAGTTTCAGAGAGTGTCAGAGAGTGTCAGAGAGTGTCAGAGAGTGTCTGAGAGTGTCAGGGAGTGTCAGAGAGAGAGATAGAGAGTGTCAGAGAGTGATATAGAGTGTCAGAGAGTGCGAGAGAGTGCCAGAGAGTGTCAGAGAGTGTCTGAGAGTGTCTGAGAGTGTCAGAGAGTATCAGAGAGTGATAGAGAGTATCAGAGAGTGTCAGAGAGTGTCTGAGTGTATCTGTGAGTGACAGAGTGTGTTAGAGAGTGTCAGAGAGTGATATAGAATGCCAGAGAGTGTCAGCGAGTGTGAGAGGGTGTCTGAGAGTGTCTGAGATTTTCAGAGAGTATCAGAGAGTGTCAGAGATTGTCAGAGAGTGATGGAGAGTGTCAGAGAATGATAGAAGTGTCAGAGACTGTCTGAGAGTTTCAGAGTGTATCAGAGAGTGTCAGAGATTGTCAGAAAGTGATAGAGAGTGTCAGAGAGTCCCAGAGAGGGCCTGAGAGTTTCAGAGAGTGATAGAGAGTACGAGATACTGTCGGAGAGTGATGGAGAGTGATAGACGGTGTCTGAGAGTGCCTGAGAGTGTCAGAGTGTGTCAGAGAGGGTGTGAGAGTGTCAGAGAGTCTCAGAGAGTGTCAGGGAGTGTCTGAGAGTGTCAGAGAGTGTCAGAGAGAGTCTGAGAGTGATAGACGTGTCAGAGACTGTCTGAGAGTGTCAGAGTGTATCAGAGAGTGTCAGAGAGTGTCAGAGAGTGCTGCAGAGTGTCAGAGAGAGTCTGAGAGTGTCAGAGTGTATCAGAGAGTTTCAGAGAGTATTGGAGAGTGATAGAGAGTGTCAGAGAGTATGTGAGAGTTTCAGAGTGTATCAGAGAGCGTCAGAGAGTGATAGAGAGTATCAGAGAGTGATAGAGAGTGGTAGAGATGTCTGTGGTGTCAGAGAGTGTCAGAGAGTGTCAGACAGTGTCTGAGAGTGTCAGAGAGTGTCAGAGAGTGACGGAGATTGAAAGAGATTGTCAGACAGAATCTGAGAGTGTCAGGGAGTGATCGGGAGTGTCATAGAGTGGGAATGAGCGAAAGAGAGTGTCTGAGAGTGTCAGAGAGTGTCAGTGAGTGATAGTGTGTGAGAGTGTCAGAGTGTATCAGAGAGTGTCAGAGATTGTCAGAGAGTGATAGAGAGTGTCAGAGTGTGTCAGAGAGTGAGAGAGTGTGTCAGAGAGTGAGAGAGTGTGAAATAGAGTTTCAGAGAGAGTCTGAGATTGTCAGAGAGTGATGGACAGTGTCTGAGAGTATCCGACAGCGACAGAGAGTGTCAGGGAGTGTCAGAGGGTGTAAGGGAGTGTCAGCGAGTGTCAGTGTGTGATCGAGTGTGTCAGAGAGTGATAGCGTGTGAAAGAGAGTGTCAGAGAGAGTCTGAGAGTGTCAGCGAGTGTCAGAGTGTATCCGAGAGCGAGAGAGAGTGTCAGGGAGTGTCAGAGAGTGTCAGAGAGTGATCGAGAGTGTCAGAGAGTGTCAGAGTGTGTCAGAGAGTGATAGAGAGTTTCAGAGAGTGTCAGAGAGAGATAGAGAGTGTCAGAGAGTGACATCGAGTGTCAGAGAGTGTGAGAGAGTGCCAGAGAGTGTCAGAGAGTGTCTGAGAGTGTCTGAGAGTGTCTGTGAGTGTCAGAGAGTGATAGAGAGTATCAGAGAGTGTCAGAGAGTGTCTGTGAGTGTCAGAGTGTGTTAGAGACTGTCAGAGAGTGATATAGAATGCCAGAGAGTGTCAGCGAGTGTCAGTGTGTGATCGAGTGTGTCAGAGAGTGATAGCGTGTGAAAGAGAGTGTCAGAGAGAGTCTGAGAGTGTCATCGATTGTCAGAGTGCATCCGAGAGCGACAGAGAGTGTCAGGGAGTGTCAGAGAGTGTCAGAGAGTGATATAGAGTGCCGGAGTGTGCCAGAGAATGCCAGAGAGTGTCAGAGGGTGTAAGGGAGTGTCAGCGAGTGTCAGTGTGTGATCGAGTGTGTCAGAGAGTGATAGCGTGTGAAAGAGAGTGTCAGAGAGAGTCTGAGAGTGTCAGCGAGTGTCAGAGTGTATCCGAGAGCGACAGAGAGTATCAGGGAGTGTCAGAGAGTGTCAGAGAGTGATAGTGTCAGAGAGTGTCAGAGTGTGTCAGAGAGTGATAGAGAGTTTCAGAGAGTGTCAGAGAGATATAGTGAGTGTCAGAGAGTAACATCGAGTGTCAGAGAGTGCGAGAGAGTGCCAGAGAGTGTCAGAGAGTGTCTGAGAGTGTCTGAGAGTGTCAGGGAGTATCAGAGAGTGATAGAGAGTATCAGAGAGTGTCAGAGAGTGTCTGTGAGTGTCAGAGTGTGTCAGAGAGTGTCAGAGAGTGATATAGAATGCCAGAGAGTGTCAGAGAGTGTAAGAGGGTGTCTGAGTGTGTCAGAGTGTATCAGAGAGTTTCAGAGAGTGTCAGAGTGTGATAGAGGGTGTCAGAGAGTGTCTGAGAGTTTCAGAGTGTATCAGAGAGTGTCAGAGATTGTCAGAGAGTGATAGAGAGTGTCAGAGTGTGTCAGAGAGTGATAGAAGTGTCAGAGACTGTCTGAGAGTGATGCAGTGTGTCAGAGAGTGTCTGAGAGTGTCAGAGTGTATCAGAGAGTTTCAGAGAGTGTCGGAGAGTGATAGAGACTGTCAGAGAGTGTCTGAGAGTTTCAGAGTGTATCAGAGAGTGTCAGAGAGTGATAGAGAGTATCAGAGAGTGATAGAGCGTGGTAGAGATGTCTGAGGTATCAGAGAATGTTAGAGAGTGTCAGAGAGTGATAGAGAGTGTCAAAGAGTGTCAGAGAGTGATGCAGTGTGTCAGAGAGTGTCTGAGATTGTCAGAGTGTATCAGAAAGTTTCAGAGAGTGTCGGAGAGTGATAGAGACTGTCAGAGAGTGTCTGAGAGTTTCAGAGTGTATCAGAGAGTGTCAGAGAGTGATAGAGAGTATCAGAGAGTGATAGAGAGTGGTAGAGATGTCTGAGGTGTCAGAGAGTAGCAGAGAGTGTCAGAGAGTGATGGAGAGTGAAAGAGATTGTCAGACAGAATCTGAGAGTGTCAGGGAGTGATAGAGAGTGTCATAGAGTGATCGAGAGAGAATGAGAGTGTCTGAGAGTGTCAGAGAGTGTCAGAGTGTGTCTGAGAGTGTCTGAGAATATCAGAGCGAGTCAGACAGAGTCAGAGAGTGTCAGAAAGTGATAGAGAGTGTCAGAGTCCCAGAGAGTGTCTGAGAGTGTCAGAGAGTGATAGAGAGTATGAGAGAGTGTCGGAGAGTGATGGAGAGTGTCTGAGAGTGCCTGAGAGTGTCAGAGTGTGTCAGAGAGGGTGTGAGAGTGTCAGAGAGTCTCAGAGAGTGTCAGGGACTATCTGAGAGTGTCTGAGAGTGTCAGAGAGTGTCAGAGATTGTCAGAGATTGTCAGAGAGTGATAGAGAGTGTCAGAGTGTATCAGAGAGAGATAGAAGTGTCAGAGACTGTCTGAGAGTTTCAGAGTGTATCAGAGAGTGTCAGAGAGTGATAGAGAGTGTCAGAGAATGTCAGAGAGTGATGCAGAGTGTCAGAGAGTGTCTGAGAGTGTCAGAGTGTATCAGAGAGTTTCAGAGAGTGTCGGAGAGTGATAGAGAGTGCATCAGAGAGTATCAGAGAGTGATAGAGAGTATCAGAGAGTGATAGAGTGTTGTAGAGATGTCTGAGGTGTCAGAGAGTGTCAGAGAGTGTCTGAGAGTGTCAGGGAGTGTCAGAGAGTGATGGAGAGTGAAAGAGATTGTCAGACAGAATCTGAGAGTGTCAGGGAGTGATATGGTGTGTCATAGAGTGATAGACAGCGAAAGAGAGTGTCTGAGAGTGTCAGAGAGTGTCAGAGTGTGTCAGAGAGTGTCTGAGAGTGTCTGAGAGTGTCTGAGAATGTCAGAGAGAGTCAGACAGAGTCAGAGAGTGTCAGAAAGTGATAGAGAGTGTCAGAGAGTCCCAGACAGTGTCTGAGAGTGTCAGAGAGTGTCAGAGAGTGATAGAGAGTGTCAGAGAGTGTCTGAGAGTTTCAGAGTGTATCAGAGAGTATCAGAGAGTGATAGAGAGTATCAGCGAGTGATAGAGTGTTGTAGAGATGTCTGAGGTGTCAGAGAGTGTCAGAGAGTGTCTGAGAGTGTCAGGGAGTGTCAGAGAGTGATGGAGAGTGAAAGAGATTGTCAGACAGAATCTGAGAGTGTCAGTGAGTGATATGGAGTGTCATAGAGTGATAGACAGCGAAAGAGAGTGTCTGAGAGTGTCAGAGAGTGTCTGAGTGTGTCAGAGAGTTTCAGAGAGTGTCAGAGAGAGATAGTGAGTGTCAGAGAGTGACATCGAGTTTCAGAGAGTGCGAGAGAGTGCCAGAGAGTGTCAGAGAGTGTCTGAGAGTGACTGAGAGTGTCAGAGAGTATCAGAGAGTGATAGAGAGTATCAGAGAGTGTCAGAGAGTGTCTGTGAGTGTCAGAGTGTGTCAGAGAGTGTCAGAGAGTGATATAGAATGCCAGAGAATGTCAGAGAGTGTAAGAGGGTGTCTGAGAGTGACTGAGAGTGTCAGAGAGTATCAGAGAGTGATAGAGAGTATCAGAGAGTGTCAGAGAGTGTCTGTGAGTGTCAGAGTGTGTCAGAGAGTGTCAGAGAGTGATATAGAATGCCAGAGAGTGTCAGAGAGTGTAAGAGGGTGTCTGAGAGTGATAGAGAGGGTCAGAGAGTGTCAGAGAGTGATAGAGAGTGTCAGAGAATGTCTGAGAGTTTCAGACTGTATCAGAGATTGTCAGAGATTGTCAGAGAGTGATAGAGAGTGTCAGAGTGTGTCAGAGAGTGATAGAAGTGTCAGAGACTGTCTGAGAGTGATGCAGTGTGTCAGAGAGTGTCTGAGAGTGTCAGAGTCTACCAGAGAGTTTCAGAGAGTGTCGGAGAGTGATAGAGACTGTCAGAGAGTGTCTGAGAGTTTCAGAGTGTATCAGAGAGTGTCAGAGAGTGATAGAGAGTGTCAGAGAGTGATAGAGAGTGGTAGAGATGTCTGAGGTATCAGAGAATGTCAGAGAGTGTCAGAGAGTGATAGAGAGTGTCAGAGAGTGTCAGAGAGTGATGGAGAGTGAAAGAGATTGTCAGACAGAATCTGAGAGTGTCAGGGAGTGATAGAGAGTGTCATAGAGTGATCGAGAGAGAAAGAGAGTGTCTGAGAGTGTCAGAGAGTGTCAGAGTGTGTCAGAGAGTGTCTGAGAGTGTCTGAGAGTGTCTGAGAATATCAGAGAGAGTCAGACAGAGTCAGAGAGTGTCAGAAAGTGATAGAGAGTATGAGAGAGTGTCGGAGAGTGATGGAGAGTGATGGAGAGTGTCTGAGAGTGCCTGAGAGTGTCAGAGTGTGACAGAGAGGGTGTGAGAGTGTCAGAGAGTGATAGAAAGTATGAGAGAGTGTCGGAGATTGATGGAGAGTGATGGAGAGTGTCTGAGAGTGCCTGAGAGTGTCAGAGTGTGTCAGAGAGGGTGTGAGAGTGTCAGAGAGTCTCAGAGAGTGTCAGGGACTATCTGAGAGTGTCTGAGAGTGTCAGAGAGTGTCAGAGATTGTCAGAAAGTGATAGAGAATGTCAGAGTGTATCAGAGAGAGATAGAAGTGTCAGAGACTGTCTGAGAGTGTCAGAGTGTATCAGAGAGTGTCAGAGAGTGATAGAGAGTGTCAGAGAATGTCAGAGAGTGATGCAGAGTGTCAGAGAGTGTCTGAGAGTGTCAGAGTGTATCAGCGAGTTTCAGAGAGTGTCGGAGAGTGATAGAGAGTGTCAGAGAGTGTCTGAGAGTTTCAGAGTGTATCAGAGAGTATCAGAGAGTGATAGAGAGTATCAGAGAGTAAAGGAGTGTTGTAGAGATGTCTGAAGTGTCAGAGAGTGTCAGACAGTATCTGAGAGTGTCAGGTAGTGATATGGTGTGTCATAGAGTGATAGACAGCGAAAGAGAGTGTCTGAGAGTGTCTGAGAGTGTCAGGGAGTGTCTGAGAGAGACTGAGAGTGATAGAGAGAGACTGAGAGTGATAGAGCGTGTCTGAGAGTGATAGAGAGTGACAGAGTGTGTCAGAGAGTGACAGAGAGTGTCAGAGAGTTTCAGTGAGTTTCAGAGAGTGATGGAGTGTGTCAGAGAGTGTCTGAGAGTGTCAGGGACTTTCTGAGAGAGACTGAGAGTGATAGGGAGTGTCAGAGAGTGATAGAGAGTGCCAGAGAGTGTCTGAAAATGTCTGAGAGTGTCAGAAAGTGATAGAAAGTGTCAGAGAGTGTCTGCCAGTGTCAGAGAGTTTCAGAGATTGATAGAGACTTTCAGAGAGTGCCTGAGAGTGTCCGTGTGTGTCAGGCTTTGTCAGAAAGTCATACAGAGTGTCAGAGAGTGATCGAGAGTGACAGAGAGTGATAGAGAGCGTCTGCGAGCGTCAGAGAGTGTCAGAGAGTGTCAGAGAGTGTCTGAGAGTGTCAGAGAGTGTCAGAGAGTGATAGAGACAGTCAGAGAGAGTCTGAGAGTGTCAAGGAGACTCAGAAAGTGTCAGGGAGTGTCAGACCATGATAGAGTGTGTCAGAGAGTGATATAAACATTCAGAGAGTGTCAGAGAGTGTCAGAGAGTGAGACAGAGTGATAGAGAGTGCCAGAGAGTGTTAGAGAGTGCCAGAGAGTGCCAGAGAGTGTCTGAGTGTGTCTGAGTGTGTCTGAGAGTTTCTGATTGTGTCTGAGATTGTCAGAGAGTGTCTGAGAGTGATAGAAAGTGTCAGAGAGTGTCAGGGTGTGTCAGAGTGTATAAGAGAGTGTCAGAGAGTGTCAGAGAGTGGTAGAGAGTGGTTGAGAGAGGTAGAGAGTGTCTGAGAGTGTCTGAAAGTGTCAGAGAATGTCAGAGAGTGATAGAGAGTGCCAAAGAGTGGCTGATTGTGTCTGAGATTGTAGGAGAGTGTCAGACAGTGAAACAGAGTGTCAGAGAATGTCAGGGAGTGTCAGAGTGTATCTGAGAGTGTCAGAGAGTGCCAGAGAGTGATAGAGATAGATAGAGAGAGTCAAAGCGTGGTAGAGAGTTTCAGAGAGTGATAAAGAGCGTCTGAGACTGTCTGAGAGTGTCTGAGAGTTTCAGAGTGTGTCAGTGAGTGTCAGAGAGTGATAGAGAGTGTCAGAGAGTGATAGAGAGCGTCTGAGAGTGTCAGAGTGTATCAGAGAGTGTCAGAGAGTGATAGAGAGTGTCAGAGAGTGATAGAGAGCGTATGAGAGTGTCAGAGTGTATCAGAGAGTGTCAGAGAGTGATAGAGAGTGTCAGAGAGTGATAATGTTTGTCAGAGAGTGTCTGAAAAAGTCTGAGAGTGTCTGAGAGTGTCAGTAATTGATAGAATGTGTCAGTGTGTCTCAGGCAGTGTCAGAAAGTGATAGAGAGTGTCAGAGAGTGATATAAACATTCAGAGAGTGTCAGAGAGTGTCAGAGTGTGATAGAGAGTGCCAGAGAGTGATAGAGACCGCCAGAGAGTGCCAGAGAGTGTCTGATTGTGTCTGAGATTGTCAGAGAGTGTCAGAGAGTGATAGAGAGTGCCAGAGAGTGCCAGAGAGTGCCAGAGAGTGTCTGAGTGTGTCTGAGAGTTTCTGATTGTGTCTGAGATTGTCAGAGATTGTCAGAGAGTGACAGAATGTGTCAGAGAGCGTCAGGGTGTGTCAGAGTGTATCAGAGAGTGTCAAAGAGTGGTAGAGAGTGGCAGTGAGTGTCTGACAGTGTCTGAATGTGTCAGAGAGTGTCAGAGAGTGATAGAGAGTGTCAGAGAGTGATAGAGAGTGTCTGAGTGTGTCTGAGATTGTCAGAGAGAGTCAGAGAGTGAAAGAGAGTGTCAGAGAGTGTCAGGGAGTGTCAGCGTGTATCCGAGAGTGTCAGAGAGTGCCAGAGAGCGATAGAGAGAGATAGAGAGAGTCAAAGCGTGGTAGAGAGTTTCAGAGAGTGATAGAGAGTTTCTGAGACTGTCTGAGAGTGTCTGAGATTGTCAGAGAGTGATAGAGAGTGCCAGAGAGTGATAGAGACCGCCAGAGAGTGCCAGAGAGTGTCTGATTGTGTCTGCGATTGTCAGAGAGTGTCAGAGAGTGATACAGAGTGCCAGAGAGTGCCAGAGAGTGCCAGAGAGTGTCTGAGTGTGTCTGAGAGTTTCTGATTGTGTCTGAGATTGTCAGAGATTGTCAGAGAGTGACAGAATGTGTCAGAGAGCGTCAGCGTGTGTCAGAGTGTATCAGAGAGTGTCAGAGAGTGGTAGAGAGTGGCAGTGAGTGTCTGAGAGTGTCTGAATGTGTCAGAGAGTGTCAGAGAGTGATAGAGAGTGTCATAGAGTGTCTGAGTGTGTATGAGATTGTCAGAGAGAGTCAGAGAGTGAAAGAGAGTGTCAGAGAGTGATAGAGAGCGTCTGAGAGTGTCAGAGTGTATCAGAGAGTGTCAGAGAGTGATAGAGAGTGTCAGAGAGTGATAGAGAGCGTATGAGAGTGTCAGAGTGTATCAGAGAGTGTCAGAGAGTGATAGAGAGTGTCAGAGAGTGATAATGTTTGTCAGAGAGTGTCTGAAAAAGTCTGAGAGTGTCTGAGAGTGTCAGTAATTGATAGAATGTGTCAGTGTGTCTCAGGCAGTGTCAGAAAGTGATAGAGAGTGTCAGAGAGTGATATAAACATTCAGAGAGTGTCAGAGAGTGTCAGAGTGTGATAGAGAGTGCCAGAGAGTGATAGAGACCGCCAGAGAGTGCCAGAGAGTGTCTGATTGTGTCTGAGATTGTCAGAGAGTGTCAGAGAGTGATAGAGAGTGCCAGAGAGTGCCAGAGAGTGCCAGAGAGTGTCTGAGTGTGTCTGAGAGTTTCTGATTGTGTCTGAGATTGTCAGAGATTGTCAGAGAGTGACAGAATGTGTCAGAGAGCGTCAGGGTGTGTCAGAGTGTATCAGAGAGTGTCAAAGAGTGGTAGAGAGTGGCAGTGAGTGTCTGACAGTGTCTGAATGTGTCAGAGAGTGTCAGAGAGTGATAGAGAGTGTCAGAGAGTGATAGAGAGTGTCTGAGTGTGTCTGAGATTGTCAGAGAGAGTCAGAGAGTGAAAGAGAGTGTCAGAGAGTGTCAGGGAGTGTCAGCGTGTATCCGAGAGTGTCAGAGAGTGCCAGAGAGCGATAGAGAGAGATAGAGAGAGTCAAAGCGTGGTAGAGAGTTTCAGAGAGTGATAGAGAGTTTCTGAGACTGTCTGAGAGTGTCTGAGATTGTCAGAGAGTGATAGAGAGTGCCAGAGAGTGATAGAGACCGCCAGAGAGTGCCAGAGAGTGTCTGATTGTGTCTGCGATTGTCAGAGAGTGTCAGAGAGTGATACAGAGTGCCAGAGAGTGCCAGAGAGTGCCAGAGAGTGTCTGAGTGTGTCTGAGAGTTTCTGATTGTGTCTGAGATTGTCAGAGATTGTCAGAGAGTGACAGAATGTGTCAGAGAGCGTCAGCGTGTGTCAGAGTGTATCAGAGAGTGTCAGAGAGTGGTAGAGAGTGGCAGTGAGTGTCTGAGAGTGTCTGAATGTGTCAGAGAGTGTCAGAGAGTGATAGAGAGTGTCATAGAGTGTCTGAGTGTGTATGAGATTGTCAGAGAGAGTCAGAGAGTGAAAGAGAGTGTCAGAGAGCGATAGAGAGAGATAGAGAGAGTCAAAGCGTGGTAGAGAGTTTCAGAGAGTGATAGAGAGTGTCAGAGAGTGATAGTGTGTGAGGTTGTCAGAGTTTATCAGAGAGTGTCAGAGATTGTCAGAGAGTGATAGAGAGTGTCAAAGTGTGTCAGAGAGTGTGAGAGTGTGTCAGAGAGTGATAGAGTGTGAAAGAGAGTTTCAGAGCAAGTCTGAGAGTGTCAGAGAGTGATGGAAAGTGTCTGAGAGTGTCCGAGAGTGACAGATAGTGTCAGGGAGTGTCCGTGAGTGTCAGAGAGTGATAGAGAGTGTCAGAGAGTGATGGAGAGTGTCACACAGTGATGGAGAGTGTCTGAGAGTGTCAGAGTTTGTCAGAGAGTGATAGAGAGTGTCAGAGAGTGTCAGAGAGTGATATGGAGTGCCGGAGAGTTGCAGAGACTGCCAGAGAGTGTCAGAGGGTATAAGAGAGTGTCAGCGAGTATCAGTGTGTGATAGAGTGTGTCAGAGTGTGATAGCGTGTGAAAGAGTGTGTCAGAGAGAGTCTGAGAGTGTCAGCGAGTGTCAGAGTGTATCCGAGAGCAACAGAGAGTGTCAGAGATTGTCAGAGTGTGTCAGAGAGTGATTGAGAGTTTCAGAGAGTGTCAGAGAGAGATAGAGAGTGTCAGAGAGTGATATAGAGTGTCAGAGAGTGCGAGAGAGTGCCAGAGAGTGCCAGAGAGTGTCAAAGAGTGTCAGAGAGTGTCAGAGAGTATCAGAGAGTGATATAGAATGACAGAGAGTGTCAGAGAGTGTGAGAGGGTGTCTGAGAGCGATAGAGAGTGTCAGAGAGTGATGGAGAGTGATAGAGAGTGTCAGAGAGAGTCTGAGAGTGTCTGAGAGTGATAGAGAGTGATTGAGAGTGTCAGAGAGTGATAGAGTGTTGTAGAGATGTCTGAGGTGTCAGAGAGTGTCAGAGAGTGTCTGAGAGTGTCAGGGAGTGTCAGAGAGTGATGGAGAGTGAAAGAGATTGTCAGACAGAATCTGAGAGTGTCAGGGAGTGATATGGTGTGTCATAGAGTGATAGACAGCGAAAGAGAGTATCTGAGAGTGTCAGAGAGTGTCAGAGTGTGTCAGAGAGTGATAGAGAGTATCAGAGAGTGATAGAGTGTTGTAGAGATGTCTGAGGTGTCAGAGAGTGTCAGAGAGTGTCTGAGAGCGTCAGGGAGTGTCAGAGAGTGATGGAGAGTGAAAGAGATTGTCAGACAGAATCTGAGAGTGTCAGTGAGTGATATGGTGTGTCATAGAGTGATAGACAGCGAAAGAGAGTGTCTGAGAGTGTCAGAGAGTGTCTGAGTGTGTCAGAGAGCTTCAGAGAGTGTCAGAGAGAGATAGTGAGTGTCAGAGAGTGACATCGAGTGTCAGAGAGTGCGAGAGAGTGCCAGAGAGTGTCAGAGAGTGTCTGAGAGTGACTGAGAGTGTCAGAGAGTATCAGAGAGTGATAGAGAGTATCAGAGAGTGTCAGAGAGTGTCTGTGAGTGTCAGAGTGTGTCAGAGAGTGTCAGAGAGTGATATAGAATGCCAGAGAGTGTCAGAGAGTGTAAGAGGGTGTCTGAGAGTGATAGAGAGGGTCAGAGAGTGTCAGAGAGTGATACAGAGTGTCAGAGAATATCTGAGTGTGTCAGAGTGTATCAGAGAGTTTCAGAGAGTGTCAGAGTGTGATAGAGGGTGTCAGAGAGTGTCTGAGAGTTTCAGAGTGTATCAGAGAGTGTCAGAGATTGTCAGAGAGTGTCTGAGAGTGTCAGAGTGTGTCAGAGAGTGATAGAAGTGTCAGAGACTGTCTGAGAGTGATGCAGTGTGTCAGAGTGTGTCAGAGAGAGTCTGAGAGTGTCAGCGAGTGTCAGAGTGTATCCGAGAGCAACAGAGAGTGTCAGAGATTGTCAGAGTGTGTCAGAGAGTGATTGAGAGTTTCAGAGAGTGTCAGAGAGAGATAGAGAGTGCCAGATAGTGATATAGAGTGTCAGAGAGTGCGAGAGAGTGTCAGAGAGTGTCAGAGAGTATCAGAGAGTGATATAGAATGCCAGAGAGTGTCAGAGAGTGTGAGAGGGTGTCTGAGAGCGATAGAGAGTGTCAGAGAGTGATGGAGAGTGATAGAGAGTGTCAGAGAGAGTCTGAGAGTGTCTGAGAGTGATAGAGAGTGATTGAGAGTGTCAGAGAGTGATAGAGTGTTGTAGAGATGTCTGAGGTGTCAGAGAGTGTCAGAGAGTGTCTGAGAGTGTCAGGGAGTGTCAGAGAGTGATGGAGAGTGAAAGAGATTGTCAGACAGAATCTGAGAGTGTCAGGGAGTGATATGGTGTGTCATAGAGTGAGAGACAGCGAAAGAGAGTGTCTGAGAGTGTCAGAGAGTGTCAGAGTGTGTCAGAGAGTGTCTGAGAGTGTCTGAGAGTGTCTGAGAATGTCAGAGAGAGTCAGACAGAGTCAGAGAGTGTCAGAAAGTGATAGAGAGTGTCAGAGAGTCCCAGAGAGTGTCTGAGAGTGTCAGAGAGTGTCAGAGAGTGATAGAGAGTGTCAGAGAGTGTCTGAGAGTTTCAGAGTGTATCAGAGAGTATCAGAGAGTGATAGAGAGTATCAGAGAGTGATAGAGTGTTGTAGAGATGTCTGAGGTGTCAGAGAGTGTCAGAGAGTGTCTGAGAGCGTCAGGGAGTGTCAGAGAGTGATGGAGAGTGAAAGAGATTGTCAGACAGAATCTGAGAGTGTCAGTGAGTGATATGGAGTGTCATAGAGTGATAGACAGCGAAAGAGAGTGTCTGAGATTGTCAGAGAGTGTCTGAGTGTGTCAGAGAGTTTCAGAGAGTGTCAGAGAGAGATAGTGAGTGTCAGAGAGTGACATCGAGTGTCAGAGAGTGCGAGAGAGTGCCAGAGAGTGTCAGAGAGTGTCTGAGAGTGACTGAGAGTGTCAGAGAGTATCAGAGAGTGATAGAGAGTATCAGAGAGTGTCAGAGAGTGTCTGTGAGTGTCAGAGTGTGTCAGAGAGTGTCAGAGAGTGATATAGAATGCCAGAGAGTGTCAGAGAGTGTAACAGGGTGTCTGAGAGTGATAGAGAGGGTCAGAGAGTGTCAGAGAGTGATACAGAGTGTCAGAGAATGTCTGAGTGTGTCAGAGTGTATCAGAGAGTTTCAGAGAGTGTCAGAGTGTGATAGAGGGTGTCAGAGAGTGTCTGAGAGTTTCAGAGTGTATCAGAGAGTGTCAGAGATTGTCAGAGAGTGATAGAGAGTGTCAGAGTGTGTCAGAGAGTGATAGAAGTGTCAGAGACTGTCTGAGAGTGATGCAGTCTGTCAGAGTGTGATAGCGTGTGAAAGAGTGTGTCAGAGAGAGTCTGAGAGTGTCAGCGAGTGTCAGAGTGTATCCGAGAGCAACAGAGAGTGTCAGAGATTGTCAGAGTGTGTCAGAGAGTGATTGAGAGTTTCAGAGAGTGTCAGAGAGAGATAGAGAGTGTCAGAGAGTGATATAGAGTGTCAGAGAGTGCGAGAGAGTGCTGGAGACTGCCAGAGAGTGTCAGAGAGTGTCAGAGAGTGTCAGAGAGTGTCAGAGAGTATCAGAGAGTGATATAGATTGCCAGAGAGTGTCAGAGAGTGTGAGAGGGTGTCTGAGAGTGATAGAGAGTGTCAGAGAGTGATGGAGAGTGATAGAGAGTGTCAGAGAGAGTCTGAGAGTGTCTGAGAGTGATAGAGAGTGATTGAGAGTGTCAGAGAGTGATAGAGTTTGTCAGAGACTTTCTGAGAGTGCCTGAGAGTGTCAGAGACTGTCTGAAAATACGGAAGTATGTAGTTGAAGGCTATTTAGATCTTTTAATCAGTAATTGGCTTGCTGAAAGTAGACAGAGGGTGGTGGTTGATGGCAAATGTTCATCCTGGAGTTCTGTTTCTAGTGGTGTACCGCAAGCATCTGTTTTGGGGCCACTGCTGTTTGTCATTTTTATAAATGACCTGGATGTGGGTGTAAAAGGGTGGGTTAGTAAATTTGCGGATGACACTAAGGTCGGTGGAGTTGTGGATAGTGCTGAAGGATGTTGTCGGGTACATAGGGACATAGATAGGCTGCAGAGCTGGGCTAAGAGATGGCAAATGGAGTTTAATGCGGAAAAGTGTGAGGTGATTCACTTTGGAAGGAGTAACAGGAATGCAGAGTACTGAGCTAATGGGAAGATTCTTGGTAGTGTAGATGAACAGAGACATCTTGGTGTCCAGGTACATAAATCCCTGAAAGTTGCTACCCAGGTTAATAGGGCTGTTAAGAAGGCATATGGTGTGTTAGCTTTTATTAGTAGGGGGATCGCGTTTCGGAACCACGAGGTCATGCTGCAGCTGTACAAAACTCTGGTGAGACCGCACCTGGAGTATTGTGTGCAGTTCTGGTCACCGCATTATAGGATGTATGTGGAAGCTTTGGAAAGGGTGCAGAGAAGATTTTCTAGGATGTTGCCTGGTATGGAGGGAAGGTCTTACGAGGAAAGGCTGAGGGACTTGAGGTTGTTTTCGTTGGAGAGAAGGAGGAGGAGAGGTGACTTAATAGAGACATATAAGATAATCAGAGGGTTAGATAGGGTGGGTAGTGAGAGTCTTTTTCCTCGGATGGTGATGGCAAACACGAGGGAACATAGCTTTAAGTTGAGGGGTGATAGATATCGGACAGATGTTAGAGGTAGTTTCATTATTCAGAGAGTAGTAGGGGCGTGCAACGCCCTGCCTGCAACAGTAGTAGACTCGCCAACTTTAAGGGTATTTAAGTGGTCATTGGATAGACATATGGATGAAAATGGAATAGTGTAGGTCAGATGGTTTCACAGGTCGGCGCAGCATCGAGGGCCAAAGGGCCTGTACTGCGCTGTAATGTTCTAATTCTAATTCAAACGCCTTACTGAAATCCATATACACCACATCCACGGCTTTACCCTCATCCACCTGTTTGTTCACCTTCTCAAAAAACTCAATAAGGTTTGTGAGGCACGACCTACCCGTCACAAAACCGTGCTGACTATCGCTAATGAACTTATTCTTTTCCAGATGATTATAAATCCTGTCTCTTATAACCTTTTCCAACATTTTACCCACAACCGAAGTAAGGCTCAAAGGTCTATAATTACCAGGGCTGTCTCTACTCCCCTTCTTCAACAAGGCGACAACACTTGCTATCCTCCAGTCTTCCGGCACTATTCCTGTCGACAATGACGACATAAAGATCAAGGACAAAGGCTTTGCAATCTCCTCCCTGGCTTCCCAGAGAATCCTAGGATAAATCTGGCCCAGGGGACTTATCTATTTTCACACTTTCCAAAATTGCTAACAGCTCCTCCTTGTGAAACTCAATCCAATCTAGCCTAGTAGTCTGCATCTCAGTATTCTCCTCGACAACATTTTCTTTCTCTACTGTAAATACTGACGAAAAATATTCATTTAACGCTTCCCCTATCTCCTCTGATTCCACACACAACTTCCCACTACTATCCTTGATTGGCCCTAATCTAACTCTAGTCATTCTTTTATTCCTGATATACCTATAGAAAGCCTTAGGGATTTCCTTGATCCTATTCGCCAATGACTTCTCGTGTCCTCTCCTCTCTCTTCTTAGCTCTCCCTTTAGATCCTTCCTGGCTAGCTTGTAACTCTCAAGCGCCCTAACTGAGCCTTCACGTCTCATCCTAACATAAGCCTTCTTCTTCCTCTTGACAAGCGCTTCAACCTCTTCAGTAAACCATGGCTCCCTCGCCCGACAACTTCCTCCCTGCCTGACAGGTACATACTTATCAAGGACACGCAGTAGCTGCTCCTTGAATAAGCTCCACATTTCGATGGTGCCCATCCCCTGCAGTTTCCTTCCCCATCCTACGCATCCTAAATCTTGCCTAATCGCATCATAATTTCCTTTCCCCCAGCTATAATTCTTGCCCTGCGGTATATACCTGTCCCTGCCCATCGCTAAGGTCAACCTAACCGAATTGTGATCACTATCACCAAAGGCACAGTGGCGCAGTGGTCAGCACCACAGCTCCAGCGACCCGGGTTCAATTCTGGGTACTGCCTGTGTGGAGTTTGCAAGTTCTCCCTGTGTCTGCGTGGTTTTTCTCCGGGTGCTCCGGTTTCCTCCCACAAGCCAAAAGACTTGCAGGTTGGTAGGTAAATTGGCCATTGTAAATTGCCCCTAGTATAGGTCGGTGGTAGGTAAATATAGGGACAGGTGGCAATGTGGTGGGAATATGGGGATTGGTGTAGGATTAGTATAAAATATGTGGTTGATGGTCGGCACAGACTCGGTGGGCCGAAGGGCCTGTTTCAGTGCTGTATCTCTAAACTAAACATCTAAATCTAACAGCTGGCCGAGTTCATTACCCAGTACCAAATCCAATATGGCATCGCCCCTGGTTGGCCAGTCTACATACTGTGTCAGAAAACCCTCCTGCACACACTGGACAAAAACTGACCCATCTAAAGTACTCGAACTATAGTATTTCCAGTCAATATTTGGAAAGTTAAAGTCCCCCATAACAACTACCCTGTTACTCGCGCTCCTGTCGAGAATCATCTTTGCTATCCTTTCCTCTACATCTCTGGAACTATTCGGAGGTCTATAGAAGACTCCCAACAGGGTGACCTCTCCTCTCCTGTTTCTAACCTCGGCCCATACTACCTCAGTAGACGAGTCCTCAAACGTCCTTTCTGCCGCCGTAATACTCTCCTCGATTAACAATGCCACCCCTCCCGCCCCCTCTCTTTTACCATCTTTTCTGTTCTTACTGAAACATCTAAATCCCGGAACCTGCAACATCCATTCCTGTCCCTGCTCCACCCATGTCTCTGAAATGGCCACAACATCGAGATCCCAGGTACCAACCCATGCTGCAAGCTCGCCCACCTTATTTCGGATGCTCCTGGCTTTGAAGTAGACACACTTTAAACCAAGTTCTTGCTTGCCAGTGCCCTCTTGCGTTCTTGTAACCTTATCCCTGACCTCACTACTCTCAACATCCTGTACACTGGAACTACAATTTAGGTTCCCAAACACCTGCTGAATTATTTTAAGCCCCCCCGAAGAGCACTAGCAAATCTGCCCCCCAGGATATTGGTACCCCTCTGGTTCAGGTGAAGACCATCCTGTTTGTAGAGGTCCCACCTACCCCAGAAAGAGCCCCAATTATCCAGGAAACCAAAACCCTCCCTCCTACACCATCCCTGCAGCCACGTGTTCAACTCCTCTCTCTCCCTATTCCTCGCTTCGCTAGCACGTGGCACGGGCAACAACCCAGAGATAACAACTCTGTTTGTTCTCGCTCGAAGCTTCCACCCTAGCTCCCTGAATTTCTGCCTTAAATCCCCATCTCTCTTCCTACCTATGTCGTTGGTGCCTATGTGGACCACGACTTGGGGCTGCTCCCCCTCCCCCTTAAGGATCCCAAAAACACGATCTGAGACATCACGAACCTGGGAGGCAACACACCAACCATGAGTCTCTCTCGTTCCCACAGAACCTCCTATCTGTTCCCCTAACTATGGAGTCCCCAATGACTAATGCTCTGCTCCTCTTCCCCCTTCCCTTCTGAGCAACAGGGACAGACTCTGTGCCAGAGACCTGTACCCCATTGCTTACCCCTGGTAAGTCGTCCCCCCCAACAGTATCCAAAACGGTATACCTGTTGTTGAGGGAAACGGCCACAGGGGATCCCTGCACTGCCTGCTGGTTCCCTCTCCTTCTTCCCCTGACGGTAACCCATCTACCTACTTCTTTTACCTGAGGTGTGACTACCTCCCTATAACTCCTGTCAATAACCCCCTCCGCCTCCCGAATGATCCGAAGTTCATCCAGCTTCAGTTCCCTAACGCGGTTCTCGAGGAGCTGGAGTTGGGTGCACTTCCCGTAGGTGCAGTCAGCAGGGACACTAAAGCAACTGCCCAAATATGTAACCTCACTTACCCAGCAGTCCCGCGTGCGCTCCGCCTACACACGAGAAATGGCTTCCGATTTCTTGGCACACTTTTCAAAGCTCAGCTCCCGCTGTTCTCTCTCTGGCTCTGTGGCTTCCGATTTCTTGGCACGCTTTTCAAATCTCTGCTGCCACTTTTCTCTCGCTCTCTCTCTGTGACATCCGATTTCTTGGCGCGCTTTTCCAAGCTCAGCTCCCGCTGTTCTCTCTCTCTCTCTCTCTCTCTCTGTGGCTTCCGATTTCTTGGCGCGCTTTTCAAATCTCTGCTGCCGCTGTTCTCTCTCTCTCTCTCTGTGACATCCGATTTTTTGGCGCGCTTTTCCAAGCTCAGCTCCCGCTGTTCTCTCTCTCTCTCACTCTGTGGCTTCCGATTTCTTGGCGCGCATTTCAAAGCTCTGCTCCCGCTGTTCTCTCTCTCTCTCTCTCTCTCTCTCTGTGACATCCGATTTCTTGGCGCGCTTTTCCAAGCTCAGCTCCCGCTGTTCTCTCTCTCTCTCTCTCTCTCTGTGACATCCGATTTCTTGGCGCGCTTTTCCAAACTCAGCTCCCGCTGTTCTCTCTATCTCTCTGTGACATCCGATTTCTTGGCGCGCTTTTCAAAGCTTTGCTCCCGCTGTTCTCTCTCTCTCTCTCTCTCTCTCTGTGACTTCCGATTTCTTGGCGCGCTTTTCAAATCTGTGCTGCCGCTGTTCTCCCTCTCTCTCTCTCTGTGGCTTCCCATTTCTTGGTGCGCTTTTCAAAGCTCTGCTCCCGCTGTTCTCTCTCTCTCTCTGTGTGACTTCCGACTTCTTGGCGCACATTTCAAAGCTCTGCTCCCGCTGTTCTCTCTCTCTCTGTGACAGAGAGTGTGAGAGAGTGTCAGAGAGAGTCAGAGAGAGTCAGAGAGAATCAGAGAGTGCATGAGAGTGTCTGAGAGTGTCAGAAAAAGACTGAGAGAGATACAGAGTGATAGTGATACTGAGTGTCAGAGAGTGTCTGAGAGTGTCAGAAAATGTCTGAGAGTGATACAGAGTGACAGAGAGTGACAGAGAGAGATAGAGAGAGTTAGAGAGTGTCAGAGAGCGATAGAGAGTGTCAGAGAGTGTCAGAGAGTGTCAAAGAGTGCCAGAGAGTGTCAGAGAGTGACAGAGAGTGTCTGAGAGGGTGAGGGATTGTCTGAGAGTGATAGAGAGTGTCAGAGAGTGATAGAGAGTGTCAGAGAGAGATAGAGAGTGCCAGAGAGTGTCTGAGAGTGTCAGAAAGTGATAGAAAGTGTCAGAGAGTGTCTGCGAGTGTCAGAGAGTTTCAGAGAGTGATAGAGAGTTTCAGAGAGTGCCTGAGAGTGTCAGAGTGTGTCAGACAGCGTCAGAGAGTGATAGAGAGTGTCACAGTGTCAGAGAGTGATATAAACTTACAGAGAGTGTCCGAGAGGGTCAGAGAGTGTGAGAGTGTCAGAGAGTGATAGAGAGTGTCAGCGAGTGATAGAGTGGCAGAGAGTGTCTGAAAGTGTCAGAGAGTTTGAGAGTGTCAGAGAGTGTCAGAGAGTGATAGAGAGTGTGTGAAAGTGTCAGAGAGTTGCAGACAGTGTCTGAAATTGTCAGAGAGTGTCAGAGAGTGTCAGAGTGTGTCTGAGAGTGTCAGAGAGTGTCAGAGAGTGTCAGAGAGTGATAGAGAGTGATAGAGAGTGTCAGAGAGTGTCAGAGAGGGTCAGAGAGTGTCAGAGAGTGTGAGAGCGTGTCAGAGAGGGTCAGAGAGAGTGAGAGTGTCAGAGAGTGTGAGAGTGTCAGAGAGTGTCAGACAATGTCAGAGATTGTCAGAGTGGGTCAGAGAGTGTCAGAGAGTGCGTGAGAGCGTCAGAGAGTGTCAGAGAGTGTGAAAGTGTCAGAGAGTGATAGAGAGTGATAGAGAGTGTCAGAGAGTGTCAGAGAGTGATAGAGAGTGTCAGAGAGGGTCCGAGAGTGTGAGAGTGTCAGAGAGTGTGAGAGTGTCAGAGAGTGTGAGAGTGTCAGAGAGTGTCAGAGAGTGTCAGAGAGTGATAGAGAGTGTCAGAAAGTGATAGAGAGTGATAGAGAGTGTCAGAGAGTGTCAGAGAGTGATAGAGAGTGTCAGAGAGTGATAGAGAGTGTCAGAGAGTGTCTGAGAGTGACAGAGAGTGACAAAGGGTGGCTGAGAGTGTCAGATAGTGATAGAGAGCCTCTGAGAGTTTCAGAGAGTGTCAGAGAGTGATAGAGAGTGTCAGAGAGTGTCAGAGAGTGTCAGAGTGTGTCAGAGTGTGTCAGAGGGTGTCAGAGAGTGTCAGAGAGTGGTAGAGAGTGTCAGAGAGTGATAGAGAGTGTCAGAGAGTGTCAGAGAGTGTCAGAGAGTGTCAGAGAGTGTCAGAGTGTGTCAGAGTGTGTCAGAGGGTGTCAGAGAGTGTCAGAGAGTGATAGAGAGTGCCAGAGAGTGATCGAGAGTGTCAGAGAGAGTCATTGAGTGATAGAGTGTGTCAGAGAGTGTCAGAGAGTAATCGAGAGTGTCAGAGAGTGATCGAGAGTGTCAGAGAGTGATAGAGAGTGATAGAGAGTGTCTGAGAGTGTCTGTGATTGTCAGAGAGTGTCTGAGAGTGTCAGAGAGTGTCAGAGAGTGATAGAGAGTGTCTGAGAGTATCTGAGAGTGTCAGAGAGTGTCAGAGAGTGTCAGAGAGTGATAGAGAGTGTCAGAGAGTGTCATTGAGTGATAGAGAGTGTCAGAGAGTGTCAGAGAGTGATAGAGAGTGTCAGAAAGTGATAGAGAGTGATAGAGAGTGTCAGAGAGTGTCAGAGAGTGATAGAGAGTGTCAGAGAGTGATAGAGAGTGTCAGAGAGTGTCTGAGAGTGTCAGAGAGTGACAAAGGGTGTCTGAGAGTGTCAGATAGTGATAGAGAGCCTCTGAGAGTTTCAGAGAGTGTCAGAGAGTGATAGAGAGTGTCAGAGAGTGTCAGAGAGTGTCAGAGTGTGTCAGAGAGTGATAGAGAGTGATAGAGAGTGATAGAGAGTGTCAGAGAGTGTCAGAGAGTGTCAGAGAGTGTCAGAGTGTGTTAGAGGTTGTCAGAGTGTGTCAGAGAGTGATAGAGAGTGATAGAGAGTGTCAGAGAGTGTCCTGGAGTGATGGAGAGTGTCACAGAGTGATAGAGAGTGTCAGAGTGTGTCAGAGAGTGTCAGAGCGTAATAGAGAGTGATGGAGAGCGTCAGAGAGTGTCAGAGTGATAGAGAGTGTCAGAGAGTGTCACAGAGTGTCTGATTGTGTCAGAGAGTGTCAGAGAGTGATAGAGAGTGTCACAGAGTGTCATTGAGTGTTAGAGAGTGTCAGAGAGTGTCAGAGAATGATAGAGAGTGTCAGAGAGTGTCAGAGTGTGTCAGAGGGTGTCAGAGAGTGTCAGAGAGTGGTAGAGAGTGTCAGAGAGTGACAGAGAGTGATCGAGAGAGTCAGAGAGAGTCAGAGAGTGACAGAGAGTGATAGAGAGTGTCTGAGAGTGTCAGAGAGTGTCTGAGAGTGTCTGTGATTGTCAGAGACTGTCTGAGAGTGTCAGAGAGTGTCAGAGAGTGATAGAGAGTGTCTGAGAGTGTCTGAGAGTGTCAGAGAGTGTCAGAGTGTGATAGAGAGTGATAGAGAGCGTCTGAGAGTGTCTGAGAGTGTCAGAGAGTGTCAGAGAGTGATAGAGTGTGTCAGAGAGTGTCATTGAGTGATAGAGAGTGTCAGAGAGTGTCAGAGAGTGATAGAGAGTGTCAGAAAGTGATAGAGAGTGATAGAGAGTGTCAGAGAGTGTCAGAGAGTGTCAGAGAGTGTCAGAGAGTGATAGAGAGTGTCAGAGAGTGATAGAGTGTGTCACAGAGTGCCATCGAGTGATGGAGAGTGTCAGAGAGTGTCAGAGAGTGATAGAGAGTGATAGAGAGTGTCAGAGAGTGTCAGAGAGTGTCAGAGAGTGATAGAGAGTGTCAGAGTGAGTCACAGACTGTCTGAGTGTGTCAGAGAGTGTCAGAGAGTGATAGAGAATGATAGAGAGTGTCTGAGAGTGTTTGTGATTGTCAGAGAGTGTCTGAGAGTGTCAGAGAGTGTCAGAGAGTAATAGAGAGTGTCTGAGAGTGTCTGAGAGTGTCAGAGAGTGTCTGAGAGTGATAGAGAGTGTCAGAGAGTGTCATTGAGTGATAGAGAGTTTCAGAGATTGACAGAGAGTGATAGAGAGTGTCAGAAAGTGATAGAGAGTGATAGAGAGTGTCAGAGAGTGTCAGAGAGTGTCAGAGAGTGATAGAGAGTGTCAGAGAGTGATAGAGTGTGTCACAGAGTGTCATCGAGTGATGGAGAGTGTCAGAGAGTGTCAGAGAGTGATAGAGAGTGCTAGAGAGTGTCAGAGAGTGTCAGAGAGTGATAGAGAGTGTCAGAGTGAGTCACAGAGTGTCTGAGTGTGTAAGAGAGTGTCAGAGAGTGATAGAGAATGATAGAGAGTGTCAGAGAGAATCAGAGAGTGATAGAGAATGTCAGAGCGTGATAGAGAGTGTCAGACATTGTCAGAGAGTGTCAGAGAGTGATAAAGAGTGATAGAGAGTGCCAGAGAGTGATCGAGAGTGTCAGAGAGAGTCATTGAGTGATAGAGTGTGTCAGAGAGTGTCAGAGAGTGATCGAGAGTGTCAGAGAGTGATAGAGAGTCTCAGAGAGTGATAGAGAGTGATAGAGAGTGATAGAGAGTGTCTGAGAGTGTCTGTGATTGTCAGAGAGTGTCTGAGAGTGTCAGAGAGTGTCAGAGAGTGATAGAGAGTGTCTGAGAGTATCTGAGAGTGTCAGAGAGTGATAGAGAGTGTCAGAGAGTGTCATTGACTGATAGAGAGTGTCAGAGAGTGTCAGAGAGTGATAGAGAGTGTCAGAAAGTGATAGAGAGTAATAGAGAGTGTCAGAGAGTGTCAGAGAGTGATAGAGAGTGTCAGAGAGTGTCAGAGAGTGTCAGAGAGTGTCTGAGAGTGTCAGATAGTGATAGAGAGCCTCTGAGAGTTTCAGAGAGTGTCAGAGAGTGATAGAGAGTGTCAGAGAGTGTCAGAGAGTGTCAGAGTGTGTCAGAGTGTGTCAGAGGGTGTCAGAGAGTGGTAGAGAGTGTCAGAGAGTGTCAGAGAGTGTCAGAGAGTGTCAGAGTGTGTTAGAGGTTGTCAGAGTGTGTCGGAGAGTGATAGAGAGTGATAGAGAGTGTCAGAGAGTGTCAGAGAGTGATAGAGAGTGTCACAGAGTGTCATTGAGTGTTAGAGAGTGTCAGAGAGTGTCAGAGAATGATAGAGAGTGTCAGAGAGTGTCAGAGTGTGTCAGAGGGTGTCAGAGAGTGTCAGAGAGTGGTAGAGAGTGTCAGAGAGTGATAGAGAGTGATAGAGAGTGATAGTGAGCGTCAGAGAGTGTCAGAGTGTGTCACAGAGTGTCAGAGTGTTTCACAAGTGTCTGATTGTGTCAGAGAGTGTCAGAGAGTGATAGAGAGTGATAGAGAGTGTCATTGAGTGATAGAGAGTGTCAGAGTGTGTCAGAGAGTGATAGAGAGTGATAGAGAGTGTCAGAGAGAGTCATTGAGTGATAGAGTGTGTCAGAGAGTGTCAGAGAGTGATAGAGAGTCTCAGAGAGTGATAAGAGTGATAGAGAGTGTCTGAGAGTGTCTGTGATTGTCAGAGAGTGTCTGAGAGTGTCAGTGAGTGTCAGAGAGTGATAGAGAGTGTCTGAGAGTGTCTGAGAATGTCAGAGAGTGTCTGAGAGTGTCTGAGAGAGTCAGATATTGATAGAGAGTGTCTGAGAGTGTCTGAGAGTGTCAGAGAGTGTCAGAGAGTGATAGAGTGTGTCAGAGAGTGTCATTGAGTGATAGAGAGTGTCAGAGAGTGATAGAGAGTGTCAGAAAGTGATAGAGAGTGATAGAGAGTGTCAGAGAGTGTCAGAGAGTGATAGAGTGTGTCAGAGAGTGACAGAGAGTGTCAGAGAGTGATAGAGTGTGTCAGAGAGTGATAGAGAGTGTCAGAAAGTGATAGAGAGTGATAGAGAGTGTCAGAGAGTGACAGAGAGTGTCAGAGAGTGATAGAGTGTGTCACAGAGTGTCATCGAGTGATGGAGTGTGTCAGAGAGTGTCAGAGAGTGATAGATAGTAATAGAGTGTCAGAGAGTGTCAGAGAGTGATAGAGAATGATAGAGAGTGTCTGAGAGTGTCTGTGATTGTCAGAGAGTGTCTGAGAGTGTCTGAGAGTGTCAGAGAGTGTCAGAGAGTGATAGAGAGTGATAGAGAGCGTCTGAGAGTGTCTGAGAGTGTCAGAGAGTGTCAGAGAGTGATAGAGTGTGTCAGAGAGTGTCATTGAGTGATAGAGAGTGTCAGAGAGTGTCAGAGAGTGATAGAGAGTGTCAGAAAGTGATAGAGAGTGATAGAGAGTGTCAGAGAGTGTCAGAGAGTGTCAGAGAGTGTCAGAGAGTGATAGAGAGTGTCAGAGAGTGATAGAGTGTGTCACAGAGTGCCATCGAGTGATGGAGAGTGTCAGAGAGTGTCAGAGAGTGATAGAGAGTGCTAGAGAGTGTCAGAGAGTGTCAGAGAGTGTCAGAGAGTGATAGAGAGTGTCAGAGTGAGTCACAGAGTGTCTGAGTGTGTCAGAGAGTGTCAGAGAGTGATAGAGAATGATAGAGAGTGTCTGAGAGTGTTTGTGATTGTCAGAGAGTGTCTGAGAGTGTCAGAGAGTGTCAGAGAGTAATAGAGAGTGTCTGAGAGTGTCTGAGAGTGTCAGAGAGTGTCTGAGAGTGATAGAGAGTGTCAGAGAGTGTCATTGAGTGATAGAGAGTTTCAGAGATTGACAGAGAGTGATAGAGAGTGTCAGAAAGTGATAGAGAGTGATAGAGAGTGTCAGAGAGTGTCAGAGAGTGTCAGAGAGTGATAGAGAGTGTCAGAGAGTGATAGAGTGTGTCACAGAGTGTCATCGAGTGATGGAGAGTGTCAGAGAGTGTCAGAGAGTGATAGAGAGTGCTAGAGAGTGTCAGAGAGTGTCAGAGATTGATAGAGAGTGTCAGAGTGAGTCACAGAGTGTCTGAGTGTGTCAGAGAGTGTCAGAGAGTGATAGAGAATGATAGAGAGTGTCAGAGAGAATCAGAGAGCGATAGAGAATGTCAGAGCGTGATAGAGAGTGTCAGACATTGTCAGAGAGTGTCAGAGAGTGATAAAGAGTGATAGAGAGTGCCAGAGAGTGATCGAGAGTGTCAGAGAGAGTCATTGAGTGATAGAGTGTGTCAGAGAGTGTCAGAGAGTGATCGGGAGTGTCAGAGAGTGATAGAGAGTCTCAGAGAGTGTCAGAGAGTGTCAGAGAGTGATAGAGAGTGTCTGAGAGTATCTGAGAGTGTCAGAGAGTGATAGAGAGTGTCAGAGAGTGTCATTGACTGATAGAGAGTGTCAGAGAGTGTCAGAGAGTGATAGAGAGTGTCAGAAAGTGATAGAGAGTAATAGAGAGTGTCAGAGAGTGTCAGAGAGTGATAGAGAGTGTCAGAGAGTGTCAGAGAGTGTCAGAGAGTGTCTGAGAGTGTCAGAGAGTGTCAGAGAGTGATAGAGAGTGATAGAGAGTGATAGAGAGTGTCTGAGAGTGTCAGAGAGTGTCAGAGAGTATCAGAGATTGTCAGAGAGTGTCAGAGAGTGATAAAGAGTGATAGAGAGTGCCTGAGAGTGATAGAGAGTGTCAGAGAGAGTCATTGAGTGATAGAGTGTGTCAGAGAGTGTCAGAGAGTGATAGAGAGTCTCAGAGAGTGATAAGAGTGATAGAGAGTGTCTGAGAGTGTCTGTGATTGTCAGAGAGTGTCAGTGAGTGTCAGAGAGTGATAGAGAGTGTCTGAGAGTGTCTGAGAGTGTCAGAGAGTGTCTGAGAGTGTCTGAGAGAGTCAGAGATTGATAGAGATTGTCTGAGAGAGTCAGAGAGTGTCAGAGAGTGATAGAGTGTGTCAGAGAGTGTCATTGAGTGACAGAGAGTGTCAGAGAGTGATAGAGAGTGTCAGAAAGTGATAGAGAGTGATAGAGAGTGTCAGAGAGTGTCAGAGAGTGATAGAGAATGATAGAGAGTGTCAGAGACTGTCAGAGAGTGATAGAGAGTGTCAGAGCGTGATAGAGAGTGTCAGAGATTGTCAGAGAGTGTCAGAGAGTGATAAAGAGTGATAGAGAGTGCCTGAGAGTGATAGAGAGTGTCAGAGAGTGTCATTGAGTAATAGAGAGTGTCAGAGAGTGTCAGAGAGTGATAGAGAGTGTCAGAAAGTGATAGAGAGTGATAGAGAGTGTCAGAGAGTGTCAGAGAGTTTCAGAGAGTGTCAGAGAGTGATAGAGTGTGTCAGAGAGTGTCATTGAGTGATAGAGAGTGTCAGAGAGTGATAGAGAGTGTCAGAAAGTGATAGAGAGTGATAGAGAGTGTCAGAGAGTGTCAGAGAGTGATAGAGAGTGTCAGAGATTGTCAGAGGGTGTCAGAGAGTGATAAAGAGTGATAGAGAGTGCCTGAGAGTGATAGAGAGTGTCAGAGAGAGTCATTGAGTGATAGAGTGTGTCAGAGAGTGTCAGAGAGTGATAGAGAGTCTCAGAGAGTGATAAGAGTGATAGAGAGTGTCTGAGAGTGTCTGAGAGTGTCAGAGAGTGTCTGAGAGTGTCTGAGAGAGCCAGAGATTGATAGAGAGTGTCTGAGAGTGTCTGAGAGTGTCAGAGAGTGTCAGAGAGTGATAGAGTGTGTCAGAGAGTGTCATTGAGTGATAGAGAGTGTCAGAGAGTGATAAAGAGTGTCAGAAAGTGATAGAGAGTGATAGAGAGTGTCAGAGAGTGTCAGAGAGTGTCAGAGAGTGACAGAGAGTGTCAGAGAGTGATAGAGTGTGTCACAGAGTGTCATCGAGTGATGGAGTGTGTCAGAGAGTGTCAGAGAGTGATAGATAGTGATAGAGAGTGTCAGAGAGTGTCAGAGAGTGATAGAGAATGATAGAGAGTGTCTGAGAGTGTCTGTGATTGTCAGAGAGTGTCTGAGAGTGTCAGAGAGTGTCAGAGAGTGTCTGAGAGTGTCAGAGAGTGTCAGAGAGTGATAGAGAGTGATAGAGAGTGATAGAGAGTGTCTGAGAGTGTCAGAGAGTGTCAGAGAGTATCAGAGAGTGATAGAGAGTGTCAGAGAGTGTCATTGAGTAATAGAGATTGTCAGAGAGTGTCAGAGAGTGATAGAGAGTGTCAGAAAGTGATAGAAAGTGATAGAGAGTGTCAGAGAGTGTCAGAGAGTTTCAGAGAGTGTCAGAGAGTGATCGAGAGTGTCAGAGAGTGATAGAGTGTGTCAGAGAGTGTCATCGAGTGATGGAGAGTGTCAGAGAGTGTCAGAGGTGTCAGAGAGTGATAGAGAGTGTCAGAGTGAGCCACAGAGTGTCTGAGTGTGTCAGAGAGTGTCAGAGAGTGATAGAGAATGATAGAGAGTGATAGAGAGTGTCAGAGAGTGTCAGAGAGTGATAGAGAGTGTCAGAGCGTGATCGAGAGTGTCAGAGATTGTCAGAGAGTGTCAGAGAGTGATAAAGAGTGATAGAGAGTGCCAGAGAGTGATAGAGAGTGTCAGAGAGAGTCATTGAGTGATAAAGTGTGTCAGAGAGTGTCAGAGAGTGATCGAGATTGTCAGAGAGTGATAGAGAGTCTCAGAGAGTGATAGAGAGTGATATAGAGTGTCTGAGAGTGTCTGTGATTGTCAGAGAGTGTCTGAGAGTGTCAGAGAGTGTCAGAGAGTGATAGAGAGTGCTAGAGAGTGTCTAAGAGTATCTGAGAGTGTCAGAGAGTGTCAGAGAGTGTCAGAGAGTGATAGAGAGTGTCAGGGAGTGTCATTGAGTGATAGAGAGTGTCAGAGAGTGTCAGAGAGTGATAGAGAGTGTCAGAAAGTAATAGAGAGTGATAGAGAGTGTCAGAGAGTGTCAGAGAGTGATAGAGAGTGTCAGAGAGTGGTAGAGAGTGTCAGAGATTGTCTGAGAGTGACAGAGAGTGACAGAGGGTCTCTGAGAGTGTCAGATAGTGATAGAGAGCCTCTGAGAGTTTCAGAGAGTGTCAGAGAGTGATAGAGAGTGTCAGAGAGTGTCATTGAGTGATAGAGAGTTTCAGAGATTGACAGAGAGTGATAGAGAGTGTCAGAAAGTGATAGAGAGTGATAGAGAGTGTCAGAGAGTGTCAGAGAGTGTCAGAGAGTGATAGAGAGTGTCAGAGAGTGATAGAGTGTGTCACTGAGTGTCATCGAGTGATGGAGAGTGTCAGAGAGTGTCAGAGAGTGATAGAGAGTGCGAGAGAGTGTCAGAGAGTGTCAGAGAGTGATAGAGAGTGTCAGAGTGAGTCACAGAGTGTCTGAGTGTGTCAGAGAGAGTCAGAGAGTGATAGAGAATGATAGAGAGTGTCAGAGAGAATCAGAGAGTGATAGAGAATGTCAGAGCGTGATAGAGAGTGTCAGACATTGTCAGAGAGTGTCAGAGAGTGATAAAGAGTGATAGAGAGTGCCAGAGAGTGATCGAGAGTGTCAGAGAGAGTCATTGAGTGATAGTGTGTGTCAGAGAGTGTCAGAGAGTGATCGAGAGTGTCAGAGAGTGATAGAGAGTCTCAGAGAGTGATAGAGAGTGATAGAGAGTGTCTGAGAGTGTCTGTGATTGTCAGAGAGTGTCTGAGAGTGTCAGAGAGTGTCAGAGAGTGATAGAGAGTGTCTGAGAGTATCTGAGAGTGTCAGAGAGTGATAGAGAGTGTCAGAGAGTGTCGTTGACTGATAGAGAGTGTCAGAGAGTGTCAGAGAGTGATAGAGAGTGTCAGAAAGTGATAGAGAGTAATAGAGAGTGTCAGAGAGTGTCAGAGAGTGATAGAGAGTGTCAGAGAGTGTCAGAGAGTGTCAGAGTGTGTCAGAGGGTGTCAGAGAGTGGTAGAGAGTGTCAGAGAGTGTCAGAGAGTGTCAGAGTGTGTTAGAGGTTGTCAGAGTGTGTCAGAGAGTGATAGAGAGTGATAGAGAGTGTCAGAGAGTGTCCTAGAGTGATGCAGAGAGTCACAGAGTGATAGAGAGTGTCAGAGTGTGTCAGAGAGTGTCAGAGCGTAATAGAGAGTGATGGAGAGCGTCAGAGACTGTCAGAGTGATAGAGAGTGTCAGAGAGTGTCACAGAGTGTCTGATTGTGTCAGAGAGTGTCAGAGAGTGATAGAGAGTGTCACAGAGTGTCATTGAGTGTTAGAGAGTGTCAGAGAGTGTCAGAGAATGATAGAGAGTGTCAGAGAGTGTCAGAGTGTGTCAGAGGGTGTCAGAGAGTGTCAGAGAGTGGTAGAGAGTGTCAGAGAGTGATAGAGAGTGATAGAGAGTGTCTGAGAGTGTCTGTGATTGTCAGAGAGTGTCTGAGAGTGTCAGAGAGTGTCAGAGAGTGATAGAGAGTGTCTGAGAGTATCTGAGAGTGTCAGAGAGTGATAGAGAGTGTCAGAGAGTGTCGTTGACTGATAGAGAGTGTCAGAGAGTGTCAGAGAGTGATAGAGAGTGTCAGAAAGTGATAGAGAGTAATAGAGAGTGTCAGAGAGTGTCAGAGAGTGATAGAGAGTGTCAGAGAGTGTCAGAGAGTGTCAGAGTGTGTCAGAGGGTGTCAGAGAGTGGTAGAGAGTGTCAGAGAGTGTCAGAGAGTGTCAGAGTGTGTTAGAGGTTGTCAGAGTGTGTCAGAGAGTGATAGAGAGTGATAGAGAGTGTCAGAGAGTGTCCTAGAGTGATGCAGAGAGTCACAGAGTGATAGAGAGTGTCAGAGTGTGTCAGAGAGTGTCAGAGCGTAATAGAGAGTGATGGAGAGCGTCAGAGACTGTCAGAGTGATAGAGAGTGTCAGAGAGTGTCACAGAGTGTCTGATTGTGTCAGAGAGTGTCAGAGAGTGATAGAGAGTGTCACAGAGTGTCATTGAGTGTTAGAGAGTGTCAGAGAGTGTCAGAGAATGATAGAGAGTGTCAGAGAGTGTCAGAGTGTGTCAGAGGGTGTCAGAGAGTGTCAGAGAGTGGTAGAGAGTGTCAGAGAGTGATAGAGAGTGATAGAGAGTGATAGTGAGCGTCAGAGAGTGTCAGAGTGTGTCACAGAGTGTCAGAGTGTGTCACAGAGTGTCTGATTGTGTCAGAGAGTGTCAGAGAGTGATAGAGAGTGATAGAGATTGTCATTGAGTGATAGAGAGTGTCAGAGTGTGTCAGAGAGTGATAGAGAGTGATCGAGAGTGTCAGAGAGAGTCAGAGAGTGATAGAGAGTGTCAGATAGTGTCAGAGAGTGATAGAGAGTGATATAGAGTGTCATAGAGTGATAGAGAGTGTGATTGGGTGTCAGAGAGTGATACGGAGTGTGATAGCGAGTGTCTGAGAGTGTCAGAGAGTGATGGAGAGTGATCGAGAGTGTCACAGAGTGTCAGAGTGTGATGGAGAGTGATAGAGAGTGTCACAGAGTTTCATTGAGTAATGGATAGTGTCAGATAGCGTCAGAGAGTGATAGAGAGTGATAGAGAGTGTCAGAGAGTGATAGAGAGTGTCAGAGTGAGTCACAGAGTGTCTGAGTGTGTCAGAGAGTGTCAGAGAGTGATCGAGAGTGATAGAGAGTGTCAGAGAGTGTCAGAGAGTGTCAGAGCGTGATAGAGAGTGTCGGAGATTGTCAGAGAGTGTCAGAGAGTGATAAAGAGTGATAGAGAGTGCCTGAGAGTGATAGAGAGTGTCAGAGAGAGTCATTGAGTGATAGAGTGTGTCAGAGAGTGTCAGAGAGTGATAGAGAGTCTCTGAGAGTGATAAGAGTGATAGAGAGTGTCTGAGAGTGTCTGTGATTGTCAGAGAGTGTCTGAGAGTGTCAGTGAGAGTCAGAGAGTGATAGAGAGTGTCTGAGAGTGTCTGAGAATGTCAGAGAGTGTCTGAGAGTGTCTGAGAGAGTCAGAGATTGATAGAGAGTGTCTGAGAGTGTCTGAGAGTGTCAGAGAGTGTCAGAGAGTGATAGAGTGTGTCAGAGAGTGTCATTGAGTGATAGAGAGTGTCAGAGAGTGATAGAGAGTGTCAGAAAGTGATAGAGAGTGATAGAGAGTGTCAGAGAGTGTCAGAGAGTGTCAGAGAGTGACAGAGAGTGTAAAAGAGTGATAGAGTGTGTCACAGAGTGTCATCGAGTGATGGAGTGTGTCAGAGAGTGTCAGAGAGTGATAGATAGTAATAGAGTGTCAGAGAGTGTCAGAGAGTGAAAGAGAATGATAGAGAGTGTCTGAGAGTGTCTGTGATTGTCAGAGAGTGTCTGAGAGTGTCAGAGAGTGTCAGAGAGTGTCTGAGAGTGTCAGAGAGTGATAGAGAGTGTCTGAGAGTGTCTGAGAGTGTCAGAGAGTATCAGAGAGTGATTGAGAGTGTCAGAGAGTGTCATTGAGTAATAGAGAGTGTCAGAGAGTGTCAGAGAGTGATAGAGAGTGTCAGAAAGTGATAGAGAGTGATAGAGAGTGTCAGAGAGTGTCAGAGAGTTTCAGAGAGTGTCAGAGAGTGATCGAGAGTGTCAGAGAGTGATAGAGTGTGTCACAGAGTGTCATCGAGTGATGGAGAGTGTCAGAGAGTGTCAGAGGTGTCAGAGAGTGATAGAGAATGATAGAGAGTGTCAGAGAGTGTCAGAGAGTGATAGAGAGTGTCAGAGCGTGATAGAGAGTGTCAGAGATTGTCAGAGAGTGTCAGAGAGTGATAAAGAGTGATAGAGAGTGCCTGAGAGTGATAGAGAGTGTCAGAGAGAGTCATTGAGTGATAGAGTGTGTCAGAGAGTGTCAGAGAGTGATAGAGAGTCTCAGAGAGTGATAAGAGTGATAGAGAGTGTCTGAGAGTGTCTGTGATTGTCAGAGAGTGTCAGTGAGTGTCAGAGAGTGATAGAGAGTGTCTGAGAGTGTCTGAGAGTGTCAGAGAGTGTCTGAGAGTGTCTGAGAGAGTCAGAGATTGATAGAGATTGTCTGAGAGAGTCAGAGAGTGTCAGAGAGTGATAGAGTGTGTCAGAGAGTGTCATTGAGTGACAGAGAGTGTCAGAGAGTGATAGAGAGTGTCAGAAAGTGATAGAGAGTGATAGAGAGTGTCAGAGAGTGTCAGAGAGTGATAGAGAATGATAGAGAGTGTCAGAGACTGTCAGAGAGTGATAGAGAGTGTCAGAGCGTGATAGAGAGTGTCAGAGATTGTCAGAGAGTGTCAGAGAGTGATAAAGAGTGATAGAGAGTGCCTGAGAGTGATAGAGAGTGTCAGAGAGTGTCATTGAGTAATAGAGAGTGTCAGAGAGTGTCAGAGAGTGATAGAGAGTGTCAGAAAGTGATAGAGAGTGATAGAGAGTGTCAGAGAGTGTCAGAGAGTTTAAGAGAGTGTCAGAGAGTGATAGAGTGTGTCAGAGAGTGTCATTGAGTGATAGAGAGTGTCAGAGAGTGATAGAGAGTGTCAGAAAGTGATAGAGAGTGATAGAGAGTGTCAGAGAGTGTCAGAGAGTGATAGAGAATGATAGAGAGTGTCAGAGAGTGTCAGAGTGTGATAGAGAGTGTCAGAGCGTGATAGAGAGTGTCAGAGATTGTCAGAGAGTGTCAGAGAGTGATAAAGAGTGATAGAGAGTGCCTGAGAGTAATAGAGAGTGTCAGAGAGAGTCATTGAGTGATAGAGTGTGTCAGAGAGTGTCAGAGAGTGATAGAGAGTCTCAGAGAGTGATAAGAGTGATAGAGAGTGTCTGAGAGTGTCAGAGAGTGTCTGAGAGTGTCTGAGAGAGCCAGAGATTGATAGAGAGTGTCTGAGAGTGTCTGAGAGTGTCAGAGAGTGTCAGAGAGTGATAGAGTGTGTCAGAGAGTGTCATTGAGTGATAGAGAGTGTCAGAGAGTGATAGAGAGTGTCAGAAAGTGATAGAGAGTGATAGAGAGTGTCAGAGAGTGTCAGAGAGTGTCAGAGAGTGTCAGAGAGTGACAGAGAGTGTCAGAGAGTGATAGAGTGTGTCACAGAGTGTCATCGAGTGATGGAGTGTGTCAGAGAGTGTCAGAGAGTGATAGATAGTGATAGAGAGTGTCAGAGAGTGTCAGAGAGTGATAGAGAATGATAGAGAGTGTCTGAGAGTGTCTGTGATTGTCAGAGAGTGTCTGAGAGTGTCAGAGAGTGTCAGAGAGTGTCTGAGAGTGTCAGAGAGTGTCAGAGAGTGATAGAGAGTGATAGAGAGTGATAGAGAGTGTCAGAGAGTGTCAGAGAGTATCAGAGAGTGATAGAGAGTGTCAGAGAGTGTCATTGAGTAATAGAGAGTGTCAGAGAGTGTCAGAGATTGATAGAGAGTGTCAGAAAGTGATAGAGAGTGATAGAGAGTGTCAGAGAGTTTCAGAGAGTGTCAGAGAGTGATCGAGAGTGTCAGAGAGTGATAGAGTGTGTCAGAGAGTGTCATCGAGTGATGGAGAGTGTCAGAGAGTGTCAGAGGTGTCAGAGAGTGATAGAGAGTGTCAGAGTGAGCCACAGAGTGTCTGAGTGTGTCAGAGAGTGTCAGAGAGTGATAGAGAATGATAGAGAGTGATAGAGAGTGTCAGAGAGTGTCAGAGAGTGATAGAGAGTGTCAGAGCGTGATCGAGAGTGTCAGAGATTGTCAGAGAGTGTCAGAGAGTGATAAAGAGTGATAGAGAGTGCCAGAGAGTGATAGAGAGTGTCAGAGAGAGTCATTGAGTGATAAAGTGTGTCAGAGAGTGTCAGAGAGTGATCGAGAGTGTCAGAGAGTGATAGAGAGTCTCAGAGAGTGATAGAGAGTGATATAGAGTGTCTGAGAGTGTCTGTGATTGTCAGAGAGTGTCTGAGAGTGTCAGAGAGTGTCAGAGAGTGATAGAGAGTGATAGAGAGTGTCTAAGAGTATCTGAGAGTGTCAGAGAGTGTCAGAGAGTGTCAGAGAGTGATAGAGAGTGTCAGAGAGTGTCATTGAGTGATAGAGAGTGTCAGAGAGTGTCAGAGAGTGATAGAGAGTGTCAGAAAGTAATAGAGAGTGATAGAGAGTGTCAGAGAGTGTCAGAGAGTGATAGAGAGTGTCAGAGAGTGGTAGAGAGTGTCAGAGAGTGTCTGAGAGTGACAGAGAGTGACAGAGGGTCTCTGAGAGTGTCAGATAGTGATAGAGAGCCTCTGAGAGTTTCAGAGAGTGTCAGAGAGTGATAGAGAGTGTCAGAGAGTGTCAGAGTGTGTCAGCGTGTGTCAGAGGGTGTCAGAGAGTGTCAGAGAGTGGTAGAGAGTGTCAGAGAGTGATAGAGAGTGTCAGAGAGTGTCAGAGTGTGTTAGAGGTTGTCAGAGTGTGTCAGAGAGTGATAGAGAGTGATAGAGAGTGTCAGAGAGTGTCCTAGAGTGATGGAGAGTGTCACAGAGTGATAGAGAGTGTCAGAGTGTGTCAGAGAGTGTCAGAGCGTAATAGAGAGTGATGGAGAGCGTCAGAGAGTGTCAGAGAGATAGAGAGTGTCAGAGTGTGTCACAGAGTGTCTGAGTGTGTCAGAGAGTGTCTCAGAGTGATAGAGAATGATAGAGAGTGTCTGAGAGTGTCAGAGAGTGTCAGAGAGTGATAGAGAGTGTCACAGAGTGTCATCGAGAGATGTAGAGTGTCAGAGAGTGTCAGAGAGTGATAGAGAGTGATAGAGAGTGTCAGAGAGTGTCAGCGAGTGATAGAGAGTGTCAGAGTGAGGCACAGAGTGTCTGAGTGTGTCGCAGAGTGTCAGAGAGTGATAGAGAATGATAGAGAGTGTCAGAGAGTGTCAGAGAGTGATAGAGAGTGTCAGAGCGTGATAGAGAGTGTCAGAGATTGTCAGAGAGTGTCAGAGAGTGATAAAGAGTGATAGAGAGTGCCTGAGAGTGATAGAGAGTGTCAGAGAGAGTCATTGAGTGATAGAGTGTGTCAGAGAGTGTCAGAGAGTGATCGAGAGTCTCAGAGAGTGATAAGAGTGATAGAGAGTGTCTGAGAGTGTCTGTGATTGTCACAGAGTGTCTGAGAGTGTCAGAGAGTGTCAGAGAGTGATAGAGAGTGTCTGAGAGTGTCTGAGAGTGTCTGAGAGTGTCTGAGAGAGTCAGAGAGTGATAGAGAGTGTCTGAGAGTGTCTGAGAGTGTCAGAGAGTGTCAGAGAGTGATAGAGTGTGTCAGAGAGTGTCATTGAGTGATAGAGAGTGTCAGAGAGTGATAAAGAGTGTCAGAAAGTGATAGAGAGTGATAGAGAGTGTCAGAGAGTGTCAGAGAGTGTCAGAGAGTGTCAGAGAGTGACAGAGAGTGTCAGAGAGTGATAGAGTGTGTCACAGAGTGTCATCGAGTGATGGAGTGTGTCAGAGAGTGTCAGAGAGTGATGGATAGTGATAGAGAGTGTCAGAGAGTGTCAGAGAGTGATAGAGAGTGTCAGAGTGAGTCACAGAGTGTCTGAGTGTGTCAGAGAGTGTCAGAGAGTGATAGAGAATGATAGAGAGTTTCTGAGAGTGTCTGTGATTGTCAGAGAGTGTCTGAGAGTGTCAGAGAGTGATAGAGAGTGATAGAGAGTGTCTGAGAGTGTCTGAGAGTGTCAGAGAGTGCCTGAGAGTGCCTGAGAGTGTCTGAGAGTGATAGAGAGTGATAGAGAGTGTCTGAGAGTGTCAGAGAGTGTCAGAGAGTATCAGAGAGTGATAGAGAGTGTCAGAGAGTGTCATTGAGTGATAGAGAGTGTCAGAGAGTGTCAGAGAGTGATAGAGAGTGTCAGAAAGTGATAGAGAGTGATAGAGAGTGTCAGAGAGTGTCAGAGAGTTTCAGAGAGTGTCAGAGAGTGTTAGAGAGTGTCAGAGAGTGATAGAGTGTGTCACGAGTGTCATCGAGTGATGGAGAGTGTCAGAGAGTGTCAGAGGTGTCAGAGAGTGATAGAGAGTGTCAGAGAGTGTCATTGAGTGATAGAGAGTGTCAGAGAGTGTCAGAGAGTGATAGAGAGTGTCAGAAAGTGATAGAGAGTGATAGAGAGTGTCAGAGAGTGTCAGAGAGTGTCAGAGAGTATCAGAGAGTGATAGAGAGTGTCAGAGAGTGTCATTGAGTGATAGAGAGTGTCAGAGAGTGTCAGAGAGTGATAGAGAGTGTCAGAAAGTGATAGAGAGTGATAGAGTGTGTCAGAGAGTGTCAGAGAGTTTCAGAGAGTGTCAGAGAGTGATAGAGAGTGTCAGAGAGTGTCTGAGAGTGACAGAGAGTGACAGAGGGTGTCTGAGAGTGTCAGATAGTGATAGAGAGCCTCTGAGAGTTTCAGAGAGTGTGAGAGAGTGATAGAGAGTGTCAGAGAGTGTCAGAGAGTGTCAGAGTGTGTCAGAGTGTGTTAGAGGTTGTCAGAGTGTGTCAGAGAGTGATAGAGTGTGATAGAGAGTGTCAGAGAGTGTCCTAGAGTGATGGAGAGTGTCACAGAGTGATAGAGAGTGTCAGAGTGTGTCAGAGAGTGTCAGAGGGTAATAGAGAGTGATGGAGAGCGTCAGAGAGTGTCAGAGTGATAGAGAGTGTCAGAGTGTGTCACAGAGTGTCTGATTGTGTCAGAGAGTGTCAGAGAGTGAAAGAGAGTGTCACAGAGTGTCATTGAGTGATAGAGAGTGTCAGAGAGTGTCAGAGAATGATAGAGAGTGTCAGAGCGTGTCAGAGTGTGTCAGAGTGTGTCAGAGGGTGTCAGAGAGTGTCAGAGAGTGGTAGAGAGTGTCAGAGAGTGATAGAGAGTGATAGAGAGCGTCAGAGAGTGTCATAGAGTGATAGAGAGTGTCAGAGTGTGTCACAGAGTGTCTGATTGTGTCAGAGAGTGTCAGAGAGTGATAGAGAGTGTCACAGAGTGTCATTGAGTGATAGAGAGTGTCAGAGAGTGTCAGAGAGTGATAGAGAGTGATCGAGAGAGTCAGAGAGAGTCAGAGAGTGACAGAGAGTGATAGAGAGTGTCTGAGAGTGTCTGTGATTGTCAGAGACTGTCTGAGAGTGTCAGAGAGTGTCAGAGAGTGATAGAGAGTGTCTGAGAGTGTCTGAGAGTGTCAGAGAGTGTCAGAGAGTGATAGAGAGTGATAGAGAGCGTCTGAGAGTGTATGAGAGTGTCAGAGAGTGTCAGAGAGTGATAGAGTGTGTCAGAGAGTGTCATTGAGTGATAGAGAGTGTCAGAGAGTGTCAGAGAGTGATAGAGAGTGTCAGAAAGTGATAGAGAGTGTCAGAGAGTGTCAGAGAGTGTCAGAGAGTGATAGAGAGTGTCAGAGAGTGATAGAGTGTGTCACAGAGTGTCATCGAGTGATGGAGAGTGTCAGAGAGTGTCAGAGAGTGATAGAGAGTGATAGAGAGTGTCAGAGAGTGTCAGAGAGTGTCAGAGAGTGATAGAGAGTGTCAGAGTGAGTCACAGAGTGTCTGAGTGTGTCAGAGAGTGTCAGAGAGTGATAGAGAATGATAGAGAGTGTCTGAGAGTGTCTGTGATTGTCAGAGAGTGTCTGAGAGTGTCAGAGAGTGTCATTGAGTGATAGAGAGTGTCAGAGAGAGTCAGAGAGTGATAGAGAGTGTCAGAAAGTAATAGAGAGTGATAGAGAGTGTCAGAGAGTGTCAGAGAGTGATAGAGAGTGTCAGAGAGTGATAGAGAGTGTCAGAGAGTGTCTGAGAGTGACAGAGAGTGACAGAGGGTCTCTGGGAGTGTCAGATAGTGATAGAGAGCCTCTGAGAGTTTCAGAGAGTGTCAGAGAGTGATAGAGAGTGTCAGAGAGTGTCAGAGTGTGTCAGCGTGTGTCAGAGGGTGTCAGAGAGTGTCAGAGAGTGGTAGAGAGTGTCAGAGAGTGATAGAGAGTGTCAGAGAGTGTCAGAGTGTGTTAGAGGTTGTCAGAGTGTGTCAGAGAGTGATAGAGAGTGTCAGAGAGTGTCCTAGAGTGATGGAGAGTGTCACAGAGTGATAGAGAGTGTCAGAGTGTGTCAGAGAGTGTCAGAGCGTAATAGAGAGTGATGGAGAGCGTCAGAGAGTGTCAGAGAGATAGAGAGTGTCAGAGTGTGTCACAGAGTGTCTGAGTGTGTCAGAGAGTGTCTCAGAGTGATAGAGAATGATAGAGAGTGTCTGAGAGTGTCAGAGAGTGTCAGAGAGTGATAGAGAGTGTCACAGAGTGTCATCGAGTGATGGAGAGTGTCAGAGAGTGTCAGAGAGTGATAGAGAGTGATAGAGAGTGTCAGAGAGTGTCAGAGAGTGTCAGAGAGTGATAGAGAGTGTCAGAGTGAGGCACAGAGTGTCTGAGTGTGTCGCAGAGTGTCAGAGAGTGATAGAGAATGATAGAGAGTGTCAGAGAGTGTCAGAGAGTGATAGAGAGTGTCAGAGCGTGATAGAGAGTGTCAGAGATTGTCAGAGAGTGACAGAGAGTGATAAAGAGTGATAGAGAGTGCCTGAGAGTGATAGAGAGTGTCAGACAGAGTCATTGAGTGATAGAGTGTGTCAGAGAGTGTCAGAGAGTGATCGAGAGTCTCAGAGAGTGATAAGAGTGATAGAGAGTGTCTGAGAGTGTCTGTGATTGTCACAGAGTGTCTGAGAGTGTCAGAGAGTGTCAGAGAGTGATAGAGAGTGTCTGAGAGTGTCTGAGAGTGTCAGAGAGTGTCTGAGAGAGTCAGAGAGTGATAGAGAGTGTCTGAGAGTGTCTGAGAGTGTCAGAGAGTGTCAGAGAGTGATAGAGAGTGTCAGAAAGTGATAGAGAGTGATAGAGTGTGTCAGAGAGTGTCAGAGAGTTTCAGAGAGTGTCAGAGAGTGATAGAGAGTGTCAGAGAGTGATAGAGTGTGTCACAGAGTGTCATCGAGTGATGGAGAGTGTCAGAGAGTGTCAGAGGTGTCAGAGAGTGATAGAGAGTGTCAGAGAGTGTCATTGAGTGATAGAGAGTGTCAGAGAGTGATAGAGAGTGTCAGAAAGTGATAGAGAGTGATAGTGAGTGTCAGAGAGTGTCAGAGAGTGATAGAGAGTGTCGGAGAGTGATAGAGAGTGTCAGAGAGTGTCTGAGAGTGACAGAGAGTGACAGAGGGTGTCTGAGAGTGTCAGATAGTGATAGAGAGCCTCTGAGAGTTTCAGAGAGTGTCAGAGAGTGATAGAGAGTGTCAGAGAGTGTCAGAGAGTGTCAGAGTGTGTCAGAGTGTGTTAGAGGTTGTCAGAGTGTGTCAGAGAGTGATAGAGTGTGATAGAGAGTGTCAGAGAGTGTCCTAGAGTGATGGAGAGTGTCACAGAGTGATAGAGAGTGTCAGAGTGTGTCAGAGAGTGTCAGAGGGTAACAGAGAGTGATGGAGAGCGTCAGAGAGTGTCAGAGTGATAGAGAGTGTCAGAGTGTGTCACAGAGTGTCTGATTGTGTCAGAGAGTGTCAGAGAGTGAAAGAGAGTGTCACAGAGTGTCATTGAGTGATAGAGAGTGTCAGAGAGTGTCAGAGAATGATAGAGAGTGTCAGAGCGTGTCAGAGTGTGTCAGAGTGTGTCAGAGGGTGTCAGAGAGTGTCAGAGAGTGGTAGAGAGTGTCAGAGAGTGATAGAGAGTGATAGAGAGCGTCAGAGAGTGTCATAGAGTGATAGAGAGTGTCAGAGTGTGTCACAGAGTGTCTGAGAGTGTCTGTGATTGTCAGAGACTGTCTGAGAGTGTCAGAGAGTGTCAGAGAGTGATAGAGAGTGTCTGAGAGTGTCTGAGAGTGTCAGAGAGTGTCAGAGAGTGATAGAGAGTGATAGAGAGCGTCTGAGAGTGTATGAGAGTGTCAGAGAGTGTCAGAGAGTGATAGAGTGTGTCAGAGAGTGTCATTGAGTGATAGAGAGTGTCAGAGAGTGTCAGAGAGTGATAGAGAGTGTCAGAAAGTGATAGAGAGTGTCAGAGAGTGTCAGAGAGTGTCAGAGAGTGATAGAGAGTGTCAGAGAGTGATAGAGTGTGTCACAGAGTGTCATCGAGTGATGGAGAGTGTCAGAGAGTGTCAGAGAGTGATAGAGAGTGATAGAGAGTGTCAGAGAGTGTCAGAGAGTGTCAGAGAGTGATAGAGAGTGTCAGAGTGAGTCACAGAGTGTCTGAGTGTGTCAGAGAGTGTCAGAGAGTGATAGAGAATGATAGAGAGTGTCTGAGAGTGTCTGTGATTGTCAGAGAGTGTCTGAGAGTGTCAGAGAGTGTCATTGAGTGATAGAGAGTGTCAGAGAGAGTCAGAGAGTGATAGAGAGTGTCAGAAAGTAATAGAGAGTGATAGAGAGTGTCAGAGAGTGTCAGAGAGTGATAGAGAGTGTCAGAGAGTGATAGAGAGTGTCAGAGAGTGTCTGAGAGTGACAGAGAGTGACAGAGGGTCTCTGGGAGTGTCAGATAGTGATAGAGAGCCTCTGAGAGTTTCAGAGAGTGTCAGAGAGTGATAGAGAGTGTCAGAGAGTGTCAGAGAGTGATAGAGAGTGTCAGAAAGTGATAGAGAGTGTCATGAGTGTCAGAGAGTGTCAGAGAGTGATAGAGAGTGTCAGAGAGTGATAGAGTGTGTCACAGAGTGTCATCGAGTGATGGAGAGTGTCAGAGAGTGTCAGAGAGTGATAGAGAGTGATAGAGAGTGTCAGAGAGTGTCAGAGAGTGTCAGAGAGTGATAGAGAGTGTCAGAGTGAGTCACAGAGTGTCTGAGTGTGTCAGAGAGTGTCAGAGAGTGATAGAGAATGATAGAGAGTGTCTGAGAGTGTCTGTGATTGTCAGAGAGTGTCTGAGAGTGTCAGAGAGTGTCATTGAGTGATAGAGAGTGTCAGAGAGAGTCAGAGAGTGATAGAGAGTGTCAGAAAGTAATAGAGAGTGATAGAGAGTGTCAGAGAGTGTCAGAGAGTGATAGAGAGTGTCAGAGAGTGATAGAGAGTGTCAGAGAGTGTCTGAGAGTGACAGAGAGTGACAGAGGGTCTCTGGGAGTGTCAGATAGTGATAGAGAGCCTCTGAGAGTTTCAGAGAGTGTCAGAGAGTGATAGAGAGTGTCAGAGAGTGTCAGAGTGTGTCAGCGTGTGTCAGAGGGTGTCAGAGAGTGTCAGAGAGTGGTAGAGAGTGTCAGAGAGTGATAGAGAGTGTCAGAGAGTGTCAGAGTGTGTTAGAGGTTGTCAGAGTGTGTCAGAGAGTGATAGAGAGTGTCAGAGAGTGTCCTAGAGTGATGGAGAGTGTCACAGAGTGATAGAGAGTGTCAGAGTGTGTCAGAGAGTGTCAGAGCGTAATAGAGAGTGATGGAGAGCGTCAGAGAGTGTCAGAGAGATAGAGAGTGTCAGAGTGTGTCACAGAGTGTCTGAGTGTGTCAGAGAGTGTCTCAGAGTGATAGAGAATGATAGAGAGTGTCTGAGAGTGTCAGAGAGTGTCAGAGAGTGATAGAGAGTGTCACAGAGTGTCACAGAGTGTCATCGAGTGATGGAGAGTGTCAGAGAGTGTCAGAGAGTGATAGAGAGTGACAGAGAGTGTCAGAGAGTGTCAGAGAGTGTCAGAGAGTGATAGAGAGTGTCAGAGTGAGGCACAGAGTGTCTGAGTGTGTCGCAGAGTGTCAGAGAGTGATAGAGAATGATAGAGAGTGTCAGAGAGTGTCAGAGAGTGATAGAGAGTGTCAGAGCGTGATAGAGAGTGTCAGAGATTGTCAGAGAGTGACAGAGAGTGATAAAGAGTGATAGAGAGTGCCTGAGAGTGATAGAGAGTGTCAGACAGAGTCATTGAGTGATAGAGTGTGTCAGAGAGTGTCAGAGAGTGATCGAGAGTCTCAGAGAGTGATAAGAGTGATAGAGAGTGTCTGAGAGTGTCTGTGATTGTCACAGAGTGTCTGAGAGTGTCAGAGAGTGTCAGAGAGTGATAGAGAGTGTCTGAGAGTGTCTGAGAGTGTCAGAGAGTGTCTGAGAGTGTCTGAGAGAGTCAGAGAGTGATAGAGAGTGTCTGAGAGTGTCTGAGAGTGTCAGAGAGTGTCAGAGAGTGATAGAGTGTGTCAGAGAGTGTCATTGAGTGATAGAGAGTGTCAGAGAGTGATAAAGAGTGTCAGAAAGTGATAGAGAGTGATAGAGAGTGTCAGAGAGTGTCAGAGAGTGTCAGAGAGTGTCAGAGAGTGACAGAGAGTGTCAGAGAGTGATAGAGTGTGTCACAGAGTGTCATCGAGTGATGGAGTGTGTCAGAGAGTGTCAGAGAGTGATAGATAGTGATAGAGAGTGTCAGAGAGAGTCAGAGAGTGATAGAGAGTGTCGGAGTGAGTCACAGAGTGTCTGAGTGTGTCAGAGAGTGTCAGAGAGTGATAGAGAATGATAGAGAGTTTCTGAGATTGTCTGTGATTGTCAGAGAGTGTCTGAGAGTGTCAGAGAGTGTCAGAGAGTGATAGAGAGTGTCTGAGAGTGTCTGAGAGTGTCAGAGAGTGTCAGAGAGTGTCTGAGAGTGTCTGAGAGTGTCTGAGAGTGTCAGAGAGTGATAGAGAGTGATAGAGAGTGTCTGAGAGTGTCAGAGAGTGTCAGAGAGTATCAGAGAGTGATAGAGAGTGTCAGAGAGTGTCATTGAGTGATAGAGAGTGTCAGAGAGTGTCAGAGAGTGATATAGAGTGTCAGAAAGTGATAGAGAGTGTCAGAGAGTGTCAGAGAGTTTCAGAGAGTGTCAGAGAGTGTTAGAGAGTGTCAGAGAGTGATAGAGTGTGTCACAGAGTGTCATCGAGTGATGGAGAGTGTCAGAGAGTGTCAGAGGTGTCAGAGAGTGATAGAGAGTGTCAGAGAGTGTCATTGAGTGATAGAGAGTGTCAGAGAGTGTCAGAGAGTGATAGAGAGTGTCAGAAAGTGATAGAGAGTGATAGAGAGTGTCAGAGAGTGTCAGAGAGTGTCAGAGAGTATCAGAGAGTGATAGAGAGTGTCAGAGAGTGTCATTGAGTGATTGAGAGTGTCAGAGAGTGATAGAGAGTGTCAGAAAGTGATAGAGAGTGATAGAGAGTGTCAGAGAGTGTCAGAGAGTTTCAGAGAGTGTCAGAGAGTGATAGAGAGTGTCAGAGAGTGATAGAGTGTGTCACAGAGTGTCATCGAGTGATGGAGAGTGTCAGAGAGTGTCAGAGGTGTCAGAGAGTGATAGAGAGTGTCAGAGAGTGTCATTGAGTGATAGAGAGTGTCAGAGAGTGTCAGAGAGAGGTAGAGAGTGTCAGAAAGTGATAGAGAGTGATAGAGAGTGTCAGAGAGTGTCAGAGAGTGATAGAGAGTGTCGGAGTGTGATAGAGAGTGTCAGAGAGTGTCTGAGAGTGACAGAGAGTGACAGAGGGTGTCTGAGAGTGTCAGATAGTGATAGAGAGCCTCTGTGAGTTTCAGAGAGTGTCAGAGAGTGATAGAGAGTGTCAGAGAGTGTCAGAGTGTGTCAGAGTGTGTTAGAGGTTGTCAGAGTGTGTCAGAGAGTGATAGAGTGTGATAGAGAGTGTCAGAGAGTGTCCTAGAGTGATGGAGAGTGTCACAGAGTGATAGAGAGTGTCAGAGTGTGTCAGAGAGTGTCAGAGGGTAATAGAGAGTGATGGAGAGCATCAGAGAGTGTCAGAGTGATAGAGAGTGTCAGAGTGTGTCACAGAGTGTCTGATTGTGTCAGAGAGTGTCAGAGAGTGAAAGAGAGTGTCACAGAGTGTCATTGAGTGATAGAGAGTGTCAGAGAGTGTCAGAGAAGGATAGAGAGTGTCAGAGAGTGTCAGAGTGTGTCAGAGTGTGTCAGAGGGTGTCAGAGAGTGTCAGAGAGTGGTAGAGAGTGTCAGAGAGTGATAGAGAGTGATAGAGAGCGTCAGAGAGTGTCATAGAGTGATAGAGAGTGTCAGAGTGTGTCACAGAGTGTCTGATTGTGTCAGAGAGTGTCAGAGAGTGATAGAGAGTGTCACAGAGTGTCAGAGAGTGTCAGAGAGTGTCAGAGAGTGTCAGAGCGTGATAGAGAGTGATCGAGAGAGTCAGAGAGTGACAGAGAGTGACAGAGAGTGATAGAGAGTGTCTGAGAGTGTCTGAGAGTGTCTGAGAGTGTCTGAGAGTGTCTGTGATTGTCAGAGACTGTCTGAGAGTGTCAGAGAGTGTCAGAGAGTGATAGAGTGTGCCTGAGAGTGTCTGAGAGTGTCAGAGAGTGATAGAGAGTGATAGAGAGTGATAGAGAGCGTCTGAGAGTGTCTGAGTGTGTCAGAGAGTGTCAGAGAGTGATAGAGTGTGTCAGAGAGTGTCATTGAGTGATAGAGAGTGTCAGAGAGTGTCAGAGAGTGATAGAGAGTGTCAGAAAGTGATAGAGAGTGTCAGAGAGTGTCAGAGAGTGTCAGAGAGTGATAGAGAGTGTCAGAGAGTGATAGAGTGTGTCACAGAGTGTCATCGAGTGATGGAGAGTGTCAGAGAGTGTCAGAGAGTGATAGAGAGTGATAGAGAGTGTCAGAGAGTGTCAGAGAGTGTCAGAGAGTGATAGAGAGTGTCAGAGTGAGTCACAGAGTGTCTGAGTGTGTCAGAGAGTGTCAGAGAGTGATAGAGAATGATAGAGAGTGTCTGAGAGTGTCTGTGATTGTCAGAGAGTGTCTGAGAGTGTCAGAGAGTAATAGAGAGTGTCTGAGAGTGTCTGAGAGTGTCTGAGAGTGTCAGAGAGTGTCAGAGAGTGATAGAGAGTGTCAGAGAGTGTCATTGAGTGATAGAGAGTTTCAGAGAGTGACAGAGAGTGATAGAGAGTGTCAGAAAGTGATAGAGAGTGATAGAGAGTGTCAGAGAGTGTCAGAGAGTGAAAGAGAGTGTCACAGAGTGTCATTGAGTGATAGAGAGTGTCAGAGAGTGTCAGAGAAGGATAGAGAGTGTCAGAGAGTGTCAGAGTGTGTCAGAGTGTGTCAGAGGGTGTCAGAGAGTGTCAGAGAGTGGTAGAGAGTGTCAGAGAGTGATAGAGAGTGATATAGAGCGTCAGAGAGTGTCATAGAGTGATAGAGAGTGTCAGAGTGTGTCACAGAGTGTCTGATTGTGTCAGAGAGTGTCAGAGAGTGATAGAGAGTGTCACAAAGTGTCATTGAGTGATAGAGAGTGTCAGAGAGTGTCAGAGAGTGATAGAGAGTGATCGAGAGAGTCAGAGAGAGTCAGAGAGTGACAGAGAGTGATAGAGAGTGTCTGAGAGTGTCTGAGAGTGTCTGAGAGTGTCTGAGAGTGTCTGTGATTGTCAGAGACTGTCTGAGAGTGTCAGAGAGTGTCAGAGAGTGATAGAGAGTGTCTGAGAGTGTCAGAGAGTGTCAGAGAGTGATAGAGAGTGATAGAGAGCGTCTGAGAGTGTCTGAGTGTGTCAGAGAGTGTCAGAGAGTGATAGAGTGTGTCAGAGAGTGTCATTGAGTGATAGAGAGTGTCAGAGAGTGTCAGAGAGTGATAGAGAGTGTCAGAAAGTGATAGAGAGTGTCAGAGAGTGTCAGAGAGTGTCAGAGAGTGATAGAGAGTGTCAGAGAGTGATAGAGTGTGTCACAGAGTGTCATCGAGTGATGGAGAGTGTCAGAGAGTGTCAGAGAGTGATAGAGAGTGATAGAGAGTGTCAGAGAGTGTCAGAGAGTGTCAGAGAGTGATAGAGAGTGTCAGAGTGAGTCACAGAGTGTCTGAGTGTGTCAGAGAGAGTCAGAGAGTGATAGAGAATGATAGAGAGTGTCTGAGAGTGTCTGTAATTGTCAGAGATTGTCTGAGAGTGTCAGAGAGTGTCAGAGAGTAATAGAGAGTGTCTGAGAGTGTCTGAGAGTGTCTGAGACTGTCAGAGAGTGTCTGAGAGTGTCTGAGAGTGTCAGAGAGTGTCAGAGAGTGATAGAGAGTGTCAGAGAGTGTCATTGAGTGATAGAGAGTTTCAGAGAGTGACAGAGAGTGATAGAGAGTGTCAGAAAGTGATAGAGAGTGATAGAGAGTGTCAGAGAGTGTCAGAGAGTGTCAGAGAGTGTCAGAGAGTGATAGAGAGTGTCAGAGAGTGTAGAGTGTGCACAGAGTGTCATCGAGTGATGGAGACTGTCAGAGAGTGTCAGAGAGTGATAGAGAGTGCTAGAGAGTGTCAGAGAGTGTCAGAGAGTGTCAGAGAGTGTCAGAGTGAGTCACAGAGTGTCTGAGTGTGTCAGAGAGTGTCAGAGAGTGATAGAGAATGATAGAGAGTGTCAGAGAGTATCAGAGAGTGATAGAGAATGTCAGAGCGTGATAGAGAGTGTCAGACATTGTCAGAGAGTGTCAGAGAGTGATAAAGAGTGATAGAGAGTGCCAGAGAGTGATCGAGAGTGTCAGAGAGAGTCATTGAATGATAGAGTGTGCCAGAGAGTGTCAGAGAGTGATCGAGAGTGTCAGAGAGTGATAGAGAGTCTCAGAGAGTGATAGAGTGTGATAGAGAGTGTCTGAGAGTGTCTGCGATTGTCAGAGAGTGTCTGAGAGTGTCAGAGAGTGTCAGAGAGTGATAGAGAGTGTCTGAGAGTATCTGAGAGTGTCAGAGAGTGTCAGAGAGTGATAGAGAGTGTCAGAGAGTGTCATTGAGTGATAGAGAGTGTCAGAGAGTGTCAGAGAGTGATAGAGAGTGTCAGAAAGTGATAGAGAGTGTTAGAGAGTGTCAGAGAGTGTCAGAGAGTGATAGAGAGTGTCAGAGAGTGATAGAGAGTGTCAGAGAGTGTCTGAGAGTGACAGAGAGTGACAAAGGGTGTCTGAGAGTGTCAGATAGTGATAGAGAGCCTCTGAGAGTTTCAGAGAGTGTCAGAGAGTGATAGAGAGTGTCAGAGAGTGTCAGAGAGTGTCAGAGTGTGTCAGAGTGTGTCAGAGGGTGTCAGAGAGTGTCAGAGAGTGGTAGAGACTGTCAGAGAGTGGTAGAGAGTGTCAGAGAGTGATAGAGAGTGTCAGAGAGTGTCAGAGAGTGTCAGAGAGTGTCAGAGTGTGTTAGAGGTTGTCAGAGTGTGTCAGAGAGTGATAGAGAGTGATAGAGAGTGTCAGAGAGTGTCCTAGAGTAATGGAGAGTGTCACAGAGTGATAGAGAGTGTCAGAGTGTGTCAGAGAGTGTCAGAGCGTAATAGAGAGTGATGGAGAGCGTCAGAGAGTGTCAGAGTGATAGAGAGTGTCAGAGAGTGTCACAGAGTGTCTGATTGTGTCAGAGAGTGTCAGAGAGTGATAGAGGGTGTCACAGAGTGTCATTGAGTGTTAGAGAGTGTCAGAGAGTGTCAGAGAATGATAGAGAGTGTCAGAGAGTGTCAGAGTGTGTCAGAGGGTGTCAGAGAGTGTCAGAGAGTGGTAGAGAGTGTCAGAGAGTGATAGAGAGTGATAGAGAGCGTCAGAGTGTGGCATAGAGTGATAGAGAGTGTCAGAGTGTGTCACAGAGTGTCTGATTGTGTCAGAGAGTGTCAGAGAGTGATAGAGAGTGATAGAGAGTGTCATTGAGTGATAGAGAGTGTCAGAGTGTGTCAGAGAGTGATAAAGAGTTATCGAGAGTGTCAGAGAGAGTCAGAGAGTGATAGAGAGTGATAGAGAGTGTCAGAGAGTGATAGAGAGTGATATAGAGTGTCAGAGAGTGATAGAGAGTGTCATTGGGTGTCAGAGAGTGATACGGAGTGTGATAGCGAGTGTCTGAGAGTGTCAGAGAGTGATGGAAAGTGATAGAGAGTGTCACAGAGTGTCAGAGTGTGATGGAGAGTGATAGAGAGTGTCACAGAGTTTCATTGAGTAATGGAGAGTGTCAGAGAGTGTCAGAGAGTGATAGAGAGTGATAGAGAGTGTCAGAGAGGGATAGAGAGTGTCAGAGTGAGTCACAGAGTGTCTGAGTGTGTCAGAGAGTGTCAGAGAGTGATCGAGAGTGATAGAGAGTGTCAGAGAGTGTCAGAGAGTGTCAGAGAGTGATGGAGAGTGATAGTGTCAGAGAGTGTCAGAGAGTGATAGAGAGTGATAGAGAGTGTCAGAGAGTGATAGAGTGTGTCAGAGAGTGTCATTGAGTGATAGAGTGTGTCAGTGAGTGTCAGAGAGTGATCAAGACTGTCAGAGAGCGATAGAGAGTGTCAGAGAGTGACAGAGAGTGTCATTGAGTGATAGAGAGTGTCAGAGAGTGATAGAGAGTGTCTGAGAGTGTCTGAGAGTGACAGAGAGTGACAGAGGGTGTCTGAGTGTGTCAGAGAGTGTTAGAGAGCCTCTGAGAGTGTCAGAGAGTGTCAGAGAGTGATAGAGATTGTCAGAGAGTGTCAGAGTGTGTCAGAGAGTGTCAGAGAGTGATAGAGAGTGTCACAGAGTGTCATTGAGTGATGGAGAGTGTCAGAGAGTGTCAGAGAGTGATAGAGAGTGATAGAGAGTGTCAGAGAGTGATAGAGAGTGTCAGAGTGAGTCACAGAGTGTCTGAGTGAGTCACAGAGTGTCTGCGAGTGACAGAGAGTGATAGAGAGTGTTAGAGAGCCTCTGAGAGTGATAGAGAGTGTCAGAGAGTGATAGAGAGTGTCAGAGAGTGTCAGAGTGTGTCACAGAGTGTCAGAGAGTGAAAGAGAGTGTCAGAGAGTGTCAGAGAGCGTCAGAGTGTGTCAGAGTGTGTCAGAGAGTGATAGAGAGTGCTAGAGAGTGTCAGAGAGTGTCAAAGAGTGATGGAGAGTGTCAGAGAGTGATAGAGAGTGTCAGAGTGTGTCAAAGAGTGTCAGAGCGTAATGGAGAGTGATAGAGAGCGTCAGAGAGTGTCATAGAGTGAGAGAGAGTGTCAGAGTGTGTCACAGAGTGTCTCATTTTGTCAGAGATTGTCAGAGAGTGATAGAGAGTGTCACAGAGTGTCATTGAGTGATAGAGAGTGTCAGAGAGTGTCAGAGAGTGATAGAGAGTGATAGAGAGTGTCAGAGAGAGTCAGAGAGTGATAGAGAGTGTCACAGAGTGTCATTGAGTGATGGAGAGTGTCAGAGAGTGTCAGAGAGTGATAGAGAGTGATGGAGAGTGTCAGAGAGTGACAGAGAGTGTCAGAGTGAGTCACAGAGTGTCTGAGTGTGTCAGAGAGTGTCAGAAAGTGATAGAGAGTGATAGAGAATGTCAGAGAGTGTCAGAGAGTGATGGAGAGTGATATTGTCAGAGGGTGTCAGAGAGTGATAGAGTGTGATAGAGAGTGTCAGAGAGTGATAGAGAGTGTCAGAGTGTGTCATTGAGTGATAGAGTGTGTCAGATAGTGTCAGAGAGTGATCAAGACTGTCAGAGAGCGATGGAGAGTGTCAGAGAGTGGCAGAGAGTGTCAGACAGTGATAGAGAGTGTCATAGAGTTTCATTGAGTGATAGAGAGTTTCAGAGAGTGATAGAGAGTGTCTGAGAGTGTCTGAGAGTGACAGAGAGTGACAGAAGGTGTCTGAGAGTGTCAGAGAGTGATAGAGAGTGTTAGAGAGCCTCTGAGAGTGTCAGAGAGTGTCAGAGATTGAGAGAGAGTGTCAGAGAGTGTCAGAGTGTGTCAGAGTGTGTCAGAGAGTGTCAGAGAGTGATAGAGAGTGTCACAGAGTGTCATTGAGTGATAGAGAGTGTCAGAGAGTGTCAGAGAGTGATAGAGAGTGATAGAGAGTGTCAGAGAGAGTCAGAGAGTGATAGAGAGTGATAGAGAGTGTCACAGAGTGTCAGAGAGTGATGGAGAGTGATAGAGAGTGTCACAGAGTGTCATTGAGTGATGGAGAGTGTCAGAGAGTGATAGAGAGTGATGGAGAGTGTCAGAGAGTGATAGAGAGTGTCAGAGTGAGTCACAGAGTGTCTGAGTGTGTTAGAGAGTGTCAGAAAGTGATAGAGAATGATAGAGAATGTCAGAGAGTGTCAGAGAGTGATGGAGAGTGATATTGTCAGAGGGTGTCAGAGAGTGATAGAGAGTGATAGAGAGTGTCAGAGAGTGATAGAGAGTGTCAGAGTGAGTCACAGAGTGTCTGAGTGTGTCAGAGAGTGTCAGAGAGTGATCGAGAGTGATAGAGAGTGTCAGAGAGTGATAGAGAGTGTCACAGAGTGTCATTGAGTGATGGAGAGTGTCAGAGAGTGTCAGAGAGTGATAGAGAGTGATGGAGAGTGTCAGAGTGTGTCAGAGTGTGTCAGAGAGTGATAGAGAGTGCTAGAGAGTGTCAGAGAGTGTCAAAGAGTGATGGAGAGTGTCAGAGAGTGATAGAGAGTGTCAGAGTGTGTCAAAGAGTGTCAGAGCGTAATGGAGAGTGATAGAGAGCGTCAGAGAGTGTCATAGAGTGAGAGAGAGTGTCAGAGTGTGTCACAGAGTGTCTCATTTTGTCAGAGATTGTCAGAGAGTGATAGAGAGTGTCACAGAGTGTCATTGAGTGATAGAGAGTGTCAGAGAGTGTCAGAGAGTGATAGAGAGTGATAGAGAGTGTCAGAGAGAGTCAGAGAGTGATAGAGAGTGTCACAGAGTGTCATTGAGTGATGGAGAGTGTCAGAGAGTGTCAGAGAGTGATAGAGAGTGATGGAGAGTGTCAGAGAGTGACAGAGAGTGTCAGAGTGAGTCACAGAGTGTCTGAGTGTGTCAGAGAGTGTCAGAAAGTGATAGAGAGTGATAGAGAATGTCAGAGAGTGTCAGAGAGTGATGGAGAGTGATATTGTCAGAGGGTGTCAGAGAGTGATAGAGTGTGATAGAGAGTGTCAGAGAGTGATAGAGAGTGTCAGAGTGTGTCATTGAGTGATAGAGTGTGTCAGATAGTGTCAGAGAGTGATCAAGACTGTCAGAGAGCGATGGAGAGTGTCAGAGAGTGGCAGAGAGTGTCAGACAGTGATAGAGAGTGTCATAGAGTTTCATTGAGTGATAGAGAGTTTCAGAGAGTGATAGAGAGTGTCTGAGAGTGTCTGAGAGTGACAGAGAGTGACAGAAGGTGTCTGAGAGTGTCAGAGAGTGATAGAGAGTGTTAGAGAGCCTCTGAGAGTGTCAGAGAGTGTCAGAGATTGAGAGAGAGTGTCAGAGAGTGTCAGAGTGTGTCAGAGTGTGTCAGAGAGTGTCAGAGAGTGTCAGAGAGTGATAGAGAGTGTCACAGAGTGTCATTGAGTGATAGAGAGTGTCAGAGAGTGTCAGAGAGTGATAGAGAGTGATAGAGAGTGTCAGAGAGAGTCAGAGAGTGATAGAGAGTGATAGAGAGTGTCACAGAGTGTCAGAGAGTGATGGAGAGTGATAGAGAGTGTCACAGAGTGTCATTGAGTGATGGAGAGTGTCAGAGAGTGATAGAGAGTGATGGAGAGTGTCAGAGAGTGATAGAGAGTGTCAGAGTGAGTCACAGAGTGTCTGAGTGTGTTAGAGAGTGTCAGAAAGTGATAGAGAATGATAGAGAATGTCAGAGAGTGTCAGAGAGTGATGGATAGTGATATTGTCAGAGGGTGTCAGAGAGTGATAGAGAGTGATAGAGAGTGTCAGAGAGTGATAGAGAGTGTCAGAGTGAGTCACAGAGTGTCTGAGTGTGTCAGAGAGTGTCAGAGAGTGATCGAGAGTGATAGAGAGTGTCAGAGAGTGTCAGAGAGTGTCAGAGAGTGATGGAGAGTGATAGTGTCAGAGAGTGTCAGAGAGTGATAGAGAGTGATAGAGAGTGTCAGAGAGTGATAGAGAGTGTCAGAGAGTGTCATTGAGTGATAGAGTGTGTCAGTGAGTGTCAGAGAGTGATCAAGACTGTCAGAGAGCGATAGAGAGTGTCAGAGAGTGACAGAGAGTGTCATTGAGTGATAGAGAGTGTCAGAGAGTGATAGAGAGTGTCTGAGAGTGTCTGAGAGTGACAGAGAGTGACAGAGGGTGTCTGAGTGTGTCAGAGAGTGTTAGAGAGCCTCTGAGAGTGTCAGAGAGTGTCAGAGAGTGATAGAGATTGTCAGAGAGTGTCAGAGTGTGTCAGAGAGTGTCAGAGAGTGATAGAGAGTGTCACAGAGTGTCATTGAGTGATGGAGAGTGTCAGAGAGTGTCAGAGAGTGATAGAGAGTGATAGAGAGTGTCAGAGAGTGATAGAGAGTGTCAGAGTGAGTCACAAAGTGTCTGAGTGAGTCACAGAGTGTCTGCGAGTGACAGAGAGTGATAGAGAGTGTCAGAGAGTGTCAGAGTGTGTCACAGAGTGTCAGAGAGTGAAAGAGAGTGTCAGAGAGTGTCAGAGAGCGTCAGAGTGTGTCAGAGTGTGTCAGAGAGTGATAGAGAGTGCTAGAGAGTGTCAGAGAGTGTCAAAGAGTGATGGAGAGTGTCAGAGAGTGATAGAGAGTGTCAGAGTGTGTCAAAGAGTGTCAGAGCGTAATGGAGAGTGATAGAGAGCGTCAGAGAGTGTCATAGAGTGAGAGAGAGTGTCAGAGTGTGTCACAGAGTGTCTCATTTTGTCAGAGATTGTCAGAGAGTGATAGAGAGTGATGGAGAGTGTCAGAGAGTGATAGAGAGTGTCAGAGTGAGTCACAGAGTGTCTGAGTGTGTTAGAGAGTGTCAGAAAGTGATAGAGAATGATAGAGAATGTCAGAGAGTGTCAGAGAGTGATGGAGAGTGATATTGTCAGAGGGTGTCAGAGAGTGATAGAGAGTGATAGAGAGTGTCAGAGAGTGATAGAGAGTGTCAGAGTGAGTCACAGAGTGTCTGAGTGTGTCAGAGAGTGTCAGAGAGTGATCGAGAGTGATAGAGAGTGTCAGAGAGTGTCAGAGAGTGTCAGAGAGTGATGGAGAGTGATAGTGTCAGAGAGTGTCAGAGAGTGATAGAGAGTGATAGAGAGTGTCAGAGAGTGATAGAGAGTGTCAGAGAGTGTCATTGAGTGATAGAGTGTGTCAGTGAGTGTCAGAGAGTGATCAAGACTGTCAGAGAGCGATAGAGAGTGTCAGAGAGTGACAGAGAGTGTCATTGAGTGATAGAGAGTGTCAGAGAGTGATAGAGAGTGTCTGAGAGTGTCTGAGAGTGACAGAGAGTGACAGAGGGTGTCTGAGTGTGTCAGAGAGTGTTAGAGAGCCTCTGAGAGTGTCAGAGAGTGTCAGAGAGTGATAGAGATTGTCAGAGAGTGTCAGAGAGTGTCAGAGAGTGTCAGAGAGTGATAGAGAGTGTCACAGAGTGTCATTGAGTGATGGAGAGTGTCAGAGAGTGTCAGAGAGTGATAGAGAGTGATAGAGAGTGTCAGAGAGTGATAGAGAGTGTCAGAGTGAGTCAAAGAGTGTCTGAGTGAGTCACAGAGTGTCTGCGAGTGACAGAGAGTGATAGAGAGTGTTAGAGAGCCTCTGAGAGTGATAGAGAGTGTCAGAGAGTGATAGAGAGTGTCAGAGAGTGTCAGAGTGTGTCACAGAGTGTCAGAGAGTGAAAGAGAGTGTCAGAGAGTGTCAGAGAGCGTCAGAGTGTGTCAGAGTGTGTCAGAGAGTGATAGAGAGTGCTAGAGAGTGTCAGAGAGTGTCAAAGAGTGATGGAGAGTGTCAGAGAGTGATAGAGAGTGTCAGAGTGTGTCAAAGAGTGTCAGAGCGTAATGGAGAGTGATAGAGAGCGTCAGAGAGTGTCATAGAGTGAGAGAGAGTGTCAGAGTGTGTCACAGAGTGTCTCATTTTGTCAGAGATTGTCAGAGAGTGATAGAGAGTGTCACAGAGTGTCATTGAGTGATAGAGAGTGTCAGAGAGTGTCAGAGAGTGATAGAGAGTGATAGAGAGTGTCAGAGAGAGTCAGAGAGTGATAGAGAGTGTCACAGAGTGTCATTGAGTGATGGAGAGTGTCAGAGAGTGTCAGAGAGTGATAGAGAGTGATGGAGAGTGTCAGAGAGTGACAGAGAGTGTCAGAGTGAGTCACAGAGTGTCTGAGTGTGTCAGAGAGTGTCAGAAAGTGATAGAGAGTGATCGAGAATGTCAGAGAGTGTCAGAGAGTGATGGAGAGTGATATTGTCAGAGGGTGTCAGAGAGTGATAGAGTGTGATAGAGAGTGTCATAGAGTGATAGAGAGTGTCAGAGTGTGTCATTGAGTGATAGAGTGTGTCAGAGAGTGTCAGAGAGTGATCAAGACTGTCAGAGAGCGATGGAGAGTGTCAGAGAGTGGCAGAGAGTGTCAGACAGTGATAGAGAGTGTCATAGAGTTTCATTGAGTGATAGAGAGTTTCAGAGAGTGATAGAGAGTGTCTGAGAGTGTCTGAGAGTGACAGAGAGTGACAGAAGGTGTCTGAGAGTGTCAGAGAGTGATAGAGTGTGTTAGAGAGCCTCTGAGAGTGTCAGAGAGTGTCAGAGATTGAGAGAGAGTGTCAGAGAGTGTCAGAGTGTGTCAGAGTGTGTCAGAGAGTGTCAGAGAGTGTCAGAGAGTGATAGAGAGTGTCACAGAGTGTCATTGAGTGATAGAGAGTGTCAGAGAGTGTCAGAGAGTGATAGAGAGTGATAGAGAGTGTCAGAGAGAGTCAGAGAGTGATAGAGAGTGATAGAGAGTGTCACAGAGTGTCAGAGAGTGATGGAGAGTGATAGAGAGTGTCACAGAGTGTCATTGAGTGATGGAGAGTGTCAGAGAGTGATAGAGAGTGATGGAGAGTGTCAGAGAGTGATAGAGAGTGTCGGAGTGAGTCACAGAGTGTCTGAGTGTGTTAGAGAGTGTCAGAAAGTGATAGAGAATGATACAGAATGTCAGAGAGTGTCAGAGAGTGATGGAGAGTGATATTGTCAGAGGGTGTCAGAGAGTGATAGAGAGTGATAGAGAGTGTCAGAGAGTGATAGAGAGTGTCAGAGTGTGTCATTGAGTGATAGAGTGTGTCACAGAGTGTCATTGAGTGATGGAGAATGTCAGAGAGTGTCAGAGAGTGATAGAAAGTGATAGAGAGTGTCAGATAGTGATAGAGAGTGTCAGAGATTGTCATTGAGTGATAGAGTGTGTCAGAGAGTGTCAGAGAGCGATCGAGACTGTCAGAGAGTGATAGAGAGTGTCAGAGAGTGATAGAGAGTGATAAAGAGTGTCTGAGAGTGTCTGTGATTGTCAGAGAGTGTCTGAGAGTGTCAGAGAGTGTGAGAGAGTGTTAGAGAGTGACAAAGAGTGACAGAGAGTGTCTGAGAGTGTCAGAGAGTGTCAGAGAGTGATATAGATTGTCAGAGAGTGTCATTGAGTGTTAGAGAGTGTCAGAGAGTGATAGAGAGTGTCATAGAGTGATAGAGAGTGTCAGAGTGTGTCACAGAGTGTCTGATTGTGTCAGAGAGTGTCAGAGAGTGATAGAGACTGTCACAGAGTGTCATTGAGTGACAGAGAGTGTCAGAGAGTGTCACAGAGTGATAGAGAGTGATAGAGAGTGTCTGAGAGTGTCTGTGATTGTCAGAGAGTGTCAGAGAGTGATAAAGAGTGATAGAGAGTGTATGAGAGTGTCAGAGAGTGTCAGAGAGTGATAGAGAGTGTCAGAGAGTGTCATTGAGTGATAGAGAGTGTCAGAGAGTGATAGAGAGCGATAGAGAGTGTCACAGAGTGTCATTGAGTGATAGAGAGTGTCAGAGAGTGTCAGAGAGTGATAGAGAGTGATAGAGAGTGTCACAGAGTGTCATTGAGTGATAGAGAGTGTCAGAGAGTGTCAGAGAGTGATAGAGAGTGATAGAGAGTGTCAGAGAGAGTCAGAGAGTGATAGAGAGTTATAGAGAGTGTCACAGAGTGTCAGAGAGTGATGGAGAGTGATAGAGAGGTCACAGAGTGTCATTGAGTGATGGAGAATGATAGAGAGTGTCAGAGAGTGTCAGAGAGTGATAGAGAGTGTCAGAGCGTGATAGAGAGTGTCAGAGATTGTCAGAGAGTGTCAGAGAGTGATAAAGAGTGATAGAGAGTGCCTGAGAGTGATAGAGAGTGTCAGAGAGAGTCATTGAGTGATAGAGTGTGTCAGAGAGTGTCAGAGAGTGATAGAGAGTCTCAGAGAGTGATAAGAGTGATAGAGAGTGTCTGAGAGTGTCTGTGATTGTCACAGAGTGTCTGAGAGTGTCAGAGAGTGTCAGAGAGTGATAGAGAGTGTCTGAGAGTGTCTGAGAGTGTCAGAGAGTGTCTGAGAGTGTCTGAGAGAGTCAGAGAGTGATAGAGAGAGTCTGAGAGTGTCTGAGAGTGTCAGAGAGTGTCAGAGAGTGATAGAGTGTGTCAGAGAGTGTCATTGAGTGATAGAGAGTGTCAGAGAGTGATAGAGAGTGTCAGAAAGTGATAGAGAGTGATAGAGAGTGTCAGAGAGTGTCAGAGAGTGTAAGAGAGTGTCAGAGAGTGACAGAGAGTGTCAGAGAGTGATAGAGTGTGTCACAGAGTGTCATCGAATGATGGAGTGTGTCAGAGAGTGTCAGAGAGTGATAGATAGTGATAGAGAGTGTCAGAGAGTGTCAGAGAGTGATAGAGAGTGTCAGAGTGAGTCACAGAGTGTCTGAGTGTGTCAGAGAGTGTCAGAGAGTGATAGAGAATGATAGAGAGTTTCTGAGAGTGTCTGTGATTGTCAGAGAGTGTCTGAGAGTGTCAGAGAGTGTCAGAGAGTGATAGAGAGTGTCTGAGAGTGTCTGAGAGTGTCAGAGAGTGTCTGAGAGTGTCTGAGAGAGTCAGAGAGTGATAGAGAGTGATAGAGAGTGTCTGAGAGTGTCAGAGAGTGTCAGAGAATATCAGAGAGTGATAGAGAGTGTCAGAGAGTGTCATTGAGTGATAGCGAGTGTCAGAGAGTGTCAGAGAGTGATAGAGAGTGTCAGAAAGTGATAGAGAGTGATAGAGAGTGTCAGAGAGTGTCAGAGAGTTTCAGAGAGTGTCATTGAGTGATAGAGAGTGTCAGAGAGTGATAGAGTGTGTCAGAAAGTGATAGAGAGTGATAGAGAGTGTCAGAGAGTGTCAGAGAGTGATAGAGAGTGTCGGAGAGTGATAGAGAGTGTCAGAGAGTGTCTGAGAGTGTCAGAGAGTGATAGAGAGTGTCAGAGAGTGATAGAGTGTGTCACAGAGTGTCATCGAGTGATGGAGAGTGTCAGAGAGTGTCAGAGGTGTCAGAGAGTGATAGAGAGTGTCAGAGAGTGTCAGAGAGTGATAGAGAGTGTCAGAAAGTGATAGAGAGTGATAGAGAGTGTCAGAGAGTGTCAGAGAGTGATAGAGAGTGTCGGAGAGTGATAGAGAGTGTCAGAGAGTGTCTGAGAGTGACAGAGAGTGACAGAGGGTGTCTGAGAGTGTCAGATAGTGATAGAGAGCCTCTGAGAGTTTCAGAGAGTGTCAGAGAGTGATAGAGAGTGTCAGAGAGTGTCAGAGAGTGTCAGAGAGTGTCAGAGTGTGTCAGAGTGTGTCAGAGGGTGTCAGAGAGTGTCAGAGAGTGGTAGAGAGTGTCAGAGAGTGATAGAGAGTGTCAGAGAGTGTCAGAGTGTGTTAGAGGTTGTCAGAGTGTGTCAGAGAGTGATAGAGTGTGATAGAGAGTGTCAGAGAGTGTCCTAGAGTGATGGAGAGTGTCACAGAGTGATAGAGAGTGTCAGAGTGTGTCAGAGAGTGTCAGAGGGTAATAGAGAGTGATGGAGAGCGTCAGAGAGTGTCAGAGTGATAGAGAGTGTCAGAGTGTGTCACAGAGTGTCTGATTGTGTCAGAGAGTGTCAGAGAGTGATAGAGAGTGTCACAGAGTGTCATTGAGTGATGGAGACTGTCAGAGAGTGTCAGAGAATGATAGAGAGTGTCAGAGAGTGTCAGAGTGTGTCGGAGTGTGTCAGAGGGTGTCAGAGAGTGTCAGAGAGTGGTCGAGAGTGTCAGAGAGTGATAGAGATTGATAGAGAGCGTCTGAGAGTGTCAGAGAGTGATAGAGAGTGTCAGAGTGTGTCACAGAGTGTCTGATTGTGTCAGAGAGTGTCAGAGAGTGATAGAGAGTGTCACAGAGTGTCATTGAGTGATAGAGAGTGTCAGAGAGTGTCAGAGAGTGATAGAGAGTGATCGAGAGAGTCAGAGAGAGTCAGAGAGTGACAGAGAGTGATAGAGAGTGTCTGAGAGTGTCAGAGAGTGTCTGAGAGTGTCTCTGATTGTCAGAGACTGTCTGAGAGTGTCAGAGAGTGTCAGAGAGTGATAGAGAGTGTCTGAGAGTGTCTGAGAGTGTCAGAGAGTGTCAGAGAGTGATAGAGTGTGTCAGAGAGTGTCATTGAGTGATAGAGAGTGTCAGAGAGTGTCAGAGAGTGTCAGAGCGTGTCAGAGAGTGATAGAGAGTGTCAGAGAGTGATAGAGTGTGTCACAGAGTGTCATCGAGTGATGGAGAGTGTCAGAGAGTGTCAGAGAGTGATAGAGAGTGATAGAGAGTGTCAGAGAGTGTCAGAGAGTGTCAGAGAGTGATAGAGAGTGTCAGAGTGAGTCACAGAGTGTCTGAGTGTGTCAGAGAGTGTCAGAGAGTGATAGAGAATGATAGAGAGTGTCTGAGAGTGTCTGTGATTGTCAGAGAGTGTCTGAGAGTGTCAGAGAGTGTCAGAGAGTAATAGAGAGTGTCTGAGAGTGTCTGAGAGTGTCAGAGAGTGTCTGAGAGTGTCTGAGAGTGTCAGAGAGTGTCAGAGAGTGATAGAGAGTGTCAGAGAGTGTCATTGAGTGATAGAGAGTTTCAGAGAGTGACAGAGAGTGATAGAGAGTGTCAGAAAGTGATAGAGAGAGATAGAGAGTGTCAGAGAGTGTCAGAGAGTGTCAGAGAGTGTCAGAGAGTGATAGAGAGTGATAGAGAGTGTCGGAGAGTTTCAGAGAGTGATAGAGAGTGTCAGAGAGTGATATAGAGTGATAGTGAATGTCAGAGAGTGGTTAAGAGTGATAGGGAGTGTCAGAGAGTGTCAGTGAGTGATGGAGAGTGTCAGAGAGTGTCAGAGAGTGATATAGAGTGCTAGAGAGTGTCAGAGAGTGTCAGAGAGTGATAGAGAGTGTCAGAGTGAGTCACAGAGTGTCTGAGTGTGTCAGAGAGTGTCAGAGAGTGATAGAGAATTATAGAGAGTGATCAGAGAGTATCAGAGAGTGATAGAGAATGTCAGAGCGTGATAGAGAGTGTCAGACATTGTCAGAGAGTGTCAGAGAGTGAAAAAGAGTGATAGAGAGTGCTAGAGAGTGATTGAGAGTGTCAGAGAGAGTCATTGAGTGATAGAGTGTGTCAGAGAGTGTCAGAGAGTGATCGAGAGTGTCAGAGAGTGATAGAGAGTCTCAGAGAGTGATAGAGAGTGATAGATAGTGTCTGAGAGTGTCTGTGATTGTCAGAGAGTGTCTGAGAGTATCTGAGAGTGTCAGAGAGTGTCAGAGAGTGTCAGAGAGTGATAGAGAGTGTCAGAGAGTGTCATTGAGTGATAGAGAGTGTCAGAGAGTGTCAGAGAGTGATAGAGAGTGTCAGAAAGTGATAGAGAGTGATAGAGAGTGTCAGAGAGTGTCAGAGAGTGATAGAGAGTGTCAGAGAGTGATAGGGAGTGTCAGAGAGTGTCTGAGAGTGACAGAGAGTGACAAAGGGTGTCTGAGAGTGTCAGATAATGATAGAGAGCCTCTGAGAGTTTCAGAGAGTGTCAGAGAGTGATAGAGTGTGTCAGAGGGTGTCAGAGTGTGTCAGAGTGTGTCAGAGGGTGTCAGAGAGTGTCAGAGAGTGGTAGAGAGTGTCAGAGAGTGATAGAGAGTGTCACAGAGTGTCATTGAGTGATAGAGAGTGTCAGAGAGTGTCAGAGAGTGATAGAGAGTGATAGAGAGTGTCAGAGAGAGTCAGAGAGTGATAGAGAGTGATAGAGAGTGTCACAGAGTGTCATTGAGTGATGGAGAGTGTCAGAGAGTGATAGAGAGTGATGGAGAGTGTCAGAGAGTGACAGAGAGTGTCAGAGTGAGTCACAGAGTGTCTGAGTGTGTCAGAGAGTGTCAGAAAGTGATAGAGAGTGATAGAGAATGTCAGAGAGTGTCAGAGAGTGATGGAGAGTGATATTGTCAGAGGGTGTCAGAGAGTGATAGAGAGTGATAGAGAGTGTCAGAGAGTGATAGAGAGTGTCAGAGTGTGTCATTGAGTGATAGAGTGTGTCAGAGAGTGTCAGAGAGTGATCAAGACTGTCAGAGAGCGATGGAGAGTGTCAGAGAGTGGCAGAGAGTGTCAGAGAGTGATAGAGAGTGTCATAGAGTTTCATTGAGTGATAGAGAGTGTCAGAGAGTGATAGAGAGTGTCTGAGAGTGTCTGAGAGTGACAGAGAGTGACAGAAGGTGTCTGAGAGTGACAGAGAGTGATAGAGAGTGTCAGAGAGTGATCAAGACTGTCAGAGAGCGATGGAGAGTGTCAGAGAGTGTCAGAGAGTGATCGAGAGTGATAGAGAGTGTCAGAGAGTGTCAGAGAGTGTCAGAGAGTGATGGAGAGTGATAGTGTCAGAGAGTGTCAGAGAGTGATAGAGAGTGATAGAGAGTGTCAGAGAGTGATAGAGAGTGTCTGAGAGTGTCTGAGAGTGACAGAGAGTGACAGAGGGTGTCTGAGTGTGTCAGAGAGTGTTAGAGAGCCTCTGAGAGTGTCAGAGAGTGTCAGAGAGTGATAGAGATTGTCAGAGAGTGTCAGAGTGTGTCAGAGAGTGTCAGAGAGTGATAGAGAGTGTCACAGAGTGTCATTGAGTGATGGAGAGTGTCAGAGAGTGTCAGAGAGTGATAGAGAGTGATAGAGAGTGTCAGAGAGTGATAGAGAGTGTCAGAGTGAGTCACAGAGTGTCTGAGTGAGTCACAGAGTGTCTGCGAGTGACAGAGAGTGATAGAGAGTGTTAGAGAGCCTCTGAGAGTGATAGAGAGTGTCAGAGAGTGATAGAGAGTGTCAGAGTGTGTCAGAGTGTGTCACAGAGTGTCAGAGAGTGAAAGAGAGTGTCAGAGAGTGTCAGAGAGCGTCAGAGTGTGTCAGAGTGTGTCAGAGGTTGTCAGAGTGTGTCAGAGAGTGATAGAGAGTGCTAGAGAGTGTCAGAGAGTGTCAAAGAGTGATGGAGGGTGTCAGAGAGTGATAGAGAGTGTCAGAGTGTGTCAAAGAGTGTCAGAGCGTAATGGAGAGTGATAGAGAGCGTCATAGAGTGTCATAGAGTGAGAGAGAGTGTCAGAGTGTGTCACAGAGTGTCTCATTGTGTCAGAGATTGTCAGAGAGTGATAGAGAGTGTCACAGAGTGTCATTGAGTGATAGAGAGTGTCAGAGAGTGTCAGAGAGTGATAGAGAGTGATAGAGAGTGTCAGAGAGAGTCAGAGAGTGATAGAGAGTGATAGAGAGTGTCACAGAGTGTCATTGAGTGATGGAGAGTCTCAGAGAGTGTCAGAGAGTGATAGAGAGTGATGGAGAGTGTCAGAGAGTGACAGAGAGTGAAAGAGTGAGTCACAGAGTGTCTGAGTGTGTCAGAGAGTGTCAGAAAGTGATAGAGAATGTCAGAGAGTGTCAGAGAGTGATGGAGAGTGATATTGTCAGAGGGTGTCAGAGAGTGATAGAGAGTGATATAGAGTGTCAGAGAGTGATAGAGAGTGTCAGAGTGTGTCATTGCGTGATAGAGTGTGTCAGAGAGTGTCAGAGAGTGATCAAGACTGTCAGAGAGCGATGGAGAGTGTCAGAGAGTGGCAGAGAGTGTCAGAGAGTGATAGAGAGTGTCATAGAGTTTCATTGAGTGATAGAGAGTGTCAGAGAGTGATAGAGAGTGTCTGAGAGTGTCTGAGAGTGACAGAGAGTGACAGAAGGTGTCTGAGAGTGACAGAGAGTGATAGAGAGTGTTAGAGTGCCTCTGAGAGTGTCAGAGAGTGTCAGAGAGTGAGAGAGAGTGTCAGAGAGTGTCAGAGTGTGTCAGAGTGTGTCAGAGAGTGTCAGAGAGTGTCAGAGAGTGATAGAGAGTGTCACAGAGTGTCATTGAGTGATAGAGAGTGTCAGAGAGTGTCAGAGAGTGATAGAGAGTGATAGAGAGTGTCAGAGAGAGTCAGAGAGTGATAGAGAGTGTCACAGAGTGTCAGAGAGTGATGGAGAGTGATAGAGAGTGTCACAGAGTGTCATTGAGTGATGGAGAGTGTCAGAGAGTGATAGAGAGTGATGGAGAGTGTCAGAGAGTGATAGAGAGTGTCAGAGTGAGTCACAGAGTGTCTGAGTGTGTTAGAGAGTGTCAGAAAGTGATAGAGAGTGATAGAGAATGTCAGAGAGTGTCAGAGAGTGATGGAGAGTTATATTGTCAGAGGGTGTCAGAGAGTGATAGAGAGTGATAGAGAGTGTCAGAGAGTGATAGAGAGTGTCAGAGTGTGTCATTGAGTGATAGAGTATGTCACAGAGTGTCATTGAGTGATGGAGAATGTCAGAGAGTGTCAGAGAGTGATAGAAAGTGATAGAGAGTGTCAGAGAGTGATAGAGAGTGTCAGAGAGTGTCATTGAGTGATAGAGTGTGTCAGAGAGTGTCAGAGAGCGATCGAGACTGTCAGAGAGTGATAGAGAGTGTCAGAGAGTGATAGAGAGTGATAAAGAGCGTCTGAGAGTGTTTGTGATTGTCAGAGAGTGTCTGAGAGTGTCAGAGCGTGTGAGAGAGTGTTAGAGAGTGACAAAGAGTGACAGAGAGTGTCTGAGAGTGTCAGAGAGTGTCAGAGAGTGTCAGAGAGTGATAGAGATTGTCAGAGAGTGTCATTGAGTGATAGAGAGTGTCAGAGAGTGATAGAGAGTGTCATAGAGTGATAGAGAGTGTCAGAGTGTGTCACAGAGTGTCTGATTGTGTCAGAGAGTGTCAGAGAGTGATAGAGACTGTCACAGAGTGTCATTGAGTGACAGAGAGTGTCAGAGAGTGTCAGAGAGTGATAGAGAGTGATAGAGAGTGTCTGAGAGTGTCTGTGATTGTCAGAGAGTGTCAGAGAGTGATAAAGAGTGATAGAGAGTGTCTGAGAGTGTCAGAGAGTGTCAGAGAGTGATAGAGAGTGTCAGAGAGTGTCATTGAGTGATAGAGAGTGTCAGAGAGTGATAGAGAGCGATAGAGAGTGTCACAGAGTGTCACTGAGTGATAGAGAGTGTCAGAGAGTGATAGAGAGTGATAGAGAGTGTCACAGAGTGTCATTGAGTGATAGAGAGTGTCAGAGAGTGTCAGAGAGTGATAGAGAGTGATAGCGAGTGTCAGAGAGAGTCAGAGAGTGATAGAGAGTGATAGAGAGTGTCACAGAGTGTCAGAGAGTGATGGAGAGTGATAGAGAGTGTCACAGAGTGTCATTGAGTGATGGAGAGTGTCAGAGAGTGTCAGAGAGTGATAGAGAGTGATGGAGAGTGTCAGAGAGTGATAGAGAGTGTCAGAGTGAGTCACAGAGTGTCTGAGTGTGTTAGAGAGTGTCAGAAAGTGATAGAGAGTGATAGAGAATGTCAGAGAGTGTCAGAGAGTGATGTAGATTGATATTGTCAGAGGGTGTCAGAGATTGATAGAGAGTGATAGAGAGTGTCATTGAGTGATAGAGAGTGTCAGAGTGTGTCATTGAGTGATAGAGTGTGTCAGAGAGTGTCAGAGAGTGATCGAGACTGTCAGAGAGCGATGGAGAGTGTCAGAGAGTGGCAGAGAGTGTCAGAGAGTGGTAGAGAGTGTCAGAGAGTGTCATTGAGTGATAGAGAGTGTCAGAGAGTGATAGAGAGTGTCTGAGAGTGTCTGAGAGTGACAGAGAGTGACAGAGGGTGTCTGAGAGTGTCAGAGAGTGATAGAGAGTGTTAGAGAGCCTCTGAGAGTGTCAGAGAGTGTCAGAGAGTGAGAGAGAGTGTCAGAGAGTGTCAGAGTGTGTCAGAGTGTGTCAGAGAGTGTCAGAGAGTGTCAGAGAGTGTCACAGAGTGTCATTGAGTGATGGAGAATATCAGAGAGCGTCAGAGAGTGATAGAAAGTGATAGAGAGTGTCAGAGAGTGATAGAGAGTGTCAGAGAGTGTCATTGAGTGATAGAGTGTGTCAGAGAGTGTCAGAGAGCGATCGAGACTGTCAGAGAGTGATAGAGAGTGTCAGAAAGTGATAGAGAGTGACAAAGAGTGTCTGAGAGTGTCTGTGATTGTTAGAGAGTGTCTGAGAGTGTCAGAGAGTGTCAGAGAGTGTTAGAGAGTGACAAAGAGTGACAGAGAGTGTCTGAGAGTGTCAGAGAGTGTCAGAGAGTGTCAGAGAGTGTCAGAGAGTGATAGAGATTGTCAGAGAGTGTCATTGAGTGATAGAGAGTGTCAGAGAGTGATAGAGAGTGTCATAGAGTGATAGAGAGTGTCAGAGTGTGTCACAGAGTGTCTGATTGTGTCAGAGAGTGTCAGAGAGTGATAGAGACTGTCACAGAGTGTCATTGAGTGACAGAGAGTGTCAGAGAGTGTCAGAGAGTGATAGAGAGTGATAGAGAGTGTCTGAGAGTGTCTGTGATTGTCAGAGAGTGTCAGAGAGTGTCAGAGAGTGATAAAGAGTGATAGAGAGTGTCTGAGAGTGTCAGAGAGTGTCAGAGAGTGATAGAGAGTGGCAGAGAGTGTCATTGAGTGATAGAGAGTGTCAGAGAGTGATAGAGAGCGATAGAGAGTGTCACAGAGTGTCATTGAGTGATAGAGAGTGTCAGAGAGTGTCAGAGAGTGATAGAGAGTGTCACAGAGTGTCATTGAGTGATAGAGAGTGTCAGAGAGTGTCAGAGAGTGATAGAGAGTGATAGAGAGTGTCAGAGAGAGTCAGAGAGTGATAGAGAGTGATAGAGAGTGTCACAGAGTGTCAGAGAGTGATGGAGAGTGATATAGAGTGTCACAGAGTGTCATTGAGTGATGGAGAGTGTCAGAGAGTGTCAGAGAGTGATAGAGAGTGATGGAGAGTGTCAGAGAGTGATTGAGAGTGTCAGAGTGAGTCACAGAGTGTCTGAGTGTGTTAGAGAGTGTCAGAAAGTGATAGAGAGTGATAGAGAATGTCAGAGAGTGTCAGAGAGTGATGGAGAGTGATATTGTCAGAGGGTGTCAGAGAGCGATAGAGAGTGTCAGAGAGTGATAGAGAGTGTCAGAGTGTGTCATTGAGTGATAGAGTGAGTCAGAGAGTGTCAGAGAGTGATTGAGACTGTCAGAGAGCGATGGAGAGTGTCAGAGAGTGGCAGAGAGTGTCAGAGAGTGATAGAGAGTGTCAGAGAGTGTCATTGAGTGATAGAGAGTGTCAGAGAGTGATAGAGAGTGTCTGAGAGTGTCTGAGAGTGACAGAGAGTGACAGAGGGTGTCTGAGAGTTTCAGAGAGTGATAGAGAGTGTTAGAGAGCCTCTGAAAGTGTCAGAGAGTGTCAGAGAGTGAGAGAGAGTGTCAGAGAGTGTCAGAGTGTGTCAGAGAGTGTCAGAGAGTGTCAGAGAGTGTCAGAGAGTGATAGAGAGTGTCACAGAGTGTCATTGAGTGATGGAGAATGTCAGAGAGTGTCAGAGAGTGATAGAAAGTGATAGAGAGTGTCAGAGAGTGATAGAGAGTGTCAGAGAGTGTCATTGAGTGATAGAGTGTGTCAGAGAGTGTCAGAGAGCGATCGAGACTGTCAGAGAGTGATAGAGAGTGTCAGAGAGTGATAGAGAGTGATAAAGAGTGTCTGAGAGTGTCTGTGATTGTCAGAGAGTGTCTGAGAGTGTCAGAGAGTGTCAGAGAGTGTTAGTGAGTGACAAAGAGTGACAGAGAGTGTCTGAGAGTGTCAGAGAGTGATAGAGAGTGTCAGAGAGTGATAGAGAGTGTCATAGAGTGATAGAGAGTGTCAGAGTGTGTCACAGAGTGTCTGATTGTGTCAGAGAGTGTCAGAGAGTGATAGAGACTGTCACAGAGTGTCATTGAGTGACAGAGAGTGTCAGAGAGTGTCAGAGAGGGATAGAGAGTGATAGAGAGTGTCTGAGAGTGTCTGTGATTGTCAGAGAGTGTCAGAGAGTGTCAGAGAGTGATAAAGAGTGATAGAGAGTGATAGAGAGTGTCTGAGAGTGTCTGTGATTGTCAGAGAGTGTCAGAGAGTGTCAGAGAGTGATAAAGAGTGATAGAGAGTGTCTGAGAGTGTCAGAGAGTGTCAGAGAGTGATAGAGAGTGTCAGAGAGTGTCATTGAGTGATAGAGAGTGTCAGAGAGTGATAGAGAGCGATAGAGAGTGTCACAGAGTGTCATTGAGTGATAGAGAGTGTCAGAGAGTGTCAGAGAGTGATAGAGAGTGATAGAGAGTGTCACAGAGTGTCATTGAGTGATAGAGAGTGTCAGAGAGTGTCAGAGAGTGATAGAGAGTGATAGAGAGTGTCAGAGAGAGTCAGAGAGTGATAGAGAGTGATAGAGAGTGTCACAGAGTGTCACAGAGTGTCATTGAGTGATAGAGAGTGTCACAGAGTGTCATTGAGTGATGGAGAGTGTCAGAGAGTGTCAGAGAGTGTCAGAGAGTGATAGAGAGTGATGGAGAGTGTCAGAGAGTGATAGAGAGTGTCAGAGTGAGTCACAGAGTGTCTGAGTGTGTTAGAGAGTGTCAGAAAGTGATAGAGAGTGATAGAGAATGTCAGAGTGTCAGAGAGTGATGGAGAGTGATATTGTCAGAGGGTGTCAGAGAGTGATAGAGAGTGATAGAGAGTGTCAGAGAGTGATAGAGAGTGTCAGAGTGTGTCATTGAGTGATAGAGTGTGTCAGAGAGTGTCAGAGTGATCGAGACTGTCAGAGAGCGATGGAGAGTGTCAGAGAGTGGCAGAGAGTGTCAGAGAGTGATAGAGAGTGTCAGAGAGTGTCATTGAGTGATAGAGAGTGTCAGAGAGTGATAGAGAGTGTCTGAGAGTGTCTGAGAGTGACAGAGAGTGACAGAGGGTGTCTGAGAGTGTCAGAGAGTGATAGAGAGTGTTAGAGAGCCTCTGAGAGTGTCAGAGAGTGTCAGAGAGTGAGAGAGAGTGTCAGAGAGTGTCAGAGAGTGAGAGAGAGTGTCAGAGAGTGTCAGAGTGTGTCAGAGAGTGTCAGAGAGTGTCAGAGAGTGTCAGAGAGTGATATAGAGTGTCACAGAGTGTCATTGAGTGATGGAGAATGTCAGAGAGTGTCAGAGAGTGATAGAAAGTGATAGAGAGTGTCAGAGAGTGATAGAGAGTGTCAGAGAGTGTCATTGAGTGATAGAGTGTGTCAGAGAGTGTCAGAGAGCGATCGAGACTGTCAGAGAGTGATAGAGAGTGTCAGAGAGTGATAGAGAGTGATAAAGAGTGTCTGAGAGTGTCTGTGATTGTCAGAGAGTGTCTGAGAGTGTCAGAGAGTGCCAGAGAGTGTTAGAGAGTGACAAAGAGTGACAGAGAGTGTCAGAGAGTGATAGAGAGTGTCATAGAGTGATAGAGAGTGTCAGAGTGTGTCACAGAGTGTCTGATTGTGTCAGAGAGTGTCAGAGAGTGATAGAGACTGTCACAGAGTGTCATTGAATGACAGAGAGTGTCAGAGAGTGTCAGAGAGTGATAGAGAGTGATAGAGAGTGTCTGAGAGTGTCTGTGATTGTCAGAGAGTGTCAGAGAGTGTCAGAGAGTGATAAAGAGTGATAGAGAGTGATCGAGAGTGTCTGAGAGTGTCTGTGATTGTCAGAGTGTGTCAGAGAGTGATAGAGAGTGATAGAGAGTGTCAGAGAGTGTCCTAGAGTGATGGAGAGTGTCACAGAGTGATAGAGAGTGTCAGAGTGTGTCAGAGAGTGTCAGAGCGTAATAGAGAGTGATGGAGAGCGTCAGAGAGTGTCAGAGTGATAGAGAGTGTCAGAGAGTGTCACAGAGTGTCTGATTGTGTCAGAGAGTGTCAGAGAGTGATAGAGAGTGTCACAGAGTGTCATTGAGTGTTAGAGAGTGTCAGAGAGTGTCAGAAAATGATAGAGAGTGTCAGAGAGTGTCAGAGTGTGTCAGAGGGTGTCAGAGAGTGTCAGAGAGTGGTAGAGAGTGTCAGAGAGTGATAGAGAGTGATAGAGAGCGTCAGAGAGTGGCATAGAGTGATAGAGAGTGTCAGAGTGTGTCACAGAGTGTCTGATTGTGTCAGAGAGTGTCAGAGAGTGATAGAGTGTGATAGAGAGTGTCATTGAGTGATAGAGAGTGTCAGAGAGTGTCAGAGAGTGATAGAGAGTGATCGAGAGTGTCAGAGAGAGTCAGAGAGTGATAGAGAGTGATGGAGAGTGATATTGTCAGAGGGTGTCAGAGAGTGATAGAGAGTGTCAGAGAGTGATAGAGAGTGTCAGAGTGTGTCATTGAGTGATAGAGTGTGTCAGAGAGTGTCAGAGAGTGATCAAGACTGTCAGAGAGCGATGGAGAGTGTCAGAGAGTGGCAGAGAGTGTCAGAGAGTGATAGAGAGTGTCAGAGAGTGTCATTGAGTGATAGAGAGTGTCAGAGAGTGATAGAGAGTGTCAGAGAGTGTCAGAGGGTGTCAGAGTGTGTCAGAGAGTGTCAGAGAGTGTCAGAGAGTGATAGAGAGTGTCATTGAGTGATGGAGAATGTCAGAGAGTGTCAGAGAGTGATGGAAAGTGATAGAGAGTGTCAGAGAGTGATAGAGAGTGTCAGAGAGTGTCATTGAGTGATAGAGTGTGTCAGAGAGTGTCAGAGAGCGATCGAGACTGTCAGAGAGTGATAGAGAGTGTCAGAGAGTGACAGAGAGTGATAAAGAGTGTCTGTGATTGTCAGAGAGTGTCTGAGAGTGTCAGAGAGTGTTAGAGAGTGACAAAGAGTGACAGAGAGTGTCTGAGAGTGTCAGAGAGTGTCAGAGAGTGTCAGAGAGTGATAGAGAGTGTCACAGAGTGTCATTGAGTGATAGAGAGTGTCAGAGAGTGTCAGAGAGTGATAGAGAGTGATAGAGAGTGTCAGAGAGAGTCAGAGAGTGATGGAGAGTGATAGAGAGTGTCACAGAGTGTCACAGAGTGTCATTGAGTGATGGAGAGTGTCAGAGAGTGTCAGAGAGTGATAGAGAGTGATGGAGAGTGTCAGAGAGTGATAGAGAGTGTCAGAGTGAGTCACAGAGTGTCTGAGTGTGTTACAGAGTGTCAGAAAGTGATAGAGAGTGATAGAGAATGTCAGAGAGTGTCAGAGAGTGATGGAGAGTGATATTGTCAGAGGGTGTCAGAGAGTGATAGAGAGTGATAGAGAGTGTCAGAGAGTGATAGAGAGAGTCAGAGTGTGTCATTGAGTGATAGAGTGTGTCAGAGAGTGTCAGAGAGTGATCGACACTGTCAGAGAGCGATGGAGAGTGTCAGAGAGTGGCAGAGAGTGTCAGAGAGTGATAGAGAGTTTCAGAGAGTGTCATTGAGTGATAGAGAGTGTCAGAGAGTGATAGAGAGTGTCTGAGAGTGTCTGAGAGTGACAGAGTGTGACAAAGGGTGTCATTGAGTGGTGGAGAATGTCAGAGAGTGTCAGAGAGTGATAGAAAGTGATAGAGAGTGTCAGAGAGTGATAGAGAGTGTCAGAGAGTGTCATTGAGTGATAGAGTGTGTCAGAGAGTGTCAGAGAGCGATCGAGACTGTCAGAGAGTGATAGAGAGTGTCAGAGAATGATAGAGAGTGACAAAGAGAGACAGAGAGTGTCAGAGAGTGTCAGAGAGTGATAGAGATTGTCAGAGAGTGTCATTGAGTGATAGAGAGTGTCAGAGAGTGATAGAGAGTGTCATAGAGTGATAGAGAGCGTCAGAGTGTGTCACAGAGTGTCTGATTGTGTCAGAGAGTGTCAGAGAGTGATAGAGACTGTCACAGAGTGTCATTGAGTGACAGAGAGTGTCAGAGAGTGTCAGAGAGTGATAGAGAGTGATGGAGAGTGTCTGAGAGGGTCTGTGATTGTCAGAGAGTGTCAGAGAGTGTCAGAGAGTGATAAAGAGTGATAGAGAGTGTCAGAGAGTGTCAGGGAGTGATAGAGAGTGTCAGAGAGTGTCATTGAGTGATAGAGAGTGTCAGAGAGTGATAGAGAGAGTCAGAAAGTGATACAGAGTGTCAGAGAGTGATAGAGGCTGTCACAGAGTGTCATTGAGTGATAGAGAGTGTCTGAGAGTGACAGAGAGTGACAGAGAGTGTCTGAGAGTGTAAGTGAGTGTCAGAGAGTGATAGAGAGTGTCTGAGAGTGTCAGAGAGTGATAAAGAGTGATAGAGAGCCTCTGAGATTGTCAGATAGTGTCAGAGAGTGATAGAGATTGTCACAGTGTGTCAGAGAGTATCAGAGAGTGTCAGAGTGTGTCAGAGTGTGTCAGAGGCTGGCAGAGAGTGTCAGAGAGTGATAGAGAGTGTCAGAGACTGATAGAGAGTGTCAGAGAGTGTCAGAGGTTGTCAGAGAGTGTCAGAGGGTGACAGAGAGGGATAGAGAGTGTCAGAGAGTGTCATAGAGTGATGGAGAGTGTCAGAGAGTGATACAGAGTGTCAGAGAGTGTCAGAGAGTGTCAGAGCGTCATCGAGAGTGATAGAGAGCGTCAGAGAGTGTCAGAGAGTGATAGAGAGTGATAGAGAGTGTCAGAGAGAGTCAGAGAGTGATGGAGATTGACAGAGAGTGTCAGAGAGTGATAGAGAGTGATATAGAGTGTCAGAGAGTGATAGAGAGTGTCATTGGGTGTCAGAGAGTGATACGGAGTGTGATCGAGAGTGTCTCAGAGTGGCAGAGTGTGTCAGAGAGTGTCAGAGAGTGATGGGGAGTGATAGAGAGTGTCACAGACTGTCATCGAGTGATGGAGAGTGTCAGAGAGTGTCAGAGAGTGATAGAGAGTGTCAGAGAGTGTCAGACAGTGATAGTGAGTGTCAGAGAGTGATAGAGAGTGTCACAGAGTGTCATCGAGTGATGGAGAGTGTCAGAGAGTGTCAGAGAGTGATAGAGTGTCAGAGAGTGTCAGAGAGTGATAGAGAGTGTCAGAGAGTGATGGAGAGTGATAGAGAGTGCCACAGAGTGTCATCGAGTGATGGAGAATGTCAGAGAGTGTCAGAGAGTGATAGAGAGTGTCAGAGAGTGTCAGACAGTGATAGTGAGTGTCAGAGAGTGATAGAGAGTGTCAAGTGAGTCACAGAGTGTATGAGTGTGTCAGAGAGTGATAGAGAATGATAGAGAGTGTCAGAGAGTGTCAGAGAGTGTCACAGAGTGTCAGAGAGTGATAGAGAGTGTCACAGAGTGTCATCGAGTGATGGAGAGTGTCAGAGAGTGTCAGAGACTGATAGAGAGTTGCAGAGAGTGTCAGAGAGTGTCAGAGAGTGTCAGAGAGTGATAAAGAGTGATAGAGAGTGTCAGAGCGTGATAGAGAGTGTCAGAGATTGTCAGAGAGTGTCAGAGAGTGAGAAAGAGTGAAAGAGAGTGCTTGAGAGTGATAGAGAGTGTCAGAGAGAGTCATTGAGTGATAGAGTGTGTCAGAGAGTGTCAGAGAGTGATAGAGAGTCTCAGAGAGTGATAGAGAGTGATAGAGAGTGTCTGAGAGTGTCTGTGATTGTCAGAGAGCGTCTGAGAGTGTCAGAGAGTGTCAGAGAGTGATAGAGAGTGATAGAGAGTGTCAGAGAGTGTCACAGAGTGTCATTGAGTGATGGAGAGTGTCAGAGAGTGTCAGAGAGTGATGGAGAGTGATAGAGAGTGTCAGAGAGTGATAGAGAGTGTCGGAGTGAGTCACAAAGTGTCTGAGTTTGTCAGAGAGTGTCAGAGAGTGATAGAGAGTGATATAGAATGTCAGAGAGTGATAGATCGTGTCAGAGAGTGTCATTGAGTGATAGAGTGTGTCAGAGAGTGTCAGAGAGTGATCGAGACTGTCAGAGAGTGATAGAGCGTGTCAGAGAGTGTCATTGAGTGATAGAGTGTGACAGAGAGTGTCAGAGAGTGATAGAGAGTGTCAGAGAGTGATGGAGAGTGTCAGAGAGTGGCAGAGAGTGTCAGAGATTGATAGAGAGTGTCAGAGAGTGTCATTGAGTGATAGAGAAAGTCAGAGAGTGTCAGAGAGTGTCAGAGAGTGTCTGAGAGTGTCAGAGAGTGATAGAGAGTGTCTGAGAGTGTCAGAGAGTGATAGAGAGTGTCTGAGAGTGACAGAGAGTGACAGAGGGTGTCTGAGAGTGTCAGAGAGTGATAGAGAGTGTGAGAGAGCCTCTGAGAGTGTCAGAGAGTGATAGAGAGTGTCAGAGAGTGTCAGAGTGTGTCAGAGAGTGTCAGAGAGTGATAGAGAGTGTCACAGAGTGTCATTGAGTGATGGAGAGTGTCAGAGAGTGTCAGAGAGTGATAGAGAGTGATAGAGAGTGTCAGAGAGTGATAGAGAGTGTCGGAGTGAGTCACAGAGTGTCTGAGTGTGTCAGAGAGTGTCAGAGAGTGATAGAGAGTGATAGAGAATGTGAGAGAGTGTCAGAGAGTGATGGAGAGTGATAGTGTCAGAGAGTGTCAGAGAGTGATAGAGAGTGATAGAGAGTGTCAGAGAGTGTCATTGAGTGATAGAGTGTGTCAGAGAGTGACAGAGAGTGACAGAGAGTGTCTGAGAGTGTAAGTGAGTGTCAGAGAGTGATAGAGAGTGTCTGAGAGTGTCAGAGAGTGATAAAGAGTGATAGCGAGCCTCTGAGATTGTCAGATAGTGTCAGAGAGTGATAGAGATTGTCACAGTGTGTCAGAGAGTATCAGAGAGTGTCAGAGTGTGTCAGAGTGTGTCAGAGGCTGGCAGAGAGTGTCAGAGAGTGATAGAGAGTGTCAGAGACTGAAAGAGAGTGTCAGAGAGTGTCAGAGGTTGTCAGAGAGTGTCAGAGGGTGACAGAGAGTGATAGAGAGTGTCAGAGAGTGTCATAGAGTGATGGAGAGTGTCAGACAGTGATACAGAGTGTCAGAGTGTGTCAGAGAGTATCAGAGCGTCATCGAGAGTGATAGAGAGCGTCAGTGAGTGTCAGAGAGTGATAGAGAGTGATAGAGAGTGTCAGAGAGAGTCAGAGAGTGATAGAGATTGACAGAGAGTGTCAGAGAGTGATAGGGAGTGATATAGAGTGTCAGAGAGTGATAGAGAGTGTCATTGGGTGTCAGAGAGTGATACGGAGTGTGATCGAGAGTGTCTGAGAGTGGCAGAGTGTGTCAGAGAGTGTCAGAGAGTGATGGAGAGTGATAGAGAGTGTCACAGAGTGTCATCGAGTGATGGAGAGTGTCAGAGAGTGATAGAGAGTGTCAGATAGTGTCAGACAGTGATAGTGAGTGTCAGAGAGTGATAGAGAGTGTCACAGAGTGTCATCGAGTGATGGAGAGTGTCAGAGAGTGTCAGAGAGTGATAGAGAGTGTCAGAGAGTGTCAGAGAGTGATAGAGAGTTTCAGAGAGTGATGGAGAGTGATAGAGAGTGCCACAGAGTGTCATCGAGTGATGGAGAGTGTCAGAGAGTGTCAGAGAGTGATAGAGAGTGTCAGAGAGTGTCAGACAGTGATAGTGAGTGTCACAGAGTGATAGAGAGTGTCAAGTGAGTCACAGAGTGTCTGAGTGTGTCAGAGAGTGTCAGAGAGTGATAGAGAACGATAGAGAGTGTCAGAGAGTGTCGGAGAGTGTCACAGAGTGTCAGAGAGTGAAATAGAGTGTCACAGAGTGTCATCGAGTGATGGAGAGTGTCAGAGAGTGTCAGAGAGTGATAGAGAGTTGCAGAGAGTGTCAGAGAGTGTCAGAGAGTGTCAGGGAGTGATAGAGAGTGACAGAGAGTGTCAGAGAGTGATAGAGAGTGATATAGAGTGTCAGAGAGTGATAGAGAGTGTCATTGGGTGTCAGAGAGTGATACGGAGTGTGATCGAGAGTGTCTGAGAGTGGCAGAGTGTGTCAGAGAGTGTCAGAGAGTGATGGGGAGTGATAGAGAGTGTCACAGACTGTCATCGGGTGATGGAGAGTGTCAGAGAGTGTCAGAGAGTGATAGAGAGTGTCAGAGAGTGTCAGACAGTGATAGTGAGTGTCAGAGAGTGATAGAGAGTGTCACAGAGTGTCATCGAGTGATGGAGAGTGTCAGAGAGTGTCAGAGAGTGTCACAGAGTGTCAGAGAGTGTCAGAGAGTGATAGAGAGTGTCAGAGAGTGATGGAGAGTGATAGAGAGTGCCACAGAGTGTCATTGAGTGATGGAGAATGTCAGAGAGTGTCAGAGAGTGATAGAGAGTGTCAGACAGTGATAGTGAGCGTCAGAGAGTGATAGAGAGTGTCAAGTGAGTCACAGAGTGTCTGAGTGTGTCAGAGAGTGTCAGAGAGTGATAGAGAATGATAGAGAGTGTCAGAGAGTGTCAGAGAGTGTCACAGAGTGTCAGAGAGTGATAGAGAGTGTCACAGAGTGTCATCGAGTGATGGAGAGCGTCAGAGAGTGATAGAGAGTTGCAGAGAGTGTCAGAGAGTGTCAGAGAGTGTCAGAGAGTGTCAGAGAGTGATAGAGAGTGATATAGAGTGTCAGAGCGTGATAGAGAGTGTCAGAGATTGTCAGAGAGTGTCAGAGAGTGAGAAAGAGTGAAAGAGCGTGCCTGAGAGTGATAGAGAGTGTCAGAGAGAGTCATTGAGTGATAGAGTGTGTCAGAGAGTGTCAGAGAGTGATAGAGAGTGTGAGAGAGCCTCTGAGAGTGTCAGAGAGTGTCAGAGAGTGATAGAGAGTGTCAGAGAGTGTCAGAGTGTGTCAGAGTGTGTCAGAGAGTGATAGAGAGTGTCACAGAGTGTCATTGAGTGATGGAGAGTGTCAGAGAGTGTCAGAGAGTGATTGAGAGTGATAGAGAGTGTCAGAGAGTGATAGAGAGTGTCGGAGTGAGTCACAGAGTGTCTGAGTGTGTCAGAGAGTGTCAGAGAGTGATAGAGAGTGATAGAGAATGTGAGAGAGTGCCAGAGAGTGATGGAGAGTGATAGTGTCAGAGAGTGTCAGAGAGTGATAGAGAGTGATAGAGAGTGTCAGAGAGTGTCATTGAGTGATAGAGTGTGTCAGAGAGTGACAGAGAGTGACAGAGAGTGTCTGAGAGTGTAAGTGAGTGTCAGAGAGTGATAGAGAGTGTCTGAGAGTGTCAGAGAGTGATAAAGAGTGATAGCGAGCCTCTGAGATTGTCAGATAGTGTCAGAGAGTGATAGAGATTGTCACAGTGTGTCAGAGAGTATCAGAGAGTGTCAGAGTGTGTCAGAGTGTGTCAGAGGCTGGCAGAGAGTGTCAGAGAGTGATAGAGAGTGTCAGAGACTGATAGAGAGTGTCAGAGAGTGTCAGAGGTTGTCAGAGAGTGTCAGAGGGTGACAGAGAGTGACAGAGAGTGTCAGAGAGTGTCATAGAGTGATGGAGAGTGTCAGAGAGTGATACAGAGTGTCAGAGTGTGTCAGAGAGTATCAGAGCGTCATCGAGAGTGATAGAGAGCGTCAGAGAGTGTCAGAGAGTGATAGAGAGTGATAGAGAGTGTCAGAGAGAGTCAGAGAGTGATAGAGATTGACAGAGAGTGTCAGAGAGTGATAGAGAGTGATATAGAGTGTCAGAGAGTGATAGAGAGTTTCATTGGGTGTCAGAGAGTGATACGGAGTGTGATCGAGAGTGTCTGAGAGTGGCAGAGTGTGTCAGAGAGTGTCAGAGAGTGATGGAGAGTGATAGAGAGTGTCACAGAGTGTCATCGAGTGATGGAGAGTGTCAGAGAGTGTCAGAGAGTGATAGAGAGTGTCAGAGAGTGTCAGACAGTGATAGTGAGTGTCAGAGAGTGATAGAGAGTGTCACAGAGTGTCATCGAGTGATGGAGAGTGTCAGAGAGTGTCAGAGAGTGATAGAGAGTGTCAGAGAGTGTCAGAGAGTGATAGAGAGTTTCAGAGAGTGATGGAGAGTGATAGAGAGTGCCACAGAGTGTCATCGAGTGATGGAGAGTGTCAGAGAGTGTCAGAGAGTGATAGAGAGTGTCAGAGAGTGTCAGACAGTGATAGTGAGTGTCAGAGAGTGATAGAGAGTGTCAAGTGAGTCACAGAGTGTCTGAGTGTGTCAGAGAGTGTCAGAGAGTGATAGAGAATGATAGAGAGTGTCAGAGAGTGTCGGAGAGTGTCACAGAGTGTCAGAGAGTGAAAGAGAGTGTCACAGAGTGTCATCGAGTGATGGAGAGTGTCAGAGAGTGTCAGAGAGTGTCAGAGAGTGATAGAGAGTTGCAGAGAGTGTCAGAGAGTGTCAGAGAGTGTCAGAGAGTGTCAGAGAGTGATAGAGAGTGATAGAGAGTGTCAGAGCGTGATAGAGAGTGTCAGAGATTGTCAGAGAGTGTCAGAGAGTGATAAAGAGTGAAAGAGAGTGCCTGAGAGTGACAGAGAGTGTCAGAGAGAGTCATTGAGTGATCGAGTGTGTCAGAGAGAGTCAGAGAGTGATAGAGAGTCTCAGAGAGTGATAGAGAGTGATAGAGAGTGTCAGAGAGTGTCAGACAGTGATAGTGAGTGTCACAGAGTGATAGAGAGTGTCAAGTGAGTCACAGAGTGTCTGAGTGTGTCAGAGAGTGTCAGAGAGTGATAGAGAACGATAGAGAGTGTCAGAGAGTGTCGGAGAGTGTCACAGAGTGTCAGAGAGTGAAATAGAGTGTCACAGAGTGTCATCGAGTGATGGAGAGTGTCAGAGAGTGTCAGAGAGTGATAGAGAGTTGCAGAGAGTGTCAGAGAGTGTCAGAGAGTGTCAGAGAGTGTCAGAGAGTGATAGAGAGTGACAGAGAGTGTCAGAGAGTGATAGAGAGTGATATAGAGTGTCAGAGAGTGATAGAGAGTGTCATTGGGTGTCAGAGAGTGATACGGAGTGTGATCGAGAGTGTCTGAGAGTGGCAGAGTGTGTCAGAGAGTGTCAGAGAGTGATGGGGAGTGATAGAGAGTGTCACAGACTGTCATCGGGTGATGGAGAGTGTCAGAGAGTGTCAGAGAGTGATAGAGAGTGTCAGAGAGTGTCAGACAGTGATAGTGAGTGTCAGAGAGTGATAGAGAGTGTCACAGAGTGTCATCGAGTGATGGAGAGTGTCAGAGAGTGTCAGAGAGTGTCAGAGAGTGTCAGAGAGTGTCAGAGAGTGATAGAGAGTGTCAGAGAGTGATGGAGAGTGATAGAGAGTGCCACAGAGTGTCATCGAGTGATGGAGAATGTCAGAGAGTGTCAGAGAGTGATAGAGAGTGTCAGACAGTGATAGTGAGAGTCAGAGAGTGATAGAGAGTGTCAAGTGAGTCACAGAGTGTCTGAGTGTGTCAGAGAGTGTCAGAGAGTGATAGAGAATGATAGAGAGTGTCAGAGAGTGTCACAGAGTGTCAGAGAGTGATAGAGAGTGTCACAGAGTGTCATCGAGTGATGGAGAGCGTCAGAGAGTGATAAAGAGTTGCAGAGAGTGTCAGAGAGTGTCAGAGAGTGTCAGAGAGTGATAGAGAGTGATATAGAGTGTCAGAGCGTGATAGAGAGTGTCAGAGATTGTCAGAGAGTGTCAGAGAGTGAGAAAGAGTGAAAGAGCGTGCCTGAGAGTGATAGAGAGTGTCAGAGAGAGTCATTGAGTGATAGAGTGTGTCAGAGAGTGTCAGAGAGTGATAGAGAGTCTCAGAGAGTGATAGAGAGTGATAGAGAGTGTCTGAGAGTGTCTGTGATTGTCAGAGAGTGTCTGAGAGTGTAAGAGAGTGTCAGAGAGTGATAGAGAGTGATAGAGAGTGTCAGAGAGTGTCAGAGAGTGATAGAGATTGATAGAGAGTGTCAGAGAGAGTCAGAGAGTGATAGAGAGTGATAGAGATTGTCAGAGATTGTCAGAGAGTGATAGAGAGTGATATAGAGTGTCAGAGAGTGATAGAGAGTGTCATTGGGTGTCAGCGAGTGATACGGAGTGTGATAGCGAGTGTCTGAGAGTGTCAGAGAGTGATGGAGATTGATAGAGAGTGTCACAGAGTGTCAGAGATTGATGGAGAGTGATAGAGAGTGTCACAGAGTGTCATTGAGTGATGGAGAGTGTCAGAGAGAGTCAGAGAGTGATGGAGAGTGATAGAGAGTGTCAGAGAGTGATAGAGAGTGTCGGAGTGAGTCACAAAGTGTCTGAGTTTGTCAGAGAGTGTCAGAGAGTGATAGAGAGTGATATAGAATGTCAGAGAGTGTCAGAGAGTGTCATTGAGTGATAGAGAGAGTCAGAGAGTGTCAGAGAGTGTCAGAGAGTGTCTGAGAGTGTCAGAGAGTGATAGAGAGTGTCTGAGAGTGACAGAGAGTGACAGAGGGTGTCTGAGAGTGTCAGAGAGTGATAGAGAGTGTGAGAGAGCCTCTGAGAGTGTCAGAGAGTGTCAGAGAGTGATAGAGAGTGTCAGAGAGTGTCAGAGTGTGTCAGAGAGTGTCAGAGAGTGATAGAGAGTGTCACAGAGTGTCATTGAGTGATGGAGAGTGTCAGAGAGTGTCAGAGAGTGATTGAGAGTGATAGAGAGTGTCAGAGAGTGATAGAGAGTGTCGGAGTGAGTCACAGAGTGTCTGAGTGTGTCAGAGAGTGTCAGAGAGTGATAGAGAGTGATAGAGAATGTGAGAGAGTGCCAGAGAGTGATGGAGAGTGATAGTGTCAGAGAGTGTCAGAGAGTGATAGAGAGTGATAGAGAGTGTCAGAGAGTGTCATTGAGTGATAGAGTGTGTCAGAGAGTGACAGAGAGTGACAGAGAGTGTCTGAGAGTGTAAGTGAGTGTCAGAGAGTGATAGAGAGTGTCTGAGAGTGTCAGAGAGTGATAAAGAGTGATAGCGAGCCTCTGAGATTGTCAGATAGTGTCAGAGAGTGATAGAGATTGTCACAGTGTGTCAGAGAGTATCAGAGAGTGTCAGAGTGTGTCAGAGTGTGTCAGAGGCTGGCAGAGAGTGTCAGAGAGTGATAGAGAGTGTCAGAGACTGATAGAGAGTGTCAGAGAGTGTTAGAGGTTGTCAGAGAGTGTCAGAGGGTGACAGAGAGTGACAGAGAGTGTCAGAGAGTGTCATAGAGTGATGGAGAGTGTCAGAGAGTGATACAGAGTGTCAGAGTGTGTCAGAGAGTATCAGAGCGTCATCGAGAGTGATAGAGAGCGTCAGAGAGTGTCAGAGAGTGATAGAGAGTGATAGAGAGTGTCAGAGAGAGTCAGAGAGTGATAGAGATTGACAGAGAGTGTCAGAGAGTGATAGAGAGTGATATAGAGTGTCAGAGAGTGATAGAGAGTTTCATTGGGTGTCAGAGAGTGATACGGAGTGTGATCGAGAGTGTCTGAGAGTGGCAGAGTGTGTCAGAGAGTGTCAGAGAGTGATGGAGAGTGATAGAGAGTGTCACAGAGTGTCATCGAGTGATGGAGAGTGTCAGAGAGTGTCAGAGAGTGATAGAGAGTGTCAGAGAGTGTCAGACAGTGATAGTGAGTGTCAGAGAGTGATAGAGAGTGTCACAGAGTGTCATCGAGTGATGGAGAGTGTCAGAGAGTGTCAGAGAGTGATAGAGAGTGTCAGAGAGTGTCAGAGAGTGATAGAGAGTTTCAGAGAGTGATGGAGAGTGATAGAGAGTGCCACAGAGTGTCATCGAGTGATGGAGAGTGTCAGAGAGTGTCAGAGAGTGATAGAGAGTGTCAGAGAGTGTCAGACAGTGATAGTGAGTGTCAGAGAGTGATAGAGAGTGTCAAGTGAGTCACAGAGTGTCTGAGTGTGTCAGAGAGTGTCAGAGAGTGATAGAGAATGATAGAGAGTGTCAGAGAGTGTCGGAGAGTGTCACAGAGTGTCAGAGAGTGAAAGAGAGTGTCACAGAGTGTCATCGAGTGATGGAGAGTGTCAGAGAGTGTCAGAGAGTGATAGAGAGTTGCAGAGAGTGTCAGAGAGTGTCAGAGAGTGTCAGAGAGTGTCAGAGAGTGATAGAGAGTGATAGAGAGTGTCAGAGCGTGATAGAGAGTGTCAGAGATTGTCAGAGAGTGTCAGAGAGTGATAAAGAGTGAAAGAGAGTGCCTGAGAGTGACAGAGAGTGTCAGAGAGAGTCATTGAGTGATCGAGTGTGTCAGAGAGAGTCAGAGAGTGATAGAGAGTCTCAGAGAGTGATAGAGAGTGATAGAGAGTGTCTGAGAGTGTCTGTGATTGTCAGAGAGTGTCAGAGAGTGATAGAGAGTGTCAGAGAGTGTCAGAGAGTGATAGAGATTGATAGAGAGTGTCAGAGAGAGAGTCAGAGAGTGATAGAGAGTGATTGAGATTGTCAGAGATTGTCAGAGAGTGATAGAGAGTGATATAGAGTGTCAGAGAGTGATAGAGAGTGTCATTGGGTGTCAGCGAGTGATACGGAGTGTGATAGCGAGTGTCTGAGAGTGTCAGAGAGTGATGGAGAGTGATAGAGAGTGTCACAGAGTGTCAGAGAGTGATGGAGAGTGATAGAGAGTGTCACAGAGTGTCATTGAGTGATGGAGAGTGTCAGAGAGTGTCAGACAGCGATAGAGAGTGAAATAGAGTGTCACAGAGTGTCATCGAGTGATGGAGAGTGTCAGAGAGTGTCAGAGAGTGATAGAGTGTCAGAGAGTGTCAGAGAGTGATAGAGAGTGTCAGAGAGTGATAGAGAGTGTCACAGAGTGTCATCGAGTGATGGAGAGTGTCAGAGAGTGATAGAGAGTGTCAGAGAGTGTCAGAGAGTGATAGAGAGTGTCAGAGAGTGATGGAGAGTGATAGAGAGTGCCACAGAGTGTCATCGAGTGATGGAGAGTGTCAGAGAGTGTCAGAGAGTGATAGAGAGTTGCAGAGAGTGTCAGAGAGTGTCAGAGAGTGTCAGAGAGTGATAGAGAGTGTCTGAGATTGTCTGTGATTGTCAGAGAGTGTCTGAGAGTGTCAGAGAGTGTCAGAGAGTGATAGAGAGTGTCAGAGAGTGATGGAGAGTGTCAGAGAGTGTCAGAGAGTGATAGAGAGTGTCAGAGAGTGTCAGACAGTGATAGTGAGTGTCAGAGAGTGATAGAGAGTGTCAAGTGAGTCACAGAGTGTCTGAGTGTGTCACAGAGTGTCAGAGAGTGATAGAGAATGATAGAGAGTGTCAGAGAGTGTCAGAGAGTGTCACAGAGTGTCACAGAGTGTCGGAGAGTGAAAGAGAGTGTCACAGAGTGTCATCGAGTGATGGAGAGTGTCAGAGAGTGTCAGAGAGTGATAGAGAGTTGCAGAGAGTGTCAGAGAGTGTCAGAGAGTGATAAAGAGTGAAAGAGAGTGCCTGAGAGTGATAGAGAGTGTCAGAGAGTGATAGAGAGTGTCTGAGAGTGTCTGTGATTGTCAGAGAGTGTCTGAGAGTGTCAGAGAGTGTCAGAGAGTGATAGAGAGTGTCAGAGAGTGTCAGAGAGTGATAGAGATTGATAGAGAGTGTCAGAGAGAGTCAGAGAGTAATAGAGAGTGATTGAGATTGTCAGAGATTGTCAGAGAGTGATAGAGAGTGATATAGAGTGTCAGAGAGTGATAGAGAGTGTCATTGGGTGTCAGCGAGTGATACGGAGTGTGATAGCGAGTGTCTGAGAGTGTCAGAGAGTGATGGAGAGTGATAGAGAGTGTCACAGAGTGTCAGAGAGTGATGGAGAGTGATAGAGAGTGTCACAGAGTGTCATTGAGTGATGGAGAGTGTCAGAGAGTGTCAGAGAGTGATAGAGAGTGATAGAGAGTGTCAGAGAGTGATAGAGAGTGTCGGAGTGAGTCACAGAGTGTCTGAGTTTGTCAGAGAGTGTCAGAGAGTGATAGAGAGTGATATAGAATGTCAGAGAGTGTCAGAGAGTGATGGAGAGTGATAGTGTCAGAGAGTGTCAGAGAGTGATAGAGAGTGATAGAGAGTGTCAGCGAGTGATAGAGAGTGTCAGAGAGCGTCATGAGTGATAGAGTGTGTCAGAGAGTGTCAGAGAGTGATCGAGACTGTCAGAGAGCGATGGAGAGTGTCAGAGAGTGGCAGAGAGTGTCAGAGAGTGATAGAGAGTGTCAGAGAGTGTCATTGAGTGATAGAGAGTGTCAGAGAGTGTCACAGAGTGTCAGAGAGTGTCTGAGAGTGTCAGAGAGTAATAGAGAGTGTCTGAGAGTGACAGAGAGTGTCAGAGAGTGTCACAGAGTGTCAGAGAGTGAAAGAGAGTGTCACAGAGTGTCATCGAGTGATGGAGAGTGTCAGAGAGTGTCAGAGAGTGATAGAGAGTTGCAGAGAGTGTCAGAGAGTGTCAGAGAGTGTCAGAGAGTGTCAGAGAGTGTCAGAGAGTGATAGAGAGTGATAGAGAGTGTCCGAGCGTGATAGAGAGTGTCAGAGATTGTCAGAGAGTGTCAGAGAGTGATAAAGAGTGAAAGAGAGTGCCTGAGAGTGATAGAGAGTGTCAGAGAGTGATAGAGAGTGTCTGAGAGTGTCTGTGATTGTCAGAGAGTGTCTGAGAGTGTCAGAGAGTGTCAGAGAGTGATAGAGAGTGTCAGAGAGTGTCAGAGAGTGATAGAGATTGATAGAGAGTGTCAGAGAGAGTCAGAGAGTGATAGAGAGTGATTGAGATTGTCAGAGATTGTCAGAGAGTGATAGAGAGTGATATAGAGTGTCAGAGAGTGATAGAGAGTGTCATTGGGTGTCAGCGAGTGATACGGAGTGTGATAGCGAGTGTCTGAGAGTGTCAGAGAGTGATGGAGAGTGATAGAGAGTGTCACAGAGTGTCAGAGGGTGATGGAGAGTGATAGAGAGTGTCACAGAGTGTCATTGAGTGATGGAGAGTGTCAGAGAGTGTCAGAGAGTGATAGAGAGTGATAGAGAGTGTCAGAGAGTGATAGAGAGTGTTGGAGTGAGTCACAGAGTGTCTGAGTTTGTCAGAGAGTGTCAGAGAGTGATAGAGAGTGATATAGAATGTCAGAGAGTGTCAGAGAGTGATGGAGAGTGATAGTGTCAGAGAGTGTCAGAGAGTGATAGAGAGTGATAGAGAGTGTCAGCGAGTGATAGAGAGTGTCAGAGAGCGTCATGAGTGATAGAGTGTGTCAGAGAGTGTCAGAGAGTGATCGAGACTGTCAGAGAGCGATGGAGAGTGTCAGAGAGTGGCAGAGAGTGTCAGAGAGTGATAGAGAGTGTCAGAGAGAGTCATTGAGTGATAGAGAGTGTCAGAGAGTGTCAGGGAGTGTCAGAGAGTGTCAGAGAGTGTCTGAGAGTGTCAGAGAGTAATAGAGAGTGTCTGAGAGTGACAGAGAGTGACAGAGGGTGTCTGAGAGTGTCAGAGAGTGATAGAGAGTGTTAGAGAGCCTCTGAGAGTGTCAGAGAGTGTCAGAGAGTGATAGAGAGTGTCAGAGAGTGTCAGAGTGTGTAAGAGTGTGTCAGAGAGTGTCAGAGAGTGATAGAGAGTGTCAAAGAGTGTCATTGAGTGATGGAGAGTGTCAGAGATTGTCAGAGAGTGATAGAGAGTGTCAGAGAGTGATAGAGAGTGTCGGAGTGAGTCACAGAGTGTCTGAGTGTGTCAGAGAGTGTCAGAGAGTGATAGAGAGTGATGGAGAATGTGAGAGAGTGTCAGAGAGTGATGGAGAGTGATAGTGTCAGAGTGTGTCATAGAGTGATAGAGAGTGATAGAGAGTGTCAGAGAGTGATAGAGAGTGTCAGAGAGTGTCATTGAGTGATAGAGTGTGTCAGAGAGTGTCAGAGAGTGATCGAGACTGTCAGAGAGCGATGGGGAGTGTCAGAGAGTGTCAGAGAGTGTCAGAGAGTGATAGAGAGTGTCAGAGAGTGTCATTGAGTGATAGAGAGTGTCAGAGAGTGATAGAGAGTGATAGAGAGTGTCAGAGCGTGATAGAGAGTGTCAGAGATTGTCAGAGAGTGTCAGAGAGTGATAAAGAGTGAAAGAGAGTGCCTGAGAGTGATAGAGAGTGTCAGAGAGTGATAGAGAGTGTCTGAGAGTGTCTGTGATTGTCAGAGAGTGTCTGAGAGTGTCAGAGAGTGTCAGAGAGTGACAGAGAGTGTTAGAGAGCCTCTGGGAGTGTCAGAGAGTGTCAGAGAGTGATAGAGAGTGTCGGAGTGAGTCACAGAGTGTCTGAGTTTGTCAGAGAGTGTCAGAGAGTGATAGAGAGTGATATAGAATGTCAGAGAGTGTCAGAGAGTGATGGAGAGTGATAGTGTCAGAGAGTGTCAGAGAGTGATAGAGAGTGTCAGAGAGTGATGGAGAGTGTCAGAGAGTGGCAGAGAGTGATAGAGAGTGTCAGAGAGTGTCAGACAGTGATAGTGAGTGTCAGAGAGTGATAGAGAGTTTCAAGTGAGTCACAGAGTTTCTGAGTGTGTCAGAGAGTGTCAGAGAGTGATAGAGAATGATAGAGAGTGTCAGAGAGTGTCAGAGAGTGTCAGAGAGTGTCACAGAGTGTCAGAGAGTGAAAGAGAGTGTCACAGAGTGTCATCGAGTGATGGAGAGTGTCAGAGAGTGTCAGAGAGTGATAGAGAGTTGCAGAGAGTGTCAGAGAGTGTCAGAGAGTGTCAGAGAGTGTCAGAGAGTGATAGAGAGTGATAGAGAGTGTCAGAGCGTGATAGAGAGTGTCAGAGATTGTCAGAGAGTGTCAGAGAGTGATAAAGAGTGAAAGAGAGTGCCTGAGAGTGATAGAGAGTGTCAGAGAGTGATAGAGAGTGTCTGAGAGTGTCTGTGATTGTCAGAGAGTGTCTGAGAGTGTCAGAGAGTGTCAGAGAGTGATAGAGAGTGTCAGAGAGTGTCAGAGAGTGATAGAGATTGATAGAGAGTGTCAGAGAGAGTCAGAGAGTGATAGAGAGTGATTGAGATTGTCAGATATTGTCAGAGAGTGATAGAGAGTGATATAGAGTGTCAGAGAGTGATAGAGAGTGTCATTGGGTGTCAGCGAGTGATACGGAGTGTGATAGCGAGTGTCTGAGAGTGTCAGAGAGTGATGGAGAGTGATAGAGAGTGTCACAGAGTGTCAGAGAGTGATGGAGAGTGATAGAGAGTGTCACAGAGTGTCATTGAGTGATGGAGAGTGTCAGAGAGTGTCAGAGAGTGATAGAGAGTGATAGAGAGTGTCAGAGAGTGATAGAGAGTGTCGGAGTGAGTCACAGAGTGTCTGAGTTTGTCAGAGAGTGTCAGAGAGTGATAGAGAGTGATATAGAATGTCAGAGAGTGTCAGAGAGTGATGGAGAGTGATAGTGTCAGAGAGTGTCAGAGAGTGATATAGAGTGATAGAGAGTGTCAGCGAGTGATAGAGAGTGTCAGAGAGCGTCATTGAGTGATAGAGTGTGTCAGAGAGTGTCAGAGAGTGATCGAGACTGTCAGAGAGCGATGGAGAGTGTCAGAGAGTGGCAGAGAGTGTCAGAGAGTGATAGAGAGTGTCAGAGAGTGTCATTAAGTGATAGAGAGTGTCAGAGAGTGTCAGAGAGTGTCTGAGAGTGTCAGAGAGTAATAGAGAGTGTCTGAGAGTGACAGAGAGTGACAGAGGGTGTCTGAGAGTGTCAGAGAGTGATAGAGAGTGTTAGAGAGACTCTGAGAGTGTCAGAGAGTGTCAGAGAGTGATAGAGAGTGTCAGAGAGTGTCAGAGTGTGTAAGAGTGTGTCAGAGAGTGTCAGAGAGTGATAGAGAGTGTCACAGAGTGTCAGAGAGTGATAGAGAGTGTCAGAGAGTGATAGAGAGTGTCGGAGTGAGTCACAGAGTGTCTGAGTGTGTCAGAGAGAGTCAGAGAGTGATAGAGAGTGATGGAGAATGTGAGAGAGTGTCAGAGAGTGATGGAGAGTGATAGTGTCAGAGAGTGTCAGAGAGTGATAGAGAGTGATAGAGAGTGATAGAGAGTGTCTGAGAGTGTCTGTGATTGTCAGAGAGTGTCTGAGAGTGTCAGAGAGTGTCAGAGAGTGATAGAGAGTGTCAGAGAGTGTCAGAGAGTGATAGAGATTGATAGAGAGTGTCAGAGAGAGTCAGAGAGTGATAGAGAGTGATTGAGATTGTCAGATATTGTCAGAGAGTGATAGAGAGTGATATAGAGTGTCAGAGAGTGATAGAGAGTGTCATTGGGTGTCAGCGAGTGATACGGAGTGTGATAGCGAGTGTCTGAGAGTGTCAGAGAGTGATGGAGAGTGATAGAGAGTGTCACAGAGTGTCAGAGAGTGATGGAGAGTGATAGAGAGTGTCACAGAGTGTCATTGAGTGATGGAGAGTGTCAGAGAGTGTCAGAGAGTGATAGAGAGTGATAGAGAGTGTCAGAGAGTGATAGAGAGTGTCGGAGTGAGTCACAGAGTGTCTGAGTTTGTCAGAGAGTGTCAGAGAGTGATAGAGAGTGATATAGAATGTCAGAGAGTGTCAGAGAGTGATGGAGAGTGATAGTGTCAGAGAGTGTCAGAGAGTGATATAGAGTGATAGAGAGTGTCAGCGAGTGATAGAGAGTGTCAGAGAGCGTCATTGAGTGATAGAGTGTGTCAGAGAGTGTCAGAGAGTGATCGAGACTGTCAGAGAGCGATGGAGAGTGTCAGAGAGTGGCAGAGAGTGTCAGAGAGTGATAGAGAGTGTCAGAGAGTGTCATTAAGTGATAGAGAGTGTCAGAGAGTGTCAGAGAGTGTCTGAGAGTGTCAGAGAGTAATAGAGAGTGTCTGAGAGTGACAGAGAGTGACAGAGGGTGTCTGAGAGTGTCAGAGAGTGATAGAGAGTGTTAGAGAGCCTCTGAGAGTGTCAGAGAGTGTCAGAGAGTGATAGAGAGTGTCAGAGAGTGTCAGAGTGTGTAAGAGTGTGTCAGAGAGTGTCAGAGAGTGATAGAGAGTGTCACAGAGTGTCAGAGAGTGATAGAGAGTGTCAGAGAGTGATAGAGAGTGTCGGAGTGAGTCACAGAGTGTCTGAGTGTGTCAGAGAGAGTCAGAGAGTGATAGAGAGTGATGGAGAATGTGAGAGAGTGTCAGAGAGTGATGGAGAGTGATAGTGTCAGAGAGTGTCAGAGAGTGATAGAGAGTGATAGAGAGTGTCAGAGAGTGATAGAGAGTGTCAGAGAGTGTCATTGAGTGATAGAGTGTGTCAGAGAGTGTCAGAGAGTGATCGAGACTGTCAGAGAGTGATGGGGAGTGTCAGAGAGTGTCATAGAGTGTCAGAGAGTGATAGAGAGTGTCAGAGAGTGTCATTGAGTGATAGAGAGTGTCAGAGAGTGTCAGAGAGTGATAGAGAGTGTCAGAGAGTGATAGAGAGTGTCTGAGAGTGTCTGAGAGTGACAGAGAGTGACAGAGGGTGTCTGAGAGTGTCAGAGAGTGATAGAGAGTGTTAGAGAGCCTCTGGGAGTGTCAGAGAGTGTCAGAGAGTGATAGAGAGTGTCGGAGTGAGTCACAGAGTGTCTGAGTTTGTCAGAGAGTGTCAGAGAGTGATAGAGAGTGATATAGAATGTCAGAGAGTGTCAGAGAGTGATAGAGAGTGATAGAGAGTGTCAGAGCGTGATAGAGAGTGTCAGAGATTGTCAGAGAGTGTCAGAGAGTGATAAAGAGTGAAAGAGAGTGTCAGAGAGTGATAGAGAGTGTTAGAGAGCCTCTGGGAGTGTCAGAGAGTGTCAGAGAGTGATAGAGAGTGTCGGAGTGAGTCACAGAGTGTCTGAGTTTGTCAGAGAGTGTCAGAGAGTGATAGAGAGTGATATAGAATGTCAGAGAGTGTCAGAGAGTGATGGAGAGTGATAGTGTCAGAGAGTGTCAGAGAGTGATAGAGAGTGTCAGAGAGTGATGGAGAGTGTCAGAGAGTGGCAGAGAGTGATAGAGAGTGTCAGAGAGTGTCAGACAGTGATAGTGAGTGTCAGAGAGTGATAGAGAGTTTCAAGTGAGTCACAGAGTGTCTGAGTGTGTCAGAGAGTGTCAGAGAGTGATAGAGAATGATAGAGAGTGTCAGAGAGTGTCAGAGAGTGTCAGAGAGTGTCACAGAGTGTCAGAGAGTGAAAGAGAGTGTCACAGAGTGTCATCGAGTGATGGAGAGTGTCAGAGAGTGTCAGAGAGTGATAGAGAGTTGCAGAGAGTGTCAGAGAGTGTCAGAGAGTGTCAGAGAGTGTCAGAGAGTGTCAGAGAGTGATAGAGAGTGATAGAGAGTGTCAGAGCGTGATAGAGAGTGTCAGAGATTGTCAGAGAGTGTCAGAGAGTGATAAAGAGTGAAAGAGAGTGCCTGAGAGTGATAGAGAGTGTCAGAGAGTGATAGAGAGTGTCTGAGAGTGTCTGTGATTGTCAGAGAGTGTCTGAGAGTGTCAGAGAGTGTCAGAGAGTGATAGAGAGTGTCAGAGAGTGTCAGAGAGTGATAGAGATTGATAGAGAGTGTCAGAGAGAGTCAGAGAGTGATAGAGAGTGATTGAGATTGTCAGAGACTGTCAGAGAGTGATAGAGAGTGATATAGAGTGTCAGAGAGTGATAGAGAGTGTCATTGGGTGTCAGCGAGTGATACGGAGTGTGATAGCGAGTGTCTGAGAGTGTCAGAGAGTGATGGAGAGTGATAGAGAGTGTCACAGAGTGTCAGAGAGTGATGGAGAGTGATAGAGAGTGTCACAGAGTGTCATTGAGTGATGGAGAGTGTCAGAGAGTGTCAGAGAGTGATAGAGAGTGATAGAGAGTGTCAGAGAGTGATAGAGAGTGTCGGAGTGAGTCACAGAGTGTCTGAGTTTGTCAGTGAGTGTCAGAGAGTGATAGAGAGTGATATAGAATGTCAGAGAGTGTCAGAGAGTGATGGAGAGTGATAGTGTCAGAGAGTGTCAGAGAGTGATAGAGAGTGACAGAGAGTGTCAGCGAGTGATAGAGAGTGTCAGAGAGCGTCATTGAGTGATAGAGTGTGTCAGAGAGTGTCAGAGAGTGATCGAGACTGTCAGAGAGCGATGGAGAGTGTCAGAGAGTGGCAGAGAGTGTCAGAGAGTGATAGAGAGTGTCAGAGAGTGTCATTGAGTGATAGAGAGTGTCAGAGAGTGTCAGAGAGTGTCAGAGAGTGTCTGAGAGTGTCAGAGAGTAATAGAGAGTGTCTGAGAGTGACAGAGAGTGACAGAGGGTGTCTGAGAGTGTCAGAGAGTGATAGAGAGTGTTAGAGAGCCTCTGAGAGTGTCAGAGAGTGTCAGAGAGTGATAGAGAGTGTCAGAGAGTGTCAGAGTGTGTAAGAGTGTGTCAGAGAGTGTCAGAGAGTGATAGAGAGTGTCACAGAGAGTGTCATTGAGTGATGGAGAGTGTCAGAGAGTGTCAGAGAGTGATAGAGAGTGTCAGATAGTGATAGAGAGTGTCGGAGTGAGTCACAGAGTGTCTGAGTGTGTCAGAGTGTGTCAGAGAGTGTCGAGAGTGATAGAGAGTGATAGAGAATGTGAGAGAGTGTCAGAGAGTGATGGAGAGTGATAGTGTCAGAGAGTGTCAGAGAGTGATAGAGAGTGATAGAGAGTGTCAGAGAGTGATAGAGAGTGTCAGAGAGTGTCATTGAGTGATAGAGTGTGTCAGAGAGTGTCAGAGAGTGATCGAGACTGTCAGAGAGCGATGGGGAGTGTCAGAGAGTGTCAGAGAGTGTCAGAGAGTGATAGAGAGTGTCAGAGAGTGTCATTGAGTGATAGAGAGTGTCAGAGAGTGTCAGAGAGTGATAGAGAGTGTCAGAGAGTGATAGAGAGTGTCTGAGAGTGTCTGAGAGTGACAAAGAGTGACAGAGGGTGCCTGAGAGTGTCAGAGAGTGATAGTGTTAGAGAGCCTCTGGGAGTGTCAGAGAGTGTCAGAGAGTGATAGAGAGTGTCAGAGAGTGTCAGAGTGTGTCAGAGTGTGTCAGAGAGTGTCAGAGAGTGATAGAGAGTGTCACAGAGTGTCATTGAGTGATGGAGAGTGTCAGAGAGTGTCAGAGTGTGTCAGAGTTTGTCAGAGGTTGTCAGAGTGTGTCAGAGAGTGATAGAGAGTGATAGAGAGTGTCAGAGAGTGTCATAGAGTGATGGAGAGTGTCAGAGAGTGATACCAAGTGTCAGAGTGTGTCAGAGAGTGTCAGAGCGTCATCGAGAGTGATAAAGTGTGTCAGAGAATTTCAGAGAGTGATAGAGAGTGATAGAGAGTGTCAGAGAGAGTCAGAGAGTGATGGAGATTGACAGAGAGTGTCAGAGAGTGATAGAGAGTGTCATTGGGTGCCAGAGAGTGATACAGAGTGTGATAGAGGGTGTCTGAGAGTGTCAGAGTGTGTCAGAGAGTGTCATCGAGTGATGGAAAGTGTCAGAGAGTGATAGAGAGTGTCAGAGAGTGTCAGAGAGTGATAGTGAGTGTCAGAGAGTGATAGAGAGTGTCAGAGTGAGTCACAGAGTGTCTGAGTGTGTCAGAGAGTGTCAGAGAGTGATAGAGAATGATAGAGATGTCAGAGAGTGTCAGAGAGTGATAGAGAGTGTCAGAGTGTGATAGAGAGTGTCACAGAGTGTCATCGAGTGATGGAGAGTGTCAGAGAGTGTCAGAGAGTGATAGAGAGTGTCAGAGAGTGTCAGAGAGTGTCAGAGAGTGATAGAGAGTGTCAGATTGAGTCACAGAGTGTCTGAGTGTGTCAGAGAGTGATAGAGAATGATAGAGAGTGTCAGAGAGTGTCAGAGAGTGATAGAGAGTGATAGAGAGTGTCAGAGCGTGACAGAGAGTGTCAGAGAGTGATAGAGAGTGATAGAGAGTGTCAGAGCGTGATAGAGAGTGTCAGAGATTGTCAGAGAGTGTCAGAGAGTGATAAAGAGTGATAAAGAGTGAAAGAGAGTGCCTGAGAGTGATAGAGAGTGTCAGAGAGTGATAGAGAGTGTCTGAGAGTGTCTGTGATTGTCAGAGAGTGTCTGAGAGTGTCAGAGAGTGTCAGAGAGTGATAGAGAGTGTCAGAGAGTGTCAGAGAGTGATAGAGATTGATAGAGAGTGTCAGAGAGAGTCAGAGAGTGATAGAGAGTGATTGAGATTGTCAGAGACTGTCAGAGAGTGATAGAGAGTGATATAGAGTGTCAGAGAGTGATAGAGAGTGTCATTGGGTGTCAGCGAGTGATACGGAGTGTGATAGCGAGTGTCTGAGAGTGTCAGAGAGTGATGGAGAGTGATAGAGAGTGTCACAGAGTGTCAGAGAGTGATGGAGAGTGATAGAGAGTGTCACAGAGTGTCATTGAGTGATGGAGAGTGTCAGAGAGTGTCAGAGAGTGATAGAGAGTGATAGAGAGTGTCAGAGAGTGATAGAGAGTGTCGGAGTGAGTCACAGAGTGTCTGAGTTTGTCAGAGAGTGTCAGAGAGTGATAGAGAGTGATATAGAATGTCAGAGAGTGTCAGAGAGTGATGGAGAGTGATAGTGTCAGAGAGTGTCAGAGAGTGATAGAGAGTGATAGAGAGTGTCAGCGAGTGATAGAGAGTGTCAGAGAGCGTCATTGAGTGATAGAGTGTGTCAGAGAGTGTCAGAGAGTGATCGAGACTGTCAGAGAGCGATGGAGAGTGTCAGAGAGTGGCAGAGAGTGTCAGAGAGTGATAGAGAGTGTCAGAGAGTGTCAGAGAGTGTCAGAGAGTGTCTGAGAGTGTCAGAGAGTAATAGAGAGTGTCTGAGAGTGACAGAGAGTGACAGAGGGTGTCTGAGAGTGTCAGAGAGTGATAGAGAGTGTTAGAGAGCCTCTGAGAGTGTCAGAGAGTGATAGAGAGTGTCAGAGAGTGTCAGAGTGTGTAAGAGTGTGTCAGAGAGTGTCAGAGAGTGATAGAGAGTGTCACAGAGTGTCATTGAGTGATGGAGAGTGTCAGAGAGTGTCAGAGAGTGATAGAGAGTGTCAGAGAGTGATAGAGAGTGTCGGAGTGAGTCACAGAGTGTCTGAGTGTGTCAGAGTGTGTCAGAGAGTGTCAGAGAGTGATAGAGAGTGATAGAGAATGTGAGAGAGTGTCAGAGAGTGATGGAGAGTGATAGTGTCAGAGAGTGATAGAGAGTGATAGAGAGTGTCAGAGAGTGATAGAGAGTGTCAGAGAGTGTCACTGAGTGATAGAGTGTGTCAGAGAGTGTCAGAGAGTGATCGAGACTGTCAGAGAGCGATGGGGAGTGTCAGAGAGTGTCAGAGAGTGTCAGAGAGTGATAGAGAGTGTCAGAGAGTGTCATTGAGTGATAGAGAGTGTCTGAGAGTGTCTGAGAGTGACAGAGAGTGACAGAGGGTGCCTGAGAGTGTCAAAGAGTGATAGTGTTAGAGAGCCTCTGGGAGTGTCAGAGAGTGCCAGAGAGTGATAGAGAGTGTCAGAGAGTGTCAGAGTGTGTCAGAGTGTGTCAGAGAGTGTCAGAGAGTGATAGAGAGTGTCACAGAGTGTCATTGAGTGATGGAGAGTGTCAGAGAGTGTCAGAGAGTGATAGAGAGTGATAGAGAGTGTCAGAGAGTGATAGAGAGTGTCAGTGTGAGTCACAGAGTGTCTGAGTGAGTCACAGAGTGTCTGAGAGTGTCAGAGAGTGTCAGAGAGTGATAGAGAGTGTCAGAGTGTGTCAGAGTTTGTCAGAGGTTGTCAGAGTGTGTCAGAGAGTGATAGAGAGTGATAGAGAGTGTCAGAGAGTGTCATAGAGTGATGGAGAGTGTCAGAGAGTGATACCAAGTGTCAGAGTGTGTCAGAGAGTGTCAGAGCGTCATCGAGAGTGATAAAGTGTGTCAGAGAATTTCAGAGAGTGATAGAGAGTGATAGAGAGTGTCAGACAGAGTCAGAGAGTGATGGAGATTGACAGAGAGTGTCAGAGAGTGATAGAGAGTGATATAGAGTGTCAGAGAGTGATAGAGAGTGTCATTGGGTGCCAGAGAGTGATACAGAGTGTGATAGAGAGTGTCTGAGAGTGTCAGAGTGTGTCAGAGAGTGTCATCGAGTGATGGAAAGTGTCAGAGAGTGATAGAGAGTGTCAGAGAGTGTCAGAGAGTGATAGTGAGTGTCAGAGAGTGATAGAGAGTGTCAGAGTGAGTCACAGAGTGTCTGAGTGTGTCAGAGAGTGTCAGAGAGTGATAGAGAATGATAGAGATGTCAGAGAGTGTCAGAGAGTGATAGAGAGTGTCAGAGTGTGATAGAGAGTGTCACAGAGTGTCATCGAGTGATGGAGAGTGTCAGAGAGTGTCAGAGAGTGATAGAGAGTGATAGAGAGTGTCAGAGAGTGTCAGAGAGTGTCAGAGAGTGATAGAGAGTGTCAGATTGAGTCACAGAGTGTCTGAGTGTGTCAGAGAGTGATAGAGAATGATAGAGAGTGTCAGAGAGTGTCAGAGAGTGATAGAGAGTGATAGAGAGTGTCAGAGCGTGACAGAGAGTGTCAGAGATTGTCAGACAGTGTCAGAGAGTGACAAAGAGTGACAGAGAGTGCCTGAGAGTGATAGAGAGTGTCAGAGAGAGTCATTGGGTGATAGAGTGTGTCAGAGAGTGTCAGAGAGTGATCGATAGTGTCAGAGAGTGATAGAGAGTCTCAGAGAGTGATAGAGAGTGAAAAAGAGTGTCTGAGAGTGTCTGTGATTGTCAGAGAGTGTCAGAGAGTGATAGAGAGTGATAGAGAGTGCCTGATAGTGTCTGAGAGTGTCTGAGAGTGTCAGAGAGTGTCAGAGAGTGTCAGAGAGTGTTAGAGAGTGTCAGAGAGTGTCAGAGAGTGTCATTGAGTGATTGACAGTGTCAGAGAGTGTCAGAGAGTGATAGAGAGTGTCAGAAAGTGATAGAGAGTGATAGAGAGTGTCAGAGAGTGTCAGAGAGTGATAGAGAGCGTCAGAGAGTGATAGAGAGTGTCTGAGAGTGTCTGAGAGTGACAGAGAGTGCCTGAGAGTGTCAGAGAGTGATAGAGAGTGTCAGAGAGTGTCAGAGTATGTCAGAGTGTGTCAGAGAGTGCAAGAGTGTGTCAGAGTGTGTCAGAGTGTGTCAGCGAGTGGTGGAGAGTGTCAGAGAGTGATAGAGAGTGTCAGAGAGTGTCAGAGTGTGTCAGAGTGTGTCAGAGAGTGCAAGAGTGTGTCAGAGTGTGTCAGCGAGTGGTAGAGAGTGTCAGAGAGTGATAGAGAGTGTCAGAGAGTGTCAGAGAGTGTCAGAGAGTGTCAGAGAGTGATAGAGAGTGATAGAGAGTGTCAGAGAGTGTCAGAGAGTGTCAGAGAGTGATAGAGAGTGTCAGATTGAGTCACAGAGTGTCTGAGTGTGTCAGAGAGTGATAGAGAATGATAGAGAGTGTCAGAGAGTGTCAGAGAGTGATAGAGAGTGATAGAGAGTGTCAGAGCGTGACAGAGAGTGTCAGAGATTGTCAGACAGTGTCAGAGAGTGACAAAGAGTGACAGAGAGTGCCTGAGAGTGATAGAGAGTGTCAGAGAGAGTCATTGGGTGATAGAGTGTGTCAGAGAGTGTCAGAGAGTGATCGATAGTGTCAGAGAGTGATAGAGAGTCTCAGAGAGTGATAGAGAGTGAAAAAGAGTGTCTGAGAGTGTCTGTGATTGTCAGAGAGTGTCAGAGAGTGATAGAGAGTGATAGAGAGTGCCTGATAGTGTCTGAGAGTGTCTGAGAGTGTCAGAGAGTGTCAGAGAGTGTCAGAGAGTGTTAGAGAGTGTCAGAGAGTGTCAGAGAGTGTCATTGAGTGATTGACAGTGTCAGAGAGTGTCAGAGAGTGATAGAGAGTGTCAGAAAGTGATAGAGAGTGATAGAGAGTGTCAGAGAGTGTCAGAGAGTGATAGAGAGCGTCAGAGAGTGATAGAGAGTGTCTGAGAGTGTCTGAGAGTGACAGAGAGTGCCTGAGAGTGTCAGAGAGTGATAGAGAGTGTCAGAGAGTGTCAGAGTATTTCAGAGTGTGTCAGAGAGTGCAAGAGTGTGTCAGAGTGTGTCAGAGTGTGTCAGCGAGTGGTGGAGAGTGTCAGAGAGTGATAGAGAGTGTCAGAGAGTGTCAGAGTGTGTCAGAGTGTGTCAGAGAGTGCAAGAGTGTGTCAGAGTGTGTCAGCGAGTGGTAGAGAGTGTCAGAGAGTGATAGAGAGTGTCAGAGAGTGTCAGAGAGTGTCAGAGAGTGTCAGAGTGTGTCAGAGGTTGTCAGAGTGTGTCAGAGAGAGATAGCGAGTGATAGAGAGTGTCAGAGAGTGTCATGGAGTGATGGAGAGTGTCAGAGAGTGATAGAGTGTGTCAGAGAGTGTCAGAGCTTAATAGAGAGTGATACAGAGCGTCAGAGAGTGTCATAGAGTGATAGAGAGTTTCAGAGTGTGTCACAGAGTGTCTGATTGTGTCAGAGAGTGTCAGAGAGTGTTAGAGAGTGTCACAGATTGTCATTGAGTGATAGAGAGTGTCAGAGAGTGTCAGAGAGTGATAGAGAGTGTCAGAGAGTGTTAGAGTGTGTCAGAGTGTGTCAGAATGTGTCAGAGGGTGTCAGAGAGTGTCAGAGAGTGGTAGAGAGTGTCAGAGAGTGATAGAGAGTGTCAGAGAGTGTCAGAGAGTGTCAGAGGTTGTCAGAGTGTGTCAGAGAGTGATAGAGAGTGATAGAGAGTGTCAGAGAGTGTCATAGAGTGATGGAGAGTGTCAGAGAGTGATAGAAAGTGTCAGAGTGTGTCATAGAGTGTCAGAGCGTAATAGAGAGTGAAAGAGAGCATCAGAGAGTGTCATAAAGTGACAGAGAGTGTCAGAGTGTGTCACAGAGTGTCTGATTGTGTCAGAGTGTGTCAGTGAGTGATAGAGTGTGTCACAGAGTGTCATTGAGTGATAGAGAGTGTCAGAGAGTGTCAGAGAGTGATACAGAGTGATAGAGAGTGTCAGAGAGAGTCAGATAGTGATAGAGATTGATAGAGAGTGTCAGAGAGCGTCTGAGAGTGTTAGAGAGTGATAAAGAGTGATAGAGAGTGTCTGAGAGTGTCAGAGAGTTTCAGAGAGTGTCAGAGAGTGATAGAGAGTGTCAGAGAGTGTCATTGAGTGATAGAGAGTGTCAGAGAGTGATAGAGAGTGTCAGAAAGTGATAGAGAGTGATAGAGAGTGTCAGAGAGTGATAGAGAGTGACTGAGAGTGTCTGAGAGTGTCAGAGAGTGAAGAGAGTGATAGGGAGTGTCAGAGAGTGTCATTGAGTGTCTGATTGTGTCAGAGAGTGTCAGAGAGTGATAGAGACTGTCACAGAGTGTCATTGAGTGATAGAGAGTGTCAGAGAGTGTCAGAGATGATCGAGAGTGATAGAGAGTGTCAGAGAGAGTCAGAGAGTGATGGAGAGTGATGGAGAGTGTCAGAGAGAGACAGAGAGTGATAGAGAGTGTCAGTGAGTGTCAGAGAGTGATAGAGAGTGATATAGAGTGTCAGAGAGTGATAGAGAGTGTCATTGGGTGTCAGAGAGTGATACGGAGTGTGATAGAGAGTGTCTGAGAGTGTCAGAGAGTGATGGAGAGTGACAGAGAGTGTCACAGAGTGTCAGAGAGTGATGGAGAGAGATAGGGAGTGTCACAGTGTGTCATTAAGTGATGGAGGGTGTCAGAGCGTGTCAGAGAGTGATAGAGAGTGATAGAGAGTGTCAGAGAGTGACAGAGAGTGTCAGAGTGAGTCACAGTGTGTCTGAGTGTGTCAGAGAGTGTCAGAGAGTGATAGAGAGTGATAGAGAGAGTCAGAGAGTGTCAGAGTGAGTCAGAGTGTGTCAGAGTGTGTCAGAGGGTGTCAGAGAGTGTCAGAGAGTATCAGAGAGTGATAGAGAGTGTCAGAGAGTGTCAGAGAGAGTCAGAGAGTGTCAGAGAGTGACAGAGTGTGATAGAGAGTGTCAGAGAGTGTCATAGAGTGATGGCGAGTGTCAGAGAGTGATAGAGAGTGATAGAGAGTGTCAGAGAGTGATAGAGAGTGATTGAGAGTGTCTGAGAGTGTCAGAGAGTGAATAGAGTGATAGGGAGTGTCAGAGAGTGTCATTGAGTGTCTGATTGTGTCAGAGAGTGTCAGAGAGTGATAGAGACTGTCACAGAGTGTCATTGAGTGATAGAGAGTGTCAGAGAGTGTCAGAGATGATCGAGAGTGATAGAGAGTGTCAGAGAGAGTCAGAGAGTGATGGAGAGTGATGAAGAGTGTCAGAGAGAGACAGAGAGTGATAGAGAGTGTCAGTGAGTGTCAGAGAGTGATATAGAGTGATATAGAGTGTCAGAGAGTGATAGAGAGTGTCATTGGGTGTCAGAGAGTGATACGGAGTGTGATAGAGAGTGTCTGAGAGTGTCAGAGAGTGATGGAGAGTGACAGAGAGTGTCACAGAGTGTCAGAGAGTGATGGAGAGAGATAGGGAGTGTCACAGTGTGTCATTAAGTGATGGAGGGTGTCAGAGCGTGTCAGAGAGTGATAGAGAGTGATAGAGAGTGTCAGAGAATGACAGAGAGTGTCAGAGTGAGTCACAGTGTGTCTGAGTGTGTCAGAGAGTGTCAGAGAGTGATAGAGAGTGATAGAGAGAGTCAGAGAGCGTCAGAGTGAGTCAGAGTGTGTCAGAGTGTGTCAGAGGGTGTCAGAGAGTGTCAGAGAGTATCAGAGAGTGATAAAGAGTGTCAGAGAGTGTCAGAGAGAGTCAGAGAGTGTCAGAGAGTGACAGAGTGTGATAGAGAGTGTCAGAGAGTGTCATAGAGTGATGGCGAGTGTCAGAGAGTGATAGAGAGTGATAGAGAGTGTCAGAGAGAGTCAGAGAGTGATAGAGAGTGTCAGAGAGTGATAGAGAGTGTCAGAGTGAGTCGCAGAGTGTCTGAGTGTGTCAGAGAGTGTCAGAGAGTGATAGAGAGTGATAGGGAGTGTCAGAGAGTGTCAGAGAGTGTCAGAGAGTGATAGAGAGTGATAGAGAGTGTCAGAGAGTGTCAGAGAGTGATAGAGAGTGATAGAGAGTGTCAGAGAGTGATAGAGAGTGTCAGAGAGTGTCATTGAGTGATAGAGTGTGTCAGAGAGTGTCAGAGAGTGATCGAGACTGTCAGAGAGCGATAGAGAGTGTTAGAGAGTGATAGAGAGTGATAGAGAGTGTCTGTGATTGTCAGAGAGTGCCTGAGAGTGTCAGAGAGTGTCAGAGAGTGTTAGAGAGTGATAAAGATTGATAGAGAGTGTCTGAGAGTGTCAGAGAGTTTCAGAGAGTGTCAGAGAGTGATAGAGAGTGTCAGAAGGTGTCATTGAGTGACAGAGAGTGTCAGAGAGTGATAGAGAGTGTCAGAAAGTGATAGATAGTGATAGAGAGTGTCAGAGAGTTATAGAGAGTTATTGAGAGTGTCTGAGAGTGTCAGAGAGTGAAGAGAGTGATAGGGAGTGTCAGAGAGTGTCATTGAGTGTCTGATTGTGTCAGAGAGTGTCAGAGAGTGATAGAGACTGTCACAGAGTGTCATTGAGTGATAGAGAGTGTCAGAGAGTGTCAGAGAGTGATATAGAGAGATAGAGAGTGTCAGAGAGAGTCAGAGAGTGATAGAGACTGTCAGAGAGAGACAGTGAGTGATAGAGAGTGTCAGAGAGTGTCAAAGAGTGATAGAGAGTGATATAGAGTGTCAGAGAGTGATATAGAGTGTCATTGGGTGTCAGAGAGTGATACGGAGTGTGATAGAGAGTGTCTGAGAGTGTCAGAGAGTGATGGAGAGTGATAGAGAGTGTCACAGAGTGTCAGAGAGTGATGGAGAGAGATAGGGAGTGTCACAGAGTGTCATTAAGTGATGGAGAGTGTCAGAGAGTGTCAGAGAGTGATAGAGAGTGATAGAGAGTGACAGAGAGTGATAGAGAGTGTCTGTGATTATCAGAGATTGTCTGAGAGTGTCCGAGAGTGTCAGAGAGTGTTAGAGAGTAATAAAGAGTGATAGAGAGTGTCTGTGATTATCAGAGATTGTCTGAGAGTGTCCGAGAGTGTCAGAGAATGTTAGAGAGTAATAAAGAGTGATAGAGAGTGTCAGAGAGTGTCATTGAGTGATAGAGAGTGTCAGAGAGTGTCAGAGAATGATAGAGAGTGTCTGAAAGTGATAGAGAGTGATAGAGAGTGTCAGAGAGTGACAGAGAGTGATTGAGAGTGACTGAGAGTGTCTGAGAGTGTCAGAGAGTGTCAGAGAGTGAAGAGAGTGATAGGGAGTGTCAGAGAGTGTCATTGAGTGTCTGATTGTGTCAGAGAGTGTCAGAGAGTGTCAGAGAGTGATAGAGACTGTCACAGAGTGTCATTGAGTGATAGAGTGTGTCAGAGAGTGTCAGAGAGTGATAGAGAGTGATAGAGAGTGTCAGAGAGAGTCAGAGAGTGATAGAGTGTGTCAGAGAGAGACAGAGAGTGATAGAGAGTGTCAGAGAGTGTCAGAGAGTGATATAGAGTGTCAGAGAGTGATAGAGAGTGTCATTGGGTGTCAGAGAGTGATACGGAGTGTGATAGAGAGTGTCTGAGAGTGTCAGAGAGTGATGGAGAGTGTCAGAGAGTGTCACAGAGTGTCAGGAGTGATAGAGAGTGATAGGGAGTGTCACAGAGTGTCATTGAGTGATGGAGAGTGTCAGATAGTGTCAGAGAGTGATAGAGAGTGATCGAGAGTGTCAGTGAGTGTCAGAGTGTGTCAGAGGTTGTCAGAGTGTTTCAGAGAGTGACAGAGAGTGATAGAGAGTGTCAGAGAGTGTCATAGAGTGATGGAGAGTGTCAGATAGTGATAGAGTGTGGCAGAGAGTGTCAGAGCGTAATAGAGAGTGATAGAGAGCGTCAGAGAGTGTAATAGAGTGATAGAGAGTTTCAGAGTGTGTCACAGAGTGTCTGATTGTGTCAGAGAGTGTCAGAGAGTGTTAGAGAGTGTCACAGATTGTCATTGAGTGATAGAGAGTGCCAGAGAGTGTCAGAGAGTGATAGAGAGTGTCAGAGAGTGTCAGAGTGTGTCAGAGTGTGTCAGAGTGTGTCAGAGAGTGTCAGAGAGTGTCAGAGAGTGATAGAGAGTGTCAGAGAGTGTCAGAGAGTGTCAGAGTGTGTCAGAGGTTGTCAGAGTGTGTCAGAGAGTGACAGAGAGCGATAGAGAGTGTCAGAGAGTGTCATTGAGTGATGGAGAGTGTCAGAGAGTGTCAGAGAGTGATAGAGAGTGATAGAGAGTGTCAGAGAGAGTCAGAGAGTGATAGAGAGTGTCAGAGAGTGATAGAGAGTGTCATTGGGTGTCATTGAGTGATAGAGAGTGATAGAGAGTGTCAGAGAGTGATAGAGAGTGTCAGAGAGTGTCATTGAGTGATAGAGTGTGTCAGAGAGTGTCAGAGAGTGATCGAGACTGTCAGAGAGCGATAGAGAGTGTTAGAGAGTGATAGAGAGTGATAGAGAGTGTCTGTGATTGTCAGAGAGTGCCTGAGAGTGTCAGAGAGTGTCAGAGAGTGTTAGAGAGTGATAAAGATTGATAGAGAGTGTCTGAGAGTGTCAGAGAGTTTCAGAGAGTGTCAGAGAGTGATAGAGACTGTCAGAAGGTGTCATTGAGTGACAGAGAGTGTCAGAGAGTGATAGAGAGTGTCAGAAAGTGATAGAGAGTGATAGAGAGTGTCAGAGAGTGATAGAGAGTTATTGAGAGTGTCTGAGAGTGTCAGAGAGTGAAGAGAGTGATAGGGAGTGTCAGAGAGTGTCATTGAGTGTCTGATTGTGTCAGAGAGTGTCAGAGAGTGATAGAGACTGTCACAGAGTGTCTTTGAGTGATAGAGAGTGTCAGAGAGTGTCAGAGAGTGATAGAGAGTGTCAGAGAGAGTCAGAGAATGATAGAGACTGTCAGAGAGAGACAGAGAGTGATAGAGAGTGTCATTGGGTGTCAGAGAGTGATACGGAGTGTGATAGAGAGTGTCTGAGAGTGTCAGAGAGTGATGGAGAGTGATAGAGAGTGTCACAGAGTGTCAGAGAGTGATGGAGAGAGATAGGGAGTGTCACAGAGTGTCATTAAGTGATGGAGAGTGTCAGAGAGTGATAGAGAGTGATAGAGAGTGTCAGAGAGTGACCGAGAGTGTCAGAGCGAGTCACAGAGTGTCTGAGTGTGTCACAGAGTGTCAGAGAGTGATAGAGAGTGATAGAGACTGTCAGAGAGTGTCAGAGTGTGATAGAGAGTATCAGAGAGTGTCAGAGAGTGATAGAGAGTGATAGAGAGTGTCAGAGAGTGTCAGAGAGTGATAGAGAGTGATAGAGAGTGACAGAGAGTGATAGAGAGTGTCTGTGATTATCAGAGATTGTCTGAGAGTGTCCGAGAGTGTCAGAGAGTGTTAGAGAGTAATAAAGAGTGATAGAGAGTGTCTGTGATTATCAGAGATTGTCTGAGAGTGTCCGAGAGTGTCAGAGAGTGTTAGAGAGTAATAAAGAGTGATAGAGAGTGTCAGAGAGTGTCATTGAGTGATAGAGAGTGTCAGAGAGTGTCAGAGAATGATAGAGAGTGTCTGAAAGTGATAGAGAGTGATAGAGAGTGTCAGAGAGTGACAGAGTGTGATTGAGAGTGACTGAGAGTGTCTGAGAGTGAAGAGAGTGATAGGGAGTGTCAGAGAGTGTCATTGAGTGTCTGATTGTGTCAGAGAGTGTCAGAGAGTGTCAGAGAGTGATAGAGACTGTCACAGAGTGTCATTGAGTGATAGAGTGTGTCAGAGAGAGTCAGAGAGTGATAGAGAGTGATAGAGAGTGTCAGAGAGAGACAGAGTGTGATAGAGAGTGTCAGAGAGTGTCAGAGAGTGATAGAGAGTGTCTGAGAGTGTCAGAGAGTGATGGAGAGTGTCAGAGAGTGTCACAGAGTGTCAGGAGTGATAGAGAGTGATAGAGAGTGTCAGAGCGTGTCAGAGTGTGTCAGAGGTTGTCAGAGTGTTTCAGAGAGTGACAGAGAGTGATAGAGAGTGTCAGAGAGTGTCATAGAGTGATGGAGAGTGTCAGATAGTGATAGAGTGTGGCAGAGAGTGTCAGAGCGTAATAGAGAGTGGCAGAGAGCGTCAGAGAGTGTAATGGAGTGATAGAGAGTTTCAGAGTGTGTCACAGAGTGTCTGATTGTGTCAGAGAGTGTCAGAGAGTGTTAGAGAGTGTCACAGATTGTCATTGTGTGATAGAGAGTGCCAGAGAGTGTCAGAGAGTGATAGAGAGTGTCAGAGAGTGTCAGAGAGTGTCAGAGTGTGTCAGAGTGTGTCAGAGGGTGTCAGAGAGTATCAGAGAGTGTCAGAGTGTGTCAGAGAGTGACAGAGAGCGATAGAGAGTGTCAGAGAGTGTCATAGAGTGATGGAGAGTGTCAGAGAGTGTCAGAGAGTGATAGAGAGTGATAGAGAGTGTCAGAGAGAGTCAGAGAGTGATAGAGAGTGTCAGAGAGTGATAGAGAGTGTCATTGGGTGTCATTGAGTGATAGAGAGTGTCAGAGAGTGTCAGAGAGTGATAGAGAGTGTCAGAGAGAGTCAGAGAGTGATAGAGAGTGTCAGAGAGTGTCAGAGAGTGATAGAGAGTGATATAGAATGTCAGAGAGTGATAGAGAGTGTCATTGGGTGTCAGAGAGTGATACGGAGTGTGATCGAGGGTGTCTGAGAGTGTCAGAGAGTGATGGAGAGTGATAGAGAGTGTCACAGAGTGTCAGAGAGTGATGGAGTGTGATATAGAGTGTCACAGAGTGTCATTGAGTGATGGAGAGTGTCAGAGAGTGTCAGAGAGTGATAGAGAGTGATAGAGAGTGATAGTGAGTGTCAGAGAGTCTCAGAGAGTAATAGAGAGTGATAGAGAGTGTCAGAGAGTGTCAGAGAGTGATAGAGAGTGATCGAGAGTGTCAGAGAGTGATAGAGAGTGTCAGAGAACGTCATTGAGTGATAGAGTGTGTCAGAGAGTGTCAGAGATTGATCGAGACTGTCAGAGAGCGATAGAGAGTGTCAGAGAGTGATAGAGAGAGATAGAGAGTGATAGAGAGTGTCTGTGATTGTCAGAGAGTGCCTGAGAGTGTCAGAGAGTGTCAGTGAGTGTTAGAGAGTGATAAAGAGTGATAGAGAGTGTCTGAGAGTGTCAGAGAGTTTCAGAGAGTGTCAGAGAGTGATAAAGAGTGTCAGAGAGTGTCATTGAGTGATAGAGAGTGTCAGAGAGTGATAGAGAGTGTCAGAAAGTGATAGAGAGTGATAGAGAGTGTCAGAGAGTGATGGAGAGTGATTGAGAGTGTCTGAGAGTGTCAGAGAGTGAAGAGAGTGATAGGGAGTGTCAGAGAGTGTCATTGAGTGTCTGATTGTGTCAGAGAGTGTCAGAGAGTGATAGAGACTGTCACAGAGTGTCATTGAGTGATAGAGAGTGTCAGAGAGTGATAGAGAGTGATAGAGAGTGTCAGAGAGAGTCAGAGAGTGATAGAGAGTGATAGAGAGTGTCAGAGAGAGACAGAGAGTGATAGAGAGTGTCAGAGAGTGTCAGAGAGTGATAGAGAGTGATATAGAGTGTCAGAGAGTGATAGAGAGTGTCATTGGTTGTCAGAGAGTGATACGGAGTGTGATAGAGAGTGTCTGAGAGTGTCAGAGAGTGATGGAGAGTGATAGAGAGTGTCACAGAGTGTCAGAGAGTGATGGAGAGTGATAGGGAGTGTCACAGAGTGTCATTAAGTGATGGGGAGTGTCAGAGAGTGTCAGAGAGTGATAGAGAGTGATAGAGAGTGTCAGAGAGTGACCGAGAGTGTCAGAGTGAGTCACAGAGTGTCTGAGTGTGTCAGAGAGTGTCAGAGAGTGATAGAGAGTGATTGAGACTGTCAGAGAGTGTCAGAGACTGATAGAGAGTATCAGAGAGTGTCAGAGAGTGATAGAGAGTGATAGAGAGTGTCAGAGAGTGTCAGAGAGTGTCAAAGAGTGATAGAGAGTGATAGAGAGTGTCAGAGATTGATAGAGAGTGTCAGAGAGTGTCATTGAGTGATAGAGTGTGTCAGAGAGTGTCAGAGAGTGATCGAGAGTGATAGAGAGCGATACAGAGTGTCAGAGAGTGATAGAGAGTGATAGAGAGTGATAGAGAGTGTCTGAGAGTGTCTGTGATTGTCAGAGAGTGTCTGAGAGTGTCAGAGAGTGTCAGAGAGTGTCAGAAAGTGTCAGAGAGTGATGGAGAGTGTCAGAGAGTGTCATTGAGTGATAGAGATTGTCAGAGAGTGATAGAGAGTGATGGATAGTGTCTGAGAGTGTCTGAGAGTGACAGAGAGTGACAGAGAGTGTCACAGAGTGTCATTGAGTGATATAGAGTGTCAGAGAGTGCCAGAGAGTGATAGAGAGTGATAGAGAGTGTTAGGGAGAGTGAGAGATTGACAGAGAGTGATAGAGAGTGTCAGGGAGGGTCAGAGAGTGATAGAGAGTGATACAGAGTGTCAGAGAGTGACAGAGTGTGTCAGAGTGAGTCACAGAGTGTCAGAGTGTGTCAGAGAGTGTCAGAGAGTGATAGAGAGTGATAGAGACTGTCAGAGAGTGTCAGAGAGTGATAGAGAGTATCAGAGAGTGTCAGAGAGTGATCGAGAGTGATAGAGAGTGTCAGGGAGTGTCAGAGAGTGATAGAGAGTGATAGAGAGTGACAGAGAGTGATAGAGAGTGTCTGTGATTGTCAGAGATTGTCTGAGAGTGTCAGAGAGTGTCAGAGAGTGTTAGAGAGTGATAAAGAGTGATAGGGAGTGTCTGAGAGTGTCAGAGATTGTCAGAAAGTGTCAGAGAGTGATAGAGAGCGTCAGAGAGTGGCATTGAGTGATAGAGAGTGTCAGAGAGTGTCAGAGAATGTTAGAGAGTGTCAGAAAGTGATAGAGAGTGATAGAGAGTGTCAGAGAGTGATAGAGAGTGATTGAGAGTGTCTGAGAGTGTCTGAGAGTGTCAGAGAGTGTCAGAGAGGGAAGAGAGTGACAGGGAGTGTCAGAGAGTGTCATTGAGTGTCTGATTGTGTCAGAGAGTGTCAGAGAGTGTCAGAGAGTGATGGAGACAGTCACAGAGTGTCATTGAGTGATCGAGTGTGTCAGAGAGTGTCAGAGAGTGATAGAGAGTGATATAGAGTGTCAGAGAGAGTCAGAGAGTGATAGAGAGCGATAGAGAGTGTCAGAGAGAGACAGAGAGTGATAGAGAGTGTCAGAGAGTGATAGAGAGTGATAGAGAGTGATATAGAGTGTCAGAGAGTGATAGAGAGAGTCATTGGGTGTCAGAGAGTGATACGGAGTGTGATAGAGAGTGTCTGAGAGTGTCAGAGAGTGACGCAGAGCGACAGAGAGTGTCACAGAGTTTCAGGAGTGATAGAGAGTGATAGGGAGTGTCACAGAGTGTCATTGAGTGATGGAGAGTGTCAGAGAGTGTCAGAGAGTGATAGAGAGTAATAGAGAGTGTCAGAGAGTGTCAGAGAGTGTCAGAGTGTGTCAGAGGTTGTCAGTGTGTTTCAGAGAGTGACAGAGAGTGATAGAGAGCGTCAGAGAGTGTCATAGAGTGATGGAGAGTGTCAGAGAGTGTCAGAGAGTGTCAGAGAGTTTCAGAGAGTGATAGAGAGTGATAGAGAGTGTCTGAGAGTGTCAGAGAGTGTGAGAGAGTGTCAGAGAGTGATAGGGAGTGATAGAGAGTTTCTGAGCGTGTCAGAGTGTGTCAGAGAGTGTCAGAGAGTTTCAGAGAGTGATAGAGAGTGATAGAGAGTGTCAGAGAGTGTCAGAGAGTGTCAGATAGTGCCAGAGAGTGATAGAGATTGTGTGAGTGTGTCAGAGCGTGTCAGAGATTGATAGAGACTGATAGAGAGTGTCAGAGTGTGATAGAGAGTGATAGAGAGTGTCTGAGAATGTCAGAGAGTGTCTGAGTGTGTCAGAGAGTGTCAGAGAGTGACCGAGAGTGTCAGAGTGAGTCACAGAGTGTCTGAGTGTGTCAGAGAGTGTCAGAGAGTGATAGAGAGTGATAGAGACTGTCAGAGAGTGTCAGAGAGTGATAGAGAGTATCAGAGAGTGTCAGAGAGTGATAGAGAGTGTCAGAGAGTGTCAGAGAGTGTCAAAGAGTGATAGAGAGTGATAGAGAGTGTCAGAGAGTGATAGAGAGTGTCAGAGAGTGTCATTGAGTGATAGAGTGTGTCAGAGAGTGTCAGAGAGTGATCGAGAGTGATAGAGAGCGATACAGAGTGTCAGAGAGTGATAGAGAGTGATAGAGAGTGATAGAGAGTGTCTGAGAGTGTCTGTGATTGTCAGAGAGTGTCTGAGAGTGTCAGAGAGTGTCCGACGGTGATAAAGAGTGATAGAGAGTGTCTGAGAGTGTCAGAGAGTGTCAGAGAGTGTCAGAGAGTGATGGAGAGTGTCAGAGAGTGTCATTGAGTGATAGAGAGTGTCAGAGAGTGATAGAGAGTGATGGATAGTGTCTGAGAGTGTCTGAGAGTGACAGAGAGTGACAGAGAGTGTCACAGAGTGTCATTGAGTGATATAGAGTGTCAGAGAGTGCCAGAGAGTGATAGAGAGTGTCAGAGAGTGTCAGAGAATGTTAGAGAGTGTCAGAAAGTGATAGAGAGTGATAGAGAGTGTCAGAGAGTGATAGAGAGTGATTGAGAGTGTCTGAGAGTGTCTGAGAGTGTCAGAGAGTGTCAGAGAGTGTCAGAGAGTGATGGAGACAGTCACAGAGTGTCATTGAGTGATCGAGTGTGTCAGAGAGTGTCAGAGAGTGATAGAGAGTGATATAGAGTGTCAGAGAGAGTCAGAGAGTGATAGAGAGCGATAGAGAGTGTCAGAGAGAGACAGAGAGTGATAGAGAGTGTCAGAGAGTGTCAGAGAGTGATAGAGAGTGATATAGAGTGTCAGAGAGTGATAGAGAGAGTCATTGGGTGTCAGAGAGTGATACGGAGTGTGATAGAGAGTGTCTGAGAGTGTCAGAGAGTGACGGAGAGTGACAGAGAGTGTCACAGAGTTTCAGGAGTGATAGAGAGTGATAGGGAGTGTCACAGAGTGTCATTGAGTGATGGAGAGTGTCAGAGAGTGTCAGAGAGTGATAGAGAGTGATAGAGAGTGTCAGAGAGTGTCAGAGAGTGTCAGAGTGTGTCAGAGGTTGTCAGTGTGTTTCAGAGAGTGACAGAGAGTGATAGAGAGTGTCAGAGAGTGTCAGAGAGTGATGGAGAGTGTCAGAGAGTGTCAGAGAGTGTCAGAGAGTTTCAGAGAGTGATAGAGAGTGATAGAGAGTGTCAGAGAGTGTCAGAGATTGTGAGAGAGTGTCAGAGAGTGATAGGGAGTGATAGAGAGTTTCTGAGCGTGTCAGAGTGTGTCAGAGAGTGTCAGAGAGTTTCAGAGAGTGATAGAGAGTGATAGAGAGTGTCTGAGAGTGTCAGAGAGTGTCAGAGAGTGATAGGGAGTGACAGAGAGTGTCTGAGAGTGTCAGAGTTTGTCAGAGGGTGTCAGAGAGTGATAGAGAGTGATAGAGAGTGTCAGAGAGTGTCAGAGAGTGTCAGATAGTGCCAGAGAGTGATAGAGATTGTGTGAGTGTGTCAGAGCGTGTCAGAGATTGATAGAGAGTGATAGAGAGTGTCAGAGTGTGATAGAGAGTGATAGAGAGTGTCTGAGAATGTCAGAGAGTGTCTGAGTGTGTCAGAGAGTGTCAGAGAGTGACCGAGAGTGTCAGAGTGAGTCACAGAGTGTCTGAGTGTGTCAGAGAGTGTCAGAGAGTGATAGAGAGTGATAGAGACTGTCAGAGAGTGTCAGAGAGTGATAGAAAGTATCAGAGAGTGTCAGAGAGTGATAGAGAGTGATAGAGAGTGTCAGAGAGTGTCAGAGAGTGTCAAAGAGTGATAGAGAGTGATAGAGAGTGTCCGAGAGTGATAGAGAGTGTCAGAGAGTGTCATTGAGTGATAGAGTGTGTCAGAGAGTGTCAGAGAGTGATCGAGAGTGATAGAGAGCGATACAGAGTGTCAGAGAGTGATAGAGAGTGATAGAGAGTGATAGAGAGTGTCTGAGAGTGTCTGTGATTGTCAGAGAGTGTCTGAGAGTGTCAGAGAGTGTCCGACGGTGATAAAGAGTGATAGAGAGTGTCTGAGAGTGTCAGAGAGTGTCAGAGAGTGTCAGAGAGTGTCAGAGAGTGACGGAGAGTGTCAGAGAGTGTCATTGAGTGATAGAGATTGTCAGAGAGTGATAGAGAGTGATGGATAGTGTCTGAGAGTGTCTGCGAGTGACAGAGAGTGACAGAGAGTGTCACAGAGTGTCATTGAGTGATATAGAGTGTCAGAGAGTGCCAGAGAGTGATAGAGAGTGATAGAGAGTGTTAGGGAGAGTGAGAGATTGACAGAGAGTGATAGAGAGTGTCAGAGAGTGTCAGAGAGTGATAGAGAGTGATACAGAGTGTCAGAGAGTGACAGAGTGTGTCAGAGTGAGTCACAGAGTGTCAGAGTGTGTCAGAGAGTGTCAGAGAGTGATAGAGAGTGATAGAGACTGTCAGAGAGTGTCAGAGAGTGATAGAGAGTATCAGAGAGTGTCAGAGAGTGATCGAGAGTGATAGAGAGTGTCAGGGAGTGTCAGAGAGTGATAGAGAGTGACAGAGAACGATAGAGAGTGTCTGTGATTGTCAGAGATTGTCTGAGAGTGTCAGAGATTGTCAGAGAGTGTTAGAGAGTGATAAAGAGTGATAGGGAGTGTCTGAGAGTGTCAGAGATTGTCAGAAAGTGTCAGAGAGTGATAGAGAGCGTCAGAGAGTGTCATTGAGTGATAGAGAGTGTCAGAGAGTGTCAGAGAATGTTAGAGAGTGTCAGAAAGTGATAGAGAGTGATAGAGAGTGTCAGAGAGTGATAGAGAGTGATTGAGAGTGTCTGAGAGTGTCTGAGAGTGTCAGAGAGTGTCAGAGAGTGTCATTGAGTGTCTGATTGTGTCAGAGAGTGTCAGAGAGTGTCAGAGAGTGATGGAGACAGTCACAGAGTGTCATTGAGTGATCGAGAGTGTCAGAGAGTGTCAGAGAGTGATAGAGAGTGTCAGAAAGTGATAGAGAGTGATAGAGAGTGTCAGAGAGTGATGGAGAGTGATTGAGAGTGTCTGAGAGTGTCAGAGAGTGAAGAGAGTGATAGGGAGTGTCAGAGAGTGTCATTGAGTGTCTGATTGTGTCAGAGAGTGTCAGAGAGTGATAGAGACTGTCACAGAGTGTCATTGAGTGATAGAGAGTGTCAGAGAGTGATAGAGAGTGATAGAGAGTGTCAGAGAGAGTCAGAGAGTGATAGAGAGTGATAGAGAGTGTCAGAGAGAGACAGAGAGTGATAGAGAGTGTCAGAGAGTGTCAGAGAGTGATAGAGAGTGATATAGAGTGTCAGAGAGTGATAGAGAGTGTCATTGGTTGTCAGAGAGTGATACGGAGTGTGATAGAGAGTGTCTGAGAGTGTCAGAGAGTGATGGAGAGTGATAGAGAGTGTCACAGAGTGTCAGAGAGTGATGGAGAGTGATATGGAGTGTCACAGAGTGTCATTAAGTGATGGGGAGTGTCAGAGAGTGTCAGAGAGTGATAGAGAGTGATAGAGAGTGTCAGAGAGTGACCGAGAGTGTCAGAGTGAGTCACAGAGTGTCTGAGTGTGTCAGAGAGTGTCAGAGAGTGATAGAGAGTGATAGAGACTGTCAGAGAGTGTCAGAGAGTGATAGAGAGTATCAGAGAGTGTCAGAGAGTGATAGAGAGTGATAGAGAGTGTCAGAGAGTGTCAGAGAGTGTCAAAGAGTGATAGAGAGTGATAGAGAGTGTCAGAGAGTGATAGAGAGTGTCAGAGAGTGTCATTGAGTGATAGAGTGTGTCAGAGAGTGTCAGAGAGTGATCGAGAGTGATAGAGAGCGATACAGAGTGTCAGAGAGTGATAGAGAGTGATAGAGAGTGATAGAGAGTGTCTGAGAGTGTCTGTGATTGTCAGAGAGTGTCTGAGAGTGTCAGAGAGTGTCCGACGGTGATAAAGAGTGATAGAGAGTGTCTGAGAGTGTCAGAGAGTGTCAGAGAGTGTCAGAGAGTGTCAGAGAGTGATGGAGAGTGTCAGAGAGTGTCATTGAGTGATAGAGAGTGTCAGAGAGTGATAGAGAGTGATGGATAGTGTCTGAGAGTGTCTGAGAGTGACAGAGAGTGACAGAGAGTGTCACAGAGTGTCATTGAGTGATATAGAGTGTCAGAGAGTGCCAGAGAGTGATAGAGAGTGTCAGAGAGTGTCAGAGAATGTTAGAGAGTGTCAGAAAGTGATAGAGAGTGATAGAGAGTGTCAGAGAGTGATAGAGAGTGATTGAGTGTGTCTGAGAGTGTCTGAGAGTGTCAGAGAGTGTCAGAGAGGGAAGAGAGTGACAGGGAGTGTCAGAGAGTGTCATTGAGTGTCTGATTGTGTCAGAGAGTGTCCGAGAGTGTCAGAGAGTGATGGAGACAGTCACAGAGTGTCATTGAGTGATCGAGTGTGTCAGAGAGTGTCAGAGAGTGATAGAGAGTGATATAGAGTGTCAGAGAGAGTCAGAGAGTGATAGAGAGCGATAGAGAGTGTCAGAGAGAGACAGAGAGTGATAGAGAGTGTCAGAGAGTGTCAGAGAGTGATAGAGAGTGATATAGAGTGTCAGAGAGTGATAGAGAGAGTCATTGGGTGTCAGAGAGTGATACGGAGTGTGATAGAGAGTGTCTGAGAGTGTCAGAGAGTGACGGAGAGTGACAGAGAGTGTCACAGAGTTTCAGGAGTGATAGAGAGTGATAGGGAGTGTCACAGAGTGTCATTGAGTGATGGAGAGTGTCAGAGAGTGTCAGAGAGTGATAGAGAGTGATAGAGAGTGTCAGAGAGTGTCAGAGAGTGTCAGAGTGTGTCAGAGGTTGTCAGTGTGTTTCAGAGAGTGACAGAGAGTGATAGAGAGTGTCAGAGAGTGTCAGAGAGTGATGGAGAGTGTCAGAGAGTGTCAGAGAGTGTCAGAGAGTTTCAGAGAGTGATAGAGAGTGATAGAGAGTGTCTGAGAGTGTCAGAGAGTGTGAGAGAGTGTCAGAGAGTGATAGGGAGTGATAGAGAGTTTCTGAGCGTGTCAGAGTGTGTCAGAGAGTGTCAGAGAGTTTCAGAGAGTGATAGAGAGTGATAGAGAGTGTCTGAGAGTGTCAGAGAGTGTCAGAGAGTGATAGGGAGTGACAGAGAGTGTCTGAGAGTGTCAGAGTTTGTCAGAGGGTGTCAGAGAGTGATAGAGAGTGATAGAGAGTGTCAGAGAGTGTCAGAGAGTGTCAGATAGTGCCAGAGAGTGATAGAGATTGTGTGAGTGTGTCAGAGCGTGTCAGAGATTGATAGAGAGTGATAGAGAGTGTCAGAGTGTGATAGAGAGTGATAGAGAGTGTCTGAGAATGTCAGAGAGTGTCTGAGTGTGTCAGAGAGTGTCAGAGAGTGACCGAGAGTGTCAGAGTGAGTCACAGAGTGTCTGAGTGTGTCAGAGAGTGTCAGAGAGTGATAGAGAGTGATAGAGACTGTCAGAGAGTGTCAGAGAGTGATAGAGAGTATCAGAGAGTGTCAGAGAGTGATAGAGAGTGATAGAGAGTGTCAGAGAGTGTCAGAGAGTGTCAAAGAGTGATAGAGAGTGATAGAGAGTGTCCGAGAGTGATAGAGAGTGTCAGAGAGTGTCATTGAGTGATAGAGTGTGTCAGAGAGTGTCAGAGAGTGATCGAGAGTGATAGAGAGCGATACAGAGTGTCAGAGAGTGATAGAGAGTGATAGAGAGTGATAGAGAGTGTCTGAGAGTGTCTGTGATTGTCAGAGAGTGTCTGAGAGTGTCAGAGAGTGTCCGACGGTGATAAAGAGTGATAGAGTGTGTCTGAGAGTGTCAGAGAGTGTCAGAGAGTGTCAGAGAGTGTCAGAGAGTGATGGAGAGTGTCAGAGAGTGTCATTGAGTGATAGAGATTGTCAGAGAGTGATAGAGAGTGATGGATAGTGTCTGAGAGTGTCTGAGAGTGACAGAGAGTGACAGAGAGTGTCACAGAGTGTCATTGAGTGATATAGAGTGTCAGAGAGTGCCAGAGAGTGATAGAGAGTGATAGAGAGTGTTAGGGAGAGTGAGAGATTGACAGAGAGTGATAGAGAGTGTCAGAGAGTGTCAGAGAGTGATAGAGAGTGATACAGAGTGTCAGAGAGTGACAGAGTGTGTCAGAGTGAGTCACAGAGTGTCAGAGTGTGTCAGAGAGTGTCAGAGAGTGATAGAGAGTGATAGAGACTGTCAGAGAGTGTCAGAGAGTGATAGAGAGTATCAGAGAGTGTCAGAGAGTGATCGAGAGTGATAGAGAGTGTCAGGGAGTGTCAGAGAGTGATAGAGAGTGACAGAGAACGATAGAGAGTGTCTGTGATTGTCAGAGATTGTCTGAGAGTGTCAGAGATTGTCAGAGAGTGTTAGAGAGTGATAAAGAGTGATAGGGAGTGTCTGAGAGTGTCAGAGATTGTCAGAAAGTGTCAGAGAGTGATAGAGAGCGTCAGAGAGTGTCATTGAGTGATAGAGAGTGTCAGAGAGTGTCAGAGAATGTTAGAGAGTGTCAGAAAGTGATAGAGAGTGATAGAGAGTGTCAGAGAGTGATAGAGAGTGATTGAGAGTGTCTGAGAGTGTCTGAGAGTGTCAGAGAGTGTCAGAGAGTGTCATTGAGTGTCTGATTGTGTCAGAGAGTGTCAGAGAGTGATGGAGACAGTCACAGAGTGTCATTGTGTGATCGAGTGTGTCAGAGAGTGTCAGAGAGTGATAGAGAGTGATATAGAGTGTCAGAGAGAGTCAGAGAGTGATAGAGAGCTATAGAGAGTGTCAGAGAGAGACAGAGAGTGATAGAGAGTGTCAGAGAGTGTCAGAGAGTGATAGAGAGTTATATAGAGTGTCAGAGAGTGATAGAGAGAGTCATTGGGTGTCAGAGAGTGATACGGAGTGTGATAGAGAGTGTCTGAGAGTGTCAGAGAGTGACGGAGAGTGACAGAGAGTGTCACAGAGTTTCAGGAGTGATAGAGAGTGATAGGGAGTGTCACAGAGTGTCATTGAGTGATGGAGAGTGTCAGAGAGTGTCAGAGAGTGATAGAGAGTGATAGAGAGTGTCAGAGAGTGTCAGAGAGTGTCAGAGTGTGTCAGAGGTTGTCAGTGTGTTTCAGAGAGTGACAGAGAGTGATAGAGAGTGTCAGAGAGTGTCATAGAGTGATGGAGAGTGTCAGAGAGTGTCAGAGAGTGTCAGAGAGTGTCAGAGAGTTTCAGAGAGTGATAGAGAGTGATAGAGAGTGTCTGAGAGTGTCAGAGAGTGTGAGAGAGTGTCAGAGAGTGATAGGGAGTGATAGAGAGTTTCTGAGCGTGTCAGAGTGTGTCAGAGAGTGTCAGAGAGTTTCAGAGAGTGATAGAGAGTGATAGAGAGTGTCTGAGAGTGTCAGAGAGTGTCAGAGAGTGATAGGGAGTGACAGAGAGTGTCTGAGAGTGTCAGAGTTTGTCAGAGGGTGTCAGAGAGTGATAGAGAGTGATAGAGAGTGTCAGAGAGTGTCAGAGAGTGTCAGATAGTGCCAGAGAGTGATAGAGATTCTGTGAGTGTGTCAGAGCGTGTCAGAGATTGATAGAGAGTGATAGAGAGTGTCAGAGTGTGATAGAGAGTGATAGAGAGTGTCTGAGAATGTCAGAGAGTGTCTGAGTGTGTCAGAGAGTGTCAGAGAGTGATTGAGAGTGATAGAGAGTGTCAGAGAGCGTCATAGAGTGATAGAGAGAGTCAAAGAGCGTCATGGAGTGATAGAGAGTGTCAGTGGGCGATAGAGAGTGTCAGAGAGTGATAGAGAGTGTCAGAGAGTGATAGAGATTGATAGAGATTGTCTGAGAGTGTCTGAGAGTGTCAGAGAGTGTCAGAGAGTGTCAGAGAGTTTCAGAGAGTGATAGAGAGTGATAGAGAGTGTGAGAGAGTGTCAGAGAGTGTGAGAGAGTGTCAGAGATTGATAGGGAGTGATAGAGAGTGTCTGAGCGTGTCAGAGTGTGTCAGAGAGTGTCAGAGAGTTTCAGAGAGTGATAGAGAGTGATAGAGAGTGTCTGAGAGTGTCAGAGAGTGTCAGAGTGTGTCAGAGAGTGTCAGAGAGTGTCAGAGACTGATAGAGAGTGATAGAGAGTTTCAGAGAGTGTCAGAGAGTATCTGAGACTGTCAGAGAGTGTCAGAGAGTGTCAGAGTGTGATAGAGAGTGTCAGAGTGTGTCAGAGAGTGTCAGAGTGTCAGAGAGTGATAGGGAGTGACAGAGAGTGTCTGAGAGTGTCAGAGTGTGTCAGAGAGTGCCACAGAATGATAGAGAGAGCTAGAGAGTGTCAGCGAGCGTCATAGAGTGATAGAGAGTGTCATAGAGTTGTAGAGAGTATCAGAGAGCGATAGAGAATGTCAGAGAGTGATAGAGATTGATAGAGAGTGTCTGAGAGTGTCAGAGAGTATCAGAGGGTGATAGAGAGTGATAGAGACTGTCTGAGAGCGTCAGAGAGTGTCAGAGTGTGTCAGAGTGTGTCAGAGGGTGTCAGAGAGTATCAGAGAGTGTCAGAGAGTGTCAGAGAGTGTCAGAGAGTGTCAGAGTTTGTCAGAGAGTGTCAGAGTGTGTCAGAGGTTGTCAGAGTGTGTCAGAGAGTGACAGAGAGCGATAGCGAGTGTCAGAGAGTGTCATAGAGTGATGGAGAGTGTCAGAGTGTGTCAGAGAGTGATAGAGAGTGATAGAGAGTGTCAGAGAGAGTCAGAGAGTGATAGAGAGTGTCAGAGAGTGATAGAGAGTGTCATTGGGTGTCATTGAGTGATAGAGAGTGTCAGAGAGTGTCAGAGAGTGATAGAGAGTGATAGAGAGTGTCAGAGAGAGTCAGAGAGTGATAGAGAGTGTCAGAGAGTGTCAGGGAGTGATAGAGAGTGATATAGAGTGTCAGAGAGTGATAGAGTGTGTCATTGGGTGTCAGAGAGTGATACGGAGTGTGATCGAGGGTGTCTGAGAGTGTCAGAGAGTGATGGAGAGTGATAGAGAGTGTCACAGAGTGTCAGAGAGTGATGGAGTGTGATATAGAGTGTCACAGAGTGTCATTGAGTGATGGAGAGTGTCAGAGAGTGTCAGAGAGTGATAGAGAGTGATAGAGAGTGTCAGAGAGTGTTAGAGAGTATCAGAAAGTGTCATTGAGTGATAGAGTGTGTCAGAGAGTGCCAGAGAGTGATCGAGACTGTCAGAGAGCGATAGAGAGTGTCAGAGAGTGATAGAGAGAGATAGAGAGTGATAGAGAGTGTCTGTGATTGTCAGAGAGTGCCTGAGAGTGTCAGAGAGTGTCAGTGAGTGTTAGAGAGTGATAAAGAGTGATAGAGAGTGTCTGAGAGTGTCAGAGAGTTTCAGAGAGTGTCAGAGAGTGATAAAGAGTGTCAGAGAGTGTCATTGAGTGATAGAGAGTGTCAGAGAGTGATAGAGAGTGTCAGAAAGTGATAGAGAGTGATAGAGAGTGTCAGAGAGTGATGGAGAGTGATTGAGAGTGTCTGAGAGTGTCAGAGAGTGAAGAGAGTGATAGGGAGTGTCAGAGAGTGTCATTGAGTGTCTGATTGTGTCAGAGAGTGTCAGAGAGTGATAGAGACTGTCACAGAGTGTCATTGAGTGATAGAGAGTGTCAGAGAGTGATAGAGAGTGATAGAGAGTGTCAGAGAGAGTCAGAGAGTGATAGAGAGTGATAGAGAGTGTCAGAGAGAGACAGAGAGTGATAGAGAGTGTCAGAGAGTGTCAGAGAGTGATAGAGAGTGATATAGAGTGTCAGAGAGTGATAGAGAGTGTCATTGGTTGTCAGAGAGTGATACGGAGTGTGATAGAGAGTGTCTGAGAGTGTCAGAGAGTGATGGAGAGTGATAGAGAGTGTCACAGAGTGTCAGAGAGTGATGGAGAGTGATAGGGAGTGTCACAGAGTGTCATTAAGTGATGGGGAGTGTCGGAGAGTGTCAGAGAGTGATAGAGAGTGATAGAGAGTGTCAGAGAGTGACCGAGAGTGTCAGAGTGAGTCACAGAGTGTATGAGTGTGTCAGAGAGTGATAGAGAGTGATAGAGACTGTCAGAGAGTGTCAGAGAGTGATAGAGAGTATCAGAGAGTGTCAGAGAGTGTCAGAGAGTGTCAAAGAGTGATAGAGAGTGATAGAGAGTGTCAGAGAGTGATAGAGAGTGTCAGAGAGTGTCATTGAGTGATAGAGTGTGTCAGAGAGTGTCAGAGAGTGATCGAGAGTGATAGAGAGCGATACAGAGTGTCAGAGAGTGATAGAGAGTGATAGAGAGTGATAGAGAGTGTCTGAGAGTGTCTGTGATTGTCAGAGAGTGTCTGCGAGTGTCAGAGAGTGTCCGACGGTGATAAAGAGTGATAGAGAGTGTCTGAGAGTGTCAGAGAGTGTCAGAGAGTGTCAGAGAGTGTCAGAGAGTGATGGAGAGTGTCAGAGAGTGTCATTGAGTGATAGAGAGTGTCAGAGAGTGATAGAGAGTGATGGATAGTGTCTGAGAGTGTCTGAGAGTGACAGAGAGTGACAGAGAGTGTCACAGAGTGTCATTGAGTGATATAGAGTGTCAGAGAGTGCCAGAGAGTGATAGAGAGTGATAGAGAGTGTTAGGGAGAGTGAGAGAGTGACAGAGAGTGATAGAGAGTGTCAGAGAGTGTCAGAGAGTGATAGAGAGTGATACAGAGTGTCAGAGAGTGACAGAGTGTGTCAGAGTGAGTCACAGAGTGTCTGAGTGTGTCAGAGAGTGTCAGAGAGTGATAGAGAGTGATAGAGACTGTCAGAGAGTGTCAGAGAGTGATAGAGAGTATCAGAGAGTGTCAGAGAGTGATAGAGAGTGATAGAGAGTGACAGAGAGTGATAGTGAGTGTCTCTGATTGTCAGAGATTGTCTGAGAGTGTCAGAGAGTGTCAGAGAGTGTTAGAGAGTGATAAAGAGTGATAGGGAGTGTCTGAGAGTGTCAGAGATTGTCAGAAAGTATCAGAGAGTGATAGAGAGCGTCAGAGAGTGTCATTGAGTGATAGAGAGTGTCAGAGAGTGTCAGAGAATGTTAGAGAGTGTCAGAAAGTGATAGAGAGTGATAGAGAGTGTCAGAGAGTGATAGAGAGTCATTGAGAGTGTCTGAGAGTGTCTGAGAGTGTCAGAGAGTGTCAGAGAGGGAAGAGAGTGATAGGGAGTGTCAGAGAGTGTCATTGAGTGTCTGATTGTGTCAGAGAGTGTCAGAGAGTGTCAGAGAGTGATGGAGACTGTCACAGAGTGTTATTGAGTGATCGAGTGTGTCAGAGAGTGTCAGAGAGTGATAGAGAGTGATATAGAGTGTCAGAGAGAGTCAGAGAGTGATAGAGAGCGATAGAGAGTGTCAGAGAGAGACAGAGAGTGATAGAGAGTGTCAGAGAGTGTCAGAGAGTGATAGAGAGTGATATAGAGTGTCAGAGAGTGATAGAGAGAGTCATTGGGTGTCAGAGAGTGATACGGAGTGTGATAGAGAGTGTCTGAGAGTGTCAGAGAGTGACGGAGAGTGACAGAGAGTGTCACAGAGTTTCAGGAGTGATAGAGAGTGATAGGGAGTGTCACAGAGTGTCATTGAGTGATGGAGAGTGTCAGAGAGTGTCAGAGAGTGATAGAGAGTGATAGAGAGTGTCAGAGAGTGTCAGAGAGTGTCAGAGTGTGTCAGAGGTTGTCAGTGTGTTTCAGAGAGTGACAGAGAGTGATAGAGAGTGTCAGAGAGTGTCATAGAGTGATGGAGAGTGTCAGAGAGTGTCAGAGAGTGTCAGAGAGTTTCAGATAGTGATAGTGAGTGATAGAGAGTGTCTGAGAGTGTCAGAGTGTGTCAGAGAGTGTCAGAGAGTTTCAGAGAGTGATAGAGAGTGATAGAGAGTGTCTGAGAGTGTCAGAGAGTGTCAGAGAGTGATAGGGAGTGACAGAGAGTGTCTGAGAGTGTCAGAGTTTGTCAGAGGGTGTCAGAGAGTGATAGAGAGTGATAGAGAGTGTCAGAGAGTGTCAGAGAGTGTCAGATAGTGCCAGAGAGTGATAGAGATTGTGTGAGTGTGTCAGAGCGTGTCAGAGATTGATAGAGAGTGATAGAGAGTGTCAGAGTGTGATAGAGAGTGATAGAGAGTGTCTGAGAATGTCAGAGAGTGTCTGAGTGTGTCAGAGAGTGTCAGAGAGTGATTGAGAGTGATAGAGAGTGTCAGAGAGCGTCATAGAGTGATAGAGAGAGTCAAAGAGCGTCATGGAGTGATAGAGAGTGTCAGTGGGCGATAGAGAGTGTCAGAGAGTGATAGAGAGTGTCAGAGAGTGATAGAGATTGATAGAGATTGTCTGAGAGTGTCTGAGAGTGTCAGAGAGTGTCAGAGAGTGTCAGAGAGTTTCAGAGAGTGATAGAGAGTGATAGAGAGTGTGAGAGAGTGTCAGAGAGTGTGAGAGAGTGTCAGAGAGTGATAGGGAGTGATAGAGAGTGTCTGAGCGTGTCAGAGTGTGTCAGAGAGTGTCAGAGAGGTTCAGAGAGTGATAGAGAGTGATAGAGAGTGTCTGAGAGTGTCAGAGAGTGTCAGAGTGTGTCAGAGAGTGTCAGAGAGTGTCAGAGACTGATAGAGAGTGATAGAGAGTTTCAGAGAGTGTCAGAGAGTATCTGAGAGTGTCAGAGAGTGTCAGAGTGTGATAGAGAGTGTCAGAGTGTGTCAGAGAGTGTCAGAGTGTCAGAGAGTGATAGGGAGTGACAGAGAGTGTCTGAGAGTGTCAGAGTGTGTCAGAGAGTGCCAGAGAATGATAGAGAGAGCTAGAGAGTGTCAGCGAGCGTCATAGAGTGATAGAGAGTGTCATAGAGTGATAGAGAGTATCAGAGAGCGATAGAGACTGTCAGAGAGTGATAGAGATTGATAGAGAGTGTCTGAGAGTGTCAGAGAGTGTCAGAGGGTGATAGAGAGTGATAGAGACTGTCTGAGAGCGTCAGAGAGTGTCAGAGTGTGTCAGAGGGTGTCAGAGAGTGACAGAGAGTGATAGAGAGTGTCAGAGTGTGTCAGTGTGCGTCAGAGAGTGCCAGAGAGTGATAGAGAGTGTCAGAGAGTGATTGAGAGAGTCTGCGAGTATCAGAGAGTGATACAGAGTGTCAGAGAGTGTCAGAGAGTGTCAGAGAGTAATAGAGAGTGATAGAGAGTGGCTGAGAGTGTCAGAGAGTAATAGAGAGTGTCAGAGAGTGTCAGAGAGTGATAGAGAGTGTCTGAGAGTGTCAGAGAGTGATAGAGAGTGTCTGAGAGTGTCAGAGGGTGATAGAGAGTGTCTCAGAGTGTCTCAGAGAGTCAGAGAGTGTCAGAGAGTGTCAGAGAGTGATAGAGAGTGATAGAGAGTGATAGAGAGTGTCTGAGAGTGACAGAGAGTGTCTGAGAGTTTCTGAGAGCGTCAGTGACTTTCAGAGTGTATCAGTGAGTGATAGAGAGTGGTAGAGAGTGTCTGAGAGTGTCAGAGAGAGTCAGAGAGTCTAATAGAGTGATAGAGAGTGTCAGAGAGTGTCTGAGAGTGTCAGAGAGTGTCAGAGCATGTGAGAGAGTGTCAGAGAGTGATAGAGAATGTCTGATAGTGTCTGAGAGTGACAGAGTGTGTCTGAGAGTGTCAGTGAGTGTCAGAGATTGTCAAAGTGTGTCAGAGAGTGATAGAGTGTGATAAAGAGTGATAGAGAGTGTCAGAGAGTGTCAGAGAGTGTCAGAGAGTGAGAGAGTGTGTCTGAGTGTGTCAGAGAGTTATAGAGAGTGATAGAGAGTGTCTGAGAGTGTCAGTGAGTGTCAGAGAGTGATAGAGAGTGTCTGAGAGTGTCAGAGATTGTCAGAGGGTTTCAGAGAGTGATAGAGAGTGTCAGAGAGTTTCAGAGAGTGTCAGATAGTGCCAGAGAGTGATAGAGATTGTGTGAGTGTGTCAGAGATTGATAGAGAGTGATAGAGAGTGTCAGAGTGTGATAGAGAGTGATAGAGAGTGTCTGAGAATGTCAGAGAGTGTCTGAGTGTGTCAGAGAGTGTCAGAGAGTGATTGAGAGTGATAGAGAGTGTCAGAGAGCGTCATAGAGTGATAGAGAGAGTCAAAGAGCATCATGGAGTGATAGAGAGTGTCAGTGGGCGATAGAGAGTGTCAGAGAGTGATAGAGAGTTTCAGAGAGTGATAGAGATTGATAGAGATTGTCTGAGAGTGTCTGAGAGTGTCAGAGAGTGTCAGAGAGTGTCAGAGAGTTTCAGAGAGTGATAGAGAGTGATGGAGAGTGTCTGAGAGTGTCAGAGAGTGTGAGAGAGTGTCAGAGAGTGATAGGGAGTGATAGAGAGTGTCTGAGCGTGTCAGAGTGTGTCAGAGAGTGTCAGAGAGTTTCCGAGAGTGATAGAGAGTGTCTGAGAGTGTCAGAGAGTGTCAGAGAGTGTCAGAGAGTGTCAGAGAGTGATAGGGAGTGACTGAGAGTGTCTGAGAGTGTCAGAGTGTGTCAGAGAGTGTCAGAGATTGTCAGAGACTGATAGAGAGTGATAGAGAGTTTCAGAGAGTGTCAGAGAGTATCTGAGAGTGTCAGAGAGTGTCAGAGTGTGATAAAGAGTGTCTGAGAGTGTCAGAGTGTGTCAGAGAGTGTAAGAGAATGATAGAGAGAGCTAGAGAGTGTCAGCGAGCGTCATAGAGTGATAGAGAGTGTCATGGAGTGATAGAGAGTATCAGAGAGCAATAGAGAGTGTCAGAGAGTGATAGAGATTGATAGAGAGTGTCTGAGAGTGTTTGAGAGTGTCAGAGAGTGTCAGAGAGTGATAGAGAGTGATAGAGACTGTCTGAGAGTGTCAGAGAGTGTCAGAGTGTGTCAGAGAGTGTCAGAGAGTGACAGAGAGTGATATAGAGTGTCAGAGTGTGTCAGTGTGCGTCAGAGAGTGTCAGAGAGTGATAGAGAGTGTCAGAGAGTGATAGAGAGAGTCTGCGAGTATCAGAGAGTGATACAGAGTGTCAGAGAGTGTCAGAGAGTAATAGAGAATGATAGAGAGTGGCTGAGAGTGTCAGAGAGTAATAGAGAGTGTCAGAGAGTGTCAGAGAGTGATAGAGAGTGTCTGAGAGTGTCAGAGAGTGATAGAGAGTGTCTGAGAGTGTCAGAGGGTGATAGAGTGTGTCTGAGAGTGTCTCAGAGAGTCAGAGAGTGTCAGAGAGTGTCAGAGAGTGATAGACAGTGATAGAGAGTGATAGAGAGTGTCTGAGAGTGACAGAGAGTGTCTGAGAGTTTCTGAGAGCGTCAGTGACTTTCAGAGTGTATCAGTGAGTGATAGAGAGTGGTAGAGAGTGTCTGAGAGTGTCAGAGAGTGTCAGAGAGTGTAATAGAGTGATAGAGAGTGTCAGAGAGTGTCAGAGAGTGTCTGAGAGTGTCAGATAGTGTCAGAGTATGTGAGAGAGTGTCAGAGAGTGTGAGAGAGTGTCAGAGAGTGATAGGGAGTGATAGACAGTGTCTGAGCGTGTCAGAGTGTGTCAGAGAGTGTCAGAGAGTTTCAGAGAGTGATAGAGAGTGATAGAGAGTGTCTGAGAGTGTCAGAGAGTGTCAGAGAGTGTCAGAGAGTGTCAGAGAGTGATAGGGAGTGACAGAGAGTGTCTGAGAGTGTCAGAGTGTGTCAGAGAGTGTCAGAGATTGTCAGAGACTGATAGAGAGTGATAGAGAGTTTCAGAGAGTGTCAGAGAGTATCTGAGAGTGTCAGAGACTGTCAGAGTGTGATAAAGAGTGTCTGAGAGTGTCAGAGTGTGTCAGAGAGTGTAAGAGAATGATAGAGAGAGCTAGAGAGTGTCAGCTAGCGTCATAGAGTGATAGAGAGTGTCATGGAGTGATAGAGAGTATCAGAGAGCGATAGAGAGTGTCAGAGAGTGATAGAGATTGATAGAGAGTGTCTGAGAGTGTCTGAGAGTGTCAGAGAGTGTCAGAGAGTGATAGAGAGTGATAGAGACTGTCTGAGAGTGTCAGAGAGTGTCAGAGTGCGTCAGAGAGTGTCAGAGAGTGACAGAGAGTGATATAGAGTGTCAGAGTGTGTCAGTGTGCGTCAGAGAGTGTCAGAGAGTGATAGCGAGTGTCAGAGAGTGATAGAGAGAGTCTGCGAGTATCAGAGAGTGATACAGAGTGTCAGAGAGTGTCAGAGAGTAACAGAGAGTGATAGAGAGTGGCTGAGAGTGTCAGAGAGTAATAGAGAGTGTCAGAGAGTGATAGAGAGTGTCTGAGAGTGTCAGAGAGTGATAGAGAGTGTCTGAGAGTGTCAGAGGGTGATAGAGTGTGTCTGAGAGTGTCTCAGAGAGTCAGAGAGTGGCTGAGAGTGTCAGAGAGTAATAGAGAGTGTCAGAGAGTGATAGAGAGTGTCTGAGAGTGTCAGAGAGTGATAGAGAGTGTCTGAGAGTGTCAGAGGGTGATAGAGTGTGTCTGAGAGTGTCTCAGAGAGTCAGAGAGTGTCTGAGAGTGACAGAGAGTGTCTGAGAGTTTCTGAGAGCGTCAGTGACTTTCAGAGTGTATCAGTGAGTGATAGAGAGTGGTAGAGAGTGTCTGAGAGTGTCAGAGAGTAATAGAGATTGTCAGAGAGTGTCAGAGAGTGATAGAGAGTGTCTGAGAGTGTCAGAGAGTGATAGAGAGTGTCTGAGAGTGTCAGAGGGTGATAGAGAGTGTCTCAGAGTGTCTCAGAGAGTCAGAGAGTGTCAGAGAGTGTCAGAGAGTGATAGAGAGTGATAGAGAGTGATAGAGAGTGTCTGAGAGTGACAGAGAGTGTCTGAGAGTTTCTGAGAGCGTCAGTGACTTTCAGAGTGTATCAGTGAGTGATAGAGAGTGGTAGAGAGTGTCTGAGAGTGTCAGAGAGAGTCAGAGAGTCTAATAGAGTGATAGAGAGTGTCAGAGAGTGTCTGAGAGTGTCAGAGAGTGTCAGAGCATGTGAGAGAGTGTCAGAGAGTGATAGAGAATGTCTGATAGTGTCTGAGAGTGACAGAGTGTGTCTGAGAGTGTCAGTGAGTGTCAGAGATTGTCAAAGTGTGTCAGAGAGTGATAGAGTGTGATAAAGAGTGATAGAGAGTGTCAGAGAGTGTCAGAGAGTGTCAGAGAGTGAGAGAGTGTGTCTGAGTGTGTCAGAGAGTTATAGAGAGTGATAGAGAGTGTCTGAGAGTGTCAGTGAGTGTCAGAGAGTGATAGAGAGTGTCTGAGAGTGTCAGAGATTGTCAGAGGGTTTCAGAGAGTGATAGAGAGTGATAGAGAGTGTCAGAGAGTTTCAGAGAGTGTCAGATAGTGCCAGAGAGTGATAGAGATTGTGTGAGTGTGTCAGAGATTGATAGAGAGTGATAGAGAGTGTCAGAGTGTGATAGAGAGTGATAGAGAGTGTCTGAGAATGTCAGAGAGTGTCTGAGTGTGTCAGAGAGTGTCAGAGAGTGATTGAGAGTGATAGAGAGTGTCAGAGAGCCTCATAGAGTGATAGAGAGAGTCAAAGAGCATCATGGAGTGATAGAGAGTGTCAGTGGGCGATAGAGAGTGTCAGAGAGTGATAGAGAGTTTCAGAGAGTGATAGAGATTGATAGAGATTGTCTGAGAGTGTCTGAGAGTGTCAGAGAGTGTCAGAGAGTGTCAGAGAGTTTCAGAGAGTGATAGAGAGTGATGGAGAGTGTCTGAGAGTGTCAGAGAGTGTGAGAGAGTGTCAGAGAGTGATAGGGAGTGATAGAGAGTGTCTGAGCGTGTCAGAGTGTGTCAGAGAGTGTCAGAGAGTTTCAGAGAGTGATAGAGAGTGATAGAGAGTGTCTGAGAGTGTCAGAGAGTGTCAGAGAGTGTCAGAGAGTGTCAGAGAGTGATAGGGAGTGACAGAGAGTGTCTGAGAGTGTCAGAGTGTGTCAGAGAGTGTCAGAGATTGTCAGAGACTGATAGAGAGTGATAGAGAGTTTCAGAGAGTGTCAGAGAGTATCTGAGAGTGTCAGAGAGTGTCAGAGTGTGATAAAGAGTGTCTGAGAGTGTCAGAGTGTGTCAGAGAGTGTAAGAGAATGATAGAGAGAGCTAGAGAGTGTCAGCGAGCGTCATAGAGTGATAGAGAGTGTCATGGAGTGATAGAGAGTATCAGAGAGCGATAGAGAGTGTCAGAGAGTGATAGAGATTGATAGAGAGTGTCTGAGAGTGTTTGAGAGTGTCAGAGAGTGTCAGAGAGTGATAGAGAGTGATAGAGACTGTCTGAGAGTGTCAGAGAGTGTCAGAGTGCGTCAGAGAGTGTCAGAGAGTGACAGAGAGTGATATAGAGTGTCAGAGTGTGTCAGTGTGCGTCAGAGAGTGTCAGAGAGTGATAGAGAGTGTCAGAGAGTGATAGAGAGAGTCTGCGAGTATCAGAGAGTGATACAGAGTGTCAGAGAGTGTCAGAGAGTGTCAGAGAGTAATAGAGAGTGATAGAGAGTGGCTGAGAGTGTCAGAGAGTAATAGAGAGTGTCAGAGAGTAATAGAGAGTGTCAGAGAGTGTCAGAGAGTGTCTGAGAGTGTCAGAGAGTGATAGAGAGTGTCTGAGAGTGTCAGAGGGTGATAGAGTGTGTCTGAGAGTGTCTCAGAGAGTCAGAGAGTGTCAGAGAGTGTCAGAGAGTGATAGAGAGTGATAGAGAGTGATAGAGAGTGTCTGAGAGTGACAGAGAGTGTCTGAGAGTTTCTGAGAGCGTCAGTGACTTTCAGAGTGTATCAGTGAGTGATAGAGAGTGGTAGAGAGTGTCTGAGAGTGTCAGAGAGTGTCAGAGAGTGTAATAGAGTGATAGAGAGTGTCAGAGAGTGTCAGAGAGTGTCTGAGAGTGTCAGATAGTGTCAGAGTATGTGAGAGAGTGTCAGAGAGTGTGAGAGAGTGTCAGAGAGTGATAGGGAGTGATAGAGAGTGTCTGAGCGTGTCAGAGTGTGTCAGAGAGTGTCAGAGAGTTTCAGAGAGTGATAGAGAGTGATAGAGAGTGTCTGAGAGTGTCAGAGAGTGTCAGAGAGTGTCAGAGAGTGTCAGAGAGTGATAGGGAGTGACAGAGAGTGTCTGAGAGTGTCAGAGTGTGTCAGAGAGTGTCAGAGATTGTCAGAGACTGATAGAGAGTGATAGAGAGTTTCAGAGAGTGTCAGAGAGTATCTGAGAGTGTCAGAGACTGTCAGAGTGTGATAAAGAGTGTCTGAGAGTGTCAGAGTGTGTCAGAGAGTGTCAGAGAGTGTAAGAGAATGATAGAGAGAGCTAGAGAGTGTCAGCTAGCGTCATAGAGTGATAGAGAGTGTCATGGAGTGATAGAGAGTATCAGAGAGCGATAGAGAGTGTCAGAGAGTGATAGAGATTGATAGAGAGTGTCTGAGAGTGTCTGAGAGTGTCAGAGAGTGTCAGAGAGTGATAGAGAGTGATAGAGACTGTCTGAGAGTGTCAGAGAGTGTCAGAGTGCGTCAGAGAGTGTCAGAGAGTGACAGAGAGTGATATAGAGTGTCAGAGTGTGTCAGTGTGCGTCAGAGAGTGTCAGAGAGTGATAGCGAGTGTCAGAGAGTGATAGAGAGAGTCTGCGAGTATCAGAGAGTGATACAGAGTGTCAGAGAGTGTCAGAGAGTAACAGAGAGTGATAGAGAGTGGCTGAGAGTGTCAGAGAGTAATAGAGAGTGTCAGAGAGTGATAGAGAGTGTCTGAGAGTGTCAGAGAGTGATAGAGAGTGTCTGAGAGTGTCAGAGGGTGATAGAGTGTGTCTGAGAGTGTCTCAGAGAGTCAGAGAGTGGCTGAGAGTGTCAGAGAGTAATAGAGAGTGTCAGAGAGTGATAGAGAGTGTCTGAGAGTGTCAGAGAGTGATAGAGAGTGTCTGAGAGTGTCAGAGGGTGATAGAGTGTGTCTGAGAGTGTCTCAGAGAGTCAGAGAGTGTCTGAGAGTGACAGAGAGTGTCTGAGAGTTTCTGAGAGCGTCATTGAATTTCAGAGTGTATCAGTGAGTGATAGAGAGTGGTAGAGAGTGTCTGAGAGTGTCAGAGAGTGTCAGAGAGTGTAATAGAGTGATAGAGAGTGTCAGAGAGTGTCAGAGAGTGTCTGAGAGTGTCAGATAGTGTCAGAGTATGTGAGAGAGTGTCAGAGAGTGATAGAGAATGTCTGATAGTGTCTGAGAGTGACAGAGTGTGTCTGAGAGTGTCAGTGAGTGTCAGAGATTGTCAGAGTGTGTCAGAGAGTGATAGAGAGTGATAAAGAGTGATAGAGAGTGTCAGAGAGTGTCAGAGAGTGTCAGAGAGTGAGAGAGTGTGTCTGAGTGTGTCAGAGAGTTATAGAGAGTGATAGAGAGTGTCTGAGAGTGTCAGTGAGTGTCAGAGAGTGATAGAGAGTGTCTGAGAGTCTCAGAGATTGTCAGAGGGTTTCAGAGAGTGATAGAGAGTGATAGAGAGTGTCAGATAGTTTCAGAAAGTGTCAGATAGTGCCAGAGAGTGATAGAGATTGTGTGAGTGTGTCAGAGCGTGTCACAGATTGATAGAGAGTGATAGAGAGTGTCAGAGTGTGATATAGAGTGATAGAGAGTGTCTGAGAGTGTCAGAGAGTGTCTGAGTGTGTCAGAGAGTGTCAGAGAGTGTCAGAGAGTGATAGAGAGTGTCAGAGAGTGATTGAGAGTGATATAGAGTGATAGAGAGTGTCTGAGAGTGTCAGAGGGTGTCTGAGTGTGTCAGAGAATGATTGAAAGTGTCTGAAAGTGTCAGAGAGTGTCAGAGAGTGTCTGAGAGTGTCAGAGAGTGTCAGAGATTGACAGAGAGTGATACAGAGTGTCTGAGAGTGTCAGAGAGTGTCTGAGTGTGTCTGAGTGTGTCAGAGAGTGTCTGAGAGTGTCAGAGAGTGATAGAGAGTGTCAGAGAGTGATTGAGAGTGTCAGAGAGTGTCAGAGAGTGTCTGAGAGTGTCAGAGATTGACAGAGAGTGATAGAGAGTGATAGAGAGTGTCTGAGAGTGTCAGAGAGTGTCAGAGAGTGTCTGAGTGTGTCAGAGAGTGTCAGAGAGTGTCAGAGAGTGATAGAGAGTGTCAGAGAGTGATTGAGAGTGTCAGAGAGTGTCAGAGAGTGTCTGAGTTTGTCAGAGAGTGTCTGAGAGTGTCAGAGAGTGATTGAGAGTGTCTGAAAGTGTCAGAGAGTGTCAGAGAGTGTCAGAGAGTGTCTGAGAGTGTCAGAGAGTGTCAGAGAGTGATAGAGAGTGTCTGAAAGTGTCAGAGAGTGTCAGAGAGTGTCTGAGAGTGTCAGAGAGTGATTGAGAGTGTCAGAGAGTGATTGAGAGTGTCAGAGAGTGTCAGAGAGTGTCAGAGAGTGATTGAGAGTGTCTGAAAGTGTCAGAGAGTGTCAGAGAGTGTCTGAGAGTGTCAGAGAGTGTCAGAGATTGACAGAGAGTGATAGAGAGTGTCTGAGAGTGTCAGAGAGTGTCTGAGTGTGTCTGAGTGTGTCAGAGAGTGTCTGAGAGTGTCTGAGAGTGTCAGAGAGTGATTGAGAGTGTCAGAGAGTGTCAGAGAGTGATATAGAGTGATTGAGAGTGTCTGAAAGTGTCAGAGAGTGTCAGAGAGTGATGGAGAGTGTCAGAGAGTGTCAGAGAGTAATAGAGAGTGATAGAGAGTGTCTGAGAGTGTCAGAGAGTGTCTGAGTGTGTCTGAGTGTGTCAGAGAGTGTCTGAGAGTGATTGAGAGTGTCAGAGAGTGATTGAGAGTGTCAGAGAGTGTCAGAGAGTGATATAGAGTGATTGAGAGTGTCTGAAAGTGTCAGAGAGTGTCAGAGAGTGATGGAGAGTGTCAGAGAGTGTCAGAGAGTAATAGAGAGTGATAGAGAGTGTCAGAGAGTGTCAGAGAGTGATAGAGAGTGTCTGAAAGTGTCAGAGAGTTTCAGAGAGTGTCTGAGAGTGTCAGAGAGTGATTGAGAGTGTCAGAGAGTGTCAGAGAGTGATATAGAGTGATAGAGAGTGTCTGAGAGTGTCAGAGGGTGTCTGAGTGTGTCAGAGAATGATTGAAAGTGTCTGAAAGTGTCAGAGAGTGTCAGAGAGTGATTGAGAGTGTCAGAAAGTGTCAGAGAGTGTCAGAGAGTGTCTGAGAGTGTCAGAGAGTGTCAGAGATTGACAGAGAGTGATAGAGAGTGTCTGAGAGTGTCAGAGAGTGTCTGAGTGTGTCTGAGAGTGTCAGAGGGTGTCTGAGTGTGTCAGAGAGTGATTGAGAGTGTCTGAAAGTGTCAGAGAGTGTCAGAGAGTGATTGAGAGTGTCTGAAAGTGTCAGAGAGTGTCAGAGAGTGATGGAGAGTGTCAGAGATTGTCAGAGTGTGTCAGAGAGTGATAGAGAGTGATAAAGAGTGATAGAGAGTGTCAGAGAGTGATAGAGAGTGTCAGAGAGTGTCTGAGTGTGTCTGAGTGTGTCAGAGAGTGTCTGAGAGTGATTGAGAGTGTCAGAGAGTGATTGAGAGTGTCAGAGAGTGTCAGAGAGTGATATAGAGTGATTGAGAGTGTCTGAAAGTGTCAGAGAGTGTCAGAGAGTGATGGAGAGTGTCAGAGAGTGTCAGAGAGTAATAGAGAGTGATAGAGAGTGTCAGAGAGTGTCAGAGAGTGATAGAGAGTGTCTGAAAGTGTCAGAGAGTTTCAGAGAGTGTCTGAGAGTGTCAGAGAGTGATTGAGAGTGTCAGAGAGTGTCAGAGAGTGATATAGAGTGATAGAGAGTGTCTGAGAGTGTCAGAGGGTGTCTGAGTGTGTCAGAGAATGATTGAAAGTGTCTGAAAGTGTCAGAGAGTGTCAGAGAGTGATTGAGAGTGTCAGAAAGTGTCAGAGAGTGTCAGAGAGTGTCTGAGAGTGTCAGAGAGTGTCAGAGATTGACAGAGAGTGATAGAGAGTGTCTGAGAGTGTCAGAGAGTGTCTGAGTGTGTCTGAGAGTGTCAGAGGGTGTCTGAGTGTGTCAGAGAGTGATTGAGAGTGTCTGAAAGTGTCAGAGAGTGTCAGAGAGTGATTGAGAGTGTCAGAGAGTGTCAGAGAGTGATATAGAGTGATAGAGAATGTCTGAGAGTGTCAGAGGGTGTCTGAGTGTGTCAGAGAATGATTGAAAGTGTCTGAAAGTGTCAGAGAGTGTCAGAGAGTGATTGAGAGTGTCAGAAAGTGTCAGAGAGTGTCAGAGAGTGTCTGAGAGTGTCAGAGAGTGTCAGAGATTGACAGAGAGTGATAGAGAGTGTCAGAGAGTGTCAGAGAGTGATATAGAGTGATAGAGAGTGTCTGAGAGTGTCAGAGGGTGTCTGAGTGTGTCAGAGAATGATTGAAAGTGTCTGAAAGTGTCAGAGAGTGTCAGAGAGTGATTGAGAGTGTCAGAAAGTGTCAGAGAGTGTCAGAGAGTGTCTGAGAGTGTCAGAGAGTGTCAGAGATTGACAGAGAGTGATAGAGAGTGTCTGAGAGTGTCAGAGAGTGTCTGAGTGTGTCTGAGAGTGTCAGAGGGTGTCTGAGTGTGTCAGAGAGTGATTGAGAGTGTCTGAAAGTGTCAGAGAGTGTCAGAGAGTGATTGAGAGTGTCTGAAAGTGTCAGAGAGTGTCAGAGAGTCATGGAGAGTGTCAGAGATTGTCAGAGTGTGTCAGAGTGTGATAGAGAGTGATAAAGAGTGATAGAGAGTGTCAGAGAGTGATAGAGAGTGTCAGAGAGTGTCTGAGTGTGTCAGAGAGCGTCTGAGAGTGTCAGAGAGTGATTGAGAGTGTCTGAAATTGTCAGAGAGTGTCAGAGAGTGATTGAGAGTGTCTGAAAGTGTCTGAGAGTGTCAGAGAGTGTCAGAGAGTGATTGAGAGTGTCTGAAAGTGTCTGAGAGTGTCAGAGGGTGTCTGAGTGTGTCAGAGAGTGATTGAGAGTGTCTGAAAGTGTCAGAGAGTGTCAGAGAGTGATTGAGAGTGTCTGAAAGTGTCAGAGAGTGTCAGAGAGTGTCTGAGAGTGTCAGAGAGTGTCAGAGATTGATAGAGAGTGATAGAGAGTGTCTGAGAGTGTCAGAGAGTGTCTGAGTGTGTCAGAGTGTGTCTGAGAGTGTCGGAGAGTGATTGAGAGTGTCAGAGAGTGTCAGAGAATGATATAGAGTGATAGAGAGTGTCTGAGAGTGTCAGAGGGTGTCTGAGAGTGTCAGAGAGTGTCTGAAAGTGTCAGAGAGTGTCAGAGAGTGATTGAGAGTGTCTGAAAGTGTCAGAGAGTGTCAGAGAGTGTCAGAGAGTGTCAGAGAGTGTCAGAGAGTGAGAGAGTGTGTCTGAGTGTGTCAGAGAGTTATAGAGAGTGATAGAGAGTGTCTGAGAGTGTGAGTGAGTGTCAGAGAGTGATAGAGAGTGTCTGAGAGTGTCAGAGATTGTCAGAGGGATTCAGAGAGTGATAGAGAGTGATAGAGAGTGTCAGATTGTTTCAGAGAGTGTCAGATAGTGCCAGAGAGTGATAGAGATTGTGTGAGTGTGTCAGAGCGTGTCAGAGATTGATAGAGAGTGATAGAGAGTGTCAGAGAGTGATAGAGAGTGTCTGAGAGTGTCAGAGACTGTCAGAGAGTGTCAGAGAGTGATAGAGTGTGTCAGAGAGTGTCAGAGAGTGTCAGAGAGTGTCTGAGAGTGTCAGAGAGTGTCTGAGTGTGTCAGAGAGTGTCTGAGAGTGATTGAGAGTGTCTGAAAGTGTCAGAGAGTGTCAGAGAGTGTCTGAGAGTGTCAGAGAGTGTCTGAGTGTGTCAGAGAGTGTATGAGAGTGTCAGAGAGTGATTGAGAGTGTCTGAAAGTGTCAGAGAGTGTCAGAGAGTGTCTGAGAGTGTCAGAGAGTGTCTGAGTGTGTCAGAGAGTGTCTGAGAGTGTCAGAGAGTGATTGAGAGTGTCTGAAAGTGTCAGAGAGTGTCAGAGAGTGTCTGAGTGTGTCAGAGAGGGTCTGAGAGTGTCAGAGAGTGATTGAGAGTGTCTGAAAGTGTCAGAGAGTGTCAGAGAGTGTCTGAGAGTGTCAGAGAGTGTCAGAGAGTGTCTGAGAGTGTCAGAGAGTGTCTGAGTGTGTCAGAGAGTGTCTGAGAGTGTCAGAGAGTGATTGAGTGTCAGAGAGTGTCAGAGAGTGATAGAGAGTGTCTGAGAGTGTCAGAGAGTGTCTGAGTGTGTCAGAGAGTGATTGAGAGTGCAGTGAGTGTCAGAGAGTGATAGAGAGAGTCTGAGAGTGTCAGAGAGTGATTGAGAGTGTCTGAAAGTGTCAGAGAGTGTCAGAGAGTGTCAGAGAGTGGTAGAGAGTGCCAGAGAGTGTCTGAGTGTGTCAGAGAGTGTCTGAGAGTGTCAGAGAGTGATTGAGATTGTCTGAAATTGTCAGAGAGTGTCTAAGAGTGTCAGAGAGTGTCAGAGAGTGATATAGAGTGTTAGAGAGTGTCTGAGAGTGTCAGAATGTGTCTGAGTGTGTCAGAGAGTGATTGAGAGTGTCAGAGAGTGATTGAGAGTGTCAGAGAGTGATTGAGAGTGTCTGAAAGTGTCAGAGAGTGTCAGAGAGTGTCTGAGAGTGTCAGAGAGTGTCAGAGAGTGATATAGAGTGATAGAGAGTGTCTGAGAGTGTCAGAGGGTGTCTGAGTGTGTCAGAGAGTGATTGAGAGTGTCTGAAAGTGTCAGAGAGTGTCAGAGAGTGATTGAGAGTGTCTGAAAGTGTCAGAGAGTGTCAGAGAGCGATGGAGAGGGTCAGAGAGTGTCTGAGAGTGTCAGAGAGTGATTGAGAGTGTCTGAAAGTGTCAGAGAGTGTCAGAGAGTGATAGAGAGTGTCTGAGAGTGTCAGAGAGTGTCAGAGAGTGTCAGAGAGTGATTGAGAGTGTCAGAGAGTGATAGAGTGAGTCAGAGAGTGTCAGAAAGTGTCAGAGAGTGATAGAGAGTGTCTGAGAGCGTCTGACAGTGTCAGACAGTGTCAGAGACTGATAGATAGTGCCAGAGAGTGATTGAGAGTGTCTGAGAGTGTCTGAGTGAGTCAGAGAGTGATAGAGAGTGTCAGAGAGTGTCTGAGTGTGTCAGAGAGTGTCTGAGAGTGTCAGAGAGTGATTGAGAGTGTCAAAGAGTGATTGAGAGTGTCAGAGAGTGATAGAGAGTTTCAGAGAGTGTCAGAAAGTGTCAGAGAGTGATAGAGTGTGTCTGAGAGCGTCTGAGAGTGTCAGACAGTGTCAGAGAGTGTCAGAGACTGATAGATAGTGCCAGAGAGTGATTGAGAGTGTCTGAGAGTGTCTGAGAGAGTCTGAGAGTGATATAAAGTGTCAGAGAGAGATAGAGAGTGTCTGAGAGTGTCAGAGAGTGATACAGTGTGTCAGAGACTGATAGAGAGTGTCAGAGAATGTCAGAGAGTGTCAGAGAGTGTCAGAGAGTGTCAGAGAGGGGTAGAGAGTGATAGAGAGTGTCAGAGATTGTCAGAGGGTGTCAGAGTGTGATAGAGAGTGATAGAGTGTGTCTGAGAGCGTCTGAGAGTGTCAGACAGTGTCAGATAGTGTCAGAGACTGATAGATAGTGCCAGAGAGTGATTGAGAGTGTCTGAGAGTGTCTGAGAGAGTCAGAGAGTGATATAAAGTGTCAGAGAGAGATAGAGAGTGTCTGAGAGTGTCAGAGAGTGATACAGTGTGTCAGAGACTGATAGAGAGTGTCAGAGAATGTCAGAGAGTGTCAGAGAGTGTCAGAGAGTGTCAGAGAGGGGTAGAGAGTGATAGAGAGTGTCAGAGATTGTCAGAGGGTGCCAGAGTGTGATAGAGAGTGATAGAGTGTGTCTGAGAGTGTCAGAGAGTGTCTGAGTGTGTCAGAGAGTGTCTGAGTGTGTCAGAGAGTGTCTGAGAGTGTCAGAGAGTGATTGAGAGTGTCAGAAAGTGTCAGAGAGTGATAGAGAGTGATAGAGAGTGTCTGAGAGTGTCAGAGAGTGTCTGTGTGTGTCAGTGAGTGTCTGAGAGTGTCAGAGAGTGCCAGCGAGTGATAGAGAGTGATAGAGAGTGTCTGAGAGTTTCAGAGAGTGTCTGAGTGTGTCAGAGAGTGTCTGAGAGTGTCAGAGAGTGATTGAGAGTGTCAGAGAGTGTCAGAGAGTGATCGAGAGTGATAGAGAGTGTCTGAGAGTGTCAGAGAGTGTCTGAGTGTGTCAAAGAGTGATTGAGAGTGTCTGAAAGTGTCAGAGAGTGTCAGAGAGTGATTGAGAGTGTCTGAAAGTGTCAGAGAGTGTCAGAGAGTGATAGTGAGTGTCAAAGAGTGTCTGAGTGTGTCTGAGAGTGTCTGAGAGTGTCAGAGAGTGATTGAGAGTGTCTGAAAGTGTCAGAGAGTGTCAGAGAGTGATTGAGAGTGTCTGAAAGTGTCAGAGAGTGTCAGAGAGTGATTGAGAGTGTCTGAAAGTGTCAGAGAGTGTCAGAGAGTGATAGAGAGTGTCTGAGAGTGTCAGAGAGAGTCAGAGAGTGATAGAGAGTGTCTGAGAGTGTCTGAGAGTGTCAGAGATTGTCAGAGTGTGTCAGAGAGTGATAGAGAGTGATAGAGAGTGTCAGAGAGTGTCAGAGAGTGTCAGAGAGAGATAGAGAGTGTCAGAGAGTGTCAGAGAGTGTCTGAGTGTGTCAGAGAGTGTCAGAGAGTGTCAAAGAGTGATAGAGAGTGATAGAGAGTGTCTGAGAGTGTCAGAGAGTGTCTGAGTGTGTCAGAGAGTGTCTGAGAGTGTCAGAGAGTGATTGAGAGTGTCAGAGAGTGTCAGAGAGTGATTGAGAGTGTCAGAGAGTGTCAGAGAGTGATAGTGAGTGATAGAGAGTGTCTGAGAGTGTCAGAGAGTGTCTGAGTGTGTCAGAGAGTGATTGAGAGTGTCTGAAAGTGTCAGAGAGTGTCAGAGAGTGATTCAGTGATTGAGAGTGTCTGAAAGTGTCAGAGAGTGTCAGAGAGTGTCAGAGAGTGATTGAGAGTGTCTGAAAGTGTCAGAGAGTGTCAGAGAGTGATAGAGAGTGTCTGAGAGTGTCAGAGAGTGTCAGAGAGTGTCAAAGAGTGATTGAGAGTGTCAGAGAGTTATCGAGAGTTTCAGAGAGTGTCAGAAAGTGTCAGAGTGTGATAGAGTGTGTCTGAGAGCGTCTGAGAGTGTCAGACAGTGTCAGAGAGTGTCAGAGAATGATACATAGTGCCAGAGAGTGATTGAGAGTGTCTGAGAGTGTCAGAGAGCGATACAGTGTGTCAGAGACTGATAGAGAGTGTCAGAGAATGTCAGAGAGTGTCAGGGAGTGTCAGAGAGGGATAGAGAGTGATAGAGAGTGTCAGAGATTGTCAGAGGGTGTCAGAGTGTGATAGAGAGTGATAGAGAGTGTCTGAGAGTGTCAGAGAGTGTCTGAGTGTGTCAGAGAGTGTCTGAGTGTGTCAGAGAGTGTCTGAGAGTGTCAGAGAGAGATTGCGAGTGTCAGAAAGTGTCAGAGAGTGATAGAGAGTGATAGAGAGTGTCTGAGAGTGTCAGAGAGTGTCTGAGTGTGTCAGAGAGTGTCTGAGAGTGTCAGAGAGTGATTGAGAGTGCTTGAAAGTATCAGAGAGTGTCAGAGAGTGTCAGAGAGTGTCTGAGAGTGTCAGAGAGTGTCAGCGAGTTTTAGAGAGTGATAGAGTGTGTCTGAGACTGTCAGAGAGTGTCAGAGAGTGTCAGAGAGTGATTGAGAGTGTCTGAAAGTGTCAGAGAGTGTCAGAGAGTGTCTGAGAGTGTCAGAGAGTGTCAGAGAGTGATAGAGAGTGTCTGAGAGTGTCAGAGAGAGTCTGAGTGTGTCAGAGAGAGTCTGAGAGTGTCAGAGAGTGATTGAGAGTGTCTGAAAGTGTCAGAGAGTGTCAGAGAGTGTCTGAGAGTGTCAGAGAGTATCAGAGAGTGATAGAGAGTGTCTGAGAGTGTCAGAGAGAGTCTGAGTGTGTCAGAGAGAGTCTGAGAGTGTCAGAGAGTGATTGAGAGTGTCAGAGAGTGATTGAGACTGTCTGAAAGTATCAGAGAGTGTCAGATAGTTATTGAGAGTGTCTGAAAGTGTCAGAGAGTGTCAGAGAGTGTCAGAGAGTGTCTTAGAGTGTCAGAGAGTATCAGAGAGTGATAGACAGTGTCTGAGAGTGTCAGAGAGTGTCTGAGTGTGTCAGAGAGTGTCTGAGAGTGTCAGAGAGTGATTGAGAGTGTCAGAGAGTGTCAGAGAGTGATAGAGAGAGTCTGAGAGTGTCAGAGAGTGTCTGAGTGTGACAGAGAGTGATTGAGAGTGTCTGAAAGTGTCAGAGTGTGATAGAGTGTGTCTGAGAGCGTCTGAGAGTGTCAGACAGTGTCAGAGAGTGTCAGAGAATGATACATAGTGCCAGAGAGTGATTGAGAGTGTCTGAGAGTGTCTGAGAGAGTCAGAGAGTGATAGAAAGTGTCAGAGAGAGATAGAGAGTGTCTGAGAGTGTCAGAGAGCGATACAGTGTGTCAGAGACTGATAGAGAGTGTCAGAGAATGTCAGAGAGTGTCAGGGAGTGTCAGAGAGGGATAGAGAGTGATAGAGAGTGTCAGAGATTGTCAGAGGGTGTCAGAGTGTGATAGAGAGTGATAGAGAGTGTCTGAGAGTGTCAGAGAGTGTCTGAGTGTGTCAGAGAGTGTCTGAGTGTGTCAGAGAGTGTCTGAGAGTGTCAGAGAGAGATTGCGAGTGTCAGAAAGTGTCAGAGAGTGATAGAGAGTGATAGAGAGTGTCTGAGAGTGTCAGAGAGTGTCTGAGTGTGTCAGAGAGTGTCTGAGAGTGTCAGAGAGTGATTGAGAGTGCTTGAAAGTATCAGAGAGTGTCAGAGAGTGTCAGAGAGTGTCTGAGAGTGTCAGAGAGTGTCAGCGAGTTTTAGAGAGTGATAGAGTGTGTCTGAGACTGTCAGAGAGTGTCAGAGAGTGTCAGAGAGTGATTGAGAGTGTCTGAAAGTGTCAGAGAGTGTCAGAGAGTGTCTGAGAGTGTCAGAGAGTGTCAGAGAGTGATAGAGAGTGTCTGAGAGTGTCAGAGAGAGTCTGAGTGTGTCAGAGAGAGTCTGAGAGTGTCAGAGAGTGATTGAGAGTGTCTGAAAGTGTCAGAGAGTGTCAGAGAGTGTCTGAGAGTGTCAGAGAGTATCAGAGAGTGATAGAGAGTGTCTGAGAGTGTCAGAGAGAGTCTGAGTGTGTCAGAGAGAGTCTGAGAGTGTCAGAGAGTGATTGAGAGTGTCAGAGAGTGATTGAGACTGTCTGAAAGTATCAGAGAGTGTCAGATAGTTATTGAGAGTGTCTGAAAGTGTCAGAGAGTGTCAGAGAGTGTCAGAGAGTGTCTTAGAGTGTCAGAGAGTATCAGAGAGTGATAGACAGTGTCTGAGAGTGTCAGAGAGTGTCTGAGTGTGTCAGAGAGTGTCTGAGAGTGTCAGAGAGTGATTGAGAGTGTCAGAGAGTGTCAGAGAGTGATAGAGAGAGTCTGAGAGTGTCAGAGAGTGTCTGAGTGTGACAGAGAGTGATTGAGAGTGTCTGAAAGTGTCAGAGAGTGTCAGAGAGTGATTGAGAGTGTCTGAAAGTGTCAGAGAGTTTCAGAGAGTGATAGAGAGTGTCAGAGAGTGTCTGAGTGTGTCAGAGAGTGTCTGAGAGTGTCCGAGAGTGATTGAGAGTGTCTGAAATTGTCAGAGAGTGTCAGAGAGTGATTGAGAGTGTCTGACAGCGTCTGAGAGTGTCAGAGAGTGATTGAGAGTGTCTGAGAGTGTCAGAGAGTGTCTGAGTGTGTCAGAGAGTGTCTGAGAGTGTCAGAGAGTGATTGAGAGTGTCAGAGAGTGATTTAGAGTGATAGAGAGTGTCTGAGAGTGTCAGAGGGTGTCTGAGTGTGTCAGAGAGTGATTGAGAGTGTCTGAAAGTGTCAGAGAGTGTCAGAGAGTGTCTGAGTGTGTCAGAGAGTGTCAGAGAGTGATGGAGAGTGTCAGAGAGCGTCTGAGTGTGTCAGAGAGTGTCTGAGAGTGTCAGAGAGTGATTGACGGTGTCTGAAAGTGTCAGAGAGTGTCAGAGAGTGTCAGAGAGTGATTGAGAGTGTCTGAAAGTGTCAGAGAGTGTCAGAGAGTGATAGAGAGTGTCTGAGAGTGTTAGAGAGTGTCAGAGAGTGTCAAAGAGTGATTGAGAGTGTCAGAGAGTGATAGAGAGAGTCAGAGAGTGTCAGAAAGTGTCAGTGAGTGATAGAGAGTGTCTGAGAGCGTCTGAGAGTGTCAGACAGTGTCAGAGAGTGTCAGAGACTGATAGATAGTGCCAGAGAGTGATTGAGAGTGTCTGAGAGTGTCTGAGAGAGTCAGAGAGTGATAGAGAGTGTCAGAGAGAGATAGAGAGTGTCTGAGAGTTCAGAGAGTGATACAGTGTGTCAGAGACTGATAGAGAGTGTCAGAGAATGTCAGAGATTGTCAGAGAGTGTTAGAGAGGGATAGAGAGTGATAGAGAGTGTCAGAGATTGTCAGAGGGTGTCAGAGTGTGATAGAGAGTGATATAGAGTGTCAGAGAGTGTCAGAGAGTGATAGAGAGTGTCTGAGAGTGTCAGAGAGTGATAGAGAGTGTCTGAGAGTGTCAGAGAGTAATAGAGAGTGATAGAGAGTGTCTGAGAGTGTCTGAGAGTGTCAGAGATTGTCAGAGTGTGTCAGAGAGTGATAGAGAGTGATAGAGAGTGTCAGAGAGTGTCAGAGACTGTCAGAGAGAGATAGAGAGTGTCAGAGAGTGTCAGTGAGTGTCTGAGTGTGTCAGAGAGTGTCAGAGAGTATCAGAGAGTATCAGAGAGTGATAGAGAGTGATAGAGAGTGTCTGAGAGTGTCAGAGAGTGTCTGAGTGTGTCAGAGAGTGTCTGAGAGTGTCAGAGAGAGTCTGAGTGTGTCAGAGAGAGTCTGAGAGTGTCAGAGAGTGATTGAGAGTGTCTGAAAGTGTCAGAGAGTGTCAGAGAGTGTCTGAGAGTGTCAGAGAGTATCAGAGAGTGATAGAGAGTGTCTGAGAGTGTCAGAGAGAGTCTGAGTGTGTCAGAGAGAGTCTGAGAGTGTCAGAGAGTGATTGAGAGTGTCAGAGAGTGATTGAGACTGTCTGAAAGTATCAGAGAGTGTCAGATAGTTATTGAGAGTGTCTGAAAGTGTCAGAGAGTGTCAGAGAGTGTCAGAGAGTGTCTTAGAGTGTCAGAGAGTATCAGAGAGTGATAGACAGTGTCTGAGAGTGTCAGAGAGTGTCTGAGTGTGTCAGAGAGTGTCTGAGAGTGTCAGAGAGTGATTGAGAGTGTCAGAGAGTGTCAGAGAGTGATAGAGAGAGTCTGAGAGTGTCAGAGAGTGTCTGAGTGTGACAGAGAGTGATTGAGAGTGTCTGAAAGTGTCAGAGAGTGTCAGAGAGTGATTGAGAGTGTCTGAAAGTGTCAGAGAGTTTCAGAGAGTGATAGAGAGTGTCAGAGAGTGTCTGAGTGTGTCAGAGAGTGTCTGAGAGTGTCCGAGAGTGATTGAGAGTGTCTGAAATTGTCAGAGAGTGTCAGAGAGTGATTGAGAGTGTCTGACAGCGTCTGAGAGTGTCAGAGAGTGATTGAGAGTGTCTGAGAGTGTCAGAGAGTGTCTGAGTGTGTCAGAGAGTGTCTGAGAGTGTCAGAGAGTGATTGAGAGTGTCAGAGAGTGATTTAGAGTGATAGAGAGTGTCTGAGAGTGTCAGAGGGTGTCTGAGTGTGTCAGAGAGTGATTGAGAGTGTCTGAAAGTGTCAGAGAGTGTCAGAGAGTGTCTGAGTGTGTCAGAGAGTGTCAGAGAGTGATGGAGAGTGTCAGAGAGCGTCTGAGTGTGTCAGAGAGTGTCTGAGAGTGTCAGAGAGTGATTGACGGTGTCTGAAAGTGTCAGAGAGTGTCAGAGAGTGTCAGAGAGTGATTGAGAGTGTCTGAAAGTGTCAGAGAGTGTCAGAGAGTGATAGAGAGTGTCTGAGAGTGTTAGAGAGTGTCAGAGAGTGTCAAAGAGTGATTGAGAGTGTCAGAGAGTGATAGAGAGAGTCAGAGAGTGTCAGAAAGTGTCAGTGAGTGATAGAGAGTGTCTGAGAGCGTCTGAGAGTGTCAGACAGTGTCAGAGAGTGTCAGAGACTGATAGATAGTGCCAGAGAGTGATTGAGAGTGTCTGAGAGTGTCTGAGAGAGTCAGAGAGTGATAGAGAGTGTCAGAGAGAGATAGAGAGTGTCTGAGAGTTCAGAGAGTGATACAGTGTGTCAGAGACTGATAGAGAGTGTCAGAGAATGTCAGAGATTGTCAGAGAGTGTTAGAGAGGGATAGAGAGTGATAGAGAGTGTCAGAGATTGTCAGAGGGTGTCAGAGTGTGATAGAGAGTGATATAGAGTGTCAGAGAGTGTCAGAGAGTGATAGAGAGTGTCTGAGAGTGTCAGAGAGTGATAGAGAGTGTCTGAGAGTGTCAGAGAGTAATAGAGAGTGATAGAGAGTGTCTGAGAGTGTCTGAGAGTGTCAGAGATTGTCAGAGTGTGTCAGAGAGTGATAGAGAGTGATAGAGAGTGTCAGAGAGTGTCAGAGAGTATCAGAGAGTATCAGAGAGTGATAGAGAGTGATAGAGAGTGTCTGAGAGTGTCAGAGAGTGTCTGAGTGTGTCAGAGAGTGTCTGAGTGTGTCAGAGAGTGTCTGAGAGTGTCAGAGAGTGATTGAGAGTGTCAGAGAGTGTCAAAGAGTGATTGAGAGTGTCAGAGAGAGTCAGAGAGTGATAGTGAGTGATAGAGAGTGTCTGAGAGTGTCAGAGAGTGATAGAGAGTGTCTGAGAGTGTCAGAGAGTAATATAGAGTGATAGAGAGTGTCTGAGAGTGTCTGAGAGTGTCAGAGATTGTCAGAGTGTGTCAGAGAGTGATAGAGAGTGATAGAGAGTGTCAGAGAGTGTCAGAGACTGTCAGAGAGAGATAGAGAGTGTCAGAGAGTGTCAGAGAGTGTCTGAGTGTGTCAGAGAGTGTCAGAGAGTATCAGAGAGTATCAGAGACTGATAGAGAGTGATAGAAAGTGTCTGAGAGTGTCAGAGAGTGTCTGAGTGTGTCAGAGAGTGTCTGAGAGTGTCAGAGAGTGATTGAGAGTGTCTGAGAGTGTCAGAGATTGTCAGAGTGTGTCAGAGAGTGATAGAGAGTGATAGAGAGTGTCAGAGAGTGTCAGAGACTGTCAGAGAGAGATAGAGAGTGTCAGAGAGTGTCAGAGAGTGTCTGAGTGTGTCAGAGAGTGTCAGAGAGTATCAGAGAGTATCAGAGAGTGATAGTGAGTGATAGAAAGTGTCTGAGAGTGTCAGAGAGTGATTGAGAGTGTCAGAGAGTGTCAGAGAGTGATAGTGAGTGATAGAGTGTGTCTGAGAGTGTCAGAGAGTGTCTGAGTGTGTCAGAGAGTGATTGAGAGTGTCTGAAAGTGTCAGAGAGTGTCAGAGAGTGATTGAGTGTCTGAAAGTGTCAGAGAGTGTCAGTGAGTGATAGAGAGTGTCAGAGAGTGTCTGAGTGTGTCAGAGAGTGTCTGAGAGTGTCAGAGAGTGATTGAGAGTGTCTGAAAGTGTCTGAGAGTGTCAGAGAGTGTCTGAGTGTGTCAGAGAGTGATTGAGAGTGTCTGAAAGTGTCAGAGAGTGTCAGAGAGTGATTGAGTGTCTGAAAGTGTCAGAGAGTGTCAGTGAGTGATAGAGAGTGTCAGAGAGTGTCTGAGTGTGTCAGAGAGTGTCTGAGAGTGTCAGAGAGTGATTGAGAGTGTCTGAAAGTGTCAGAGAGTGTCAGAGAGTGTCAGAGAGTGATTGAGAGTGTCTGAAAGTGTCAGAGAGTGTCAGAGAGTGATAGAGAGTGTCTGAGAGTGTCAGAGAGTGTCAGAGAGTGTCAAAGAGTGATTGAGAGTGTCAGAGAGTGATAGATAGTTTCAGAGAGTGTCAGAAAGTGTCAGAGAGTGATAGAGTGTGTCTGAGAGCGTCTGAGAGTGTCAGACAGTGTCAGAGAGTGTCAGAGACTGATAGATAGTGCCAGAGAGTGGTTGAGAGTGTCTGAGAGTGTCTGAGAGAGTCCGAGAGTGATAAACAGTGTCAGAGAGAGATAGAGAGTGTCTGAGAGTGTCAGAGAGTGATAGAGAGTGTCAGAGAATGTCAGAGAGTGTCAGAGAGTGTCAGAGAGGGATAGAGAGTGATAGAGAGTGTCAGAGATTGTCAGAGGGTGTCAGAGTGTGATAGAGAGTGATAGAGAGTGTCTGAGAGTGTCAGAGAGTGTCTGAGTGTGTCAGAGAGTGTCTGAGTGTGTCAGAGAGTGTCTGAGAGTGTCAGAGAGTGATTGAGAGTGTCAGAAAGTGTCAGAGAGTGATAGATAGTGATAGAGAGTGTCTGAGAGTGTCAGAGAGTGTCTGAGTGTGTCAGTGAGTGTCTGAGAGTGTCAGAGAGTGATTGAGAGTGTCAGAGAGTGTCAGAGAGTGATCGAGAGTGATAGAGAGTGTCTGAGAGTGTCAGAGAGTGTCTGAGTGTGTCAGAGAGTGTCTGAAAGTGTCAGAGAGTGTCAGAGAGTGTCAGAGAGTGATTGAGAGTGTCTGAAAGTGTCAGAGAGTGACAGAGAGTGTCTGAGAGTGTCAGAGAGAGTCAGAGAGTGATAGAGAGTGTCTGAGAGTGTCTGAGAGTGTCAGAGATTGTCAGAGTGTGCCAGAGAGTGATAGAGAGTGATAGAGAGTGTCAGAGAGTGTCAGAGAGAGACAGAGAGTGTCAGAGAGTGTCAGAGAGTGTCTGAGTGTGTCAGAGAGTGTCAGAGAGTGTCAGAGAGTGATAGAGTGATAGAGAGTGTCTGAGAGTGTCTGAGAGTGTCTGAGTGTGTCAGAGAGTGATTGAGAGTGTCTGAAAGTGTCGGAGAGTGTCAGAGAGTGATTGAGTGTCTGAAAGTGTCAGAGAGTTTCAGAGAGTGATAGAGAGTGTCAGAGAGTGTCTGAGTGTGTCAGAGAGTGTCTGAGAGTGTCAGAGAGCGATTGAGAGTGTCTGAAAGTGTCAGAGAGTGTCTGAGTGTGTCAGAGAGTGTCTGAGAGTGTCAGAGAGTGATTGAGAGTGTCAGAGAGTGTCAGAGAGTGATAGTGAGTGATAGAGAGTGTCTGAGAGTGTCAGAGAGTGTCTGAGTGTGTCAGAGAGTGATTGAGAGTGTCTGAAAGTGTCAGAGAGTGTCTGAGTGTGTCAGAGAGTGTCTGAAAGTGTCAGAGAGTGTCAGAGAGTGTCAGAGAGTGATTGAGAGTGTCTGAAAGTGTCAGAGAGTGTCAGAGAGTGACAGAGAGTGTCTGAGAGTGTCAGAGAGAGTCAGAGAGTGATAGAGAGTGTCTGAGAGTGTCTGAGAGTGTCAGAGATTGTCAGAGTGTGCCAGAGAGTGATAGAGAGTGATAGAGAGTGTCAGAGAGTGTCAGAGAGAGACAGAGAGTGTCAGAGAGTGTCAGAGAGTGTCTGAGTGTGTCAGAGAGTGTCAGAGAGTGTCAGAGAGTGATAGAGTGATAGAGAGTGTCTGAGAGTGTCTGAGAGTGTCTGAGTGTGTCAGAGAGTGATTGAGAGTGTCTGAAAGTGTCAGAGAGTGTCAGAGAGTGATTGAGTGTCTGAAAGTGTCAGAGAGTTTCAGAGAGTGATAGAGAGTGTCAGAGAGTGTCTGAGTGTGTCAGAGAGTGTCTGAGAGTGTCAGAGAGTGATTGAGAGTGTCTGAAAGTGTCAGTGAGTGTCTGAGTGTGTCAGAGAGTGTCTGAGAGTGTCAGAGAGTGATTGAGAGTGTCAGAGAGTGTCAGAGAGTGATAGTGAGTGATAGAGAGTGTCTGAGAGTGTCAGAGAGTGTCTGAGTGTGTCAGAGAGTGATTGAGAGTGTCTGAAAGTGTCAGAGAGTATCAGAGAGTGATTGAGTGTCTGAAAGTGTCAGAGAGTGTCAGAGAGTGTCTGAGAGTGTCAGAGAGTGATTGAGAGTGTCTGAAAGTGTCAGAGATTGTCAGAGAGTGTCAGAGAGTGATTGAGAGTGTCTGAAAGTGTCAGAGAGTGTCAAAGAGTGATTGAGAGTGTCAGAGAGTGATAGAGAGTTTCAGAGAGTGTCAGAAAGTGTCAGAGAGTGATAGAGTGTGTCTGAGAGCGTCTGAGAGTGTCAGACAGTGTCCGAGAGTGTCAGAGACTGATAGATAGTGCCAGAGAGTGATTGAGAGTGTCTGAGAGTGTCTGAGAGAGTCAGAGAGTGATAGAAAGTGTCAGAGAGAGATAGAGAGTGTCTGAGAGTGTCAGAGAGTGATACAGTGTGTCAGAGACTGATAGAGAGTGTCAGAGAATGTCAGAGAGTGTCAGAGAGTGATTGAGAGTGTCAGATAGTGTCAGAGAGTGTCTGAGAGTGTCTGAGAGTGCCTGAGAGTGTCAGAGAGTGGCAGAGAGTGTCTGAGTGTGTCAGAGAGTGTCTGAGAGTGTCAGAGAGTGATTGAGAGTGTCTGAAAGTGTCAGAGAGTGTCAGAGAGTGTCTGAGAGTGTCTGAGAGAGTCAGAGAGTGTCAGCGAGTGATAGAGAGTGTCAGAGAGTGTCAGAGAGAGTCAGAGAGTGTCTGAGAGTGTCAGAGAGTGATTGAGAGTGTCTGAGAGTGTCAGAGAGTGATACAGTGTGTCAGAGACTGATAGAGAGCGTCAGAGAATGTCAGAGAGTGTCAGAGAGTGTCAGAGAGGGATAGAGAGTGATAGAGAGTGTCAGAGATTGTCAGAGGGTGTCAGAGTGTGATAGAGAGTGATAGCGAGTGTCTGAGAGTGTCAGAGAGTGTCTGAGTGTGTCAGAGAGTGTCTGAGTGTGTCAGAGAGTCTCTGAGAGTGTCAGAGAGTGATTGAGAGTGTCAGAAAGTGTCAGAGAGTGATAGATAGTGATAGAGAGTGTCTGAGAGTGTCAGAGATTGTCAGAGGGAGTCAGAGTGTGATAGAGAGCGATTGAGAGTGTCTGAGAGTGTCAGAGAGTGATACAGTGTGTCAGAGACTGATAGAGAGTGTCAGAGAATGTCAGAGAGTGTCAGAGAGTGTCAGAGAGGGATAGAGAGTGATAGAGAGTGTCAGAGATTGTCAGAGGGTGTCAGAGTGTGATAGAGAGTGATAGCGAGTGTCTGAGAGTGTCAGAGAGTGTCTGAGTGTGTCAGAGAGTGTCTGAGTGTGTCAGAGAGTCTCTGAGAGTGTCAGAGAGTGATTGAGAGTGTCAGAAAGTGTCAGAGAGTGATAGATAGTGATAGAGAGTGTCTGAGAGTGTCAGAGAGTGTCTGAGTGTGTCAGTGAGTGTCTGAGAGTGTCAGAGAGTGATTGAGAGTGTCAGAGAGTGTCAGAGAGTGATCGAGAGTGATAGAGAGTGTCTGAGAGTGTCAGAGAGTGTCTGAGTGTGTCAGAGAGTGTCTGAAAGTGTCAGAGAGTGTCAGAGTGTCAGAGAGTGATTGAGAGTGTCTGAAAGTGTCAGAGAGTGTCAGAGAGTGATAGAGAGTGTCTGAGAGTGTCAGAGAGAGTCAGAGAGTGATAGAGAGTGTCTGAGAGTGTCTGAGAGTGTCAGAGATTGTCAGAGTGTGCCAGAGAGTGATAGTGAGTGATAGAGAGTGTCAGAGAGTGTCAGAGAGAGACAGAGAGTGTCAGAGAGTGTCAGAGAGTGTCTGAGTGTGTCAGAGAGTGTCAGAGAGTGTCAGAGAGTGATAGAGTGATAGAGAGTGTCTGAGAGTGTCAGAGAGTGTCTGAGTGTGTCAGAGAGTGATTGAGAGTGTCTGAAAGTGTCAGAGAGTGTCAGAGAGTGATTGAGTGTCTGAAAGTGTCAGAGAGTTTCAGAGAGTGATAGAGAGTGTCAGAGAGTGTCTGAGTGTGTCAGAGAGTGTCTGAGAGTGTCAGAGAGTGATTGAGAGTGTCTGAAAGTGTCAGAGAGTGTCTGAGTGTGTCAGAGAGTGTCTGAGAGTGTCAGAGAGTGATTGAGAGTGTCAGAGAGTGTCAGAGAGTGATAGTGAGTGATAGAGAGTGTCTGAGAGTGTCAGAGAGTGTCTGAGTGTGTCAGAGAGTGATTGAGAGTGTCTGAAAGTGTCAGAGAGTGTCTGAGTGTGTCAGAGAGTGTCTGAAAGTGTCAGAGAGTGTCAGAGAGTGTCAGAGAGTGTCAGAGAGTGATTGAGAGTGTCTGAAAGTGTCAGAGATTGTCAGAGAGTGTCAGAGAGTGATTGAGAGTGTCTGAAAGTGTCAGAGAGTGTCAAAGAGTGATTGAGAGTGTCAGAGAGTGATAGAGAGTATCAGAGAGTGTCAGAAAGTGTCAGAGAGTGATAGAGTGTGTCTGAGAGCGTCTGAGAGTGTCAGACAGTGTCCGAGAGCGTCAGAGACTGATAGATAGTGCCAGAGAGTGATTGAGAGTGTCTGAGAGTGTCTGAGAGAGTCAGAGAGTGATAGAAAGTGTCAGAGAGAGATAGAGAGTGTCTGAGAGTGTCAGAGAGTGATACAGTGTGTCAGAGACTGATAGAGAGTGTCAGAGAATGTCAGAGAGTGTCAGAGAGTGATTGAGAGTGTCAGAAAGTGTCAGAGAGTGTCTGAGAGTGTCTGAGAGTGTCTGAGAGTGTCAGAGAGTGTCAGAGAGTGTCTGAGTGTGTCAGAGAGTGTCTGAGAGTGTCAGAGAGTGATTGAGAGTGTCTGAAAGTGTCAGAGAGTGTCAGAGAGTGTCTGAGAGTGTCTGAGAGAGTCAGAGAGTGTCAGCGAGTGATAGAGAGTGTCAGAGAGTGTCAGAGAGTGTCTGAGAGTGTCAGAGAGTGTCAGAGAGTGATTGAGAGTGTCAGAGAGTGTCAGAGAGTGTCAGAGAGTGTCTGAGAGTGTCAGAGAGTGATTGAGAGTGTCAGAGAGTGTCAGAGAGTGTCAGAGAGTGTCTGAGAGTGCCAGAGAGTGATTGAGAGTGTCAGAGAGTGTCAGAGAGTGATCGAGAGTGATAGAGAGCGTCTGAGAGTGTAAGCGAGTGTCTGAGTGTGTCAGAGAGTGATTGAGAGTGCCTGAAAGTGTCAGAGAGTGTCTGAGTGTGTCAGAGATTGATTGAGAGTGTCTGATAGTGTCAGAGAGTGTCAGAGAGTGATTGAGAGTGTCTGAAAGTGTCAGAGAGTGTCAGAGAGTGTCAGAGAGTGTCAGAGAGTGATAGTGAGTGTCAGAGAGTGTCTGAGTGTGGCTGAAAGTGTCAGAGAGTGTCAGAGAGTGATCGAGAGTGATAGAGAGTGTCTGAGAGTGTCAGAGAGTGTCTGAGTGTGTCAGAGAGTGATTGAGAGTGTCTGAAAGTGTCAGAGAGTGTCTGAGTGTGTCAGAGAGTGATTGAGAGTGTCTGAAAGTGTCAGAGAGTGTCAGAGAGTGATTGAGAGTGTCTGAAAGTGTCAGAGAGTGTCAGAGAGTGTCAGAGAGTGATAGTGAGTGTCAGAGAGTGTCTGAGTGTGTCAGAGAGTGTCTGAGAGTGTCAGAGAGTGATTGAGAGTGTCTGAAAGTGTCAGAAAGTGTCAGAGAGTGATAGAGAGTGTCTGAGAGTGTCAGAGAGTGTCAGAGAGTGTCAGATAGTGATTGAGAGTGTCAGAGAGTGTCAGAGAGTGATCGAGAGTGATAGAGAGTGTCTGAGAGTGTCAGAGAGTGTCTGAGTGTGTCAGAGAGTGATTGAGAGTGTCTGAAAGTGTCAGAGAGTGTCTGAGTGTGTCAGAGAGTGATTGAGAGTGTCTGAAAGTGTCAGAGAGTGTCAGAGAGTGATTGAGAGTGTCTGAAAGTGTCAGAGAGTGTCAGAGAGTGTCAGAGAGTGATAGTGAGTGTCAGAGAGTGATAGTGAGTGTCAGAGAGTGTCTGAGTGTGTCAGAGAGTGATTGAGAGTGTCAGAAAGTGTCAGAGAGTGTCAGAGAGTGTCAGAGAGTGTCAGAGAGTGATCGAGAGTAATAGAGAGTGTCTGAGAGTGTCAGAGAGTGTCTGAGTGTGTCAGAGAGTGATTGAGAGTGTCTGAAAGTGTCAGAGAGTGTCTGAGTGTGTCAGAGAGTGATTGAGAGTGTCTGAAAGTGTCAGAGAGTGTCAGAGAGTGATTGAGAGTGTCTGAAAGTGTCAGAGAGTGTCAGAGAGTGTCAGAGAGTGTCAGAGAGTGATAGTGAGTGTCAGAGAGTGTCTGAGTGTGTCAGAGAGTGTCTGAGAGTGTCAGAGAGTGATTGAGAGTGTCTGAAAGTGTCAGAGAGTGTCAGAGAGTGTCAGAGAGTGTCAGAGAGTGATTGAGAGTGTCTGAAAGTGTCAGAGAGTGTCAGAGAGTGATAGAGAGTGTCTGAGAGTGTCAGAGAGAGTCAGAGAGTGTCAAAGAGTGATTGAGAGTGTCAGAGAGTGATAGAGAGAGTCAGAGAGTGTCAGAAAGTGTCAGAGAGTGATAGAGAGTGTCTGAGAGCGTCTGAGAGTGTCAGACAGTGTCAGAGAGTGTCAGAGACTGATAGATAGTGCCAGAGAGTGATTGAGAGTGTCTGAGAGTGTCTGAGAGAGTCAGAGAGTGATATAGAGTGTCAGAGAGAGATAGAGAGTGTCTGAGAGTGTCAGAGAGTGATACAGTGTGTCAGAGACTGATAGAGAGTGTCAGAGAATTTCAGAGAGTGTCAGAGAGTGTCAGAGAGGGATAGAGAGTGATAGAGAGTGTCAGACATTGTCAGAGGGTGTCAGAGTGTGATAGAGAGTGATAGAGAGTGTCAGAGAGTGTCAGAGAGTGTCACAGAGTGTCAGAGAGTGATAGAGAGTGTCTGAGAGTGTCAGAGAGTGTCAGAGAGTGATAGAGAGTGTCTGAGAGTGTCAGAGAGTAATAGAGAGTGATAGAGAGTGTCTGAGAGTGTCTGAGAGTGTCAGAGATTGTCAGAGTGTGTCAGAGAGTGATAGAGAGTTGTAGAGAGTGTCAGAGAGTTTCAGAGAGTGTCAGAGAGTGATAGAGAGTGTCTGAGAGTGTCAGAGAGTGTCAGAGAGTGTCAGAGAGTGTCAGAGAGTGATAGAGAGTGTCTGAGAGTGTCAGAGAGTGTCAGAGAGTGATTGAGAATGTCAGAGAGTGATAGAGAGTGTCAGAAAGTGTCAGAGAGTGATAGAGAGTGTCTGACAGCGTCTGAGAGTGTCAGACAGTGTCAGAGAGTGTCAGAGACTGATAGATAGTGTCAGAGAGTGATTGAGAGTGTCTGAGAGTGTCTGAGATAGTCAGAGAGTGATAGAGAGTGTCAGACAGAGATAGAGAGTGTCTGAGAGTGTCAGAGAGTGATACAGTGAGTCAGAGACTGATAGAGAGTGTCATATAATGTCAGAGTGTGTCAGAGATGGATAGAGAGTGATAGAGAGTGTCAGAGATTGTCAGAGGGTGTCAGAGAGTGTCAGAGAGTGATGGAGAGTGTCTGAGTGTGTCAGAGAGTGTCAGAGAGTGATAGAGAGTGTCTGAGAGTGTCAGAGAGTAATAGAGAGTGATAGAGAGTGTCTGAGAGTGTCTGAGAGTGTCATAGATTGTCAGAGTGTGTCAGAGAGTGATAGAGAGTGATAGAGAGTGATAGAGAGTGTCAGAGAGTGTCAAAGAGTGATAGAGAGTGTCTGAGAGTGTCAGAGAGTGTCAAAGAGTGATAGAGAGTGTCTGAGAGTGTCAGAGAGTGTCAGAGAGTGATAGAGAGTGTCTGAGAGTGTCAGAGTGTGTCAAAGAGTGATAGAGAGTGATAGAGAGTGTCTGAGAGTGTCAGAGAGTGTCTGAGTGTGTCAGAGAGTGTCTGAGAGTGTCAGAGAGTGTCTGAGAGTGTATGAGTGTGTCAGAGAGTGTCTGAGTGTGTCAGAGAGTGTCTGAGAGTGTCAGAGAGTGATTAAGATTGTCTGAAAGTGTCAGAGAGTGTCAGAGAGTGATGGAGAGTGTCAGAGAGTGATTGAGAATGTCAGTGAGTGATAGAGAGAGTCAGAGAGTGTCAGAAAGTGTCAGAGAGTGATAGCGAGTGTCTGAGAGCGTCTGAGAGTGTCAGACAGTGTCAGAGAGTGTCAGAGACTGATAGATAGTGTCAGAGAGTGATTGAGAGTGTCAGAGAGTGATACAGTGTGTCAGAGACTGATAGAGAGTGTCAGAGAATGTCAGAGACTGTCACAGAGTGTCACAGAGTGTCAGAGAGGGATAGAGAGAGATAGAGAGTGTCAGAGATTGTCAGACGGTGTCAGAGAGTGTCAGAGAGTGATAGAGAGTGTCTGAGAGTGTCAGAGAGTGTCAGAGTGTGATTGAGAGTCATTGAGAATGTCTGAGAGCGTCTGAGAGAGTCAGAGAGTGATTCAGAGTGTCAGAGCTTGTCAGAGAGTGTGATATAGAGTGTCTGAGAGTGATTGAGGGTGTCTAACAGTGTCAAAGAGTGATAGAGAGTGTCTGAGAATGTCAGAGAGTGATAGACAGTGTCAGAGAGTGTCAGAGAGTGACCGAGTGTGATAGAGAGTGTCAGAGAGTGTCAGAGAGTGTCAGAGCATGTCAGAGAGTGATGGACAGAGTCAGAGAGTGTCAGAGAGTGATTGGGAGTGTCTGCGAGTGTCAGAGAGTGATTGAGAGTGTCTGAGAGTGTTACAGAGTTTCAGAGAGTGAAAGAGAGTGTCAGGGAGTGTCAGAGCTTGTCAGAGAGTGACAGAGTCAGAGTGTGATAGGGATTGTCTGAGAGTGTTTGAGAGTGTCTGAAACTGATAGATAGTGTCAGAGCGTGATTGAGAGTGTCTGAGAGTGTCTGAGAGAGTCAGAGAGTGATAGAGAGTGTCAGAGAGAGATAGAGAGTGTCTGAGAGTGTCAGAGAGTGATACAGTGTGTCAGAGACTGATAGAGAGTGTCAGAGAATGTCAGAGAGTGTCACAGAGTGTCAGAGAGTGTCAGAGAGTGATAGAGAGTCATTGAGAATGTCTGAGAGAGTCTGAGAGAGTCAGAGAGTGTGATATAGATTGTCTGAGAGTGATTGAGGGTGTCTAAGATTGTCAGAGAGTGATAGAGAGTGTCTGAGAACGTCAGAGAGAGATAGAGAGTGTCAGAGAGTGACCGAGTGTGATAGAGAGTGTCAGAGAGTGTCAGAGAGCATGTCAGAGAGTGTCAGAGCATGTCAGAGAGTGATAGACGGAGTCTGAGAGTGTCAGAGAGTGATTGAGAGTGTCTGAGAGTGTTAGAGAGTTTCAGAGAGTGTCAGAGAGTATCAGAGCTTGTCAGAGAGTGATAGAGAGAGTCAGAGAGTAACAGGGAGTGGCTGAGAGTGTCAGAGAGTGATTGAGAGTGTCTGAGAGTGTCAGAGAGTGTCAGAGAGTGATAGAGAGTATCTGAGAGCGTCTGAGAGTGTCAGAGATTGATAGAGAGCGTCAGAGAGAGATAGAGAGTGTCTGAGAGTGTCAGAGAGTGGTACAGTGTGTCAGAGAGTGATAGAGAGTGTCAGAGAATGTCAGAGACTGATAAAGAGTGTCAGAGAATGTCAGAGATTGTCACAGAGTGACAGAGAGTGTCAGAGAGGGATAGAGAGTGATAGAGAGTGTCAGAGATTGTCAGAGGCTGTCAGAGAGTGTCAGAGAGTGATAGAGAGTGTCTGAGAGAGTCAGAGAGTGTCAGAGAGTGTCAGAGAGTGATTGAGAGTCATTGAGAATGTCTGAGAGAGTCTGAGAGAGTCAGAGAGTGATTGAGAGTGTCAGAGCGTGTCAGAGAGTGTGATATAGATTGTCTGAGAGTGATTGAGGGTATCTAAGATTGTCAGAGAGTGATAGAGAGTGTCTGAGAACGTCAGAGAGAGATAGAGAGTGTCAGAGAGTGACCGAGTGTGATAGAGAGTGTCAGAGAGTGTCAGAGAGCATGTCAGAGAGTGTCAGAGCATGTCAGAGAGTGATAGACGGAGTCTGAGAGTGTCAGAGAGTGATTGAGAGTGTCTGAGAGTGTTAGAGAGTTTCAGAGAGTGTCAGAGAGTATCAGAGCTTGTCAGAGAGTGATAGAGAGAGTCAGAGAGTAACAGGGAGTTGCTGAGAGTGTCAGAGAGTGATTGAGAGTGTCTGAGAGTGTCAGAGAGTGTCAGAGAGTGATAGAGAGTATCTGAGAGCGTCTGAGAGTGTCAGAGATTGATAGAGAGTGTCAGAGAGAGATAGAGAGTGTCTGAGAGTGTCAGAGAGTGGTACAGTGTGTCAGAGAGTGATAGAGAGTGTCAGAGAATGTCAGAGAGTGTCACAGAGTGACAGAGAGTGTCAGAGAGGGATAGAGAGTGATAGAGAGTGTCAGAGATTGTCAGAGGGTGTCAGACAGTGATAGAGACTGTCTGAGAGTGTTAGAGAGTGATAGAGAGTGATAGAGAGGGTCTGAGAGTGTCAGAGAGTGATAGAGAGTGTCTGAGAGTGTCTCAGAGAGTCAGAGAGTGTCAGAGAGTGATAGAGAGTGTCTGAGAGTGTTAGAGAGTGATAGAGAGTGATAGAGAGTGTCTGAGCGTGTCAGAGAGTGTCTGAGTGCCTCAGAGCGTGTCAGAGAGTGATAGAGAGTGATAGAGAGTGTCAGAGAGTGATAGAGTGTGTCTGAGAGTGTCAGAGAGTGTCTGAGAGTGTCTCAGAGAGTCAGAGAGTGTCAGAGAGTGATAGAGAGTGATAGAGAGTGTCTGAGAGTGACAGAGAGTGTCTGAGAGTGTCAGTGAGTGTCAGAGGGTGATAGCGTTTGTCTCAGTGTGTCTGAGAGTGTCAGAGAGTGATAGAGAGTGTCTGAGAGTGTCAGAGAGTGATGGAGAGTGTCTGAGAGTGTCTCAGAGAGTCACAGAGTGTCAGAGAGTGATAGAGAGAGATAGATAGTGTCTGAGAGTGTCAGAGAGTGATAGAGAGTGTCTGAGAGTGTCAGAGAGTGTCAGAGAGTGTCAGAGAGTGTCTGAGAATGTCTCAGCGAGTCACAGAGTGTCAGAGAGTGATAGTGAGCGATGGAGAGTGATAGAGAGTGTCTGAGAGTGTCAGTGAGTGTCAGAGAGTGATAGAGTGTGTCTGAGACTGTCAGAGTGTGTCAGAGTGTGTCAGAATGTGTCAGAGATTGATAGAGAGCGTCAGAGAGTGTCATAGAGTGATCGAGAGTGTCAGAGAGTGTCTGAGAGTGTCAGAGAGTGTCATAGTGTGATAGAGAGTGTCTGAGAGTGTCAGAGAGTGTATGAGTGTGTCAGAGAGTGTCACAGAGTGATAGAGAGTGATAGAGAGTTTCAGAGAGCGTCATAGAGTGATAGAGAGTGTCAGAGAGCGTCATAGAGTGATAGAGAGTGTCTGAGCGTGTCAGAGAGCGTCTGAGAGTGTCTGAGAGTCATAGAGAGTGTCAGAGAGAGTCAGAGAGTGTCAGAGAGTGATAGAGAGTGTCTGAGAGTGTCAGAGATTGTCTGAGTGTGTCAGAGTGTGTCAGAGCGTGTCAGAGAGTGATAGAGAGTGATAGAGAGTGTCAGAGAGTTTCAGAGAGTGACAGAGAGTGTCTGAGTGTGTCAGAGAGTGTCTGAGTGTGTCAGAGAGTGTCAGAGAGTGATGGAGAGTGATAGAGAGTGTCAGAGAGCGTCATAGAGTGATAGAGAGTGTCAGAGAGCGTCATAGAGTGATAGAGAGTGGTAGAGAGTGTCAGAGAAAGTCATAGAGTGTCAGAGAGTGATAGAGTGTGCAGAGAGTGATAGAGATTGATAGAGAGTGTGTGAGAGTGTCAGAGATTGTCTGAGTGTGTCAGAGAGTGTCAGAGAGTGATAGAGAGTGATAGAGAGTGATAGAGAGCGTCATAGAGTAATAGAGAGTGTCAGAGAGTGTATGAGAGTGACAGAGAGTGATAGAGAGTGATAGAGAGTGTCAGAGAGAGTCAGAGAGAGTCAGAGAGTGATAGAGAGTGTCTGAGAGTGTCAGAGAGTGATAGAGAGTGTCTGAGAGTGTCAGAGATTGTCAGAGTGTGTCAGAGAGTGTTAGTGAGTGTCAGAGAGTTTCAAAGAGTGTCAGATAGTGTCAGACAGTGATAGAGAGTGTCTGAGAGTGTCAGAGAGTGATAGAGAGTGATAGAGAGTGTCTGAGCGTATCAGAGAGTGTCTGAGTGTGTCAGAGAGTGTCAGAGAGGGATAGGGAGTGTCTGAGAGTGTCAGAGAGTGATAGAGAGTGTCTGAGAGTGTCAGAGAGTGATAGAGAGTGTCTGAGAGTCTCTCAGAGAGTCAGAGATTGTCAGAGAGTGATAGAGAGTGTCTGAGAGTGTCAGAGAGTGATAGAGAGTGATAGAGAGTGTCTGAGCGTGTCAGAGAGTGTCTGAGTGCGTCAGAGAGTGATAGAGAGCGATAGACAGTGTCTGAGAGTGTCAGAGAGTGACAGAGTGTGTCTGAGAGTGTCAGAGAGTGATAGAGAGTGATGGAGAGTGATAGAGAGTGTCTGAGAGTGTCTCAGAGAGTCAGAGAGTGTCAGAGAGTGATGGAGAGTGATAGAGAGTGTCTGAGAGTGTCAGTGAGTGTCAGAGAGTGATAGAGTGTGTCTCAGTGTGTCTGAGAGTGTCAGAGGGTGTCAGAATGTGTCAGAGAGTGAGAGACAGTGTCAGAAAGTGTCATAGAGTGATAGACAGTGTCAGAGACTGTCAGAGAGTGTCTGAGAGTGTCAGAGAGATTCAGAGTATGTCAGACAGTGTCAGAGAGTGATAGAGAGTGACAGAGAGTGTCTGAGAGTGTCAGTGAGTGTCAGAGAGTGATAGAGAGTGTCTGAGAGTGTCCGAGAGTGTCAGAGATTGATAGAGAGTGTCTGAGAGTGTCAGAGAGTGATAGAGAGTGTCTGAGAGTGTCAGAGAGTGATAGAGATTGATAGAGAGAGTTTGAGAATGTCAGTGAGTGTCAGAGAGTGATAGAGAGTGTCTGAGACCGTCAGAGAGTGTCTGAGTGTGTCAGAGCGTGTCAGAGAGTGATAGAGAGTGATAGAGAGTGTCAGAGAGTGATAGAGAGTGATAGAGAGTGTCTGAGAGTGACAGAGAGTGTCTGAGAGTGTCAGTGAGTGTCAGAGAGTGATAGAGAGTGTCTGAGAGTGTCTGAGAGTGTCAGAGATTGTCAGAGTGTGTCAGAGAGTGATAGAGAGTGTCTGAGAGTGTCAGTGAGTGTCAGAGAGTGATAGAGAGTGTCTGAGAGTGATAGAGTGTGTCTGAGAGTGTCTGAGAGTGTCAGAGATTGTCAGAGTGTGTCAGAGAGTGATAGAGAGTGATAGAGAGTGTCTGAGAGTGTCAGTGAGTGTCAGAGCGTGATAGAGAGTGTCTGAGAGTGTCAGAGAGTGTCAGAGAGTGATAGAGAGTGTCTGAGAGTGTCAGAGAGTGATAGACATTGATAGAGAGTGTCTGAGAATGTCAGTGAGTGTCAGAGAGTGATAGAGAGTGTCTGAGAGCTTCAGAGAGTGTCTGAGTGTGTCAGAGAGTTACTGAGAGTGTCAAAGAGTGATTGAGAGTGTCTGAAAGTGTCAGAGAGTGTCAGAGAGTGTCCGAGAGTGATAGAGAGTGTCTGAGAGTTTCAGAGAGTGTCAGAAGTTATAGAGAGTGAAAGAGAGTATCTGAGAGTGTCTGAGAGTGTCTGAGTGTGTCAGAGAGTGTCAGAGAGTGATAGAGAGTGTCAGAGAGTGTCAGAGAGTGATAGAGAGTGATAGAGAGTGTCTGAGAGTGTCAGAGAGTGTCTGAGTGTGTCAGAGAGTGTCTGAGAGAGTCAGAGAGTGATTGAGAGTGTCAGAGAGTGTCAGAGAGTGATAGAGAGTGATAGAGAGTATCTGAGAGTGTCTGAGAGTGTCAGAGAATGTCAGAGAGTGATAGAGAGTGTCTGAGAGTGTCAGAGAGTATCAGAGAGTTATAGAGAGTGATAGAGAGTATCTGAGACTGTCAGAGATTGTCAGAGTGTGATAGAGAGTGATAGAGAGTGTCAGAGAGTGTCAGAGAGTGTCAGAGAGTGATAGAGAGTGTCACAGAGTGTCAGAGAGTGTCAGAGAGTAATAGAGAGTGTCTGAGAGTGTCAGAGAGTAATAGAGATTGATAGAGAGTGTCTGAGAGTGTCTGAGAGTGTCAGAGATTGTCAGAGTGTGTCAGAGAGTGATAGAGAGTGCTAGAGAGTGTCAGAGAGTGTCAGAGAGTGACATAGAGTGATAGAGAGTGTCTGAGAGTGTCAGAGAGTGTCTGAGTGTGTCAGAGATGGTCTGAGTGTGTCAGAGAGTGTCAGAGAGTGATTGAGAGTGTCAGAGAGTGTCAGAGAGTGATAGAGAGTGATAGAGAGTGTCTGAGAGTGTCAGAGAGTGTCTGAGTGAGTCAGAGAGTGTCTGAGAGTGATTGACAGTGTCTGAAAGTGTCAGAGAGTGTCAGAGAGTGTCAGAGAGTGTCTGAGAGTGTCAGAGAGTGACATTGAGTGATAGAGAGTGTCCGAGAGTGTCAGAGAGTGTCTGAGTGTGTCAGAGAGGGTCTGAGTGTGTCAGAGAGTGTCAGAGAGTGATTGAGAGTGTCAGAGAGTGTCAGAGAGTGATTGAGAGTGTCAGAGAGAGTCTGAGAGTGTCAGAGAGTGACATTGAGTGATAGAGAGTGTCCGAGAGTGTCAGAGAGTGTCTGAGTGTGTCAGAGAGGGTCTGAGTGTGTCAGAGAGTGTCAGAGAGTGATTGAGAGTGTCAGAGAGTGTCAGAGAGTGATTGAGAGTGATAGAGAGTGTCTGAGAGTGTCAGAGAGTGTCAGAGAGTGTCAGAGAGTGATTGAGAGTGTCAGAGAGTGATTGAGAGTGTCTGAAAGTGTCAGAGTGTCAGAGAGTGTCAGAGAGTGATTGAGAGTGTCTGAAAGTGTCAGAGTGTCAGAGAGTGTCAGAGAGTGTCTGAGAGTGTCAGAGAGTGTCTGAGAGTGTCAGAGAGTGTCAGAGAGTGATAGAGAGTGTCTGAGAGTGTCCGAGAGTGTCTGAGTGTGTCAGAGAGTGTCTGAGAGTGTCAGAGAGTGATTGAGAGTGTCAGAGAGTGTCAGAGAGTGATAGAGAGTGTCTGAGAGTGTCAGAGAGTGTCTGAGTGTGTCAGAGAGTGATTGAGAGTGTCTGAAAGTGTCAGAGAGTGTCAGAGAGTGATTGAGAGTGTCTGAAAGTGTCAGAGAGTGTCAGAGAGTGATATAGAGTGTGAGAGAGTGTCTGAGTGTGTCAGAGAGTGTCTGATGATTGAGAGTGTCTGAAAGTGTCAGAGAGTGTCAGAGAGTGATAGAGAGTGTCAGAGAGTGTCTGAGTGTGTCAGAGAGTGTCTGAGAGTGTCAGAGAGTGATTGAGAGTGTCTGAAAGTGTCAGAGAGTGTCAGAGAGTGATTGAGAGTGTCAGAGAGTGATTGAGAGTGTCTGAAAGTGTCAGAGTGTCAGAGAGTGTCAGAGAGTGATTGAGAGTGTCTGAAAGTGTCAGAGTGTCAGAGAGTGTCAGAGAGTGTCTGAGAGTGTCAGAGAGTGTCTGAGAGTGTCAGAGAGTGTCAGAGAGTGATAGAGAGTGTCTGAGAGTGTCCGAGAGTGTCTGAGTGTGTCAGAGAGTGTTTGAGAGTGTCAGAGAGTGATTGAGAGTGTCAGAGAGTGTCAGAGAGTGATAGAGAGTGTCTGAGAGTGTCAGAGAGTGTCTGAGTGTGTCAGAGAGTGATTGAGAGTGTCTGAAAGTGTCAGAGAGTGTCAGAGAGTGATTGAGAGTGTCTGAAAGTGTCAGAGAGTGTCAGAGAGTGATATAGAGTGTGAGAGAGTGTCTGAGTGTGTCAGAGAGTGTCTGATGATTGAGAGTGTCTGAAAGTGTCAGAGAGTGTCAGAGAGTGATAGAGAGTGTCAGAGAGTGTCTGAGTGTGTCAGAGAGTGTCTGAGAGTGTCAGAGAGTGATTGAGAGTGTCTGAAAGTGTCAGAGAGTGTCAGAGAGTGATTGAGAGTGTTTGAAAGTGTCAGAGAGTGTCAGAGAGTGATAGAGAGTGTCTGAGAGTGTCAGAGAGTGTCAGAGAGTGTCAAAGAGTGATTGAGAGTGTCAGAGAGTGATAGAGAGTGTCAGAGAGTGTCAGAAAGTGTTAGAGAGTGATAGAGAGTGTCTGAGAGCGTCTGAGAGTGTCAGACATTGTCAGAAAGTGTCAGAGACTGATAGATAGTGCCAGAGAGTGATTGAGAGTGTCTGAGAGTGTCTGAGCGAGTCAGAGAGTGATAGAGAGTGTCAGAGAGAGATAGAGAGTGTCTGAGAGTGATACAGTGTGTCAGAGACTGATAGAGAGTGTCAGAGAATGTCAGAAAGTCTCAGAGAGTGTCAGAGAGGGATAGAGAGTGATAGAGAGTGTCTGAGAGTGTCCGAGAGTGTCTGAGTGTGTCAGAGAGTGTCAGAGAGTGTCAGAGAGTGATAGAGAGTGATAGAGAGTGTCTGAGAGTGTCAGAGAGTGTCTGAGTGTGTCAGAGAGTGATTGAGAGTGTCAGAGAGTGTCAGAGAGTGATAGAGAGTGATAGAGAGTGTCTGAGAGTGTCAGAGAGTGTCTGAGTGTGTCAGAGAGTGATTGAGAGTGTCTGAAAGTGTCAGAGAGTGTCAGAGAGTGATTGAGAGTGTCTGAAAGTGTCAGAGAGTGTCAGAGAGTGATAGAGAGTGTCAGAGAGTGTCTGAGTGTGTCAGAGAGTGTCTGAGAGTGTCAGAGAGTGATTGAGAGTGTCTGAAAGTGTCAGAGAGTGTCAGAGAGTGTCAGAGAGTGATTGAGAGTGTCTGAAAGTGTCAGAGAGTGTCAGAGAGTGATAGAGAGTGTCTGAGAGTGTCAGAGAGTGTCAGAGAGTGTCAAAGAGTGATTGAGAGTGTCAGAGAGTGATAGAGAGTGTCAGAGAGTGTCAGAAAGTGTTAGAGAGTGATAGAGAGTGTCTGAGAGCGTCTGAGAGTGTCAGACATTGTCAGAAAGTGTCAGAGACTGATAGATAGTGCCAGAGAGTGATTGAGAGTGTCTGAGAGTGTCTGAGCGAGTCAGAGAGTGATAGAGAGTGTCAGAGAGAGATAGAGAGTGTCTGAGAGTGATACAGTGTGTCAGAGACTGATAGAGAGTGTCAGAGAATGTCAGAGAGTCTCAGAGAGTGTCAGAGAGGGATAGAGAGTGATAGAGAGTGTCAGAGTTTGTCTGAGAGTGTCAGAGAGTGTCTGAGTGTGTCAGAGAGTGTCTGAGTGTGTCAGAGAGTGTCTGAAGAGTGTCAGAGAGTGATTGAGAGTGTCAGAGAGTGTCAGAGAGTGATAGAGAGTGATAGAGAGTGTCTGCGAGTGTCAGAGAGTGTCTGAGTGTGTCAGAGAGTGTCTGAGAGTGTCAGAGAGTGATTGAGAGTGTCTGAAAGTGTCAGAGAGTGTCAGAGAGTGTCAGAGAGTGTCTGAGAGTGTCAGAGAGTGTCAGAGAGTGATAGAGAGTGATAGAGAGTGTCTGAGAGTGTCAGAGAGTGTCAGAGAGTGATAGGCAGTGACAGAGAGTGTCTGAGAGTGTCAGAGTGTGTCAGAGTGTGATAGAGAGTGTCAGAGAGTATCTGAGAGTGTCAGAGAGTGTCAGAGTGTGATAGAGAGTGTCAGAGAGTGTCAGAGAGTGTCAGAGTGTCAGAGAGTGTCAGAGAGTGTCAGAGAGTGTCTGAGAGTGTCAGAGAGTGTCAGAGAGTGTCAGAGAGTGATAGGGAGTGACAGAGAGTGTCTGAGAGTGTCAGAGTGTGTCAGAGAGTGTCAGAGAGTGTCAGAGACTGATAGAGAGTGATAGAGAGTTTCAGAGAGTGTCAGAGAGTATCTGAGAGTGTCAGAGAGTGTCAGAGTGTGATAGACAGTGTCAGAGAGTGTCAGAGAGTGTCAGAGTGTCAGAGAGTGATATGGAGTGACAGAGAGTGTCTGAGAGTGTCAGAGTGTGTCAGAGAGTGCAAGAGAATGATAGAGAGAGCTAGAGAGTGTCAGCGAGCGTCATAGAGTGATAGAGAGGGTCAGTGGGCGATAGAGAGTGTCAGAGAGTGATAGAGAGTGTCAGAGAGTGTCAGAAAGTGTCAGAGAGTGATAGAGAGTGTCTGAGAGCGTCTGAGAGTGTCAGACATTGTCAGAAAGTGTCAGAGACTGATAGATAGTGCCAGAGAGTGATTGAGAGTGTCTGAGAGTGTCTGAGCGAGTCAGAGAGTGATAGTGAGTGTCAGAGAGAGATAGAGAGTGTCTGAGAGTGTCAGAGAGTGATACAGTGTGTCAGAGACTGATAGAGAGTGTCAAAGAATGTCAGAGAGTGTCAGAGCGTGACAGATAGGGATAGAGAGTGATAGAGAGTGTCAGAGATTGTCTGAGAGTGTCAGAGAGTGTCTGAGTGTGTCAGAGAGTGTCTGAGTGTGTCAGAGAGTGTCTGAGAGTGTCAGAGAGTGATTGAGAGTGTCAGAGAGTGTCAGAGAGTGATAGAGAGTGATAGAGAGTGTCTGAGAGTGTCAGAGAGTGTCTGATTTTGTCAGAGAGTGTCTGAAAGTGTCAGAGAGTGATTGAGAGTGTCTGAAAGTGTCAGAGAGTGTCAGAGAGTGTCAGAGAGTGTCTGAGAGTGTCAGAGAGTGTCAGAGAGTGATAGAGAGTGATAGAGAGTGTCTGAGAGTGTCAGAGAGTGTCAGAGAGTGTCAGAGAGTGTCAGAGTGTCAGAGAGTGATATGGAGTGACAGAGAGTGTCTGAGAGTGTCAGAGTGTGTCAGAGAGTGCAAGAGAATGATAGAGAGAGCTAGAAAGTGTCAGCGAGCGTCATAGAGTGATAGAGAGGGTCAGTGGGCGATAGAGAGTGTCAGAGAGTGATAGAGAGTGTCAGAGAGTGATAGAGATTGATAGAGATTGTCTGAGAGTGCCTGAGAGTGTCAGAGAGAGTCAGAGAGTGTTAGAGAGTGATAGAGACTGTCTGAGAGCGTCAGAGAGTGTCAGAGTGTGTCAGTGAGTGTCAGAGAGTGACAGAGAGTGATAGAGAGTGTCAGTGTGTGTCAGAGAGTGTCAGAGAGTGATAGAGAGTGTCGGAGAGTGATAGAGAGAGTCAGCGAGTATCTGAGAGTGATACAGAGTGTCAGAGAGTGTCAGAGAGTTTTAGAGAGTGATAGAGAGTTTCAGAGAGTGTCAGTGAATATCTGAAAATTCAGAGAGTGTCAGAGTGTGATGGAGAGTGTCTGAGAGTGTCAGAGAGTGACAGAGAGTGATAGGGAGTGACAGAGAGTGTCTGAGAGTGTCAGAGTGTGTCAGAGAGTGCAAGAGAGTGATAGAGAGAGCTAGAGAGTGTCTGAGAGTGTCAGAGAGTGTCAGAGTATGTGAGAGAGTGTCAGAGAGTGATAGAGAATGTCTGATAGTGTCTGAGAGTGACAGAGTGTGTCTGAGAGTGTCAGTGAGTGTCAGAGATTGTCAGAGTGTGTCAGAGTGTGATATAGAGTGATAAAGAGTGATAGAGAGTGTCAGAGAGTGTCACAGAGTGTCACAGAGTGAGAGAGTGTGTCTGAGTGTGTCTCAGAGAGTCAGAGAGTGTCAGAGAGTGTCAGAGAGTGATAGAGAGTGATAGAGAGTGATAGAGTGTCTGAGAGTGACAGAGAGTGTCTGAGAGTGTCAGAGGGTGATAGAGAGTGTCTGAGAGTGTCTCAGAGAGTCAGAGAGTGTCAGAGAGTGTCAGAGAGCGATAGAGAGTGATAGAGAGTGTCTGAGAGTGACAGAGAGTGTCTGAGAGTTTCTGAGAGCGTCAGTAACTTTCAGAGTGTATCAGTGAGTGATAGAGAGTGGTAGAGAGTGTCTGAGAGTGTCAGAGAGTGTCAGAGAGTGTCAGAGAGTGTAATAGAGTGATAGAGAGTGTCAGAGAGTGTCAGAGAGTGTCTGAGAGTGTCAGAGAGTGTCAGAGTATGTGAGAGAGTGACTGAGAGTGTCAGAGAGTGATTGAGAGTGTCTGAAAGTGTCAGAGAGTCTCAGAGAGTGTCAGAGAGTGATAGAGAGTTTCTGAGAGTGTCAGAGAGTGTCAGAAGTTATAGAGAGTGATAGAGAGTATCTGAGAGTGTCTGAGAGTGTCTGAGAGTGTCAGAGAGTGTCTGAGAGTGTCAAAGAGTGATTGAGAGTGTCTGAAAGTGTCAGAGAGTGTCAGAGAGTGATAGAGAGTGTCTGAGAGTTTCAGAGCGTGTCAGAAGTTATAGAGAGTGATAGAGAGTATCTGAGAGTGTCTGAGAGTGTCTGAGTGTGTCAGAGAGTGTCAGAGAGTGTCAGAGAGTGAGAGAGAGTGTCAGAGAGTGTCAGAGAGTGATAGAGAGTGATAGAGAGTGTCTGAGAGTGTCAGAGAGTGTCTGAGTGTGTCAGAGAGTGTCTGAGAGAGTCAGAGAGTGATTGAGAGTGTCAGAGAGTGTCAGAGAGTGATAGAGAGTGATAGAGAGTATATGAGAGTGTCTGAGAGTGTCAGAGAATGTCGGAGAGTGATAGAGAGTGATAGAGAGTGTCTGAGAGTGTCAGAGAGTGTCAGAGAGTTATAGAGAGTGATAGAGAGTATCTGAGAGTGTCTGAGAGTGTCAGAGATTGTCAGAGTGTGTCAGAGTGTGATAGAGAGTGATAGAGAGTGTCAGAGAGTGTCTGAGAGTGTCAGAGTGTGTCAGAGAGTGCAAGAGAGTGATAGAGAGAGCTAGAGAGTGTCTGAGAGTGTCAGAGAGTGTCAGAGTATGTGAGAGAGTGTCAGAGAGTGATAGAGAATGTCTGATAGTGTCTGAGAGTGACAGAGTGTGTCTGAGAGTGTCAGTGAGTGTCAGAGATTGTCAGAGTGTGTCAGAGTGTGATATAGAGTGATAAAGAGTGATAGAGAGTGTCAGAGAGTGTCACAGAGTGTCACAGAGTGAGAGAGTGTGTCTGAGTGTGTCTCAGAGAGTCAGAGAGTGTCAGAGAGTGTCAGAGAGTGATAGAGAGTGATAGAGAGTGATAGAGTGTCTGAGAGTGACAGAGAGTGTCTGAGAGTGTCAGAGGGTGATAGAGAGTGTCTGAGAGTGTCTCAGAGAGTCAGAGAGTGTCAGAGAGTGTAAGAGAGCGATAGAGAGTGATAGAGAGTGTCTGAGAGTGACAGAGAGTGTCTGAGAGTTTCTGAGAGCGTCAGAGAGTTATAGAGAGTGATAGAGAGTATCTGAGAGTGTCTGAGAGTGTCAGAGATTGTCAGAGTGTGTCAGAGTGTGATAGAGAGTGATAGAGAGTATCTGAGAGTGTCTGAGAGTGTCAGAGATTGTCAGAGTGTGTCAGAGTGTGATAGAGAGTGATAGAGAGTGTCAGAGAGTGTCAGAGAGTGTCAGAGAGTGATAGAGAGTGTCAGAGAGTGTCAGAGAGTAATAGAGAGTGTCTGAGAGTGTCAGAGAGTAATAGAGATTGATAGAGATTGTCTGAGAGTGTCTGAGAGTGTCAGAGATTGTCAGAGTGTGTCAGAGAGTGATAGAGAGTGCTAGAGAGTGTCAGAGAGTGTCAGAGAGTGTCAGAGAGTGATAGAGAGTGTCAGAGAGTGTCAGAGAGTGTCAGAGAGTAATAGAGAGTGTCTGAGAGTGTCAGAGATTGTCAGAGTGTGTCAGAGTGTGATAGAGAGTGATAGAGAGTGTCAGAGAGTGTCAGAGAGTGTCAGAGAGTGATAGAGAGTGTCAGAGAGAGTCAGAGAGTGTCAGAGAGTAATAGAGAGTGTCTGAGAGTGTCAGAGAGTAATAGAGATTGATAGAGATTGTCTGAGAGTGTCTGAGAGTGTCAGAGATTGTCAGAGAGTGTCAGAGAGTGATAGAGAGTGTCTGAGATTGTCAGAGAGTGTCAGAGAGTGACATAGAGTGATAGAGAGTGTCTGAGAGTGTCAGAGAGTGTCTGAGTGTGTCAGAGAGGGTCTGAGTGTGTCAGAGAGTGTCAGAGAGTGATTGAGAGTGTCAGAGAGTGTCAGAGAGTGATAGAGAGTGATAGAGAGTGTCTGAGAGTGTCAGAGAGTGTCTGAGTGTGTCAGAGAGTGTCTGAGAGTGTCAGAGAGTGATTGAGAGTGTCTGAAAGTGTCAGAGAGTGTCAGAGAGTGTCAGAGAGTGTCTGAGAGTGTCAGAGAGTGTCTGAGAGTGATAGAGAGTGTCTGAGAGTGTCTGAGAGTGTCTGAGAGTGTCTGAGTGTGTCAGAGAGTGTCTGAGAGTGTCAGAGAGTGATTGAGAGTGTCAGAGAGTGTCAGAGATTGATAGAGAGTGATAGAGAGTGACTGAGAGTGTCAGAGAGTGATAGAGAGTGATAGAGAGTGTCTGAGAGTGTCAGAGAGTGTCTGAGTGTGTCAGAGAGTGATTGAGAGTGTCTTAAAGTGTCAGAGAGTGTCAGAGAGTGATAGAGAGTGTCTGAGAGTGTCTGAGAGTGTCTGAGTGTGTCAGAGAGTGATTGAGAGTGTCTGAAAGTGTCAGAGAGTGTCAGAGAGTGTCAGAGAGTGATAGAGAGTTTCTGAGAGTGTCAGAAGTTATAGAGAGTGATAGAGAGTATCTGAGAGTGTCTGAGAGTGTCTGAGTGTGTCAGAGAGTGTCAGAGAGTGTCAGAGAGTGATAGAGAGTGTCTGAGAGTGTCAGAGAGTGTCTGAGAGTGTCAAAGAGTGATTGAGAGTGTCTGAAAGTGTCAGAGAGTGTCAGAGAGTGATAGAGAGTGTCTGAGAGTTTCAGAGCGTGTCAGAAGTTATAGAGAGTGATAGAGAGTATCTGAGAGTGTCTGAGAGTGTCTGAGTGTGTCAGAGAGTGTCAGAGAGTGTCAGAGAGTGAGAGAGAGTGTCAGAGAGTGTCAGAGAGTGATAGAGAGTGACAGAGAGTGTCTGAGAGTGTCAGAGAGTGTCTGAGTGTGTCAGAGAGTGTCTGAGAGAGTCAGAGAGTGATTGAGAGTGTCAGAGAGTGTCAGAGAGTGATAGAGAGTATATGAGAGTGTCTGAGAGTGTCAGACAATGTCGGAGATTGATAGAGAGTGTCTGAGAGTGTCAGAGAGTGTCAGAGAGTTATAGAGAGTGATAGAGAGTATCTGAGAGTGTCTGAGAGTGTCAGAGATTGTCAGAGAGTGTCAGAGAGTGATAGAGAGTGTCAGAGAGTGTCAGAGAGTAATAGAGAGTGTCTGAGAGTGTCAGAGAGTAATAGAGATTGATAGAGATTGTCTGAGAGTGTCTGAGAGTGTCAGAGATTGTCAGAGTGTGTCAGAGAGTGATAGAGAGTGCTAGAGAGTGTCAGAGAGTGTCAGAGAGTGTCAGAGAGTGATAGAGAGTGTCAGAGAGTGTCAGAGAGTGTCAGAGAGTAATAGAGAGTGTCTGAGAGTGTCAGAGATTGTCAGAGTGTGTCAGAGTGTGATAGAGAGTGATAGAGAGTGTCAGAGAGTGTCAGAGAGTGTCAGAGAGTGATAGAGAGTGTCAGAGAGAGTCAGAGAGTGTCAGAGAGTAATAGAGAGTGTCTGAGAGTGTCAGAGAGTAATAGAGATTGATAGAGATTGTCTGAGAGTGTCTGAGAGTGTCAGAGATTGTCAGAGAGTGTCAGAGAGTGATAGAGAGTGTCTGAGATTGTCAGAGAGTGTCAGAGAGTGACATAGAGTGATAGAGAGTGTCTGAGAGTGTCAGAGAGTGTCTGAGTGTGTCAGAGATGGTCTGAGTGTGTCAGAGAGTGTCAGAGAGTGATTGAGAGTGTCAGAGAGTGTCAGAGAGTGATAGAGAGTGATAGAGAGTGTCTGAGAGTGTCAGAGAGTGTCTGAGTGTGTCAGAGAGTGTCTGAGAGTGTCAGAGAGTGATTGAGAGTGTCTGAAAGTGTCAGAGAGTGTCAGAGAGTGTCAGAGAGTGTCTGAGAGTGTCAGAGAGTGTCTGAGAGTGATAGAGAGTGTCTGAGAGTGTCTGAGAGTGTCTGAGTGTGTCAGAGAGTGTCTGAGAGTGTCAGAGAGTGATTGAGATTGTCAGAGAGTGTCAGAGATTGATAGAGAGTGATAGAGAGTGACTGAGAGTGTCAGAGAGTGATAGAGAGTGATAGAGAGTGTCTGAGAGTGTCAGAGAGTGTCTGAGTGTGTCAGAGAGTGATTGAGAGTGTCTTAAAGTGTCAGAGAGTGTCAGAGAGTGATAGAGAGTGTCAGAGAGTGTCTGAGTGTGTCAGAGAGTGTCTGATGATTGAGAGTGTCTGAAAGTGTCAGAGAGTGTCAGAGAGTGATAGAGAGTGTCTGAAAGTGTCAGAGAGTGTCAGAGAGTGTCAAAGAGTGATTGAGAGTGTCAGAGAGTGATAGAGAGTGTCTGAGAGCGTCTGAGAGTGTCAGACATTGTCAGAACGTGTCAGAGACTGATAGATAGTGCCAGAGAGTGATTGAGAGTGTCTGAGAGTGTCTGAGCGAGTCAGAGAGTGATAGAGAGTGTCAGAGAGAGATAGAGAGTGTCTGAGAGTGTCAGAGAGTGATACAGTGTGTCAGAGACTGATAGAGAGTGTCAGAGAATGTCAGAGAGTGTCAGAGAGTGTCAGAGAGGGATAGAGAGTGATAGAGAGTGTCAGAGATTGTCTGAGAGTGTCAGAGATTGTCAGAGTGTGTCAGAGTGTGATATAGAGTGATAAAGAGTGATAGAGAGTGTCAGAGAGTGTCACAGAGTGTCACAGAGTGAGAGAGTGTGTCTGAGTGTGTCTCAGAGAGTCAGAGAGTGTCAGAGAGTGTCAGAGAGTGATAGAGAGTGATAGAGAGTGATAGATAGTGTCTGAGAGTGACAGAGATTGTCTGAGAGTGTCAGAGGGTGATAGAGAGTGTCTGAGAGTGTCTCAGAGAGTCAGAGAGTGTCAGAGAGTGTCAGAGAGCGATAGAGAGTGATAGAGAGTGATAGAGAGTGTCTGAGAGTGACAGAGAGTGTCTGAGAGTTTCTGAGAGCGTCAGTGACTTTCAGAGTGTATCAGTAAGTGATAGAGAGTGGTAGAGAGAGTCTGAGAGTGTCAGAGAGTTTCAGAGAGTGTAATAGAGTGATAGAGAGTGTCAGAGAGTGTCAGAGAGTGTCTGAGAGTGTCAGAGAGTGTCAGAGTATGTGAGAGAGTGACTGAGAGTGTCAGAGAGTGATTGAGAGTGTCTGAAAGTGTCAGAGAGTGTCAGAGAGTATCAGAGAGTGATAGAGAGTTTCTGAGAGTGTCAGAGAGTGTCAGAAGTTATAGAGAGTGATAGAGAGTATCTGAGAGTGTCTGAGAGTGTCTGAGTGTGTCAGAGAGTGTCAGAGAGTGTCAGAGAGTGATAGAGAGTGTCTGAGAGTGTCAGAGAGTGTCTGAGAGTGTCAAAGAGTGATTGAGAGTGTCTGAAAGTGTCAGAGAGTGTCAGAGAGTGTCAGAGAGTGATAGAGAGTGTCTGAGAGTTTCAGAGAGTGTCAGAAGTTATAGAGAGTGATAGAGAGTATCTGAGAGTGTCTGAGAGTGTCTGAGTGTGTCAGAGAGTGTCAGAGAGTGTCAGAGAGTGATAGAGAGTGTCAGAGAGTGTCAGAGAGTGATAGAGAGAGTCTGAGAGTGTCAGAGAGTGTCTGAGTGTGTCAGAGAGTGTCTGAGAGAGTCAGAGAGTGATTGAGAGTGTCAGAGAGTGCGAGAGAGTGATAGAGAGTGATAGAGAGTATCTGAGAGTGTCTGAGAGTGTCAGAGAATGTCAGAGAGTGATAGAGAGTGTCTGAGAGTGTCAGAGAGTGTCAGAGAGTTATAGAGAGTGATAGAGAGTATCTGAGAGTGTCTGAGAGTGTCAGAGAGTGTCAGAGTGTGATAGAGAGTGATAGAGAGTGTCAGAGAGTGTCAGAGAGTGTCAGAGAGTGATAGAGAGTGTCAGAGAGTGTCAGAGAGTGTCAGAGAGTAATAGAGAGTGTCTGAGAGTGTCAGAGAGTAATAGAGATTGATAGAGATTGTCTGAGAGTGTCTGAGAGTGTCAGAGATTGTCAGAGTGTGTCAGAGAGTGATAGAGAGTGCTAGAGAGTGTCAGAGAGTGTCAGAGAGTGATAGAGAGTGTCTGAGAGTGTCAGAGAGTGTCAGAGAGTGACATAGAGTGATAGAGAGTGTCTGAGAGTGATAGAGAGTGTCTGAGTGTGTCAGAGAGGGTCTGAGTGTGTCAGAGAGGGTCTGAGTGTGTCAGAGAGTGTCAGAGAGTGATTGAGAGTGTCAGAGAGTGTCAGAGAGTGATAGAGAGTGATAGAGAGTGTCTGAGAGTGTCAGAGAGTGTCTGAGTGTGTCAGAGAGTGTCTGAGAGAGTCAGAGAGTGATTGAGAGTGTCAGAGAGTGTCAGAGAGTGATAGAGAGTGTCTGAGAGTGTCTGAGAGTGTCTGAGTGTGTCAGAGAGTGTCTGAGAGTGTCAGAGAGTGATTGAGAGTGTCAGAGAGTGTCTGAGAGTGTCAGAGAGTGATTGAGAGTGTCTGAGAGTGTCAGAGAGTGATTGAGAGTGTCAGAGAGTGTCAGAGATTGATAGAGAGTGATAGAGAGTGACTGAGAGTGTCAGAGAGTGTCAGAGTGTGATAGAGAGTGATAGAGAGTGTCAGAGAGTGTCAGAGAGTGTCAGAGAGTGATAGAGAGTGTCAGAGAGTGTCAGAGAGTAATAGAGAGAGTCTGAGAGTGTCAGAGAGTAATAGAGATTGATAGAGAATGTCTGAGAGTGTCTGAGAGTGTCAGAGATTGTCAGAGTGTGTCAGAGAGTGATAGAGAGTGCTAGAGAGTGTCAGAGAGTGTCAGAGAGTGTCAGAGAGTGATAGAGAGTGTCTGAGAGTGTCAGAGATTGTCAGAGAGTGACATAGAGTGATAGAGAGTGTCCGAGAGTGTCAGAGAGTGTCAGAGAGTGTCTGAGTGTGTCAGAGAGTGTCTGAGTGTGTCAGAGAGTGTCTGAGAGTGTCAGAGAGTGTCTGAGAGTGATAGAGAGTGATAGAGAGTGTCTGAGAGTGTCTGAGAGTGTCTGAGAGTGTCAGAGAGTGATTGAGAGTGTCAGAGAGTGTCAGAGATTGATAGAGAGTGATAGAGAGTGACTGAGAGTGTCAGAGAGTGTCAGAGTGTGATAGAGAGTGTCAGAGAGTGTCAGAGAGTGTCAGAGATTGTCAGAGTGTGTCAGAGAGTGATAGAGAGTGCTAGAGAGTGTCAGAGAGTGTCAGAGAGTGTCAGAGAGTGATTGAGAGTGTCAGAGAGTGTCAGAGATTGATAGAGAGTGATAGAGAGTGACTGAGAGTGTCAGAGAGTGTCAGAGTGTGATAGAGAGTGATAGAGAGTGTCAGAGAGTGTCAGAGAGTGTCAGAGATTGTCAGAGTGTGTCAGAGAGTGATAGAGAGTGCTAGAGAGTGTCAGAGAGTGTCAGAGAGTGTCAGAGAGTGATAGAGAGTGTCTGAGAGTGTCAGAGATTGTCAGAGAGAGACATAGAGTGATAGAGAGTGTCCGAGAGTGTCAGAGAGTGTCTGAGTGTGTCAGAGAGTGTCAGAGAGTGTCAGAGAGTGTCAGAGAGTGATTGAGAGTGTCAGAGAGTGTCAGAGAGTGATAGAGAGTGATAGAGAGTGTCTGAGAGTGTCAGAGAGTGTCTGAGTGTGTCAGAGAGTGTCTGAGTGTGTCAGAGAGTGTCTGAGAGAGTCAGAGAGTGATTGAGAGTGTCAGAGAGTGTCAGAGAGTGATAGAGAGTGATAGAGAGTGTCTGAGAGTGTCTGAGTGTGTCAGAGAGTGTCTGAGAGTGTCAGAGAGTGATTGAGTGTGTCAGAGAGTGTCAGAGATTGATAGAGAGTGATAGAGAGTGATTGAGAGTGTCTGAGAGTGTCAGAGAGTGATTGAGAGTGTCAGAGAGTGTCAGAGATTGATAGAGAGTGATAGAGAGTGACTGAGAGTGTCAGAGAGTGTCAGAGTGTGATAGAGAGTGATAGAGAGTGTCAGAGAGTGTCAGAGAGTGTCAGAGAGTGATAGAGAGTGTCAGAGAGTGTCAGAGAGTAATAGAGAGTGTCTGAGAGTGTCAGAGAGTAATAGAGATTGATAGAGAATGTCTGAGAGTGTCTGAGAGTGTCAGAGATTGTCAGAGTGTGTCAGAGAGTGATAGAGAGTGCTAGAGAGTGTCAGAGAGTGTCAGAGAGTGTCAGAGAGTGATAGAGAGTGTCTGAGAGTGTCAGAGATTGTCAGAGAGTGACATAGAGTGATAGAGAGTGTCCGAGAGTGTCAGAGAGTGTCTGAGTGTGTCAGAGAGGGTCTGAGTGTGTCAGAGAGTGTCAGAGAGTGATTGAGAGTGTCAGAGAGTGTCAGAGAGTGATAGAGAGTGATAGAGAGTGTCTGAGAGTGTCAGAGAGTGTCTGAGTGTGTCAGAGAGTGTCTGAGTGTGTCAGAGAGTGTCTGAGAGAGTCAGAGAGTGATTGAGAGTGTCAGAGAGTGTCAGAGAGTGATAGAGAGTGTCTGAGAGTGTCTGAGAGTGTCTGAGTGTGTCAGAGAGTGACTGAGAGTGTCAGAGAGTGATAGAGAGTGATAGAGAGTGTCTGAGAGTGTCAGAGAGTGTCTGAGAGTGTCAGAGAGTGATTGAGAGTGTCTGAGAGTGTCAGAGAGTGATTGAGAGTGTCAGAGAGTGTCAGAGATTGATAGAGAGTGATAGAGAGTGACTGAGAGTGTCAGAGAGTGATAGAGAGTGATAGAGAGTGTCTGAGAGTGTCAGAGAGTGTCTGAGTGTGTCGGAGAGTGATTGAGAGTGTCTGAAAGTGTCAGAGAGTGTCAGAGAGTGATTGAGAGTGTCTGAAAGTGTCAGAGAGTGTCAGAGAGTGATAGAGAGTGTCAGAGAGTGTCTGAGTGTGTCAGAGAGTGTCTGATGATTGAGAGTGTCTGAAAGTGTCAGAGATTGTCAGAGAGTGATAGAGAGTGTCTGAAAGTGTCAGAGAGTGTCAGAGAGTGTCAGAGAGTGTCTGAAAGTGTCAGAGAGTGTCAGAGAGTGATAGAGAGTGTCTGAGAGTGTCAGAGAGTGTCAGAGAGTGTCAAAGAGTGATTGAGAGTGTCAGAGAGTGATAGAGAGTGTCTGAGAGCGTCTGAGAGTGTCAGACATTGTCAGAAAGTGTCAGAGACTGATAGATAGTGCCAGAGAGTGATTGAGAGTGTCTGAGAGTGTCTGAGCGAGTCAGAGAGTGATAGAGAGTGTCAGAGAGAGATAGAGAGTGTCTGAGAGTGTCAGAGAGTGATGCAGTGTGTCAGAGACTGATAGAGAGTGTCAGAGAATGTCAGAGAGTGTCTGAGAGTGTCAGAGAGTGATTGAGAGTGTCTGAAAGTGTCAGAGAGTGTCAGAGAGTGTCAGAGAGTGATTGAGAGTGTCTGAGAGTGTCAGAGAGTGTCAGAGATTTTCAGAGAGTTCCAGAGAGCTTCAGAGACTGTCAGAGAGTGTCAGAAATTTTCACAGTGTGTCACAGAGTGTCAGAGAGTTTCGGAGAGTGTCAGAGAGTGTCAGAGAGGTTCAGAGAGTTTCTGAGTGTGTCAGAGAGTGTCAGAGACTTTCAGAGAGTGTCACAGAGAGTCAGAGAGTCTCAGAGAGTGTAAGAGAGTTTCAGAGAGTTTCTGAGAGTTTCTGAGAGTGTCAGAGAGTTTCAGAGGGTTTCAGAGAGTTTCAGTGAGTGTCAAACAGTTTCAGAGAGTGTCAGAGAGCTTCAGAGATTTTCTGAGAGTGTCAGAGAGTGCCAGAGAGTTTCAGAGAGCTTCAGAGAGCGTCAGAGAGTGTCAGAGAGTGTCGGATGTTTTCAGAGAGTTTCAGAGAGTTTCAGAGAGTTTCAGAGAGTGTCAGAGAGTGTCAGAGAGTGTCAGAGAGTTTCAGAGAGTTTCAGTGAGTGTCAAACAGTTTCAGAGAGTGTCAGAGAGCTTCAGAGATTTTCTGAGAGTGTCAGAGAGTGCCAGAGAGTTTCAGAGAGCTTCAGAGAGCGTCAGAGAGTGTCAGAGAGTGTCGGAGGTTTTCAGAGAGTTTCAGATGGTGTCAGAGAGTTTCAGAGAGTTTCAGAGAGTGTCAGAGAGTGTCAGAGAGTTTCAGTGAGTGTCAAAGAGTTTCAGAGAGTGTCAGAGAGTTTCAGAGATTTTCTGAGTCGGTCGGAGAGTGTCCGAGAGAGCCAGAGAGTTTCAGGGAGAGTCAAAAAGTGTCAGAGAGTGTCAGAGAGGGTCAGAGAGTTTCAGAGAGTTTCTGAGAGTGTCACAGCGTGTCAGAGAGTTTCAGAGAGCTTCAGAGAGTGTTAGAGAGTGTAGATAATGTCAGAGAGTGTCTGAGAGTGTCAGAGAGTGATTGAGAGTGTCTGAAAGTGTCAGAGAGTGTCAGAGAGTGTCAGAGAGTGATTGAGAGTGTCTGAAAGTGTCAGAGAGTGTCAGAGAGTGATAGAGAGTGTCTGAGAGTGTCAGAGAGTGTCAGAGAGTGTCAAAGAGTGATTGAGAGTGTCAGAGAGTGATAGAGAGTGTCTGAGAGCGTCTGAGAGTGTCAGACATTGTCAGAAAGTGTCAGAGACTGATAGATAGTGCCAGAGAGTGATTGAGAGTGTCTGAGAGTGTCTGAGCGAGTCAGAGAGTGATAGAGAGTGTCAGAGAGAGATAGAGAGTGTCTGAGAGTGTCAGAGAGTGATGCAGTGTGTCAGAGAATGATAGAGAGTGTCAGAGAATGTCAGAGAGTGTCTGAGAGTGTCAGAGAGTGATTGAGAGTGTCTGAAAGTGTCAGAGAGTGTCAGAGAGTGTCAGAGAGTGATTGAGAGTGTCTGAGAGTGTCAGAGAGTGTCAGAGATTTTCAGAGAGTTCCAGAGAGCTTCAGAGACTGTCAGAGAGTGTCAGAAATTTTCACAGTGTGTCACAGAGTGTCAGAGAGTTTCGGAGAGTGTCAGAGAGTGTCAGAGAGGTTCAGAGAGTTTCTGAGTGTGTCAGAGAGTGTCAGAGACTTTCAGAGAGTGTCACAGAGAGTCAGAGAGTCTCAGAGAGTGTAAGAGAGTTTCAGAGAGTTTCTGAGAGTTTCTGAGAGTGTCAGAGAGTTTCAGAGGGTTTCTGAGTGTTTCAGAGCGTGTCAGAGATTGCCAGAGAGTTTCTGAGATTTTCTGAGACTTTCAGAGAGTGTCAAGAGTTTCAGCCAGTGTCACAGACTGTCAGAGAGCGTCAGAGAGATTGCAGAGAGTGTCAGAGAGTGTGGGAGAGGTTCAGAGAATTGTCAAAGAGTTTCAGAGAGTGTCAGAGATTGTCTGAGAGTTTCAGAGAGTGTCAAAGCGTTTCAGAGAGTGTCAGAGAGTTTCAGAGAGTGTCAGAGATTGCCAGAGAGTTTCTGAGATTTTCTGAGACTTTCAGAGTGTGTCAAGAGTTTCAGAGAGTGTCACAGACTGTCAGAGAATTTCAGAGCGCTTCAGAGAGTGTCAGAGAGTGTCACAGAGTGTCAGAGAGTGACAGAGAGTTTCAGAGAATTGTCAGAGAGTTTCAGAGAGTGTCAGAGAGTGTCAGAGAGTTTCAGAGTGTTTCAGAGAGTGTCAGAGAGTGTCAGAGAGGGTCAGAGAGTTTCAGAGAGTGTCAGAGAGTTTTAGAGAGTTTCTGAGTGTTTCAGAGATTGTCAGAGAGTTTCAGAGAGTGTCACAGAGTGTCAGAGAGTGTCAGGGAGTTTCAGAGAGTTTCAGTGAGTTTCCGAGAGTTTCTGAGAGTGTCAGAGAGTTTCAGAGAGTGTCAGAGAGTGTCAGAAATTTTCAGACAGTTTCAGAGATTGTCAGAAAGTTTCAGAGAGTGTCAGATACTGTCAGAGAGTTTCAGAGAGTGTCACAGAGTTTCAGAGAGTTTGAGAGAGCTTCAGAGAGCGTCAGAGAGTGTCAGAGAGTGTCGGATGTTTTCAGAGAGTTTCAGAGAGTTTCAGAGAGTTTCAGAGAGTGTCAGAGAGTGTCAGAGAGTGTCAGAGAGTTTCAGAGAGTTTCAGTGAGTGTCAAACAGTTTCAGAGAGTGTCAGAGCGCTTCAGAGATTTTCTGAGAGTGTCAGAGAGTGCCAGAGAGTTTCAGAGAGCTTCAGAGAGCGTCAGAGAGTGTCAGAGAGTGTCGGAGGTTTTCAGAGAGTTTCAGATGGTGTCAGAGAGTTTCAGAGAGTTTCAGAGAGTGTCAGAGAGTGTCAGAGAGTTTCAGTGAGTGTCAAAGAGTTTCAGAGAGTGTCAGAGAGTTTCAGAGATTTTCTGAGTCGGTCGGAGAGTGTCCGAGAGAGTCAGAGAGTTTCAGGGAGAGTCAAAAAGTGTCAGAGAGTGTCAGAGAGGGTCAGAGAGTTTCAGAGAGTTTCTGAGAGTGTCACAGCGTGTCAGAGAGTTTCAGAGAGCTTCAGAGAGTGTTAGAGAGTGTAGATAATGTCAGAGAGTGTCTGAGAGTGTCAGAGAGTGATTGAGAGTGTCTGAAAGTGTCAGAGAGTGTCAGAGAGTGTCAGAGAGTGATTGAGAGTGTCTGAAAGTGTCAGAGAGTGTCAACGAGTGATAGAGAGTGTCTGAGAGTGTCAGAGAGTGTCAGAGAGTTTCAAAGAGTGATTGAGAGTGTCAGAGAGTGATAGAGAGTGTCTGAGAGCGTCTGAGAGTGTCAGACATTGTCAGAAAGTGTCAGAGACTGATAGATAGTGCCAGAGAGTGATTGAGAGTGTCTGAGAGTGTCTGAGCGAGTCAGAGAGTGATAGAGAGTGTCAGAGAGAGATAGAGAGTGTCTGAGAGTGTCAGAGAGTGATACAGTGTGTCAGAGACTGATAGAGAGTGTCAGAGAATGTCAGAGAGTGTCAGAGAGAGTCAGAGAGGGATAGAGAGTGATTGAGAGTGTCAGAGATTGTCTGAGAGTGTCAGAGAGTGTCTGAGTGTGTCAGAGAGTGTCTGAGTGTGTCAGAGAGTGTCTGAAGAGTGTCAGAGAGTGATTGAGAGTGTCTGAGAGTGTCAGAGTGTATCTGAGAGTGTCAGAGAGTGTCAGAGTGTGATAGAGAGTGTCAGAGAGTGTCAGAGAGTGTCAGAGTGTCAGAGAGTGTCAGAGAGTGTCAGAGAGTGTCTGAGAGTGTCAGAGAGTGTCAGAGAGTGATAGGGAGTGACAGAGAGTGTCTGAGAGTGTCAGAGTGTGTCAGAGAGTGTCAGAGAGCGTCAGAGACTGATAGAGAGTGATAGAGAGTTTCAGAGAGTTTCAGAGGGTATCTGAGAGTGTCAGAGAGTGTCAGAGTGTGATAGAGAGTGTCAGAGAGTGTCAGAGAGTGTCAGAGTGTCAGAGAGTGATATGGAGTGACAGAGAGTGTCTGAGAGTGTCAGAGTGTGTCCGAGAGTGCAAGAGAATGATAGAGAGTGCTAGAGAGTGTCAGCGAGCGTCTGAGAGTGTCAGACATTGTCAGAAAGTGTCAGAGACTGATAGATAGTGCCAGAGAGTGATTGAGAGTGTCTGGGAGTGTCTGAGCGAGTCAGAGAGTGATAGAGAGTGTCAGAGAGAGATAGAGAGTGTCTGAGAGTGTCAGAGAGTGATACAGTGTGTCAGAGACTGATAGAGAGTGTCAGAGAATGTCAGAGAGTGTCAGAGAGTGTCAAAGAGGGATAGAGAGTGATAGAGAGTGTCAGAGAGTGAGAGAGTGTGTCTGAAAGTGTCAGAGAGTGTCAGAGAGTGATAGAGAGTGTCTGAAAGTGTCAGAGAGTGTCAGAGAGTGATTGAGAGTGTCTGAAAGTGTCAGAGAGTGTCATAGAGTGATAGAGAGTGTCTGAGAGTGTCAGAGAGTGTCAGAGAGTGTCAAAGAGTGATTGAGAGTGTCAGAGAGTGATAGAGAGTGTCTGAGAGCGTCTGAGAGTGTCAGACATTGTCAGAAAGTGTCAGAGACTGATAGATAGTGCCAGAGAGTGATTGAGAGTGTCTGAGAGTGTCTGAGCGAGTCAGAGAGTGATAGAGAGTGTCAGAGAGAGATAGAGAGTGTCTGAGAGTGTCAGAGAGTGATACAGTGTGTCAGAGACTGATAGAGAGTGTCAGAGAATGTCAGAGAGTGTCAGAGAGTGTCAGAGAGGGATAGAGAGTGATAGAGAGTGTCAGAGATTGTCTGAGAGTGTCAGAGAGTGTCTGAGTGTGTCAGAGAGTGTCTGAGTGTGTCAGAGAGTGTCTGAAGAGTGTCAGAGAGTGATTGAGAGTGTCTGAGAGTGTCAGAGTGTATCTGAGAGTGTCAGAGAGTGTCAGAGTGTGATAGAGAGTGTCAGAGAGTGTCAGAGAGTGTCAGAGTGTCAGAGAGTGTCAGAGAGTGTCAGAGAGTGTCTGAGAGTGTCAGAGAGTGTCAGAGAGTGATAGGGAGTGACAGAGAGTGTCTGAGAGTGTCAGAGTGTGTCAGAGAGTGTCAGAGAGCGTCAGAGACTGATAGAGAGTGATAGAGAGTTTCAGAGAGTGTCAGAGGGTATCTGAGAGTGTCAGAGAGTGTCAGAGTGTGATAGAGAGTGTCAGAGAGTGTCAGAGAGTGTCAGAGTGTCAGAGAGTGATATGGAGTGACAGAGAGTGTCTGAGAGTGTCAGAGTGTGTCCGAGAGTGCAAGAGAATGATAGAGAGAGCTAGAGAGTGTCAGCGAGCGTCTGAGAGTGTCAGACATTGTCAGAAAGTGTCAGAGACTGATAGATAGTGCCAGAGAGTGATTGAGAGTGTCTGGGAGTGTCTGAGCGAGTCAGAGAGTGATAGAGAGTGTCAGAGAGAGATAGAGAGTGTCTGAGAGTGTCAGAGAGTGATACAGTGTGTCAGAGACTGATAGAGAGTGTCAGAGAATGTCAGAGAGTGTCAGAGAGTGTCAAAGAGGGATAGAGAGTGATAGAGAGTGTCAGAGATTGTCTGAGAGTGTCAGAGAGTGTCTGAGTGTGTCAGAGAGTGTCTGAGTGTGTCAGAGAGTGATTGAGAGTGTCAGAGAGTGATTGAGAGTGTCAGAGAGTGTCAGAGAGTGATAGAGAGTGATAGAGAGTGTCTGAGAGTGTCAGAGAGTGTCTGAGTGTGTCAGTGAGTGTCTGGGAGTGTCAGAGAGTGATTGAGAGTGTCTGAAAGTGTCAGAGAGTGTCAGAGAGTGTCAGAGAGTGTCTGAGAGTGTCAGAGAGTGTCAGAGAGTGATAGAGAGTGTCTGAGAGTGTCAGAGAGTGTCAGAGAGTGATACGGAGTGACATAGAGTGTCTGAGAGTGTCAGAGTGTGTCAGAGAGTGTCAGAGAGTGTCAGAGACTGATAGAGAGTGATAGAGAGTTTCAGAGAGTGTCAGAGAGTATCTGAGAGTGTCAGAGAGTGTCAGAGTGTGATAGAGAGTGTCAGAGAGTGTCAGAGAGTGTCAGAGTGTCAGAGAGTGATATGGAGTGACAGAGAGTGTCTGAGAGTGTCAGAGTGTGTCAGAGAGTGCAAGAGAATGATATAGAGAGCCAGAAAGTGTCAGCGAGCGTCATAGAGTGATAGAGAGGGTCAGTGGGCGATAGAGAGTGTCAGAGAGTGGTAGAGAGTGTCAGAGAGTGATAGAGATTGATAGAGATTGTCTGAGAGTGCCTGAGAGTGTCAGAGAGAGTCAGAGAGTGTTAGAGAGTGATAGAGACTGTCTGAGAGCGTCAGAGAGTGTCAGAGTGTGTCAGTGAGTGTCAGAGAGTGACAGAGAGTGATAGAGAGTGTCAGTGTGTGTCAGAGAGTGTCAGAGAGTGATAGAGGGTGTCAGAGAGTGATAGAGAGAGTCAGCGAGTATCTGAGAGTGATACAGAGTGTCAGAGAGTGTCAGAGAGTTTTAGAGAGTGATAGAGAGTTTCAGAGAGTGTCAGTGAATATCTTAAAATTCAGAGAGTGTCAGAGTGTGATGGAGAGTGTCTGAGAGTGTCAGAGAGTGACAGAGAGTGATAGGGAGTGACAGGGAGTGACAGAGAGTGTCTGAGAGTGTCAGAGTGTGTCAGAGAGTGCAAGAGAGTGATAGAGAGAGCTAGAGAGTGTCTGAGAGTGTCAGAGAGTGTCAGAGTATGTGGGAGAGTGTCAGAGTGTGATAGAGAATGTCTGATAGTGTCTGAGAGTGACAGAGTGTGTCTGAGAGTGTCAGTGAGTGTCAGAGATTGTCAGAGTGTGTCAGAGTGTGATATAGAGTGATAAAGAGTGATAGAGAGTGTCAGAGAGTGTCACAGAGTGTCACAGAGTGAGAGATTGTGTCTGAGTGTGTCTCAGAGAGTCAGAGAGTGTCAGAGAGTGTCAGAGAGTGATAGAGAGTGATAGAGAGTGATAGAGAGTGTCTGAGAGTGACAGAGAGTGTCTGAGAGTGTCAGAGGGTGATAGAGAGTGTCTGAGAGTGTCTCAGAGAGTCAGAGAGTGTCAGAGAGTGTCAGAGAGCGATAGAGAGTGATAGAGAGTGTCTGAGAGTGACAGAGTGTGTCTGAGAGTTTCTGAGAGCGTCAGTGACTTTCAGAGTGTATCAGTGAGTGATAGAGAGTGGTAGAGAGTGTCTGAGAGTGTCAGAGAGTGTCAGAGAGTGTAATAGAGTGATAGAGAGTGTCAGAGAGTGTCAGAGAGTGTCTGAGAGTGTCAGAGAGTGTCAGAGTATGTGAGAGAGTGACTGAGAGTGTCAGAGAGTGATTGAGAGTGTCTGAAAGTGTCAGAGAGTGTCAGAGAGTGTCAGAGAGTGATAGAGAGTTTCTGAGAGTGTCAGAGAGTGTCAGAAGTTATAGAGAGTGATAGAGAGTATCTGAGAGTGTCTGAGAGTGTCTGAGTGTGTCTGAGAGTGTCAGAGAGTGTCAGAGAGTGATAGAGAGTGTCTGAGAGTGTCAGAGAGTGTCTGAGAGTGTCAAAGAGTGATTGAGAGTGTCTGAAAGTGTCTGAGAGTGTCAGAGAGTGTCAGAGAGTGATAGAGAGTGTCTGAGAGTTTCAGAGAGTGTCAGAAGTTATAGAGAGTGATAGAGAGTATCTGAGAGTGTCTGAGAGTGTCTGAGTGTGTCAGAGAGTGTCAGAGAGTGTCAGAGAGTGAGAGAGAGTGTCAGAGAGTGTCAGAGAGTGATAGAGAGTGTCTGAGAGTGACAGAGAGTGTCTGAGAGTGTCGGAGGGTGATAGAGAGTGTCTGAGAGTGTCTCAGAGAGTCAGAGAGTGTCAGAGAGTGTCAGAGAGTGTCAGAGAGTGTCTGAGTGTGTCAGAGAGTGTCTGAGAGAGTCAGAGAGTGATTGAGAGTGTCAGAGAGTGTCAGAGAGTGATAGAGAGTGATAGAGATTGATAGAGAGTGATAGAGAGTGTCAGAGAGTGTCAGAGAGTGTCAGAGAGTGATAGAGAGTGTCAGAGAGTGTCAGAGAGTGTCAGAGAGTAATAGAGAGTGTCTGAGAGTGTCAGAGAGTAATAGAGATTGATAGAGATTGTCTGAGAGTGTCTGAGAGTGTCAGAGATGGTCAGAGTGTGTCAGAGAGTGATAGAGAGTGCTAGAGAGTGTCAGAGAGTGTCAGAGAGTGTCACAGAGTGATAGAGAGTGATTGAGAGTGTCAGAGAGTGTCAGAGAGTGACATAGAGTGATAGAGAGTGTCTGAGAGTGTCAGAGAGTGTCTGAGTGTGTCAGAGAGGGTCTGAGTGTGTCAGAGAGTGTCAGAGAGTGATTGAGAGTGTCAGAGAGTGTCAGAGAGTGATAGAGAGTGTCTGAGAGTGTCAGAGAGTGTCTGAGTGTGTCAGAGAGTGTCTGAGAGTGTCAGAGAGTGATTGAGAGTGTCTGAAAGTGTCAGAGAGTGTCAGAGAGTGTCAGAGAGTGTCTGAGAGTGTCAGAGAGTGTCTGAGAGTGATAGAGAGTGTCTGAGAGTGTCTGAGAGTGTCTGAGTGTGTCAGAGAGTGTCTGAGAGTGTCAGAGAGTGATTGAGAGTGTCAGAGAGTGTCAGAGATTGATAGAGAGTGATAGAGAGTGACTGAGAGTGTCAGAGAGTGATAGAGAGTGATAGAGAGTGTCTGAGAGTGTCAGAGAGTGTCTGAGTGTGTCAGAGAGTGATTGAGAGTGTCTGAAAGTGTCAGAGAGTGTCAGAGAGTGATTGAGAGTGTCTGAAAGTGTCAGAGAGTTTCAGAGAGTGATAGAGAGTGTCAGAGAGTGTCTGAGTGTGTCAGAGAGTGTCTGATGATTGAGAGTGTCTGAAAGTGTCAGAGAGTGTCAGAGAGTGATAGAGAGTGTCTGAAAGTGTCAGAGAGTGTCAGAGAGTGTCAGAGAGTGATTGAGAGTGTCTGAAAGTGTCAGAGAGTGTCAGAGAGTGATAGAGAGTGTCTGAGAGTGTCAGAGAGTGTCAGAGAGTGTCAGAGAGTGTCGAAGAGTGATTGAGAGTGTCAGAGAGTGATAGAGAGTGTCTGAGAGCGTCTGAGAGTGTCAGACATTGTCAGAAAGTGTCAGAGACTGATAGATAGTGCCAGAGAGTGATTGAGAGTGTCTGAGAGTGTCTGAGCGCGTCAGAGAGTGATAGAGAGTGTCAGAGAGAGATAGAGAGTGTCTGAGAGTGTCAGAGAGTGATACAGTGTGTCAGAGACTGATGGAGAGTGTCAGATAATGTCAGAGAGTGTCTGAGAGTGTCAGAGAGTGATTGAGAGTGTCTGAAAGTGTCAGAGAGTGTCAGAGAGTGTCAGAGAGTGATTGAGAGTGTCTGAAAGTGCCAGAGAGTGTCAGAGAGTGATAGAGAGTGTCTGAGAGTGTCAGAGAGTGTCAGAGAGTGTCAAAGAGTGATTGAGAGTGTCAGAGAGTGATAGAGAGTGTCTGAGAGCGTCTGAGAGTGTCAGACATTGTCAGAAAGTGTCAGAGACTGATAGATAGTGCCAGAGAGTGATTGAGAGTGTCTGAGAGTGTCTGAGCGAGTCAGAGAGTGATAGAGAGTGTCAGAGAGAGATAGAGAGTGTCTGAGAGTGTCAGAGAGTGCTACAGTGTGTCAGAGACTGATAGAGAGTGTCAGAGAATGTCAGAGAGTGTCAGAGAGTGTCAGAGAGGGATAGAGAGTGATAGAGAGTGTCAGAGATTGTCTGAGAGTGTCAGAGATTGTCAGAGTGTGTCAGAGTGTGATATAGAGTGATAAAGAGTGATAGAGAGTGTCAGAGAGTGTCACAGAGTGTCACAGAGTGAGAGAGTGTGTCTGAGTGTGTCAGAGAGTAATAGAGATTGATGGAGATTGTCTGAGAGTGTCTGAGAGTGTCCGAGATTGTCAGAGTGTGTCAGAGAGTGATAGAGAGTGCGAGAGAGTGTCAGAGAATGTCAGAGAGTGTCAGAGAGTGATAGAGAGTGTCTGAGAGTGTCAGAGAGTGACATAGAGTGATAGAGAGTGTCTGAGAGTGTCAGAGAGTGTCTGAGTGTGTCAGAGAGGGTCTGAGTGTGTCAGAGAGTGTCAGAGAGTGATTGAGAGTGTCAGAGAGTGTCAGAGAGTGATAGAGAGTGATAGAGAGTGTCTGAGAGTGTCAGAGAGTGTCTGAGTGTGTCAGAGAGTGTCTGAGAGAGTCAGAGAGTGATTGAGAGTGTCAGAGAGTGATAGAGAGTGTCTGAGAGTGTCTGAGAGTGTCTGAGAGTGTCTGAGTGTGTCAGAGAGTGTCTGAGAGTGTCAGAGAGTGATTGAGAGTGTCAGAGAGTGTCAGAGATTGATAGAGAGTGATAGAGAGTGACTGAGAGTGTCAGAGAGTGATAGAGAGTGATAGAGAGTGTCAGAGAGTGTCTGAGAGTGTCAGAGAGTGATTGAGAGTGTCTGAGAGTGTCAGAGAGTGATTGAGAGTGTCAGAGAGTGTCAGAGATTGATAGAGATTGATAGAGAGTGACTGAGAGTGTCAGATTGTGTCAGAGTGTGATAGAGAGTGATAGAGAGTGTCAGAGAGTGTCAGAGAGTGTCAGAGAGTGATAGAGAGTGTCAGAGAGTGTCAGAGAGTGTCAGAGAGTAATAGAGAGTGTCTGAGAGTGTCAGAGAGTAATAGAGATTGATAGAGATTGTCTGAGAGTGTCTGAGAGTGTCAGAGATTGTCAGAGTGTGTCAGAGAGTGATAGAAAGTGCTAGAGAGTGTCAGAGAGTGTCAGAGAGTGTCAGAGAGTGATTGAGAGTGTCTGAGAGTGTCAGAGAGTGATTGAGAGTGTCAGAGAGTGTCAGAGATTGATAGAGAGTGATAGAGAGTGACTGAGAGTGTCAGAGAGTGTCAGAGTGTGATAGAGAGTGATAGAGAGTGTCAGAGAGTGTCAGAGAGTGTCAGAGAGTGATAGAGAGTGTCAGAGAGTGTCAGAGAGTGTCAGAGAGTAATAGAGAGTGTTTGAGAGTGTCAGAGAGTAATAGAGATTGATAGAGATTGTCTGAGAGTGTCTGAGAGTGTCAGAGATTGTCAGAGTGTGTCAGAGAGTGATAGAGAGTGCTAGAGAGTGTCAGAGAGTGTCAGAGAGTGTCAGAGAGTGATAGAGAGTGTCTGAGAGTGTCAGAGAGTGTCAGAGAGTGACATAGAGTGATAGAGAGTGTCTGAGAGTGTCAGAGAGTGTCTGAGTGTGTCAGAGAGGGTCTGAGTGTGTCAGAGAGTGTCAGAGAGTGATTGAGAGTGTCAGAGAGTGTCAGAGAGTGATAGAGAGTGATAGAGAGTGTCTGAGAGTGTCAGAGAGTGTCTGAGTGTGTCAGAGAGTGTCTGAGTGTGTCAGAGAGTGTCTGAGAGAGTCAGAGAGTGATTGAGAGTGTCAGAGAGTGTCAGAGAGTGATAGAGAGTGTCTGAGAGTGTCTGAGAGTGTCTGAGAGTGTCTGAGTGTGTCAGAGAGTGTCTGAGAGTGTCAGAGAGTGATTGAGAGTGTCAGAGAGTGTCAGAGATTGATAGAGAGTGATAGAGAGCGACTGAGAGTGTCAGAGAGTGATAGAGAGTGATAGAGAGTGTCTGAGAGTGTCAGAGATTGTCTGAGAGTGTCAGAGAGTGATTGAGAGTGTCTGAGAGTGTCAGAGAGTGATTGAGAGTGTCAGAGAGTGTCAGAGATTGATAGAGAGTGATAGAGAGTGACTGAGAGTGTCAGAGAGTGATAGAGAGTGATAGAGAGTGTCTGAGAGTGTCAGAGAGTGTCTGAGTGTGTCAGAGAGTGATTGAGAGTGTCTGAAAGTGTCAGAGAGTGTCAGAGAGTGATTGAGAGTGTCTGAAAGTGTCAGAGAGTGTCAGAGAGTGATAGAGAGTGTCAGAGAGTGTCAGAGAGTAATAGAGAGTGTTTGAGAGTGTCAGAGAGTAATAGAGATTGATAGAGATTGTCTGAGAGTGTCTGAGAGTGTCAGAGATTGTCAGAGTGTGTCAGAGAGTGATAGAGAGTGCTAGAGAGTGTCAGAGAGTGTCAGAGAGTGTCAGAGAGTGTCAGAGAGTGATAGAGAGTGTCTGAGAGTGTCAGAGAGTGTCAGAGAGTGACATAGAGTGATAGAGAGTGTCTGAGAGTGTCAGAGTGTGTCTGAGTGTGTCAGAGAGGGTCTGAGTGTGTCAGAGAGTGTCAGAGAGTGATTGAGAGTGTCAGAGAGTGTCAGAGAGTGATAGAGAGTGTCTGAGAGTGTCAGAGAGTGTCTGAGTGTGTCAGAGAGTGTCTGAGTGTGTCAGAGAGTGTCTGAGAGAGTCAGAGAGTGATTGAGAGTGTCAGAGAGTGTCAGAGAGTGATAGAGAGTGTCTGAGAGTGTCTGATTGTGTCAGAGAGTGTCTGAGAGTGTCAGAGAGTGATTGAGAGTGTCAGAGAGTGTCAGAGATTGATAGAGAGTGATAGAGAGCGACTGAGAGTGTCAGAGAGTGATAGAGAGTGATAGAGAGTGTCTGAGAGTGTCAGAGAGTGATTGAGAGTGTCTGAGAGTGTCAGAGAGTGATTGAGAGTGTCAGAGAGTGTCAGAGATTGATAGAGATTGATAGAGAGTGACTGAGAGTGTCAGATTGTGTCAGAGTGTGATAGAGAGTGATAGAGAGTTTCAGAGAGTGTCAGAGAGTGTCAGAGAGTGATAGAGAGTGTCAGAGAGTGTCAGAGAGTGTCAGAGAGTAATAGAGAGTGTCTGAGAGTATCAGAGAGTAATAGAGATTGATAGAGATTGTCTGAGAGTGTCTGAGAGTGTCAGAGATTGTCAGAGTGTGTCAGAGAGTGATAGAAAGTGCTAGAGAGTGTCAGAGAGTGTCAGAGAGTGTCAGAGAGTGATTGAGAGTGTCTGAGAGTGTCAGAGAGTGATTGAGAGTGTCAGAGAGTGTCAGAGATTGATAGAGAGTGATAGAGAGTGACTGAGAGTGTCAGAGAGTGTCAGAGTGTGATAGAGAGTGATAGAGAGTGTCAGAGAGTGTCAGAGAGTGATAGAGAGTGTCAGAGAGTGTCAGAGAGTGTCAGAGAGTAATAGAGAGTGTTTGAGAGTGTCAGAGAGTAATAGAGATTGATAGAGATTGTCTGAGAGTGTCTGAGAGTGTCAGAGATTGTCAGAGTGTGTCAGAGAGTGATAGAGAGTGCTAGAGAGTGTCAGAGAGTGTCAGAGAGTGTCAGAGAGTGTCAGAGAGTGATAGAGAGTGATAGAGAGTGTCTGAGAGTGTCAGAGAGTGTCAGAGAGTGACATAGAGTGATAGAGAGTGTCTGAGAGTGTCAGAGAGTGTCTGAGTGTGTCAGAGAGGGTCTGAGTGTGTCAGAGAGTGTCAGAGAGTGATTGAGAGTGTCAGAGAGTGTCAGAGAGTGATAGAGAGTGATAGAGAGTGTCAGAGAGTGTCTGAGTGTGTCAGAGAGTGTCTGAGTGTGTCAGAGAGTGTCTGAGAGAGTCAGAGAGTGATTGAGAGTGTCAGAGAGTGATTGAGAGGGTCAGAGAGTGTCAGAGAGTGATAGAGAGTGTCTGAGAGTGTCTGAGAGTGTCTGAGAGTGTCTGAGTGTGTCAGAGAGTGTCTGAGAGTGTCAGAGAGTGATTGAGAGTGTCAGAGAGTGTCAGAGATTGATAGAGAGTGATAGAGAGCGACTGAGAGTGTCAGAGAGTGATAGAGAGTGATAGAGAGTGTCTGAGAGTGTCAGAGAGTGTCTGAGAGTGTTAGAGAGTGATTGAGAGTGTCAGAGAGTGATTGAGAGTGTCAGAGAGTGTCAGAGATTGATAGAGAGTGATAGAGAGCGACTGAGAGTGTCAGAGAGTGATAGAGAGTGATAGAGAGTGTCTGAGAGTGTCAGAGAGTGTCTGAGAGTGTTAGAGAGTGATTGAGAGTGTCTGAGAGTGTCAGAGAGTGATTGAGAGTGTCAGAGAGTGTCAGAGATTGATAGAGAGTGATAGAGAGTGACTGAGAGTGTCAGAGAGTGATAGAGAGTGATAGAGAGTGTCTGAGAGTGTCAGAGAGTGTCTGAGTGTGTCAGAGAGTGATTGAGAGTGTCTGAAAGTGTCAGAGAGTGTCAGAGAGTGATTGAGAGTGTCTGAAAGTGTCAGAGAGTGTCAGAGAGTGATAGAGAGTGTCAGAGAGTGTCTGAGTGTGTCAGAGAGTGTCTGATGATTGAGAGTGTCTGAAAGTGTCAGAGAGTGTCAGAGAGTGATAGAGAGTGTCTGAAAGTGTCAGAGAGTGTCAGAGAGTGATTGAGAGTGTCTGAAAGTGTCAGAGAGTGTCAGAGAGTGATAGAGAGTGTCTGAGAGTGTCCGAGAGTGTCAGAGAGTGTCAAAGAGTGATTGAGAGTGTCAGAGAGTGATAGAGAGTGTCTGAGAGCGTCTGAGAGTGTCAGACATTGTCAGAAAGTGTCAGAGACTGATAGATAGTGCCAGAGAGTGATTGAGAGTGTCTGAGAGTGTCTGAGCGAGTCAGAGAGTGATAGAGAGTGTCAGAGAGAGATAGAGAGTGTCTGAGAGTGTCAGAGAGTGATGCAGTGTGTCAGAGACTGATAGAGAGTGTCAGAGAATGTCAGAGAGTGTCTGAGAGTGTCAGAGAGTGATTGAGAGTGTCTGAAAGTGTCAGAGAGTGTCAGAGAGTGTCAGAGAGTGATTGAGAGTGTCTGAGAGTGTCAGAGAGTGTCAGAGATTTTCAGAGAGTTCCAGAGAGCTTCAGAGACTGTCAGAGAGTGTCAGAAATTTTCACAGTGTGTCACAGAGTGTCAGAGAGTTTCGGAGAGTGTCAGAGAGTGTCAGAGAGGTTCAGAGAGTTTCTGAGTGTGTCAGAGAGTGTCAGAGACTTTCAGAGAGTGTCACAGAGAGTCAGAGAGTCTCAGAGAGTGTAAGAGAGTTTCAGAGAGTTTCTGAGAGTTTCTGAGAGTGTCAGAGAGTTTCAGAGGGTTTCTGAGTGTGTCAGAGCGTGTCAGAGATTGCCAGAGAGTTTCTGAGATTTTCTGAGACTTTCAGAGAGTGTCAAGAGTTTCAGCCAGTGTCACAGACTGTCAGAGAGCGTCAGAGAGATTGCAGAGAGTGTCAGAGAGTGTGGGAGAGGTTCAGAGAATTGTCAAAGAGTTTCAGAGAGTGTCAGAGATTGTCTGAGAGTTTCAGAGAGTGTCAAAGCGTTTCAGAGAGTGTCAGAGAGTTTCAGAGAGTGTCAGAGATTGCCAGAGAGTTTCTGAGATTTTCTGAGACTTTCAGAGTGTGTCAAGAGTTTCAGAGAGTGTCACAGACTGTCAGAGAATTTCAGAGCGCTTCAGAGAGTGTCAGAGAGTGTCACAGAGTGTCAGAGAGTGACAGAGAGTTTCAGAGAATTGTCAGAGAGTTTCAGAGAGTGTCAGAGAGTGTCAGAGAGTTTCAGAGTGTTTCAGAGAGTGTCAGAGAGTGTCAGAGAGGGTCAGAGAGTTTCAGAGAGTGTCAGAGAGTTTTAGAGAGTTTCTGAGTGTTTCAGAGATTGTCAGAGAGTTTCAGAGAGTGTCACAGAGTGTCAGAGGGTGTCAGGGAGTTTCAGAGAGTTTCAGTGAGTTTCCGAGAGTTTCTGAGAGTGTCAGAGAGTTTCAGAGAATTGTCAGAGAGTTTCAGAGAGTGTCAGAGAGTGTCAGAGAGTTTCAGAGTGTTTCAGAGAGTGTCAGAGAGTGTCAGAGAGGGTCACAGAGTGTCAGAGAGTGACAGAGAGTTTCAGAGAATTGTCAGAGAGTTTCAGAGAGTGTCAGAGAGTGTCAGAGAGTTTCAGAGTGTTTCAGAGAGTGTCAGAGAGTGTCAGAGAGGGTCAGAGAGTTTCAGAGAGTGTCAGAGAGTTTTAGAGAGTTTCTGAGTGTTTCAGAGATTGTCAGAGAGTTTCAGAGAGTGTCACAGAGTGTCAGAGAGTGTCAGGGAGTTTCAGAGAGTTTCAGTGAGTTTCCGAGAGTTTCTGAGAGTGTCAGAGAGTTTCAGAGAGTGTCAGAGAGTGTCAGAGAGTGATAGGGAGTGACAGAGAGTGTCTGAGAGTGTCAGAGTGTGTCAGAGAGTGTCAGAGAGCGTCAGAGACTGATAGAGAGTGATAGAGAGTTTCAGAGAGTGTCAGAGAGTATCTGAGAGTGTCAGAGAGTGTCAGAGTGTGATAGAGAGTGTCAGAGAGTGTCAGAGAGTGTCAGAGTGTCAGAGAGTGATATGGAGTGACAGAGAGAGATAGAGAGTGTCTGAGAGTGTCAGAGAGTGATGCAGTGTGTCAGAGACTGATAGAGAGTGTCAGAGAATGTCAGATAGTGTCTGAGAGTGTCAGAGAGTGATTGAGAGTGTCTGAAAGTGTCAGAGAGTGTCAGAGAGTGTCAGAGAGTGATTGAGAGTGTCTGAGAGTGTCAGAGAGTGTCAGAGATTTTCAGAGAGTTCCAGAGAGCTTCAGAGACTGTCAGAGAGTGTCAGAAATTTTCACAGTGTGTCACAGAGTGTCAGAGAGTTTCGGAGAGTGTCAGAGAGTGTCAGAGAGGTTCAGAGAGTTTCTGAGTGTGTCAGAGAGTGTCAGAGACTTTCAGAGAGTGTCACAGAGAGTCAGAGAGTCTCAGAGAGTGTAAGAGAGTTTCAGAGAGTTTCTGAGAGTTTCTGAGAGTGTCAGAGAGTTTCAGAGGGTTTCTGAGTGTGTCAGAGCGTGTCAGAGATTGCCAGAGAGTTTCTGAGATTTTCTGAGACTTTCAGAGAGTGTCAAGAGTTTCAGCCAGTGTCACAGACTGTCAGAGAGCGTCAGAGAGATTGCAGAGAGTGTCAGAGAGTGTGGGAGAGGTTCAGAGAATTGTCAAAGAGTTTCAGAGAGTGTCAGAGATTGTCTGAGAGTTTCAGAGAGTGTCAAAGCGTTTCAGAGAGTGTCAGAGAGTTTCAGAGAGTGTCAGAGATTGCCAGAGAGTTTCTGAGATTTTCTGAGACTTTCAGAGTGTGTCAAGAGTTTCAGAGAGTGTCACAGACTGTCAGAGAATTTCAGAGCGCTTCAGAGAGTGTCAGAGAGTGTCACAGAGTGTCAGAGAGTGACAGAGAGTTTCAGAGAATTGTCAGAGAGTTTCAGAGAGTGTCAGAGAGTGTCAGAGAGTTTCAGAGTGTTTCAGAGAGTGTCAGAGAGTGTCAGAGAGGGTCAGAGAGTTTCAGAGAGTGTCAGAGAGTTTTAGAGAGTTTCTGAGTGTTTCAGAGATTGTCAGAGAGTTTCAGAGAGTGTCACAGAGTGTCAGAGAGTGTCAGGGAGTTTCAGAGAGTTTCAGTGAGTTTCCGAGAGTTTCTGAGAGTGTCAGAGAGTTTCAGAGAGTGTCAGAGAGTGTCAGAAATTTTCAGACAGTTTCAGAGATTGTCAGAAAGTTTCAGAGAGTGTCAGATACTGTCAGAGAGTTTCAGAGAGTGTCACAGAGTGTCAGAGAGTTTGAGAGAGCTTCAGAGAGCGTCAGAGAGTGTCAGAGAGTGTCGGATGTTTTCAGAGAGTTTCAGAGAGTTTCAGAGAGTTTCAGAGAGTGTCAGAGAGTGTCAGAGAGTGTCAGAGAGTTTCAGAGAGTTTCAGTGAGTGTCAAACAGTTTCAGAGAGTGTCAGAGAGCTTCAGAGATTTTCTGAGAGTGTCAGAGAGTGCCAGAGAGTTTCAGAGAGCTTCAGAGAGCGTCAGAGAGTGTCAGAGAGTGTCGGAGGTTTTCAGAGAGTTTCAGATGGTGTCAGAGAGTTTCAGAGAGTTTCAGAGAGTGTCAGAGAGTGTCAGAGAGTTTCAGTGAGTGTCAAAGAGTTTCAGAGAGTGTCAGAGAGTTTCAGAGATTTTCTGAGTCGGTCGGAGAGTGTCCGAGAGAGTCAGAGAGTTTCAGGGAGAGTCAAAAAGTGTCAGAGAGTGTCAGAGAGGGTCAGAGAGTTTCAGAGAGTTTCTGAGAGTGTCACAGCGTGTCAGAGAGTTTCAGAGAGCTTCAGAGAGTGTTAGAGAGTGTAGATAATGTCAGAGAGTGTCTGAGAGTGTCAGAGAGTGATTGAGAGTGTCTGAAAGTGTCAGAGAGTGTCAGAGAGTGTCAGAGAGTGATTGAGAGTGTCTGAAAGTGTCAGAGAGTGTCAGAGAGTGATAGAGAGTGTCTGAGAGTGTCAGAGAGTGTCAGAGAGTGTCAAAGAGTGATTGAGAGTGTCAGAGAGTGATAGAGAGTGTCTGAGAGCGTCTGAGAGTGTCAGACATTGTCAGAAAGTGTCCGAGACTGATAGATAGTGCCAGAGAGTGATTGAGAGTGTCTGAGAGTGTCTGAGCGAGTCAGAGAGTGATAGAGAGTGTCAGAGAGAGATAGAGAGTGTCTGAGAGTGTCAGAGAGTGATACAGTGTGTCAGAGACTGATAGAGAGTGTCAGAGAATGTCAGAGAGTGTCAGAGAGTGTCAGAGAGGGATAGAGAGTGATAGAGAGTGTCAGAGATTGTCTGAGAGTGTCAGAGAGTGTCTGAGTGTGTCAGAGAGTGTCTGAGTGTGTCAGAGAGTGTCTGAAGAGTGTCAGAGAGTGATTGAGAGTGTCTGAGAGTGTCAGAGAGTGTCTGAGTGTGTCAGAGAGTGTCTGAGAGTGTCAGAGAGTGATTGAGAGTGTCTGAAAGTGTCAGAGAGTGTCAGAGAGTGTCAGAGAGTGTCAGAGAGTGTCTGAGAGTGTCAGAGAGTTTCAGAGAGTGTCAGAGAGTATCTGAGAGTGTCAGAGAGTTTCAGAGAGTGATAGAGAGTGTCTGAGAGTGTCAGAGAGTGTCAGAGAGTGTCAGAGAGTGATAGGGAGTGACAGAGAGTGTCTGAGAGTGTCAGAGTGTGTCAGAGAGTGTCAGAGAGTGTCAGAGACTGATAGAGAGTGATAGAGAGTTTCAGAGAGTGTCAGAGTGTATCTGAGAGTGTCAGAGAGTGTCAGAGTGTGATAGAGAGTGTCAGAGAGTGTCAGAGTGTCAGAGAGTGTCAGAGAGTGTCAGAGAGTGTCTGAGAGTGTCAGAGAGTGTCAGAGAGTGTCAGAGAGTGATAGGGAGTGACAGAGAGTGTCTGAGAGTGTCAGAGTGTGTCAGAGAGTGTCAGAGAGCGTCAGAGACTGATAGAGAGTGATAGAGAGTTTCAGAGAGTGTCAGAGAGTATCTGAGAGTGTCAGAGAGTGTCAGAGTGTGATAGAGAGTGTCAGAGAGTGTCAGAGAGTGTCAGAGTGTCAGAGAGTGATATGGAGTGACAGAGAGTGTCTGAGAGTGTCAGAGTGTGTCCGAGAGTGCAAGAGAATTATAGAGAGAGCTAGAGAGTGTCAGCGAGCGTCTGAGAGTGTCAGACATTGTCAGAAAGTGTCAGAGACTGATAGATAGTGCCAGAGAGTGATTGAGAGTGTCTGGGAGTGTCTGAGCGAGTCAGAGAGTGATAGAGAGTGTCAGAGAGAGATAGAGAGTGTCTGAGAGTGTCAGGGAGTGTCACAGAGTGAGAGAGTGTGTCTGAGTGTGTCTCAGAGAGTCAGAGAGTGTCAGAGAGTGTCAGAGAGTGATAGAGAGTGATAGAGAGTGATAGATAGTGTCTGAGAGTGACAGAGAGTGTCTGAGAGTGTCAGAGGGTGATAGAGAGTGTCTGAGAGTGTCTCAGAGAGTCAGAGAGTGTCAGAGAGTGTCAGAGAGCGATAGAGAGTGATAGAGAGTGATAGAGAGTGTCTGAGAGTGACAGAGAGTGTCTGAGAGTTTCTGAGAGCGTCAGTGACTTTCAGAGTGTATCAGTAAGTGATAGAGAGTGGTAGAGAGAGTCTGAGATTGTCAGAGAGTTTCAGAGAGTGTAATAGAGTGATAGAGAGTGTCAGAGAGTGTCAGAGAGTGTCTGAGAGTGTCAGAGAGTGTCAGAGTATGTGAGAGAGTGACTGAGCGTGTCAGAGAGTGATTGAGAGTGTCTGAAAGTGTCAGAGAGTGTCAGAGAGTGATAGAGAGTTTCTGAGAGTGTCAGAGAGTGTCAGAAGTTATAGAGAGTGATAGAGAGTATCTGAGAGTGTCTGAGAGTGTCTGAGTGTGTCAGAGAGTGTCAGAGAGTGTCAGAGAGTGATAGAGAGTGTCTGAGAGTGTCAGAGAGTGTCTGAGAGTGTCAAAGAGTGATTGAGAGTGTCTGAAAGTGTCAGAGAGTGTCAGAGAGTGTCAGAGAGTGATAGAGAGTGTCTGAGAGTTTCAGAGAGTGTCAGAAGTTATAGAGAGTGATAGAGAGTATCTGAGAGTGTCTGAGAGTGTCTGAGTGTGTCAGAGAGTGTCAGAGAGTGTCAGAGAGTGATAGAGAGTGTCAGAGAGTGTCAGAGAGTGATAGAGTGTCTGAGAGTGTCAGAGAGTGTCTGAGTGTGTCAGAGAGTGTCTGAGAGAGTCAGAGAGTGATTGAGAGTGATTGAGAGTGTCAGAGAGTGATAGAGAGTGATAGAGAGTATCTGAGAGTGTCTGAGAGTGTCAGAGAATGTCAGAGAGTGATAGAGAGTGTCTGAGAGTGTCAGAGAGTGTCAGAGAGTTATAGAGAGTGATAGAGAGTATCTGAGAGTGTCTGAGAGTGTCTGAGAGTGTCAGAGAGTGTCAGAGTGTGATAGAGAGTGATAGAGAGTGTCAGAGAGTGTCAGAGAGTGTCAGAGAGTGATAGAGAGTGTCAGAGAGTGTCAGAGAGTGTCAGAGAGTAATAGAGAGTGTCTGAGAGTGTCAGAGAGTAATAGAGATTGATAGAGATTGTCTGAGAGTGTCTGAGAGTGTCAGAGATTGTCAGAGTGTGTCAGAGAGTGTCAGAGAGTGTCAGAGAGTGTCAGAGAGTGTCAGAGAGTGTCAGAGAGTAATAGAGAGTGTCTGAGAGTGTCAGAGAGTAATAGAGATTGATAGAGATTGTCTGAGAGTGTCTGAGAGTGTCAGAGATTGTCAGAGTGTGTCAGAGAGTGATAGAGAGTGCTAGAGAGTGTCAGAGAGTGTCAGAGAGTGTCAGAGAGTGATAGAGAGTGTCTGAGAGTGTCAGAGAGTGTCAGAGAGTGACATAGAGTGATAGAGAGTGTCTGAGAGTGTCAGAGAGTGTCTGAGTGTGTCAGAGAGGGTCTGAGTGTGTCAGAGAGTGTCAGAGAGTGATTGAGAGTGTCAGAGAGTGTCAGAGAGTGATAGAGAGTGATATAGAGTGTCTGAGAGTGTCAGAGAGTGTCTGAGTGTGTCAGAGAGTGTCTGAGAGAGTCAGAGAGTGATTGAGAGTGTCAGAGAGTGTCAGAGAGTGATAGAGAGTGTCTGAGAGTGTCTGAGAGTGTCTGAGTGTGTCAGAGAGTGTCTGAGAGTGTCAGAGAGTGATTGAGAGTGTCAGAGAGTGTCAGAGATTGATAGAGAGTGATAGAGAGTGACTGAGAGTGTCAGACAGTGATAGAGAGTGATAGAGAGTGACTGAGAGTGTCAGAGAGTGATAGAGAGTGATAGAGAGTGTCTGAGAGTGTCAGAGAGAGTCTGAGAGTGTCAGAGAGTGATTGAGAGTGTCTGAGAGTGTCAGAGAGTGATTGAGAGTGTCAGAGAGTGTCAGAGATTGATAGAGAGTGATAGAGAGTGACTGAGAGTGTCAGAGAGTGTCAGAGTGTGATAGAGAGTGATAGAGAGTGTCAGAGAGTGTCAGAGAGTGTCAGAGAGTGTCAGAGAGTGATAGAGAGTGTCAGAGAGTGTCAGAGAGTAATAGAGAGTGTCTGAGAGTGTCAGAGAGTAATAGAGATTGATAGAGAATGTCTGAGAGTGTCTGAGAGTGTCAGAGATTGTCAGAGTGTGTCAGAGAGTGATAGAGAGTGCTAGAGAGTGTCAGAGAGTGTCAGAGAGTGTCAGAGAGTGTCAGAGAGTGATAGAGAGTGTCTGAGAGTGTCAGAGATTGTCAGAGAGTGACATAGAGTGATAGAGAGTGTCCGAGAGTGTCAGAGAGTGTCTGAGTGTGTCAGAGAGGGTCTGAGTGTGTCAGAGAGAGTCAGAGAGTGATTGAGAGTGTCAGAGAGTGTCAGAGAGTGATAGAGAGTGATAGAGAGTGTCAGAGAGTGTCTGAGTGTGTCAGAGAGTGTCTGAGTGTGTCAGAGAGTGTCTGAGAGAGTCAGAGAGTGATTGAGAGTGTCAGAGAGTGTCAGAGAGTGATAGAGAGTGATAGAGAGTGTCTGAGAGTGTCTGAGTGTGTCAGAGAGTGTCTGAGAGTGTCAGAGAGTGATTGAGTGTGTCAGAGAGTGTCAGAGATTGATAGAGAGTGATAGAGAGTGACTGAGAGTGTCAGAGAGTGATAGAGAGTGATAGAGAGTGTCTGAGAGTGTCAGAGAGTGTCTGAGAGTGTCAGAGAGTGATTGACAGTGTCTGAGAGTGTCAGAGAGTGATTGAGAGTGTCAGAGAGTGTCAGAGATTGATAGAGAGTGATAGAGAGTGACTGAGAGTGTCAGAGAGTGATAGAGAGTGATAGAGAGTGTCTGAGAGTGTCAGAGAGTGTCTGAGTGTGTCGGAGAGTGATTGAGAGTGTCTGAAAGTGTCAGAGAGTGTCAGAGAGTGATTGAGAGTGTCTGAAAGTGTCAGAGAGTGTCAGAGAGTGATAGAGAGTGTCAGAGAGTGTCTGAGTGTGTCAGAGAGTGTCTGATGATTGAGAGTGTCTGAAAGTGTCAGAGAGTGTCAGAGAGTGATAGAGAGTGTCTGAAAGTGTCAGAGAGTGTCAGAGAGTGATTGAGAGTGTCTGAGAGTGTCAGAGAGTGTCAGAGAGTGATAGAGAGTGTCTGAGAGTGTCAGAGAGTGTCAGAGAGTGTCAAAGAGTGATTGAGAGTGTCAGAGAGTGATAGAGAGTGTCTGAGAGCGTCTGAGAGTGTCAGACATTGTCAGAAAGTGTCAGAGACTGATAGATAGTGCCAGAGAGTGATTGAGAGTGTCAGAGAGTGATAGAGAATGTCTGATAGTGTCTGAGAGTGACAGAGTGTGTCTGAGAGTGTCAGTGAGTGTCAGAGATTGTCAGAGTGTGTCGGAGTGTGATATAGAGTGATAAAGAGTGATAGAGAGTGTCACGGAGTGTCACAGAGTGTCACAGAGTGAGAGAGTGTGTCTGAGTGTGTCTCAGAGAGTCAGAGAGTGTCAGAGAGTGTCAGAGAGTGATA